>NC_058107.1:33606499-34823999 GCF_914725855.1 Thunnus albacares | reverse complement strand
TTTTTTTTTTGTATTACGGCTAAACACACAAATGGAGAGTGTTCACATGGTTATAATCCACAGCCACGGTGACCTGACTGATCAATTATTCAAAGCCATTTGCCTTTGAATCAGTCCCTGACACACTGCATGGACGACAGGAGCTTGTACAGCTACTAGGAGAACACCAGGGGGTCCGGGCCCCAGCGGAGCTTTAGGTTCAGATGCCTGCACACTTACTTTCAGCCTGTCACTCGGAATCACTGACGACCTTTAATGCCCCCCCCCCTCCTCCCCTCTTCCCCCTTGCCCCTCACCATCCCTTCCGAAGCTAAAGTAAATTAGCATGTGTCTCTGAGGGGCTCCTTTACAAGGCGAGGGTCTTTTAAAATACAGCATGTCTTACCAATGTGTGATTGTAAAATGGAAGTAGAGTCGCTGTAGCATTCAAAGTGATTCAGGAGGAACAGGCAGTCGGGCGGTGATAGCTACAACACTGCAGGGTAGAGGATCATGACAGGTTAAGAGCAGGAGGCACCTGAATGCATCATCAACAAGAAACACCTCATATATCACTATATATCTGTGTAGTAGAAATGACACTGTGTGTTTATACTGAATATTATTAGTCTTGAAAAAATAATTCAATAAATTTTAGTTCCTCACTCACAACAGTTGCTATAAGACAATAGTGATTAAACCAACAGCCAGTTAAATTTTTACATTTGCTGTCAATTTGTGATATTTTGCTGCACAGGAAGTGATGCATGCATTGTTTATTTCATTGACACAGAACAAGAATTGGACTAAAACAAACAAAATCTGGGTAGATCATAGTATTTCCATCATGGCATGAACCTGAAATTGGTAAATTCTGTAAAATATTTGTTCATAATTTCATATCACATGTAGCTGAGAGAAATCTGATGTGAGACTTTCTGGTTGGACTTTCAGTCTATGTTTGTGCTCTGGACAGCGGTGTACTGCCTTTCTGGCTGAACTTGATGCCTGAAACTTTGATGTCCCAAATGGTCAATTTGCTTTACAGACAGTAGTCCAACAAAAACAAATACAATGCATCTTACACGACACAGCACAAGATCCATATCTCCTACACTGTCACCATGAATCACGAGAAAAAGAAAGAAAGATGTGATGACATCTGTGGTTACAGTTTGTTTAAGAAACCAATACCAGATGGAACAAAGGACCATCTGTATCTATTATTTCTACCTTTGGGGAGACTAGAACTACACCCTGATGGAAACATCTGGAATTCAACATGTAGAGGATGTTGAGAGTCCAGAACAATAGTTTATGCCTTTGAGATGACCCTCACTTCATACAGGTGCTGAGGGTCATTAACCCCTTAACATCCACCTTTTTTATAGAGTTTTCGCCTATTTGGCATACCCAAATGGAAAAGCTTATAGCAGAAGAACTGTAAGGCCATGATGTGAATGTATTAGGCTTCATTTGGCAAGTGACATCTTCTAGTTTCTGGAAATGTGTTTGTTTAGCATGTGGCTAAAACACAAACAAAACTACATCAGTTCAAATAAGGCTCAAAAAAAGGTGTTTTTGGTCCTCGTCTATAATGAGTCATATTTGAATAACGATAATTAGGACATGCTTTATGCCAGAACTATGCAGAACACCTTCTACGTCTTGTCAACCTGTATAAAATTCCAGACCTCTAGGCCTAACCTTATGGGAGCTTGGGAGTTTTTAGTTTGTGGTGTCACTGATGTCCCCGAACCTCTCCAATCATCTCCACTTAGCCAAATTGTGCCGATTGCTTTGACTCATTACTGTGTGATGCTGGTGCATGTTAAAAGGTTAAGGGTAGCACAAATAATCTTATGGCACAGACTAAAACAGAAAAACCAGCAAATCATAGAAAACAAAAGGACAGACTCAATAAAAGAAGAATAAAACATTTTCATCACTTTGCAACTTCCTTACATATAGCATCTGTATTTGCATCAAGCTTCTCGTCTAGGACAGTGCCCAAATACTTATATTGCTGCACTGTTGCCACTGGTTCACCCTTAATCACACACAATGCAGGGGAAAGGGGAAGGGTTCTCCTCTAAAAATCATTTTTCACATTTCTTTGTGCTTAGCCACATTTATTTGGAGGAAAGAACTAGTCACACCAGTTCACAAATCCATCAAGGACTTGGCCATGATCTTGCTCCACACCCTGCAGACGACTCACAATCACTGAGTCATCATTATACTTAAGGACAAATCTTGTTACATGATTGCTCTGACACTCATTTGTATATAAAATGAATAAAAGTGGTGAAAGCACACAGCCCTGAGGGGATCCAGCGGAAGATGAGAGTTTACTGGACAAGGCTCCATTAACCCTGACCCTCTGAGATCTGTTCGTTAAGAAGTCAGTGAGCCGACATACTGGACTGAAAACCATATTAAAATTAGATATGAGCCTGTGTGCAAGGACATGTGGCTGAATACAAGTAAAAGCAGAGGAAAAGTCAATAAAAAACAAATGTGCATGGTTCTTATTTCCCTCCAGGTGCAAGATTTAACAGAGTAGCCTCCTTGCCCTGTAGGCAAACTGTAAGGGGTCCAACATGTCATCCACTGTGTGTAAAACTTCAGATTTGACAATATGTGCAAATGTTTGCACATCATGGGACGTAAAGGGCCACAGGGTGATAATCATTCAGTGCCTTAGGAGACTTAACCTTTGCCACTGGCATCACAATAGATACCTTCCACATGAGAGGAACTTTCTGTGAAATAAATAATGAATAAAAGTGAAATAAATTACATTATATGCACTCACTTTTATCCAAAGTAATACAGCAGCCCAGTATCACTAGAAATTAAGTCTATATTGCAATAATTCGCCTTTTAATCAACTGTAACCACAATTTTTTTCACAAAGTAACAATGCCATAGTTATTAAGTGCAGATATATAAGCAAGAATTTAAAATACACTGCCAATAAGTGTATAAAGAAATATATATGTTGGAACTGGACATAATCCGGGGCTTTATAGACTTCTTCAATATCAACAATACCAACAACCCTGTAATTATCAGACTAACTATACAATACTCACCTGCAGTTCTCTGTTTACAATGTTTTTGTTATGGCTCTTTCATTATTATTATTATTATTATTATTAAGCTTTTTTTTATTCAGGATATCTAATTGACATCAAAATCTTTTTGCCAGAGAGACTTGAGAACAGGTTACATATACACAGGATCATAATAAGATGGTTTATTCACAATCATTAGACACACTCTCTAATGCTTCGGCTACACAGACGACAGTTGTTAGTCTATTAAATTCATTGTTTGTTTCATAATAAAACCATAAAAATGACACCCGACACCTTAACTGTCCGTCCCTCACCTTGAAGAAATAACTCAGCAGCTACTAGTTAGATTTCAATATTTTACAGTCGGTTTACTGTTTAAAATTTCAGCACGGTGGATGTTACAAAAACACATCGCTGCCCCCACACGCTCTCTCTCTCTCTTTATCTACTCCTTAAATGATGCTTTCTGTGTCATTTCCTTCATTGCATTAAAACAGACAAAGTAGTGAACTGCCAAAGACAGAGAGGCCTTGAAAGCACTTTTCCTCGTCCAGATGTTGGTGACATCTCCCCAGCCATTCAAGCCTCACACACACAGACAGTCTAAGTCGCCGAGAGACCGCGGTCAGAAGGGAAATTACATGAGGAATAAGAGCCAGTTTGTGTGCTGTTCCATGCAGGCTTAAGGGAACAGTGGGGAGGGCCCTTTAATAGACAGTGCGAGAGGTGGTGCGATGGCACTGGATCCATGGCAGCTGTTTCCTTCAATGTTTCATGCTCATAGCCACAGCTGCTCTCCAAATGAGAGTTAATATTGCAGGGGGGCTGTCCACCCTGGGTCGAGCCGTGTCGCATGGTCTGAATGTCAAACTCCGCCCAGCAGGGTGACACCGGCTCAATGGACACACTGTGTCGTCCCACCCCCCTCTCCTCCACCCCCCCTCTCTCTCTCCTCTCTCGCCCTCTCTTCCCTGTTGATGTGTCTTTCTGCCTCATTGGATCTTTTTCCCCCAACCGGACAAGGGTGAAATCTGTATTTTTCATGGGCATGCCGATGTGGTTTCAGCTTTAAATGAAAAATAAATGAGGAAATAAAAGATGTTTGTCTAGTTGTAGCCAGGAGAACTCTGTGTTGACATTGGGATTCCTCTGGTATGTGTTTTTTGAAGGCTATCACTGAAACTAATGCTTCACTCTTAAGCTAGACATAGCGGGACTTCAAATTTTGACTAAACTCATCATGTTTCACTCCTCTAATGCAAAGATTGTAGACAAGCTACTCAGAATGCATTTAGACCATCACATGGAATTAAAGACACTGATGAAATACTTTTAGTGTTTGCAGCTGTTTAAGGAAGGAAACTTGGATGCTTTATTTATTTAATAATTTTTCCATCTATATTCTGAGGAGCTGAATGCATGAATAGTATGAATAAGGGAAAAAACCAGTTTAATTTCTGACCTTACTGATGTTACATACAGTAGCTGTGCTCAGTGCTCATATCTTAACAGCAAGATAGGCTTTTTGTATTTTTATATTCCAATATGATGCTGTTTGCCGATCTGTCGGCACCAATCAGTAGGATGAAAACACACCAGAAATACTCTTTTGCAAGTATAGTTTCACACCTGCTTTGTTTAGTTTGGTGGAATTGATCTCTGGTTGGTTTATCTCCTCGGAGCAGTTCGTCTGGGCAGATGTGAACACAGCAATCGCACTCGGGTACGGACCAAGACAACTGGACCAACACCTTGTTGAAGAGGTGGTTTCGGTCTGGTTACAAACAAACTCTGGTACGGTTCATCTGTGGTATGAATGAGATCCAACCTGGATCTGACTCAAATGCAGGAAGCATTGTGCATTTTTTTGGATTAAGCCAGCTCCCGTAGCCAGCTGTGCTGTGCATTATGCTCCCTTCTCCTCTTCAGCTGACTGAGTCTTCAGTCTTCTTCACGTAACGAGAAGCGACACATTGTTCTCTAGACGTTTCCTTGAAGTACGTTCAAATGCGCCCTTCTGCTCGCATATTTTGGCTCGTTATACGGCTCAAACAATGACCGCAATTTTGAAGAAATGCCAGTTCTGATCTGTTGATCTATTTTTGATAGCTATCCCAGAAGAAAAAACAAAATGTCCTTTCTCTGCCCGCCAACCCCACGAGATATTCTGACCGAATGAACAGAGTGACAGCTCCCACATGGCTTTTGTTAATACATTTTGGTTCGCTTGAAATTTTGCCATGTGAAACCAAACCGAACCGAAAGGAAAAATCCAACAAAGTAGCAACTCGTCAACTGATTCAGACGAGAGCAAACTAACTAAGATGTGAAAACGCCCTTTGAGAAGAAACCAACGCTGCACCAGATGCAAACCCCTGTCATCTCCATGGTTAAGGTCTGGTTAGGTGATGCTAGCTCAGGTTAAAGGATGAACTACTTGGTTATGGTTAGGGAAAGATTGTGATCATGGTGAACAGAAGAACTACTTTGCTGAAACATCCATCCACCCTGATCTCCTCCTGATTTCCTCCCTTAGAGGTTTTGCAGCACTGAAACACGCTACTTCCGTCTTCAGTCATTGTTTGCACAAGACGTTCTTGTCAGAGATTTGTACTGAACATATAGTTGTTTTAAGTGTTTGAGCAAATAACCAATGCTTTAGTTTTCTGATGACAGTCTGTGAAATGTTTACCCTTGTGCTGTTTGAATAAAATATTAAAGGAGATTCATGATCTCTTGTAAACAAGCAACTGTCACAAGACTCAGATGTGTACGTTTGTGTAAGAAGGATATTGATGAAGGCTGAAAGGGAACCATAAGAGTATTTACATCATTTGAATAGATTATTACAGTTTTATACCTTTTATTTGGGATACAAGTGGAATAAATGCCTCCACATAAACACAGCTAGTTATATACTCTTCCCATAGACATACACATGACCTGTACGCCACAGTGGACCTCTGTTTTCTCTGTGCTGATAACATCCATAGTGATAGATGTAGAGTTCCTCTCGACTCTCTGTTGTGTCTCACTGCGACGTTGAGCAGGGATCCCTTTGGACTGCCACACACACAGTGGTGGCAGCGATGAGCATGATTTGAAGTGTCCTGTCTACAGCGATGCAGCTGCATAAAGGAAACAGCTGCTGAAATATCACAGGCGAGCCCCCCCGTGTCTCCCAGTATCTATCACACACACACTGCGACCAGCTCAGCCTGGAGAGAGAGAGGACACAACAAAGACATCTGCAAGATGGCCTCGGACACACAACCCCACTGATGTGTGCACTGCTGTGATGTCGTCTTCGCTGGGTGGATGATGAGCGCTCCGCTGTGATGTGCTCTTCTCCGGGCTTCATCCCACTCCTGCTGTTTCCTTTTTTGAGCGGACTGACACGCAAACAGGAAATGATGGTCAGAGGCTTTGTTTGAAGCAGAAAGAGGCATTTCTGATGCTGCGTCTTTGTTAAATCCGAGCATGACGCAGGCCTTCAACGGTCACTCTGAATTCGATCTTTTTAGATATTTTTTTGGCACCTTTATTATTTGAAAGTGACGGTCAAGATACAGACAGGAAATGCAGGGAGAGAGAGGATGACATGCAACAAAGGTCTCTCAGCTACCATGACGTCCCTCTTCTGCCTGTTTGTTAGCGCCTCTGACGGTATCCTAGACCTCCTGAAGATGTCACTGCAGTTCATTCGTGTTTACATCTTGAGTCTGCATGCGACTCTTTCAAATCCTTGAGGTAAATCTTGACCGCAAGGTGTGCAGCGAAAAGCAGATGGTCAGAGACGGGGTCTGACAAAAACGGCGTCCATCTTTAGTAGATAGAAAACGAATACACGGGAATAATTGGTATAAAATCTGCCTAGAATGCCACAAAAATTAGAAACTGCTTGTCAAATACAACTTTTACCTGCTGGGCTACTAAATCAAACTTCATATCTGACTGTTGTGGATTTGGATAATCAGGAAGTCATTACATTTACTGCAGTAATAATAAATCTCAAAATTTAATGTTGTAGCATCACACTCACTGAACAGTACTCCTACTAAAAGTGTCACTGAATGAATTCACTAAATGTTGCAGGTTTAAATCCATAACAATTTCTTCTGAATATTTCAAATCATTATTTAAAAAAAATACCTGTAATTCTTTTGTCATTCATTCATCGTCACAAAATATAATATAAATATAAAATACTTACATTCACACAGGATAAAAGCAGTCAGATTAAAAGATCTGTCTTGAGAATTTACTGAGCAGTAGCCATAGTTTTAGCATCCTTGTTAGTAGCTTTTATTACACATTTTGTTAGTATGTTTGCTCTATTGTGCTAATATGGCTAATTTAGGTAGCATTAGGTTGTTATAATCAATAACAACATGATTAAACTTAAAAAAGTGGGATAAAGCTGGAAGTTATTTACTTGATAAGCTGGCAAATAACTAAGACATTTGGTAAGACATGTTTTTACTTACTACTATTAATTAACTCATTCGTTAATATAGTTTAGGAGGAACAATAGATTACTTACACATAATCAATAGTCCGGGTCTGAGGCTGGGTAGAGGATTTTTGTCTTGATATTTAAGATGTATGCTGGCTTTGCACATTTTCTATGTGGAAAGTAGCAGATATGGTTGATTCCTGCTGACTGATAAGCAATTATTAGTTGCTTTGTTAAGTTTTGAGTAAGAAAGATAAATAATAAAAAGGGAAAAATGTTGTTATATTAAATCTTTAGGATATTCTTCCCTCAGATGGAAACATCTCTTTAGTTTGTAGCTGAGCCTGTGTGTCAAATTGCTCTATATGTTAAAAATAAAACATGTTTACTTAAAAAAAAACATCACGACTGTCAAATGAAAGACGTGAATATCACTTTGACAGCCTTCAGTTTTATTTGACCTCACACATATATATACAATAGTGCCATTAAAGCTCTGTAAAAGGTAGTAAAGTGTAAAAGCTGATATAAAAAAAAATTCAGGTTACGAAATATTTTTTTATGGTTATGTAGGATTTATGTAGGATTCATATGAATACGTTTGCTTTTCCCGCAACACGAAATATGATTTGTTGAGACACACTAAAAGTAAACAAATCCATATTTGATTACAATGAAAACTCCACAGGGTTCCTTTAATGATACACTGCTTATCTGGTTGATGAAATTATGACCCCACAGGAATGAGAATAATAACAAAAAAATAGAGAGAATATATCACCAAACATCTGGTGACTGTCAGTTAATGATTCATGTTCCATTGTACTATACTGTATCACAGACCAGATATAACAAAGATCATATTTCTTCTGGAAACACTCGAGGTTGTCTTTTTTTTTTTTTTTTACCTCATTGGCTGTCGAATTCTCAGTGGGAGTTTTAGGTTCCTGGAGTCTTTCAGCTTTCATAATAGCATCTTATCACACTTTGAAGGGAAATGGAAACCTCTGCCAAGTTATTTTCTCATAGACGCCCCATATACCCTCACACCTGTTGCCTTCTAGCTCCTCGTGGGGTGGTTGGGGGGGTGGGGGGGGGGGGGGGGGGGGGGGGGGGGGGATGTGCCATACTGCTGACAATCACAAGACAAAAAAAAAGTTAACGGCATATGGATCCTATTTGAGCAGATACGCCTGCGTTTTCGCTGAGCTCAACCAGATGTTTAGTCAATCCAACGCACTAAAAGGTGGAGTGTGTTATTTGACAGATGACCCCTTGGTGCAAGTAAGCCAACATCTTTAATGGACAAAAAAAAAAAAGGGGGCTCTAATATGGTTTTCCACATATAAAAAACCTCACTTCTACCTTCTCTTCTGAGAAATAATGTTAAAGGTTTTCACTCTGGCTGCCCTTTATGCAGCATCAAAGTGTCTATCCTGCAGGTTCTTTAATGCTTTAGAGTAGAAAACAATTAGTAGCAGCTAGAGTCTACTATATTTTACTATAAATTTGTTTTTATAATAACAATGTATGAGCTGTCAGTGTGTAATGTGTTGGTTGTGGCTCGTAGTGATGAACCTACAGAGGATTATCAGTGACTCTGCAGCTCCTCTTGGCTTTAACGGAGCTTTATAGTGAGTTTCAGCTTATTGTTTATCCGTCCGGCTGCAACTTTACTGTTTTGGTTCACTCTCAGCAGGCTCATAGCATTTTTTGGCGACAACATGCAGCTGTTACACTACCTGCTCAGCACCAAACGGCAAACAGACACAGTTAGCTGTAGACTAGCTGGTGAACATAGTGGAGCATTTAGCAGCTAAAGAGACAGATGTTTCCCCCAGGAGTTGGTAGAGAGTAAAAACAGAGCTAAAAGAGAGTAAATATTGGACAAAGATACACATGGTCGTGCTTCTTCTTCAGACAGTGGTCCACACTGTTGCCTTTTAGTCTTTTAGTCATGCAACTTTTATAAACTGAGACAGTAAACAGTGAAGTCGAGACAACACATATCAAGCTAGTAATTCAGCTAGCAATGCAGGTTACGTTAACATCAGTATTTCTAACTTTAACTGATCTAGCATTCATAATTTTATTAGTGTTAATTGCATGTTATAATCAAATAGCTGCATATATTAACATTTATACAAAAAAACTTTTAAATAAATGATGTTAGGAGACTCTCCACTTCTACATTTGTTTATATCAGAAATCTGTCTGGAACTAGCAGGGATTTAAACTTGTAGTTCATTGTAGTTTCCTTCTAACTTTGCTACAACTAGTTTTAGAAATGACACTGTTAATTCTAACCCTAAAAATCATACAGATACCATTCTGTGTTTGATTGTATGCTAATACGTGTCAATGTGGCTGCCCTACTGTACTGTAGCTTCAATGCTAACTAGTGGAACTGCTCAGTGATGCAAATTAGAGTCACTGAGAGTTGCATTGAAGGCATTTCTACAAAATGAACCTTCTCAAGAAGGTTTCAAGGAGACTTTAATGGCTTAAAAACTCTTAAAAACTCTTCTTAGTTTTGTATTTTTTTGTTGTAAATATCACAAAATATAGGTCAGGTATCCTAAAATTCCCACAACACACTCTCAAACTTGTTCAGATTTTTGATATAACTGCTAAATTTCTGTCAAAGAAAGTCTGATATTAAACCGTGATTGATCCACAATCTCCATCAAATGCCCAGTATTCGCTTCGTGCGCTGTATATCTGTCCTAGAAAGCCATTTGTCTCACGTCTGGTTATCGCTCCATGCTACTTCTCACATATGGCCTTCCTCAAAGAACAAGATCTCTGCTGGAGTCAGTTTCCCATCTGGCAAAGTCATATAGAGCCTCTCAGAGCCGAGCAGGCGGGGGTGACGCTGAGCTATATCAACAGTGACAAAAGTATATTGAATAATTATCTTTGGAATTAATACATTAGCCCAAACTTAAGTAAATGTCAGCGGATCAGTATATCTGCGAATGAGAAGGTAGAGCGGTGGAGAAATGTGAAGGACGCTGCGCTTCATTAATCATGTCTTCCAAAGTAATGTAGACAGATGAAATGATTCTTACAGAGAGCTGTCATTACAATCATTTGGTCATTTTAGATATCTAATTCACCATTCACCATAACAATCTTCTTCACTAGACGAGGAGGGGGGGGGGGGGCAGATAATTTATCTCCTATTCTATGGTATATATACACCGTCTTGTGAAACAGGCAGTTTTAACCAGTCAGTTTGGTAATCCTCATAAAGCACAGACTGACCACAGTTACACAAACTCTTACCTTACCATGGGTGTCCTGTTTTCACCTCTGATAGTGTCGTCACTACTATTCTCAGTCTGTTAGATGGCAGGCACTGGTGGAAAGTAGCTAAATACATTTATTCAAGCACAGTACTGTACTTATTTAAGTAGGGGAGACCGGGGTAGGTTGTTACATTGTTGTTACAACTAACCCAGACTCTTGTAGCCATGAACTAGCTTAACTTACAGCTAACAACTAAAACATTAGCACTAACCACTTGCATGAAAGAAGTCTACACAGACACATAATTAACATGATTTAAGTTTGATGAGTTCATCTTCAAAGTAGGCAATGCTATCACAAAAAAAAATACCTTCCCTCCTCAAAATTGTTTTTTTCTTTCTAAAATTGGCTGTGAATTGGTGTTACTTCCTCAAATGTGGAACAAGGACTCAATTGAGCATGTGCAGAGTGAATCAGGTGATTTGTAACTTGTTCCTGATTGGAGAAATTGTTACAATCAGCCCGGTCTCCCCTACAGGTTTGAGGTATTCGTCTTTTATCCTTTACTTGGATCCCCATTACCTTCTACAAAGTGGCCGCTAGTCTTTCTGTTGTCCACACAACAACAGCAACAATAAAACAAACAAAATCAAAATGATCAATAAAACAGGAGAAAGCTAAACAAGCCAAATATAGAGATATGAAAATAAGTAAAACAACTCTGAGGTAGACAATACAAACTTAAAGACAAAAACACAATTGTCAAGATAGACACAAAATAAATAAATAGATAAAAATAATCAAAAAGATCTGACTAAAAGTACAAAGTAGCATAAAACTTTACTTGTATTTCCATTTTATGCTACTTTGTATTTCTACTTGACAGCATTTCAGAGGGAAATATTGTACTTTTCACTCCACTACATTTATTTTACAGCCATAGATACTAGTTAACTATAGACTAAATATTTTAAACTTAAAACATATGATCATCTTATAAAATATGCTTTGTTATAGATTAGACAAGCCAATAGAATAAGTCCTTAAAATTAGCTCTACTGCGACATGTTAATATATTCAGTACCAGTCAAGTTTGGACACATCTTCCCATTCACTTAAATGAGAAAGTGTGTCCAAACTTTAACTGGTACTATATATATGTGTATATAGGTGTATATATGGTAAATATAACACTCTAAATTGGACCATTTTGCATAATGAGTACTTTTATTTTTCACACTTTAAAGGATAATGTTGGCATATTTCAACCTGGCGTATTTCCCATAAATGTGGCCAGTGTGGCTCTAGGGGTCATAATAACTTTACACTCACCAGTTCAGTTATAGACATTCAGGGAAATGAGAACTCCCACAAACCGACGGGCTGATTCAGGGGAAGCTGTGTGAGCAGTTTTTCCAAATAAACATGATTTTTACATGAATCATTCAAAACATTTGTCTGTGAGTCAGACTGAAGGACAGTTTCACAATTCACAAAAGTCTGTCTGAAACAATAGTCTGGTGCCCATATGAACAGTGAAAGAGGTTTTGCTCTCTGTAATCATTCCTGCTGTTCATACTGGTTATTAGGAGATCCCTTCCTAATGGTCTTACATCATAAGTGATGGAGGACAAAATCTGCAGTCCTGGTTTTTTTTTGCAAAAATGTATTCAAAACTTTATCTGAAGATAGTATAGATGGAGGCTTCAACTGTCCAAATTATTACGTCTTTATAGAAGAAATTTCCTCTTTGTGCTGTTCATAAGGATAGATAAATGATAGATTTTAAAAGTCTTGGTGGAGCACCTTCATACCTCTCAGATTGCTTGTCAGAATATGTTCCAAACCGTTCGCTCAGGTCTCTTAACGCTGGCTTGTTAAATGTGAACACAAAGAAAATGCAAAAAGTTATGGTGAGGCAGCTTTTTGCAGCCACGCACCAAAGATCTGGAACAAACTCCTACCACATATTAGACAAGCAGCTCAAAACTTATTTTTATGGTCTTACTTTTAATAAACTCAACCTTTTATTTGCCTTTTACTGTCATCAGCTTATTTACTACCTGTTTTATCTTTTTTTATCTCATGATTTTACCTCCTTTTATCCTCTTTTTTATCACTGTAGTTTTTTATTGTAGTTTATATATTTTTTTTGCCTGTTTGCTTGTTTTTACCTTCTGTAAAGCACTTTGAGCTGCTTTATGTTATGAAAGGTGCTATATAAATAAAGTTTATTATTATTTATTATTATTATAGGGGCATGTAACCATTATTTTAAGACAGACTTGAAAAATTGTGAACCTATCATTAAGAGAGTAAGATTTTATTAATTCTGAAACTATATATATATATATATATATATATATATATATATATATATATATATATATATATTAATCTAAAGATAATACTATAAGGTTTTGACAGTCTGAGTCCTCCAAATCTTCCAAAGTAACAGTCTCTAGTATGACATTTCCTCCTTTGTGTTTGCTTGCTGAGCTACAGCAGAGGGATAGTAACACACTGTTAACCCCGCAGTGAAAAGTGACTGATATTTCCTCTGACATGAACATCAGTTTGTCGTGAGCTGAACCGAGTCGCGCACACCCAAACCAGACCCCGCTCACTAAAAAAAGTGTGTTTACAATTTTTCACCCCGTATGAATAAATCACTTCCAACTCTTGATTGTGCAGCATATGTGGGGCCTAAGTTGTGTTCATCTGCCATTCCAAACATCTGTTTAGCCGCCGCAGCCTTTGAGGAGTGCTGCTCAAAAAAGTGACCTAGCCTAAACCGCTGGGACACCGGGATGAAATATACATGGCGAGTATAGAAAAATAAACACACGACTGAGTGCAAGGCGGTGGGTTATTGATGACCTTCCATCCTGTCTCTTAAGCTGCAATCTGTCTTATTTTGTTTCTCAGAACTTTTTCATATTACATGATCGTTCCAGGGTCAGAGGGTCTTACATACATTTCTGATTATGTTTTAGTATTTGGCTGCATGTAATGCTGGAATATGAATTAAATTCCAGTTCTTGTACATTGCTTGAGATGAAATGTAAATTCAATTTATTTTGGTAGTCTAAGAAATAACCAACTATTGGCTTCTGAAGAGGGAAATTGATAATTAACACAATGATTTCTTTGAAAACAAGCAGCATATTTAACATATTATTCGAGCAACTATAAAGCAGCAGAGGAGACAAAGCAGAAAAAACACAAGAACAATAGAGGAAACAAGTAAAGACTGAACTGCTGGAAATTTCTAGTTTCCTCACGTTTGAAACAGGTGTAGTGGTCTATTATTAATATTTTAAATGTATGTTTGTTAGTTTGTCAGAGCTCTGTTGTTTATAAATCCCTGGTTAGGAGTGAGACTGGTTTTTAACATCATGGTTTTGTCACCTGAGCTGCAGGTTTAGGAGCAGGCTGACTAGTTGGTATTACCAGTAAAATAACTGGGAGATGATGCTGAGTGAACTGTGTACCGTCAGCATTAAGTCCTCATCCTTTATTTTCCCAGTTTGAGACTCTGAACTCTGAGAGGAGCTGCAGGGTAGCTTTGACTACCAAAAATGTATTTAATAAGTCTTTTATTCTACATGCAATCAACATTTTAAACTCAAAGCTGAAGTGGAGGCCTTGCTGCATGGTATTTTATATAATACTGTTTTGTGCTTTTGTTTTTTTATGTTTTTTTTTAACCTGTGTACTTATTTGCTTTATAATCCTGCTAGTTTTTCTTTTGTTTAGATGGTGTCTTGTTGATGCATTCGTTCTATATGTTTCTTGTTGTGTTCTGTATGTTGCATGTTCTTGCTTTGTGTTTTTGTGAGCCAAAGGCAATTTTTCCACTCTGGTGGACAATATTAGTTGTGTTCTAATCTGTTATACAATGTACACACAGCATGTCGATATGCATTGTTTACAATTTACACAAGAAAAGAGGAAAAGCAAACGCTCTGAAGAAGGCTCTGTGCTGAAATACGTAAGTGTTTTATCTATTGTGATGTGAGCCACATAAACAAATCAAATGTTAGTATTTTGTCCTCCTTGACTTGGAAATTTGAGATGTGCGACCTTTTCATATTTTTTGGAATATGCTCAAAAGAGGAAAGGCATTGCCACTTGGATAGGAAAATTGGAAAAATTGACTTATTACCAACCTTCTGTGTCCACATAGACATAGTGTTGAGCTACTGATGACTCATAATACACAATAACAACAAAACTCTGGACATTAGTTTTGTTGAGGTAATTTCCCTTTAGATCCTTTCTGATAGTTTGGGCAGATTTCACTAAATACTTAAAGAACATGAGACTTTATAATATAATATAATTACAATAATCTTTATTTATGGAGAACTTCTCAAAAACCAGGTTACAAATTGCTTCACATCAGTCAGCAAATGAGCTCTTGCTATTGTGAGGACACCAGACAGAGCTTTATGTTATAATCACCAACAAAATACCACATTATAGTTATTGATTAGATTCTAAATGAATCCAAAAGTGACTGTGTTTAAGCCACTGTCCTCTTACTTGCATCCTACAAAGCTCAGCCTCTAGATTCTCCCTGTCATTAGCAGCGTATAGGTTACTGAATCCTAAGTTCTGGATTTTAACTTTAATTTTTTTTTTTTTTCTATGAACCAGAATCCTTTCAAATATGTTTTATTGCATGAATTTTTTCCAGAATCCTTTCAATGTAGTTTCCAATTGCTTGTAAGGATGATTTGAGCATTTCATGGAAAATAAATAAAGTCTGAAATTGCCAGTCATAACATTATCATGGAAAGAATGAGCGGAATAGACGTCCTCGTCACACGGGGAGTGAAGAATAAGGAATGATCAAATAAGGGGATTGGGATTATAGCCAGTGACTTCTAAAAACCTCTGAATGCTGGATATAACCCTTCCCACTTCACCACTCTATGGATAATGACCATGGTGCGGTATATTTACAGGAGAAAATAAGACTCTATCTGACTTTCAACACTGTACCTTTGGAAAAATTCCCAGCTGTGAATATGTTTTGTGTAATTCCAACAAGGTAAAAATGGAGGCAAAAACCCCCACTCTCTGTTCTTATAAATGAGATTTGAAACAAGATGGACCAGATTCTGTAGATAAAACTCTCTCTATGAAAGAGCAGGATGAGATCAGGGACATGGCAGACATCCTCCTGGCACAGTTCGCGGTGTTAATTTATCTAGATTAAGTTGTCTTGATCCTGTTCAAAGTGTGACCTCCTCCATACAGTGGCAGGTGCTGAGGCAAGTAAAATGGCTCGAGATGATTGATGTCTTTTCAATTAGTCACAATGTGAGACCTTCACATGTCACTCTCCCTCCCTTATTAATGACATGGCTGTGTTAATACTGGGTGTGTGTTAAAGAAGCCTCTGAGTGAGATTTGTAATTAACTTGCTCAGCCTTAAAGTCACAAGACGACTGAGGAATCATCTGATAGGAGCTCGAGGTGCTTCAGTTTATATTTTAATTATCTTGTACTATTTTTTTTTCTAGTTTTTATACTGTGTATTCAAGCAGCACATATGCAAATAAATGAGATTGTGGCAGATGTCTTTTCCCACAAAAGTTAGCATTGACAGATAATTTAATAGTATTTCTGAATGATTTTTTTTGTTGAAATATAACAAGTTAGTCACAGCGTTCAATTGATAGAGAGAATTAAATTTGATCTTTCCCTGAGGCGCTCTATAAATGTGTGTACAAGTGAAATCTCCCTAATACACTGACATCAAGACATGCTTTTAATGTTCAATACTTTATTGCATGTTTTAGCCAACAGCGTCGATATATGTACATTATAATGAGCTGCCTTTAGATTTTTAGCTGCTTCTGTCATCTGCAACCACTCACAGGCCAAACGTGACAATTGGAGCTAACGTATAAGCTACTTAAAGCTCCGCTAATCAACATTTCTTATATTAAGCAACTCATCAAATCACAGAATAATGTGAAAAAAGTCACCCATAGTGATGAACCAACTGAGAATTTGATCAAACACTGATAAACCCAACTGTTAAACCAATGCTAAATAGCAGATAAAGTTAGCAGCTATCTGGTGAAGACAGTGGAGCATCTAGCAGCTAGTCGGATATATTTTGTAGGAGTCAGTTGAGCCAAAACCAGAGCTTAAAGAAAAGTGAGTATTGGTCACCCTTACATTTATCAGATGGATACAAACGACAAACAAAACGACAACGACAAACAAACAACCTCAAATGAATGCAAATGTTGCTTTGTATCTTGTGGATATGTAAATATGTCATTGTTTTCTAACCCACAGCCGAAACAACTTAGTGGTTGTTTTTCAGCTTGAGAGGATTTATTCAGTCATTACAATACATGCAATACATTTTCAATAATATACTTTAATGATTATAAGATGAATATTGACAGCACTTTATTTTAAAAAGACGTATTATGTTTGTAAATTGCAGTCGACAACTTAAACATCAACAAGGCACTGCAATGTTTTGAGCTAAATGCTAATGCTAGCAAGGCAGCATCCTCACAATGGCAATGCTAACATGATAATGTTAAGCAGATAAAATGTTTATGGGAACATTTTTAATTTTTGCAGGTATTTGGTCATAAACTAAAGTATTAGACAAAATTAGATTTTGATCTGGTGATGATGCTATGAAAAGTTACTGCAATTCATCCTGAGGGGAACATGAATGTCTGTACGAAATTTCATGGCAATCCGTTCAAATTTCACCCAAAACCACAAATGTCAACCTCACCGTGGTGCTAGAGGAAAGATCAGAGGATCATAAAAGTCATTAGGACACATCCTCTGGGGACCATGAATGTCTGTACAAAATTTAATGACAATCCATCCAATAGTTGTTGAGATATTTCACTCTGGATCAGATGGAGTGATGCATCCCTGCATGGTGCTAGAAAAAATTGGCTAAGGGATGGTATGTTTTCTAAATGAAACAAAACAAGAAAATGACATCAACAAGCAAATTTATGTTTTCTGAATATTTGACTCAATTGCACATTAAGCAAAGGTAAACCATGTGGTGCCAATATAATACTAAAATAGTATTCAGTGAATTTATTTACCCAATTATACAATTTATACAAATAAATTGAAACTTGGGGCATACAAATACTGTATTTTAAGACCATGTGACACTTGGCCCTAAATGTATGGGATGCTAATTAAGAATAACATACACACATACACAACTGACAAACTTAAATTCAAATCATTTGATTAGATGAATACCTGAAATCAGAAATCACAACCATGTTCTACAAGATCTCCAAATATGAATACATATCCTATGTATTTTACCCTGACATTTTTATTTGTTTATTTGTTAGGATTCCCATTAGCTGTGCCCTAAAGCACAGCTAGTCTTCCTGGGTCCACATATATGAATTATCAGACTATTTTACTCATTTACAAATGCAGCATGTGCCTGCAACTGGTGAATTACTCCTCTACAGTTTCACATAGAAAAAGACGTGCTCTAAATATTTTAATCTCATCTCATTTTCAGTCCAAGGAAGATTTTTGATGTATGTTTTCCAGGCATTAGTGTATTAAGAATATACTGGAAACAGGATAAGCAGCAGAGCTTCCCTTGCGTGACTTCCGATCACCACTCCCTGCCTTAAGAACTGCAAGAGTTAAGCTGTGTAATATGTCACCAGATTCCCCAACAGATTTTCATTTGGGCCTCATGACAACATCAATGACCTGATAGCCATTGATCCTCCGGTCTAAGTTTGGAGGTCATACAAGTTTGGTCACGCTATTGGAGATTACAACAATATCTGCAGACAAATAAAATATACAGGATTATGGAGGGCATATACTGCAAATGAAAATGCATATGTGTTCTCAGTACATAGTGTATGTTGTTGTTGGATAATACCCCCAGGAGACATACCTCTGATCTCTATACAGCATTGGCTGAACCCTCTGAGGGGGCAGACAGCTTCTTAATGCAATCAAGACTGTGGGTTTTTCACTGATCCTATTGGCGAAAAAATCCCTTTAGGCTGAATATATGTTTGCTGCAAATTCAGCAAATGCACAACACTGTTGCAAATGGTACTTGGAACCAGACGCTTAAAGTTCCTGACATGGTACAGTACTGAATGTGGGGCTGATAATGTGCTTCCAACTTTGTGGCAATAGTTTGTGTTTGGCCCTTTCCTTTCCTGTTTCATCATAAGAATTCCCCACATGCACAAAGCCAGGTCCATAAAGAAAGGGTTTTTCCCAGCCGTGTGGAAGAACTTGACTGGCCTCCACCTTTGGGATGAACTGGAACGCCGACTGCTGGCCAGGCGTTATCACCCAACATCATTGTTGGACTTCACTGATGCTGGTGTAGCTGAATGGAAGCAAAATCCCTGCAGCAAGGTTTCAACATCTGCTGTAAAGCAAGAAACCAGAAGAGTGGAGGCTGTTGTAGCAGCAGATTAAAGCCCATGATGTTGGAATAAGATGTCCAACAATCATGTGGGTGTAATGTTCGGGTGTCCACATACCGTACAATTGCTGAGAAACCAGATTGTGAAGAGACACGGCGGACATGCTAGTCACGCCAAACTGTGGACATGCCAACCAGCATGGAAGCCAGGTTCCAGGAAGAGGTAGGAAACGTCCATCCGAGTAACAGTCACTCGCCTAGATATAGAGCTGAATGGCGCCGCCCAGTACTTAGGGTGCTGATGAATCATTCAATCTGGCCCGGTTACAATTGAGTGGGTTGGAAGAAAGTAGAAGAACTAATCTGCCACACTTGGAATCATCAAGATGTAAGATACAATTATTGTGGTGACTGATGCCATCTCTAGAGAAGTATAACTATCATATTACTGTATTGTAAACATAGAGCTGGTTTGAAGCCCAGAGTTGCAGCTTATGGTCGGTGCCGTTTTTCCATTTAGAGCCAGGACCTTCCAAATAAAGAGGATGTTGACTTTCACACTCTGGAAACATGCCCTGCTAACTCAGGCTAAAGCTAATGCTAGCTTACTGTGAACACCGAACACTGCACACTTGGGCTAATGTTAGCTACTTTAGCTTGCTAACAGGGCAGGCATCATAATAAAATGACATTAAACAGTCCGACTCCCAGAGCCAGGGAGAGCAGCAGGTGAGTCACCTGTCAATCACAGCTGTCAATCAACGCCCACACAGCAGACATCAAAGCTACTATGAGCTATGAGTCTTCAAATCATATTAATGGAGCAATAATTTATAAAATGACCACCAGCACACTTATTACAGGGACTGAATTTAGAGATTGAAACCATAATGACTCAAAAAAAATGATTGACTTAGTATTTCTTGAGAGAAGTTGATGCTTTTTGAACGGAAGTCATTTGGAACCAGCAGCTAGCGTCCGTTGGTGGCACTTTAACCTAGTTGTAATACAGCCTCAAGCTGTGGTAGTTGTCATATCATTATAAACCCCTACATGATTAAACTTAGACCTTGATATGATAATGAATTATTGATACTGAACGTTAGACAAGGCAAGCTAACAAATGCCATTTCCACTTGATGACCTCTGCATTTGAGAGAAAAATATTGGAAAAATTATGGTTTTTCTTTCATTTTTTACTGATATCTGTTTTAACTCCTGGAGAATGAATAAAGGAGACAGTGATACTCCTGGTGTCAGATCCTGACAGGCGTTTACCCAACGCTGTAGTGAAGGCTTGATATCAGTAACTGTGTTTCTCTCCAGCAGTGTTGAGGGAGTGAAGGTTTGGTACTGAAACGAGTGGCGTGGGGGGAAGTGGATGGGGTCAACCTTGGCCCAGGGGCTTCCTCAGGTGAGAAGACGTCAGGGGAATCTTGAGCTGGAGATGGATTTCTTCACCACCGAGCCATACGGGCCCTCAGGGGCTGCTCTCACTTTATCTTAATGTCATTCTCTTTCATCCGTCCAGGCGGGTGAGATGATTGAGGCTGTCCCGGTCAATTGTCCGAAAAGGATTTGATAGAAGAGCGAGTCAATGAGGAGGAGGGATATACTGTAATATACAGCCAGAGAAAAATATGACTGTGACATTCGGATGTTCCAGGGACTTCTACACTTAAATATATATTGTAGCATTTTTTCTACTGATGGCTTTACAGCAAAAAAAACACACTTGGTCTTTCTTTTACAGATTTTGGTCATCATGAATAGTCAAGTATGAAAGACAAATAAAAGAAAAATCCTCATTTAGATTAAAAAAAGTCTTGTTTCAGCAGGAATTACATATGTTTCTTCCCCAACTTTAGGCTGTATACGCTATATATTATACAGTAACCTTCATACTATACTGTTTTTTTGCAGTGAGTATACAAGAAGACTGTGAATTCAGAATTAATAAAACAAACAGAAACACAACTATCATCTATATTCTGAGGTGTTCCTGCAGCTGTTTCACCACCATAACTACTACTACTATTACTACTACTACTACTAGTAGTGGCAGTAGTAGTAGTAGTAGCTGAGTAACTGGAAATTGTGCATTGCATTGTGGGAGAATAATTTCCATCAACAGCACACTCAAAAATCAAGGGCTTTTTAGTCTGCATATAAACTGTTTTGAGTATAGTTAACGGTCACATTTCCAGTTGAATTGTATGGATTTGGGAAACAGCTTTACATCCTTGCAAATTCTGATTTTAAGATGGAAATCATCACACAGTCTTTATAATAAACACTGTTTCTTGTTTTCACAGTATTCTTCATCTTTAGAAATGTTGCCTTGATCCTTAAATCCCCTTATAGGAAAACTATGGTTTACTTGGGTCTTATTTTGAAGCGCTTGCCATTTAGTCCATCGCTTATAATAAAACTGTACTAACATGCTAAAAACATGTCCAACATTGCAAGAAACTCCAGCAGTAAGACGATCATAGTAGTAAACAAACCAAACTTATTTTAAAGAAATTAATTTAATAAATAGAAAAAAAGAATAAATTGAAATCTTAGGAAACATTCATCATAGTTCACAGACCGACTTCTTGTTTCAAATTTGACTCACTGTACGCACAGTAGTTGTGCACATGATGATTTTCATGATTTTCCCGTGTAATTAGGGATGATTAGTGACATCACAAGTGCGCTCACTCTCAGTTTTACCTCCAAACAAAGTGGCAGCTGCTCTGGTTAACAACCTGTCTGATCATCTGACTGCTCATGTTTGACTGCACCCTTTTTTTTTGTAAGAACAATGTCATCATAACTCATAAAACCGATGACCAGAGTTATGCCAATAAAACCAAAGTCAAATATTTCCTATTGTTGTGTTCTGTTTTTTTTTTGTACTGTTTTTGTGAAGGAGACAAAGTCAACCAGGGGTCAGTGGAGGCTGTTCCTCCTTCCTCTAATGAAGAAGAAATAGCTGCTGTTAAAAGAGCTGCTAATTTAATTAAGACCTACAGTATATGTAAATGAAATTAATTATGTAAATATCAGTTTTTCACTTATTTGTAAAGCGATAACAGGTGGAGCAGATGATTTGCATATCATACATTTATGTTTTACTTTATTTTTTCCCCTTTACTTTCTTCCTCCTTTTTAAATTTGATGACTCTTTTTCTTACTTAACATCTATATGTCAAAATGCTTATTCCATTCTGTTTAATAAATAAATAAACAACAAACATGGATTCTGATCTGTATTTTTAGTGTTTTTAAAAAATATTTACCTTCATGTTTATGAGTATACTTGAATCCTCTGTAACTATTTCCTCATTATCTGTTGTTCTGGAAGCTTTTTTGGGCAAAACAGGATAATCAGGATAATCTCAATTATTAATAGGATGGTACAAATATGATTCACTGGCTGATTGTTTGAACACATCAGAGAGCTGAAGCAAAACAAAGGCAGGCCGGCGAGGTCAGAGGAGGAGGCAGTGAGGGAATTATCATGTGTGTGTTGTTCATGATCGATCAGGGATTAACAGTGTGTCTTGTTTTGAAAATCGCACTCTATTGCTTGTTATGTCGTTAATTAAGAAATTCGACCTTGACATGTTTGATTCGAGGTGGATTTTAGGATCAGTGAAACGCCTGAAATGTTGATGTAAACATAAATTTACACGGATTCTTCTTATAGATGCTAAATACATAAAACATACAACAAAACAGAGTGAAATTCACTCATGAAAGATCAAAGAAGTATCCGCACTCCTCACCACACACTTCAGATGGTAGCACCCAACATCCTGCCAGCCTCATGAATAAATTATTTTCACTCGCTGCTGCCAAACTGTGCGACAATGAGCTAGACTGTATTTTTTGCCATTTAAATTTCTGAGCCCATTTTCATGCAAATGGAAAATTTATTGTCACAAACCATGTAACGCCGGCAGTAACACCTTATCTTAATGAATATCAAGTGCGGCTGTATTTCCCTGCTGCGATAGTTCACTAATCAAGTTTTAGTTGGACTGTGATTCATAAAGGGACGATTCATGGCCTCTCAACTTACACTAAGACTCCTAAGCCTATACGACTGCGTTATAAGGATTGATGAAGTCATCCATCAGATTGATCGCCAGCATTCTACCAAATGAAAATGATTATCGAATTACTGTGGCCGAGCCGTTAAAAGACCCCGACTCGTAAAACTCGGAAGTTAGAGCTTCTCTGAACCCACTCAATTAAAAAGTACGAGGTAATCGCTTATACATGCTGTTAGATTGAGTTATGGTGGTTAGCACAGTCTCTCGCCACCGGTGCTCCTAAGTCTATTGTGCAATTACTTAAGAAATTATACATTAAACCTTTGAAAGTATCAAAGGTTTAAGTTCAAGTGACCTTTAAAAAGTGCAGTAAAGTTAAATAGAAAGTTGGACTCGAAGGTTTTTTTTTTTTTTTTCTATTAAAAACTGCTCAGCACTGCTGTGAACCATAATCCTTAAGCCTCCAACCACTGTCGCTAGCGTGACATATATTCTCAGTCCTTAAGCCAAAGGTTGATATTAATCAAAACCTGAAAATGAATTAAGCTTCTTTACTTGTTTATCGGTTTGTTTTTGACCTTTCACACTAGGATTAGTATCCGGTGTAAACAGTAGGCCTATTGTTGCCCGCTGGCTTCTTCAACGTTTTGTTTCCGTATGTATTATGTAAATACTGAAGATATCAAGGTTTTAACAGAGACAGTTCATGGTAAAACTTGATTTAAAGGGATAATCTGTGATGCCTCTTGTGTTCTTCCCCCTCTCTCCTCTCTCTTCTCTTCTCTCTCTCTCAGGTGCTCCTGATCAGTCTTCTTACCGTCTTTGTGTTTTGTTTCTTTTGCTCCTTATTTTGAGTTTATCTCTTTTGAGGATGGAAGCCCAGCTTTCGTGGCTTTGTGTCTTAGTTTAGCTGTTTTGGTAGTTTAGAAGCTCTGAGTCTGAAAGCCCACGGTGTGATTGGCCCAGACTTCCCACATCTTTTTGTTCTGTTTGTTCAGGCCTCCAGACAACCATAGTATTGATTAACTTATGGCAATAAAATCATGTTGCTTGAAAACTAATCCTCAGGTTTAGCATCTTCTTTATATGTTGCTGGTCACAAGGTTGTAACATCCAAGTATAATGATGTTTTCTACAATATCTGGTTATGTTTAGGCAACCAAAACACTAAGGTTAGGTTAGGGAAAGACAGTGGCTAAGGTTCAAATAAACAAACAAAAAAACAAACACCCTAATCGTCACCCCCTTACCTTCTGCCTTGCCACCAAAATTCAAGAAACAAAATGTAATTTAGACAATTACGAAAAGAAACATTTTGTGTGTGTGTTCATTTAAAAGAAAGAAGTATATACTGATGCTGAATATGCTGTATCTCTGAAATAAAATCTACAAGATGGGAGTGACATCATACTCAAGAAAAAAAAAGTCACTTTAATGTAATTTTCCCTCTCACTTCCTGCCATGACACTACTCCCTACATGTTTCATGTCCACCTGTGAGTTGACAAATCAAAGTCAGATTTATATATCTGGCCTCCTGTAACAAGTTTTCTTGTAAATCACCGGATTACCTGTAAAAATCAGGTGAATAAAGTGGATCCAAGTTGAAACGCAGCAACTTGCTGAATACATTTTTTAAAATACATTTTGACACATATACTGCATGTAACACAAATTCATGGTTGCAATTACTGTTTCACAGATGGAAGAAGTTTAAAAAGATTTAATTTGATCATTGAAATGTATTTAAATCTGCAACACTGTTACTTTTATTTAAAGTAATTAAGGATAAAAGGATAAAATCATAAGTTTTCACTATTTAAATCTCACTTTTTGCTGCAGATTCACTGAATACCTGCATATTTATTCAGCTTCTGAGAGGAAAAAAATACGGTTTCATCTCAATTAATCTTCAGTTACGAGGACAGATTCCTACCAAAAAAACATTAAAGTCTCTAAATTTTAACATAACTAATGTTTGAGACAGATTTCAGGTATTGTGCAATGAAAAACAAAAAACATTCACTCTCACTAATGCAAACTAAGCTTTAACTAAGCTTTTTAAATCCTGTTCTTAGTTAACAATCAAAATCATATCCCTGCATGGTGGAATTCCTCACCTTTTGTCAATAAACACGTTTTTATCTAAAATAAGAGCTTTAGCACTAACACGAATGATGATTGGCTCATATGTGATGCTCTCGATTTTTGAGAGGGGACTAACAACGACAGTAATTCCCTGACGGCTTTTGTCCCTTTGTTTTTGACAGCTACTTCAATTACCACCATATGACACTGGGGACAAGGTGACAAACATGTTGTTGTCTGTGTGCACATGAAATTATTTGTTTGCCTTCACAAACCACCAGGTTTAGTTAATACCTCACAGCCTCTGTTAGATTAGATAATTTGGGAGGTGTCAATCAACAGCCCTGCCTTCTACCTTCCTACGGTCACTGACCAATAGAAAAGCAGAGAGAGAGAGAGAGAGAGGGAGCATCACCCTCCACCTTTCCCCTCACACTCACTCGGTCTCTCTGTCCTTCTCTCCCTTCATTCACTGAGGATCAAGCCTCCATAATCCCTGGATTTTATATCCACCAAAACAGCTTGGGCCCATCAGCAAATTGCGATGGCATATGGTATAGGTTTATGATTCATCTGGCACATGCATAGCAATGAGAGCCTCATCATCCGTGGGCAAACACCGGGAAAATATCGTAATGTTAAACGATGCCAACCATGGAGAGAAGTGGCACCGGGCGTGTGGGAGGGCTGTGTTTGTTCAGCCCAGCGAGCGCAGCAGCTGAGGTTGTAAACAACGTTTCGGATCTGTCGTCCTTCCTGCGTTCTGGGCCGGATTAGGGATTGGCGCTGGAAGTGGACGCTTTGAGGAGGACCGGTCTCCACAGAGATGAGGAGATGGAGAGACAGGAAGAGAGCAGGCAGGAGAAGAGGCCTGAATTTGTCTCAAAACACCAGTGTTTCAGTAGCGATGTGACAATTTCGCCCCATAGTTTGAGAATGATAAATGAAAAATGTTTCAGGCTTATAATGTATTAATTTAATAGAAACAGCCCATCAGCATATAATTCATTCATCCATTCAAATCTTTATTTAAGCCTTGAAAATCATTGAGGTGTTCCTCATTTGCAATGATGTCATGATACAGAGTTAAATAGATCGAAAGTGGACAATACTTAGTGAAAACAACTGCACACTCAAGTGAAGTGGTTTGAGGTCATAGTCTTGAATTGTCCAGGGGAAGCAAGAGTGTCGGATCTCGAGGATGTTTTGAAGATAATTCAATGTGTTAAAAGTGTATAAAAACTAAAGACAGATCATTCAAGTTCAGAATAAACCCACAGGACTTGAAGCATAAGACAGCAGAGCAAGTTTGGTAGGGTCCTGTGGTCCAATCCAATGTCCAATAAGAGCTTTACGGATGAAAAGATACAAGTGTTCATCACACATCTGAGCCAGAGAGGTCCGACTAACTTTGTCATACAGAAACGGTGAGTGTCATAGGAATGTCCAGTAATGAATGAGAGCAGAATGATGAACTGATAGAAAGACTCAACTATACTCTTTCTACTATTCAGAGGGAAGCTGAATCTGTTTCTGTATAAAAATCCGAGTGTCTGCCGCAGTTTGATGACAAGATTTTCAATATGATGTTTAAATGTAAATGTTTCATTAAGCCAAACACCTACATATTTATACTCCGTGACTCTCAGTGTTGCTACCATTCAGTGTGGATAGGTGTAGACTGTTAAAATCAATATCTCTTGCTCTAGAGTCTAGTTTAAAATCGACAAGTGCATCATGAATGAACATTAAAAGAAAGTTGTAGGTTCTCAACAGCAAGTTGTACAGAGTCAGCAAAACAATACAGAATAGTGTCATCCGCGTTAAGATGGACATTACAGTCAGTTAGATAAGAGACAATGTTTATAGAGATTTTTTGAAAGACATTGTGCATTTGTGACAAACAAGTACAAAACCATTTTCGGAAACCTTTTGCTGATCATCAAGTATCAGTAAGATCAGAACAAAAACAGCAGTGTTACAGATGGGCCAACCAGTGAGAAGATGAAATACAGTCCAAAAAATCCAAGTTTGAGTAACAGATCCAAGAGTCTGACACTTATCAGATGTCAAAACACTGCACAGTGGTTTATAATAGTATTATACAAGATTTTACAACCCTGAAAAGTTATCATGGTGACAAAAAACAAAAGGAATGGACTTCATGCACTTGAATGTATTTGAGTGGTCAACATGGCACCTTTCGACAAAGGTTAAGCCAACTGTTACCAGAGCCCTCTGCATGAACACCGCCACTGTGTCAACGCAATGTTTTCATTGAAATGAATGAGTCATAATGCAGCACTAATGTCTGTCTGAATAGGATCACCCTTCCAGTAAGCGTAATGAGATTACTTTCCTCAGTACTTAATGAGGAATGATATCCAACTACTCACTTACTGACCAAAATGGAGACTTCATATTTTTCATTGAACGAGCAGTAAGCTGCTGAAATTTTTTGTATAATGAAATAAATAATATATTGATTAGGCCAGTAAGTGTAATGTAAATGAAGTGGAAATCAGTGAATGTGTTACTGGGAAAAGTAACAACCACAACATTGTTTATAAGACATATTTTATACATATATTTCCGGTTTTTGTTTTTATTTTAAAAGCACATTTCACCAAAGCTAACTCAGTTCTCATACGTATCAAAGCTTCTCGCTGCTTGTTCACCCACAGACATAATCCACTACATTAGCACCATTTCCAAACATCTGCTGGAGAAGTCAGAAGCTATCTGCTGCCTTTTCTGCCCGTGACTCTTTGGAAATGTGACATGATTACATACAAACACCTCCAGCCAAAGTTCCCCTCTGCCTTCATTAAAGCGCGATGCAGAGCGCTGCTGGCAAGGTGACTCGACCCAGCTCTGCCATGGCTCCACCCCCACCGGGTCGGCCCGGACGCAAACAGCCCAACGCTATTGGCTCAGAGGGCTGTCCGTCAGCTGCCGTGCCGGGTCAATATGGGTTCAGACGCGGAGCAGAAGTGACCGGGGGCTGCCTGCATGGATCTGCAGCTCGGAGAAGGCCTGCCATGAGCTGACAGTCAGTATGTTGGAGGTTTATCATTAGCAGGCTCCAGACGGCCCGCAGACCCTCCGGCTGGACAGGTGATCTCGCTCGACCGTCTGACTCAACATATGCCCCCGCGGAGCTTCAACACACATATTGTGCCATCATTATTTCATACCTAGCAGGAGCATTTCTGAGCACAGCCCAGATTTAGGTGCAAAAGCAGGTTGCTGTGAAAAGATTTTTTTTTTTTTTTTTGCATGTGTGTACCAATAGGTGAGATAGATGAATAAAAACGGCATCTGCAACCTTTTACGTGTGTTGAGCATCTGTTCGTTTCATTCCATTCGCTGCTGTCACCGTCCTAAAAAGAAAGAACAAAATTCAGTGTCATCACACCTCTTCTCTGATCTCCGCACTGGGCTCCAGTTAGTTACTGAAACGATTCAAAAATGTTATTTCTCGTCTATAAAGCCCTACATGGCCTTACTCCACAGTAACTCTCCAACTTTCCTATCAAATATGAGCCTATCAGACCTCTTACGTCACCTGGAGAAGTGCTGTCTAGTTGTTGCAAGGCCTAAATCAAAAGTTGAAGATGCAGATTCTGGTTTTTATGGTCTGACAGTAGCTCCCAGAAATACTTAGCAGTAGATATGCCCTCACATTAACATTGTTCATATTTAGATTTCTGTGTGTGATTGTTTTGTTTGTTTGGTATGCATGTAGCACTTTGCATCTCCCCCCAAAAGGAAATGTGCCATATAAATTAAGTTAAAACAGCAATAATGCAATGTGAGAGTGCTCCTAATATACATATTAGGGGTGTGCCTGAATACAAATACATTATTCGGCAAAGCACAAATAGTGGGTTTTATACAAATATTTGTTTCATACAAATATTTAAATTATTTGCTGGACTCTCCATAACCTGTTGTTCCCCTTCTCCTTTCCACAAAGTTAGGTTGTAAAAAATAGGCAATAAATAAAAAGTGCAAAGCAATAACTGCCTTTGAAATTCCTCCCTACACATTAAATGGTCTGTCTGCTATGAGGTGATGAGTAAAGTTTTAGCTCAGTAGTCAGCGCAGTCGTCTATGATCTGGAAGACTCCGGTTCAAGACCTGATGTGGGGACCTCCTTCGTAAAGTAGTTTATTCATGAACACTTATTGTTGAACACTTTTTTCTAAAATTTAAAGTGTCATAAAAACAAAAACAGGATTTTTAAGCCTCTTTCCACTTTTATTCGAATACAAATACAGATACAAATACAAATACAGGGATCTCTGTACATCCCTACTACATATATGTATATATATAATATATATATATTACATAAAAGGACAGAACTCCCCATGCACAGTCAGTATTTTCAGTCAGGTGCCGGTCGGTCACAGGAACATATAAGGTGAAAATCAAAATTAACCACCGCACACTGTAATGACTTTACTGTGACTTTATTAAGAGCGAACAACGCGTTTCGCCTGTAGCTTCTTCAGGTTCGCTCAGTACAACTGCTGAGTACTCAACAGCTGTGAGTACTCAGAGATGATCCATATATATATTACATTTTTATATTTTTTCTCACCTTAAGTGTAGTGTAGTAGTATACACTGTATATATATATATATATATATATATATATATATATATATATATATATATATATATATATATATATATATATATATATATATTAGCATAAAAATTGCTATAATGAAAAGTACTCATCATACAATTCAATACTGTTGTAGCTGTTGGAGCACTTTGAACCACTTAATAGACTGTTGGGCATTAATGCTAATGAGACACTGAGTTTTGATACTAATACCTTAACAATACAATAAATACAATAGAGTAATACAATATTTTTTCAATACCTTACTTTAATAAAATAAACTTTTCATCTAAAAAATATTTTTTATCATTTAATAAAAGAAATCAACATTTTTAAATGTGTTGAGCAGTCATACAAAACACTTCACCTAAAACCAACATTTTTATTCAGACATCTGATGGCAACTTAACTTTTATTCAGTGCTTCAGACACATTTTGGTTGGTATCAAAAAAAGTACCGAGGTTCAAAACCAGCACCATTGTTGGGTAGTTTATTCTATAACAATTCACGGTATTTTAGGGGCAGGCGACATGAATTGTATGTAAAATTTTAATCTGCTAAATTAGCAGATGTAGAATTTGCACCACTACCATTTTTATATTTTTTCTCCTCTTAAACGTAGTGTAGTAGTAACATATAGTAGCTAAATGGAAATAATCAAGCTAAGTACAAGAACTTCAAAATTGTACAATACTTGAGTAAATGTACTTAGTTACCCAGGTCTGTTTTCTAAGTAGGCTTAAAGCTTTTGAGAAACAACAAATTATACAGTCTCACGGTACATTATGATTATGTTTTACTGTAGTGCACACATTCACCTAAATCATGCGTGTAATGTGATTTGACTTATATGTCATATACATACGTGAGTTTCCGCTTCCTAGAAATAACAGTACACCACTACCGATACACAGTCTAATCATCTTACAGGAGTCCTAAATCTTTATCAGCATATATAGTATATTGGGCTTTAAAAATTCACAGCGAGCTCACAGAAAAGAGCATCAAGATAAAGCTCTGAAATCCCGAACTGTCGAGCTTTCCTAATCCCCCCCCCCCCACCTGCATTTTCCACAGCCGTCGCTGAACAGCAGCCCTGCATATCGCCTGAGAAGGGGATTTAGTTGTAATGCTCTCAGAAATACAATGCATAAAATCAAGTGTCAACTCTAACAAGCTGTTCTTAGGGCGGATGGGCTGCCCCCCCCAACCCCCCCCCCCACCCCACCACTCTGGATCTGACAGGGTCCGGGCTCAAGCTTTGAAAGGTTAGTGTCCGTACAGAGTCGCAGCATTTGATCCCACAGTTACCCAAATTTCAGAGACAACTGTGCAAAATCGGGATAACCTGGGAAGCCAGACGGGCTTTCAGGAGGTGGGGGGGGGGGGGGGGGGGGCAACAGCTGCTTAAAAGCGTTCACTGCCTGCCAGAGAAACTTTATCAGGGGGAAGCTGAGGTTGAAATTTTATGGCAGCTAAGCCCCCCTCCATCAAATTGCGAAAACAGAACCTTGTGGCACAGCTCAGGATGGATTTAGGAGTTTGCTCTGTGTTTTCTTGGCTGTGAGCATTAATATAAAAATAGAAGAATGCAAAGACCTTCGGATGCTGCTGTCCTTATGTGCCACTTTTATTCCAATCAGTGTGTTGGCGACTGGTGGATCAACCAAATACCGTACGATAATGCATTAATATTCTTCTAAAATCAAAAGAAAACCTTGTTTAAACCAAACAAACGAACACAGTGATGCCTGACGTGTGAAGAACATTGAAGTTTATCAAGTCATCAGAAATATTTCTCTTAAATGTATTCATACTCGACAAAATGATGATCATGTTTCTCTTTTGTATCTCATTTTTTCTCTTACTTAAATAACGGATATCTGCAGCGTCTGAGCTTCTTTAAACACGCGACATCTTTTGGGTAATTCGGCTGCTTTATTCTCCTTTCACATGTCTTTTCATCTCCAGACTATTCTGTTTATTGAAGTATGGCAGTATGTTACTTTGTACCGAGTCTGTTTACGTACTGCATGATCTATAAGCTTAAATGGCAGCATGGTATACGAACACGCTCCAATGTCAAGTAACGGCACCTCGTCAAAGAACAGAATGACGTTTTGCCAAGAAGCGTGTTTGGAGTCGAAAACAGTATATTTAGTGTTTTGTATTCTAAATGTTCTTCTTCGAGGTTGCATTTGAGTGATTTTTGAGGATGTATGAGGTTCTTTCTCCAGTAGATTGATTAGTTTAGCGACTTTGTTTCATTTGATTTTTATTTGTCCCTCTGTGTGAACACATTCATCTTATGCGTGTTAGATATTCTGTGTCTCTTCTTTACATCGCCGTATTTTTCCATCACAAACAGCAAGAGAGAAAAAGATCAGACTGAAAATGTATATAAAAATAAAAACAAAACTATATAGACATTCTGACCCCTGTTTTCTGAAATGTGTGTGAAACGTGCTCACAGTGTATTATCAAATAAATAGATACAAAGATAATGACCATCTTTGTCATAATTTTCATGAGGGTCAGGGGTCGAGGGGATGGTGTCAGGGTAGTTTTACAATGAATGCTACATCAAAGCTTTAACACTGGAGATGCAGCGTCCTTAGCAACAAGTTGTTGCAGTCACAGTTATTGCAGGGTATATACACAAGTTAGAATAGTAAAATATACAGTACAGTGCAAACGTTTTAGTTTTCTTATCCATTATGCAATACCATCAGGGAGGTGTCTGATCAGTCCCAAATGTATTCATAACATGACAACGACCCTATGCATACAGCTAGAGTCATAAAGATCTATTTTCCTGCAACAGATGGTTTGGTTTGGCCCCCACAGAGCCTTGATCTCAACATCATGGAGTCAATCTGGGATTAACATGAAGAAGCACCTGAGATGGCCTAAATAATCCACAGAAGAAGATGCTTTCTCCAGGATGGTTACGACAATCTACCTGCAAGTTACCATGAAAAACTGTGTTAAAGTGAACTGAGGAGAAGCTGCTCACAGCAAATACTGATTTCATTTAGGTTTCTGCTGTTCACTCAACTTTGTAAGAAATTAATTAATAAATTAAAACAATTTATAACAATATTTTTGTAAGCATTCTCACTTTACTTTTAGTGCCTAAAACTTAACATCATAATAAATGTAAAGCTATTCAGGGCCCGTCTTGGTTTTGAGGCTCAGGCAGTTTCCTACATCGCTGTAAACCAGACTGAAGTCTGAAATTGGCAGATTTTGCAGGATGAATACCGACCTTAGATTAACACAAGTGTTTCCTAAACACAGGGTGCTGCTGCTGATCACAAGCAGAACAGTAAACACAGCAGATAAGCGGATATATTTTTTTTAATAAAGCAGTTTATGAAACTCTGATTTTTAAACACTTAATGAAAATACGGCTCTTAACGTCTCCAGTAGCTGGTCTTGGTGTGTGTGTGTGTGTGTGTGTGTGAACGGGTCAGATAAGAGCGGTAATCAGCTTACGGTGATGACGGTTTAGTTTGCATGGAGCCGTTGAGTCTGCAGATCTGAATGACACAGCAGTTTGAGCTTATTGAAGTTTAAATATACAGCGTGATTCATTGGCTTTATAAGGCATGTGTTGTTTCCTGCAGCTGTTTTTCAGGGAAATGTTTGTGATCAAGACGCGAGTAAACTAACAGGAATTAACGATTTGATGACTCTTCTTCATTCTGTATTTATTCCCTGGTCATCACCACTGCAGCTGGGTAATAAACCTCAGTGCATTTATGGAGGAGTAGAGTTTATATGATCTTCAAAACTCAACAGGACTTTGTTTAAAATGATGATACAAGGCGGAGAAAAGTTAGCGGTCATCATACAGGAGAGGATGGAAGCTACGGTTGTTTTAATTGACAGTAATATATGACTTTAAATGGTTTATTAGTTGCAGAAATCCCATTTCAGTCTTGTTTATTCTTGCTTTAATGAGATAATTTACTCTATACTCATTTTCAAAGTCATTTAAACGTATGGTTGTTTGTGTTTAGATGACAATTTACAATGACTGGATTATTAAGGAAAGTCATTGTGTACATCAGGATCACATATTTAGACCATTAAAGGTGGTTTCAGTTTGAGAGAAGTTGTCGCAGTTGAATACTTGTTGTTTTGATGATTTATAATAGAAACTCATCTAAATTTGAACAGAAAATAGTGATGAGGCTGAATTATTTGATCTGTATGATGATGTAACAATGTAGTTATTTCCTCATGTGACATGTTGGACTGTAAATATGTGAAACCAGGTGATATTAACATCAATAAGTAACAAACCTGTTTGATTAAATCAAAGTTTACTGTAAACCTTTCTGCTTGTCCTGTTCAGTCAGTTGTTTACGGGATGTAATGAAGTTGAATTATATTAAATGATGTAATTCTTGTAACTTTGTGCAACATTAATCACGTCATGTTTTTTGTAATATGTATATTCTCATTGTCGTGCCCTTTGTAAAATGAAGACTGTGACAATTAGTCATGTGACTCAGATGTATTTATCACACCTGTGAGTACTCACGAACCTGAAGAAGCTACAGGCGAAACGCGTTGTTCGCTCTTAATAAAGTCACAGTAAAGTCATTACAGTGTGCGGTGGTTAATTTTGATTTTCACCTTATTATGTTGACCTGCGACCGACAAGCACCTGACTGAAAATACTGTCCTTTTATTTACTATAAACCTCTTTTCCTTGTGAGCAACTTTTTATTTCCTGTGTGTGATCAGTGTTTTCATCTGTAGATGCATCTTAAGGTTATCTGGTTCTCAGCACATGTGAGAATGATTGAGCACTTGGCTTTTATTTGTCTTGTCAGGTTTGTAGTAGAAAAACTTATTTATGTGAAGCAAAACAAAGTATAGAAAAATATTCTAGTTAAAAACATAGGCAGGCCTGATCATTATAGCTTCAGTTACAGCTTTGAATGATTATATTTAACACAAGATCACTTCTCTGAGACTTTCGCTGAAAGAAATGAAATTAAAACCTTATTGTGTCAAACAGAAGAGTTTAGACAATAAAAAAAAAAGTGTTTCTGACATATAAACCTCAAACAAAGACAGATCGCTTTCCTTTTTCCACGTCCGACATGGAGGAGGGGTTATTGCATGTAAACGCACAATGACCCGCACACACACACACACACACACACACACACACACCTCAGCTGGCATCTTGTCACAGCATGCAAATGTGGATAAAGCAGAAGGTGTACGAGCGCATATTTTTACTAAATGCAAGACCTCATTTTTGGGGCGCTGAAGACCTTGGAGGGATTCTGTGTGTGTGTGTGTGTGTGTGTGTATAATGTATGTATGTATGTGTGTGTGTGTTGTGCCTCCGGTGACTGACTTCACAGGGGGAGAGGCTGCACACTGTCCACTCCTCTGTCCACACACACTCCGTATAATCACGTTCCCTGTCGGGCCCTATAAATCTGTAAGGGCCCAATTAAAGATCGCCTTTAGCGTGTCCACCCCTACCAGCACACACACGTGTTAAAAAAGAAGAGAGAAAAAAAACACACATAACACTGTTTGCTTTTCATCAAACGTATATTTGACAAAATCTGCAGTGTAAAACAATAACACAAATAACTTTTGATTAAAAATAAAAAAAAAACAGTGTAAAACCTATAAAAAAAGCTTTGCAAAGAAGACATTTTTTGTGTATTTATTGGTTTGAACTCACACACATGTGCAACTTGTGTGACTTGAACCTGTCCTTAAAAAAAAGGTGCTACGTGACTATAAAAAAAAAAAAGACAGAATGAAGGATAAAAACTGTACAATCTTTCAAATAATAAAATGATAAATTACACATTTTTGCACCTAAAATGAGCTGATAGTAACGCACTAAGCAGAAAGTAGAGCATGCAAATCAAAAATTTGACATGTTGATAAAAATTAAATGAAGATCAACTTAACTGAAGTGAATAAATGCATTAAAATAAATGTCATCATTTAATTTTTTTTTCCACTTTTGCTGATTAAATGACATTAAAACAACTTCATTTAACAAGTGCAGAAATACAAAAATACTTTTTTTTTCTATCAATTTACAAAAAAAAAAAAAAAAAGCACACAGAATATCTTTTTTTTTAATCTACAACAAATAATAGGTGTTAAAAAATTAATACCATAGTCTGTAATATGTGTAGAAAGAGGACACGGAAGGGGACGTGTGACGTGTTATTAGTGAGGCCAGTCGTGTTGTGACTACTATGTAAATATCTCATTAGTTCGGGTTAATAACATTCCTGTGCTCTTGGTTGTAACATTAAAAAAAAAAAAAAAAAAAAGACAAGATCTAAGTGCTAAAATTTCCTCGTCCACCGTCCGTCCAGAAAGAGGCTGACGAGCCTATTAAATGTCAGCCTTCCCCCCGAAAATTACGCAAGAGGCTAAAAGTGTTTAAGTCGGACATAAATACCAGCGGACCCTGAGGATTTGATTTGGAATTATTTACGCGCCCCCCCCCCTGCCTTACAATCGTCAGGAAGAGAAAACAAAGGAATAATTAGACCTCGGCGTGATGCGCGCCGCCCTCCTCGCACGCCGAATGTGAGCCGCTCACCCGTTTCCCCCCTCAAACTTGATGGTTGTTGAACTTATTTTTAGTGTCATTTGATAAGCTTCCCTGCTTGCACAGAGACATCCCACTGACCCAGCCACTGGTCATTGTCTATACCGCTTCATGTCAAAGCCGGCGCGCTTTGTCAGGTTTCGACTCGAATATCCATTTTGCATCTGAAGTACGGTATCCGAAGTGACTGGATCATTCGAGCCTTTTTCTTCAGCTGCTGCCCCCTTTCCTCCCCCACAGTGTTTCCGCTCACACTAACATCATTTGGGATTGGCGTCATGACAGCGTGCTTGAAAAATCCACAATACATATAAATATATATACCCTGCTTTTTGGGTGGATTTGAGGGTGGAGGGGAGGGGGGGGGGGGGGGGGACATAATTTCTGGAAATGAACAATACTTATCCGTCCGTCGCATCTGTTAGTTTGGGTTTGCGTTTTGGACGTGGCGCACCGTCACCGTGGCGTGGTGTCCTCTTTTTTTTCCCCTCTCTTATAGGTCATTCAATGTCAAAAGGCATAAAAAAGAGACAAGCCAACTCTTCACAGGCTGCTGCTTGCTGTTGCCTTTAATTATTTTAATTAAACTTTGATATTCCGGCGCTGAGAGGAACTAGTGAGTTGCGACGCGGCCGGGGGAACCCTCGGAGGATATCGAGACGGCGGGGCAAGAGAAGTGTCGAGGCGGCTGTATCTATATCTTAAAAAGTCTTAACTGATAGGCCTGTTTATGGGCTGTGATGTGCTACGCCTTGCTGAGCAGAGAGCAGACTGCGCTGAAAACAGGGGCAAAAAAAAAAAAAAAAAACACCAAGCTCCATGTCAAGGTCTTAAAGGCATCAATCCCTCAAACCTTGCTGGAGATCATCCTGGTCAGGAGGCTGTCCTGCGGTCTAATAACGCTCTATTAATTTCCTTGTCCCGAGTGCATAATGAAGGGAAGGTGTCTTCAAAAAAAAAAAAAAAAAAAAAAAAAAAAACGAAAGGGCAAAGTCTTGATGCCTTCCAATACCTTGGGGCATCCTGTCTACAATTTGTCATGCGTGTGCACTTCTCAGTGTTAAAATGACAAGATAAGCCAGTCAAAGGGCGGCCGCCGGGCATCCAGCACTGCTGAAGTTGGAGAGGATTCGTGATGAGACATTGCCAAAAGGCAACGGACTTCTGCACTTGTGAGGCCCACTGGGATTATTCCGACTTCCACGCCAAAGGCAAACAGCCCCTTCCTCTGTGTTTTTCCTTCTTTTTTTTTTTTTTTTTTTTTTTTAGATAGCTTCCGTCTGTGTCCATGAAATTAGATTTTTCAGAGAAGGCACAATATGGTCAGAATATGTTAAGCCTTTGGAGCGCACGAAAAGCTAACAAACTCTGAGTTCTGGGGCGTCCTGAGCTTCAGCTCTGATGTTTTTTTTTTTTAATTAAAGTAAAAAATTTGGGAATAATAAAAAAAAAACAATAACTTAATGAATAAGAGTTAATATTAACATTACACCCTGTGTGCTTTTAAGATCTAAAGGGCAGAGAAGAAGAAGAAGAAGAAAGGAAACTTTGTGCAGGAAGTGAAGCGGAGTGAACAGATAGTGGTTTTAGCTGCATGGTTACCAATCTTCAAAAAAAAAAAAAAAACCTGAAATTCTTCTCTTGTCCACAGCGATCAGCACATGTCGGCTTTCACACACACGAGTCTTCTTCTTCTACTGACGCTGCACGCGGTTGAAATTCATACAACGACCCTGAAAATAACACAGAGAGAGAGAGAGAGAGAGAGAGAGAGAGAGAGAGAGATTTAATACATGTACAATAAGGATCCGCCTCGTATTTAAGACATATCTGCTAATATAATAACAGCATAGCACTGAAAGTATTTTCCTATAATCTAATTTCATAGAAAAATGGAAAAGATTTGATATTTGAATCCTTGATGACTAATATTATATTATTTAAATATTCTGTTTTAATAATATAAAATATGTTTATAATAATAGGTAGCAAAAATTAATAGATATTTATGTATATACTAATGTCTTCCATCCCAAAACAAATTAAAAAAACCCCAGATAAGAAACAGAAGGAGATAATATTCATTGAACACAACATACATAATGCATAGTCACTCAGAAATAACAGAAAGAAATAGAAAACAACACACAATTCACAGATAAATTCATAGATGAATTATTATTTATAAATCTGAAAACTGATCTCAGCTACGATCAGATGAAGAATCAACTGGTGAACCTGCAGCATCACACTACACCTAAAGACAAAAAAAGACATCTCAGTTTCTCACCCGACATGTGCATCTGTGTGTGTTTGTGTGTGTGTGTGTGTGTGTGTGTGTGTGTGTGTGTGTGTGTGTGTGTGTATGTCCAGGCAGCTGTCTGAGCCTCTCAGTGCAGCAGCAGCTTGTTCTCTAACAGTGGGCTGACTGGCACCAAGAGGGAGCTCTCGCACAGCGAATCCCAGCAGCAGCCAGCAGGCCTCCAACCTCACACACACACACACACACACACACACTCGCACACACACACACACACACACACACACACACACACACAGCTCTGCCTCTCTGTCTCTGTATCTACCTGTGCTTACTGTTACCTGCTTATCGGGAAGTTTGTTCTCTGCATACTTTGAGTCATGCTAAATATTTGGGAGCAGTGTGCAGCAAACAGGAACTGACTCCAGATCTGATGACAGTAAAGGCTCAGCTCACTCAAAACGCAATAAAACATCTTTTCTTTTCTTTCTGACCCCCAGCAGTAAACCAGCCATGCAGATAAGTCGGGTTTTATGTGCAAGAGTTGATACTTCCTGTCAAGTATTTCTGCTGCAACAGAAATGAAAAGAATTGTATTTGTGCTGCTAAAAGCTGTGAAAATTACATCTGAAAAACTCAACAGTGTCATAGTTACACATTGTGGACAGTTTTCAATTATTAATCAACTGTTTTCTCAGTTGGATACCACTCGTAGGTAGTTGAGAACATTTTTTTGTGACTGACCCTTTAGTAGCAAACACGCATGTCCACACAAACACGGAAACGAACACCGACTCTACAACGATAGGCGGCTTTGAACCCAGAACTTTGTGGCTGCGGAGCCACCATGCAGGGTTCAGCATCAGGAGACTCTTCACCAGGTTTACAACAGACCGGTATCTGAGTAACAGCGGTTCATCTCTCTATCCAAAATAATTTGATCCACTGAAACAAATCAGTCTGAATAAGTTGGTTTAAACAAGCTTCTGGTGAGTTTAAGGTGGAGAATTCCCAACATAAACATGTTTTCTGATGTCTTGCTTGACCCGGTGACCTCTGGGTTTCTTGTGCATCTTATTGTGAAAATACTGGAAGTTTCTCTCGACTCTTTTTACTTCACTATTCACCGTTTATTCCGACCTTCAGTTATAAATACTACAGTGAAAAGCAAAGATCGTCTCAACTGTTTGTACTTTCTTTCTTTTTTGTTGAGTCTACTTCGAATGACCGCACGTGTTCTGTGTGTGTGTTTGTAAAAAAAAAAAAAGGATGATCATTTCGCTGAGGGCACTACTTTGGTTGTCACGGTAACGATGCAGACGTTTTTCCCGTCCGGTGTGTCTTGGCGCCGGTAACAAAAACATTGGAACGTGGAGGTTTTTTACTGCGGCTTCTTATGTGTCATCACAGCAAACACGACAAAGCCTTTAAAGCACCGGTTCCCGACCCCTACTAAGGGTCGCCGAAGCTTCTCGAGGAGGCCTTCTTGATTTTAAGCAGTGTATGAATTTATTTTTACTTTTAATATATGCCTTAACATTTAATTCATGTCTATGAAGAAGACCAATAAATTTAATTATGTGCAAATCTTTATGGCCGAGTGTATGATGGTTAAAAATGTAAAAAGGGGGTTTGGAACCGCTGATTTTCTGCCTCTCTTGTCCCAACAGGTGACTTCAAATATGTTGCATTCAGGGCCTGTCAGTCAACTCCACTACTAATCAGTGATAATGGTCTTGGTTGTTTCAGTCAGTTAGTTGTCCTGTTTCTTTAACTGATCACATCCCGAGTTGCAGTTGTACTGACGGGAGCACAAATCTTAAATTTTGAATTTTACCTTCAGTTTAAGAGGTGTGACTGGATATTTGAGCTGTATATGAGCTGCACTTCCTCTTCCTTCTCTTTCTGAGAGCACAAAAGCACATTCTTGCACATGCGAGGCCTCACACAGTCCAGGTGGAAGCTTCCATTGAGGTATTACGGACAGAAATGACCAAGAATCTTGGCTCCTGAGCCGCCTGCTGAATGCAGCAGCCAGTTCGTCTGGTGTGGGAGCTCTTACAGTATCTGCACTACAGTCTGGCTCGGGAGCAGAAGTGTGCACGGACCGACTGTGACGAGGGCTTTAGACAAGCTGGAGAATCTTCCATTTCTCATTATTTGGCAGGGCTGGTGGGTGTTTGATGGAGGGGTGGGGGTGGGGGGGGGGGGGGGGGGGTGGGGGGGGGGGGAGGGGGGGCTTCGCTCCATCTCTGCATGGTAAGCCCCTCGACGTGTACCCTCTGCAACTAATCTCACACAGTCAACAAATAAGGCACATCAGATGCTGTTTTGGCCACGGCCATCAGAGCGGCTAAGTTCAGTGGATTTTACGGGGTTTTACGGCACGGGGGGCTCGTCGAGGAAAGAAGTCCTCTCTCTGCGGCGGCAGAATGGCAGGCGAAGCAGGGGGATCTGGTACGAGGGCGAAGCAGGTGCGGCACAATACGGTCAAACCCATTCCAGCTCCCCTGTTCCCGGATGAGCAGGGCCTGACTTGGCAGGGAGCGTTGCCTTGTAACTGGGCCATGTTGGAGAGATGGCGGCCCACCTGTGCCACCCAGAGCGGGAGAACAATAGTCTGAATATGTCAGCATGGAATGTCAGTGAAATCTCATCAGACGGACGGGAGCGTGACTGCGGATAGACGGGTGGATGAGTCAGGTGGAGAGATGGATAGGTGAAGAGACAAGGGGAGGGGGGCGGGGTGGGGTGAGGGGTGGTGGGGGGGGGGTCAGAGAGAGCCTTCCAAATGAAGACTGTGATTAATAAGGTTCATTACAGACTCTCCACTGGCTTTCTATTGAAATAAATGGAAATATGCTGACTGGTGACATCAAACCCAACAGCATCCACTGTTGATACACCTGATTGGAAAGTTAGAGCTGCAGCTAATGACAATTTACATGATCAATTAATCTATTGATTCATTTTTAGACTAACTAATTTATTTTAAGTCAAGAAAGAGTTGGGAAATAAGGACAAATGCCAGTTGTATGTTTCCAGAGGCCAAGAATTTCTCTTCCAATTGTCCTTATAAATGTTTTTGATAAACTACTTACAGTTATCAATAGATTATTTAAGTTTTTGATAAATTGTCCATCAGTTAATTGACAGTTTTTGAGCTAAAACCTGCCAGAAATGTCCTGATTCTGCAAACTTATTGGAAATCCTTAATTGTCAATAATGTCCATTTAAGGAACGTTGGTCTCAGCGTCTTAAACGACGCTCCGGTGTCTCAACTCTGCATGTTTTGTCGGATACTTCGCCTAACTGACTTGAGTTTTGGCCTCCGGAGTTAAAGTCGTGTTTGTGGACCCTCGCTGCGTGTTGACAGGAGCTGCAGAGGTCCACATTTGCCCAGTCCTCAGACAACATGTTTGTCACTTGGACTGTTGGCTTGTAACTTGAGGCAAAGCTCCAGAAGTGATATGTATGTGTGTGTGTGTGTGAGATTTTTGCATCTCATGTCTTGCTGTTTGCACCATCAGCAGCTCGAGTCCCCCCCCCCCAGAGCTGCAAACCCTCTGAGCTGCATGAGACGGTGAAGATCCAGGACGTAGACGGCAGCAAATTAAAGCTCAGACTGCGCCGAACTCAATTTAATGTGCGTTTTCTTGCAAACTATTAACGATAATCATCACAGTCTTTTAAAAGTATTATTTGGGAGAGTTTCTGGGAAAAGATCATAAAGGCACTTAGGGATATTTTTCTTCATAGTAGCTGCAGTATTTGAGTCAAACATGCAAAACAAGTGTTGCCAACTACAACTGAACAACTGATTACAATTTGGCTCCTGACAGGTATATCACACTATTTTTCAATTTCTGGTAGAGGGCAAGTCTGGGCTCATTTTCCAATGTCTGAAAAAAGTGAGACATCTAAGGTACGTAGGTCAATTTTCCTATTTCCTGATTTCATATTCTGAGCATATTTGACTTGGAATAAGAACACTTGAGTCAACAAAGGCTGAAAGGTTGTGTAAACTTTTCAAAAGATGTCATACAAGAAAAGCTGGCTAGCTCAGTCGTTGACACGGACACAGCTGAAGAAGACATTGAAAGTGTTTGAGTTGTTTTTTTTTGACATCTTTGATGATGCATGAAAAGCTTTCGCTTTAGTGACCTAACACAGCTGAAGGTTGCAACTCTTCCATCTCGCCAAAGAAAAATAAAAATGAGTCATATTTTTTTTTTTTTATATTCACAGCTGAATTGGTTCATTGTGTGCAGGTTATGAATCTGAAAGGTTTTTAGTACAGAGGTTCACATGCCAAAACTGTCAATTCACCTAAAAATCATAAAATCAACATACAAATAAAAGTTGTGGGTCATTTGGTTAGCTGGTAAGATCCAGACGGTGAGTCAGACCCTGGAGGTTTTATAAAATGTTCATGTTCTCTTGCCTTTCTTTCTATAATTTACATAATAATATAGATATCTTTAGTGGTTTATAAGTTAAATAGAAAATGAAGTTGCCATGTGTTTGTCTCTTCATGACGCCTGCTCAGAACTACTTTGAAGTCCTCACCACAATTTTTTTGGGAGACAAATAACAGGAAATAAACACAGCGGATGGCGAGTTAGTTCCCTTCCAAATGTTTGTATTGGCTTGCCGTATTAATCGACTGTATAGTTTGTCACATTTACAATATCAAAGACAAAAAAAAAAAAAAAAAAAAAAAAAAAAAGATGCACGAACGAAGCATCCCGTTTAGGTTACAGAATGAATCTCCCATCTGGACTGTAGTGTGAAAACACTTGCAAGCATCAGAGTTGTAATCCAGTTGCAAGATGCTTATTTTGCAGTGATAAGCTACAGGCTTTGAAAGATTTTATTACCAGAACAGAGACTTTTTTTTTTCTCACATTAGAGCTTTGCAGCCTATACAGTAGCTTAGTTAATCTAGGGTTTACTTAATCCAATAGCAACAGGACGACTGCAACAGTCATCGCAATATTCCAACACTGGTTTGTTTGTTGTTCTGACAAAATGTTAATGTGTTCAACTGTTAATTCATACTGCTTATAGATATATAGCTGCTGTAGATGTTCCACTTTTTACTCCATTAAGTACAGATGCAATGCTTCTCCACTTCAGTGTTCAACAAGTAGAAATCATCAATCAAAAGGAAGGGATGCAAGATTTTTCACATATGTACTGCTGTTTATGTGAGAATTGAAAATAATATCTTAAGAAAACAATCCTGAATCTGAACCAGAGAAGGACTCACTTGTTAGTTGGTCCATAATATCTTCAGGGATGCAAAGATCCCATTTTTCGCCCCAAACACAGTATTTAAATACTCACAATATCGGCCGATACCAAGTATCACACAGAAAACAATGTTCATTTCCAATATGAAATCAAAATTTTGCATTCGTACACCATCAATAACACGGATCCTACACCTTGTGTCAATGCTGCTTCTTGTTTATTGGTGTGTTAAAGCCTCTAACAGTCGGTTGCATGAACCGGGATCCTTTCGACCAGCTTTAGACCGACGTTAATCTGAACAATTCTTAGTTTTAAACTAATCAAGCTTCATTTCAAATCTTTAAAGTTTAGTTTACACCTGTCCAATCTTCTGGCGCCAGTATACTTCATCACAAAGGGCGGGCTGTGTCTGACAATTCCTGTAACTTTCTGGACTATTTCTATCTACTATTTTTTGTTGTGTGACGCTATGAATGTCTTCAAGAAGAGACCGAACGTGTGTGTCATTATCACCATACTCAAACAATTATCATGTCCCCCCTCCCCCCTCCCCCCTCCCCTCTCTCTCTCTCTGTCTCTCTCTCTAGACATCCGCCCCCGCGTGTGTGGATGTTTTGCACAACTATAAACACTTTTGCCATCTGATGTGGTCGGACAACACATCTGGCTCTTCATCTACGAGTTCTGTTGCTCCAAACATTTAAACTCTGACCTGCTTGTAACTCAACAATGACAGCTGAGGCGGTTTAACTTCAAAACTAGCTGTCAACAGGATGTTGGAGTTACTGTCAAACATGCAAGACGCTAGTTGAAGTCAAGCTTTCATTCTTACTAAGGAAAATTCCACTAGATCGGAGGAGAAATGTGCATGGATCAACTCAAACAAACCGTCTGGTTAAAGAAATAGTTTGTGATATACAGCCGAGTTTTAGTCATCCAGGTTTTTTATCTAAATTTATCAATGGTTAGTGCAAGTATCAACTTTAGCAGAGAAAAGTGTGAACTGATCCTTTATCAAATTAACAGCCTTCATCTCTGGAGGTGTTTTTCTTTTTTTTTTTTTACTTGATGAAGTCTGCTGCTTCCACCAGTGTCATCATCGTCATCCTCTTCGAGTCCCTGCCTGTCGAGCCTCAGCCACCAGACATGTGTTCTGTTTTACTCCGTGTCCTCTGCCACATATTGAACAAATTAAAAGTTCAAGTTGGAGGGAGAAGCACAGCTGCACGGGGACAGAGGGGAGAGCCAGAATGTGAGCAATCCTCCCTCCACGAGGCTGCTGGCCCTCTTCTCACAGCCCCTCGTCCACACACACACACACACACACACACACACACACACACACACACACACACACTGCCCACACAGCGCTGCCATCTGGCCTGCTGGGAAATCAGAGCCACCTGAGACTCGGCCAAATGCATGATGCTCGCTGACAACTCAGGCATTTCTTCTCATTGTAAAGAGATGAATAAAGATTATACAAGCACATAAGGTACATGAAAAACAGTTACTCCGCTCACTACTGTGAAGTTTAACAGATATCTTGGAAGGTATCTCGTTCCAAATTTTCCATCTATACTTAATATTCATCTTATAAACGCATCCACGTTTATATATATATACAGTGTAGACGCTACTGCAGTGGGCTGTGATGCAAACGAACTTTGATATAGTTACCAAAACAAAACATGCACTGAGTAAAAGATATTCGGACGCTTGACCTTATGTGATTGTTAAACATCTGACTAAAACCACGAGCATTGATCTGCTGCTGTAACAGCCTCTCCCACTCTTCTGGTTTCAGACTTTCCACAATGTTTGCATGCGGCTGCTGCAGGGATTTGCTTCCGTTCAGCCACAAGTCGGCGTTTTCGGTTCATCCCAAAGGGTGTCGGATGGCATCGAGGTCAGGACTGCAGACCGGTCAAGGTCTTTCACATCAAACTGGGTAAAACTATTTCTTTACGGAGGTTGCTCCGTGCACACTATTGTCTGAAATATCATTTTATTTTGTAATAATAAGAATTCTCTCCTAGAAAATAAGAGACTTTGTCCAAACCTAAAGTATGCAAAGCTCAGAATTAATGCTAAAACTACAGCAGTTGAGTGATGTTGTCTTTATGATGAGTTCTCAGTATCTCATAATACTCAGATTAAAGTACTATTATCTTTGAGAAATTTTACATAAGTAACAGGAATTGAGTAAGCATGTGATCAGTGAACAAGTAAACAAGACTAAGAACTCTGAGTAATTGATAGTTTGATGCAAAGCTACGCATATTAGCACTAGATGTGAACATGTTATTTTGCTCTCTACACTGAAAACATGATATACATTTGATTTATTATTATTATTAATATTATCACTATTATTATTTGTGCCACTGTTAGTTATGGGTGGAACCAAAAAACAAGCTTTCTATTTAACCCTGTATAGTCAACTGCACCTTTCAGCTGTTCAGTACCAGTTAGCTTGATGCTACATCCTCCTGCTAACTCTCATAATTCAGATGCTTTGTCTTCCATCAACATGTAAGCTGATATTAAAACTTCACCTCTGACACCATATTTACATCTCAGGCATTTCAAACAGCAACACAGACTCCCATCGGAGAGAGCCTCGGTGTGAGTAAAGTGCTAGATGATGGGCGATCGGGCTCTGATGGCTACTTGACTGACCCTGGGAGCAGAGAAGGAGTGAGCGACAGCTTGCGGTAAAAAAAGTTACGCTTGCAGGCAGCAGCATATGGTCTGCAGACTGTCAGAGCATCACTGGCTCTCATTTCTGCAGACAGGAGAAAAAAAAAAGAAAACTGATGGTGAAGAAAAAAGGTGAAGTTCTTTGGTCCAAAACATCATGCAAATGTCTGAACTTGTATGCAATCTGGAAAGATTGTTGATCAGAGTTTTGTATGTATGATATGTATCTGTTTTAGGCCTGATCATGACAGCAAGATTTTCATAGAAGAGTTAAAGGAGATCCAAAGGCCCAGATGATTTCAGGGACTTGTTTAACAACTTAAAACACTTCATCATCATCATCAGGTTGTCAGAAAGGCCTTTTTATGGTTCTGACTAATAAACAGCCTGACTTCTTCCTTTGGGCAGAAACATTGTAGCACCTTACCCCCCGGCAACAGATCCTCCTCCTGAAAGATTAAGTTCATCTACAAAAAAATAGACGTTTTTTAAGGCCTAATTGTGTTGCTTGAAGACATGTCCGCAGGTCAGACGCTTGCCAACATGGAAGTCTTTGAACTGAAGGCCTCTCTACTCACAACACCACTCTGCTGCCCTCCTTTTTTATTTAAACTACAGACTACCATGCATGGGCTAACTGATAGGACTATATGTTTAAATGTCTTCCTCCAGATGATGATGATGATGATGATGGTGGCTCACGCCCCCAGTCACCCCGCCAGCTAAATGTCTAAAACCATGAAACAGCTCTCGACTCTGTATCAGCTGTGTGTCGTTGCAGGGATAAGTGGTATCTCCTGAAGCTCGAACATGGACGCCGCAGTAGTAGTGTAGGTGCAGCTGTTTCCTGCTCGGGCCTCATGCTTGCTTCCACCCCCCCCCCCCCCCCCCCCCCCCCCACCCTCACCCTCCCCCCCCCATCCCCTCACCCCTCTCTGGTTTTGTCAGAGTAAGTGCACATCATTGGCAGCTAAAAGCTCTGGGCACCGTCCCTCTGGTTGTTCCAGAGAAATGCCAATCGTTTTGGCGTCGACGGGGCCCTCACAGACGGCGCAGGAAGGCACAGATGGCACTAATGGACGAGCAGAATCCAACCGAGGGACCGGGACAGAGCCACACCGGAGCGCCGTCCAAATAACTGTAGTGTGAATGTACTGTATGGCCAACGCGCCGCTCTGCTCTAGCGGGGCCGATGCCACGGCGATGCGGCATAAAGAATTTAAAATGATAAAATAATCATAAGAGAGAGAGAGGGAGATCGTGGGAGGATCGGCGTGGAGCCGTGCCAGGAGGATCAGACAAAAGGAGAGATTGTTCTTGGGCTGCTATAGTGAGTTAGACGGGGGCCTCGTCCAAGTCAACCCACTCCAGTCGTACAACTGGGTTTGCTGCTAATGGACTGACTGAGACACTCTGTCTGTCAAGGAAGAGCCAGTTTATAGACCGCACCTTCTCCTGGTACAATGGTACTTTTTGTGCGACGTGCAAGCCAGCTGATAGCCTGTTTTATGACCTGTGAGGCGACAGACTTACATTTAGACTTTTTTTTTTTTGTCACCCAAATCTCTCTCTCTCTCTCTCTCCGTTTCCCACGTGATGCCCACACGCTTGCAGATTTTTTAACATTCGTTGTGTAATGCATTCACAAAACCACTCCACCAGTCTCTTTTTAAGCTAGTAGTGCTAAACAGATTCTCGTAGGTAGAACTAGTCACAGCTTTTTTTGTGGCGCTAAGATGGCTAACGAAAACCTGTTTGGAGAGCTCCGTGTTCTTTGGATAAAAGTACTTCTAAAAAAAAGGGTCACGACACCTTAAGTCTGAGGCTTTTTCAGCCTTCTGTGTTGTTTCTAAAAATGCGAGCGGCGTTCAGAGATGAGAGGAAAAAGCAGATCCAGTAAGGTGGGCAGATTGGAGGAATTGGAATGTCGTGGTGTGACATTTTTAAGATTTTGCAAACCGTCAAAACAGCATTGTATAGATTTACATTACAGGTGCTAGTTGGCAACAGAAAATGCAGGAGAAGGCTTTCTGCAACGCCTTGAATGTTAAAGCGAGATACTATATTATAGCAAACCCCTAAAAAAAAGTCACTTCAACAGACACAAAGATGTTCAACGTCCCAAAAGCTCAGATCTGCAGCACAACATGCTCAAATAACACGTGAAACCCTTGTAAACAAGGACTCCCCAACACAAACCAAAAACCAAAGAGAGAGGCCATTAGTTAATTTTTCTTCTGTGTGCCACCGTGTATCATCGTCCACACAGAGCCACTGGGCTCATCTGTACTTTTAAATTACATGTCACCACCACAACTGTCCTCCCAGAGAGGCCAGGAGAGAAGCTACAAAAACACTCCAACTTGCACTAAAAACATAAGCTCACATCATGTCTCCGGGCTACACGGCCTTATCAACACACACAACTCTTGTTTTTAGTTAAACAAGTGTGTTTTTACTGCACTGTGTTGATACCTCACCATAAAATCTGTATGTTTTATGCTAAATGGAATGAACCTCTCAGTTGTTAAACCTCAGGGGTTGTTTTTTTTTTAGACACACTGATGATAAAATATGGATTAAACAGCATCCCTTTCAGTGTCTTTGCTCGAGGACATTTTTGGCAAAAAAGTAACTTGTAGCAAACGTTTCAGTTTCTGCAGATATTAACAGATGTGAAGAAGAAGCACCTGAACTACACGCAGCAGTGACAATAATATGCAGGGATCAACTGGTGCAGTTTGTAAGTTACATACAGGAAATCCTAAGATACATTTTTAATATTTAGGTTGAATAATTTTATTTCTGTTGCACACTCACAGTGAAATAGAGGCTTTTTTAAATCCCTACAGTCTACAGACATATAAGAATAAAAAGGGGATAAAAATTCAACATGACAGAAAAAAACAACTATGATATTCATTAGCAGGCACTAATGTGATGAGGTGTAGCGTGTATCCATCTACAAGGACAGTTAACTATTAAATGTTTTTCATTTATTCTGATCTCACAACAAGTAGCAAAAACATTTTATCTCTACAAAACTGATCATAAATGATCAGTAAAATATTCTTTCACTCATAACTGCAGCGTTCTTTCTGAGAATGAGGATTTAATTCAATTATCTGAGCCATTAACACGTCGTTAATACATTATTATACATTATTAATACAGTGTTTTGTTGCAGAACCTTCTATAACAGCAGCCTCTACTGTCAGACAGCCAATAACATATTTCTTTATTTTCTATTTGAATGAAAAAATAAATATGCTGAATATCCATTTTGGGCTAAAAAACTTTGTTGCTTTAAATGAATCTGTCAATATTTTAAAAAACACAGATGATTTAATCTTCACAAACCCATTTGTAAACAAAGGTCTTAAGAGGACTCGTTTCCAGCAATGTGCTTTACTTCCATGCCAGTCGTGTTTTTGTCGGCGGATATATATTAGAATATTTTTGTTGAGGATCTTATTTTGGAATGAAAAACTCTTTGATTGGCCTCGATTTTTGGAAAGTGTTCCTTCAGTGTGTGTGTGTGTAAATGTGTGTGTGTGTGTGTGTTAGTACTCCTGGTTCCCTGCATGGTTCCCCCATCTTCCCCCCTCCACCAGCGGCATGCTGGACGGGGTCACATGCGATCTGCTCTGAGCGGAGATGCAGGCCATGCGACAGGGAGGGCCAGTAATTGGAGTGAGCTGTCAAGACGGGGCGGTGTGTTTGTGTGTGTGTGTGTGTGTGTGTGTGTGTTGTGCACGTGCCAGGACGGCTCCCCTCCTACAGGGTGGCACATATTAAAAGTCCCTGATGAGACTAATGCAGGAGGAAATGGTTTTGGCGTCACGCCCAGTCGAGAGGTGAAAGCGAAGGCTGGTCTGAGGCGACCCTGACCTGAACTGAATCTGGAGCATGTGTATTTAAAAAAAAAAAAAAAAAAAAAAAAAAAAGATGAGGATGTTTCTCTCTTTTTAATTGTTTTGCTGGATTTGCAATGAATATTCATAGATTATTACACACACACACACACACACACAAATATATATCTTTATATATAAAGCATCTCATATTCATATTCTCATATTTGTATCATTACTCAGTCATTGATCCTTCAGACATAATTAGCGAGAGAGAAGAAGATCACAGTCTTGCTTCTGTTTTAAGAGTTAATCAACAAATTAAAGATGCAGATTTGCAGCTAAACGACGTGCCGACGTGAAACTGCCAAAAAAACGTGCAACGCTTTTCCTGCAGTCGACATGATTAACTACAATTACATAAAAGGTAAAAGCATTAATGGGAAATCGCATCTAATCAAAAGGCACAAAGGAGATAATTGCGATGCGGCTTGATGAATTTGTTATCTTTGCCGCTACGTGAACATCTGTAGCTGCCTTATTAGTGTTCAGCTCTGACAGACAGAAAAGTTACTTCTCGAACACATCGAGACATTTTTTAAATATTATTAATCAATTAATTGTCGTCATTTGGAGTGTTATAACTTCTTCTCTTGTATCTGTGGTTCAGTCTTCTGATTATCAAACATGATAACACCTGTTTATTCTTCTTCTACAATTAACTGATGTTTCCGGAGATTTAATACATCTGACATTTAATACATCATCTGTAAAAAATATGTTTAATTTGCACAATTCCTTATTTATAAGCTATATGTAAGTATTTTGACCTATAAATGAGACGATATTTTCATACTTTAACCTAACAAATAATTAAAAGTTTTAAACACGTATATATATAAAATGACTTGATGCCAGATACTTGATGATATTCTTTTTAATCATTTTGTATACTCTTACCATGCATTTGTGTTCAGCTATATATCACAAAAGTGTTCTGCTTATTTAGCAGAGCTCAGAGTTGATTTACACCAAAGATTTCTGGGTTTATAATTCACAGCCAAAATACGTCTTCATGTTCAAAGTTAAATCTGATTTTACAGCAAAAACTCCAGCTTTAAATCTCAACAGCAGAAAAGTTGTTATTTACGAGGCTGTAAACTAACAAGGTGGAAATACGAGCGAGCGACGGCGGCCTGCTACGCCGGGTGGAAAGGCTCTGTGATAAAGCATCTTGTTAGCTCTACTGAGGAAAATATGCTTATCAAGCCGCATGTTAATACAAGCAGTAAATAATGTGATCATCGGCCAGCGATGCTGGAAATATAACAGCGTGAAGGAGCCTGAAGCCACGCTGACTACAGGGAGGTGTTGTTGTTTTTTTTCCTCCTTTGAACATGGGCTACAAACTGTGAGAACTGGGTTAATGTGACCTGAGCAGGGAAGACATGAGCAGCAACACACACACTGGATGGACCGACACACACTCATACACGCATACAGTGCTGGTGAAAACCTCACGCAGCTGTGTAAAGGCAAGAAACATGAATAAAAATCAATATTACATGATTGAATTATTGCACAAGGCAAACTAGAAACAGATTTTTAAGTCAAAAGTTTTTACTGGACGTCTGCTGAACCACGGCGGCAGAGTTTGCGCTCGTTTCAGGTAAAAGTGCAGCAAAAATGACTAACTTTAAGATAAGTGTATGCTAGAACTGAACATTAATTCAATATTATCATTTACTGATTTCAGCAGAAACATTTTGTGATGATAATTGGTGTTACCACGTTATTGTTTTATAAAGTTCTTTTGTCCGAATTAATGACAAAGATACAGTAGAACTCAATTAACTGCTTTAAGAATAAGTTTGCTTATTTTATATGTGAATTTGCAGACATTATCCATATTGTGATATTAATTAATATCAGAAAATATCCTTAATAATATTGTGATATTGGTTTTGACCATATCACCAAGCCCTAATGCATGTGTCCTACAAACTCTAGATACCCAAGTATGTTAAATGTGAATTTGGATGTAATTTTAAGTATTAATAGATACATCAAATAAGATTCATCAGATGTATTTCCAAACAAATGATCAAACTGCTGCCTATTTCCACAAGCAGCAGACATGGAGCAACATCACCATCCTATTGAAAATGTGTTTGTGTCCACCTGATGCATGTTAAGTCCAATATTCTCCTTTTAACTCTTATTTTGGCTTCCACTAACTACCTGATAAAAATATCTGGTGCTTTAGCTGCTAGATGCTCTAACCTGTCCGTCTGCTGTTTGCTGCTCGGTTGTTGGGAGCCTGATGGACTGAAACAAAACAAGCTAAAAGAGGCTAAAGGCTGCATAGAGCAGCAGAGCTAATGTTGATTCTCAGTGGGTTTGGCACTAGCAGCGGTTATTACAGATTACCAGGGAAGTGAATATGATCTGTTTCTTTAACCACATGTGTTGATAAAATCCCCCCTGAAACTTTCCCACTCCTTGTGTTTTCATCATACTGTCTTCCTCCCAGGTTTTTTTTTGCTGAGATCATCTTCAAAACAACAGAATTACAGAACAGAAAACAAATGAACAGACTAGAGTATTTTAGTTTTGATTAAAATAACCCCGTCTTCCTCTCTTCTGTCACCAGTAAAGGCTCTTTGACTCATCGTTTACTGCTCAGCATGTCTACTATCCTGACACACTAACCTCCCATCTTCTCAGCTTATGGAGCCTTTCTCACTTCAGCTGCTGAGTCACCTCACTGCATTTGGGGGTGAGAGAGCTGGCCTGTGACCTTTCTCATGTTATCACCTTTTATATCCTCGAGGCATGAGCGCAAACAATGGCACGAGGAGATCAGCAGCGAATTGAAAGTGGCAAGTGGATACTCTTTGTGAAGAATCGTCTTCTTTTGTGAGTTTCTCAGAAACTCCTTCTTAACAGTTAAGATCCACAGGTGTTAATCAACAAAAACATCTGGCTCTATACTTGAGACTTTTTGTGTGTGATTATTTTTGCAGTACATTTTCAAGCTAATCATCGGTTAAGTCCAATCATTCCTCCATGCTCTGTGTTCAAATACATACACAAGGTGACAGATATGACCTTGTATGACGACAAGAACTTTTGCAGGAACCTTTCTGGGAACTCAGAAACTTTCCATTTCCCCGTCTATCTCTACATGTGTCATTTCCTTTTGTGCAGACGGGACTTTTCTACAACATAAACCTTTCTTGGAACCCAAGAACCCTTTTTAGGAGCTCAAGAACAAGCCTATACTTCGTCCACAGGATCCTAATTACAGCTGTCGTCCCAAGGTGCAATGTGCGTGCAAACATTAGTCTTCCTTGCCTATTTGTTACACTTATTCAGATGTGCTGGAACCACAAACAGAAACTTGCAAAAGGGACTGTAAGTTGCAGATTCAGTTCTTGGGTTTGGATCCTGGTGCTCCCTAGTTTCTGGAGTTGTTTGGTAACAAAGGCCCACCATACTCCCTGATGTTTTTATAGTGTCCAACAATGCTTCAAATTCCTCAAATTTCCTCCAAGTGAACTGATGTTTTGAGTAGTTTTGTGTCGAGTTGTAACAAAATCAAGGGGGGCGTATATTCAAGAGCCCTTAGGGTGTCACATACTTGGCAGAGGTCTGGTGTGTGCTACACCTACATCGACCCAGAAAAACAACTGCTGTGCTCCTCTGTGGTACATCTGCTTTTTTAAAGGGACCACCCTCTTAAGCTGCACTGCTGCTCTCATGACTGTCCTTAGTTAAGGCTCTTGGCTATGATTTTGAAAAAAAAAAAAAAAGACTGTGACCTTGAGTCAACTCCGGTTGACCTGGGAGTTGGTAGAAGAATGGGGATGGGAGCCTTGATTTGCAGTATGATGAATCGGCACACAGCATGCTCAAACCTTCCCCGAGGCCCAACAGTGAAATTAACAAGTTTGGCAGGCCGGCGTTGCCTTCTCAGGCGCTTGCTGAGCGCTGCTTTTGCAAGAGGAGGGCGGGCACTACCTCTTTGTCTCAATGGGGACAAATCTTGGGCGGACTGTTTGTTTGGAGAAGGGGTGTGAACGGCGTACAAGTCTATCAAATCAATTAGAGTCTTAGGCAGAGACGGCCTGGCTTGGCCTGGGCTGAAGGAGCTTGGCCCGATCCTTTGAGGGGGTTATGTGAGTCAGAGTGTTGCCACAGCCAACAGTCATGACTCGTGTACTCACAACACCAGTATGAGTGGAGGGAGGAGGGGTGAAAAGCTTGCATATGGCCAGAGCCAGTGTGTCACATTTGGGCTAGAGTTCACATTGGGCTCAGATGCTCACACCAATGAACTCATGCGAGGATTGTCGAGCTGCAGCACTCTGGTCGTGTTTGAGGGTGAGATTTACCAGCTTAGAAGCGTTGGGTAGAAAACTGTACTGTATGAACTGTGACATCCACAGTTAGAGTCCAACTTCATGCATTTTTCATACATCTTATCCTTGATTAGTAGAGCAGAGTGTGTTTGTACCATGGTTGAATCTTTTGTTGTAATAAGAGTGGACTGCCTGTTTTTAAAATCAGTGCAATTAGAAAAGTTTTAAACTAATTCTTTTAACTATGAGCGCATTTATACAGAATCAGCATGGTTTAAAAGGAAAATAGGAAGGACTGAAGCATTTTGTTCCTATTGTGTTTCCAATTTCGTTTATACTTCCTTGCATAATGTTTCAAGAGGTCATACTTCACCCACATTTTTATTAACCACTTATATAAATGATCCTAGTTGCTGGTCTCCCTGTCAGTCACAAATCAAACTGTGGTCAGTCAACTCAAAGTATCAACACCCTTATGTCCTCTCAGGCGATGGAGTCTTTCTCAACTCATGCTTGTCTTTCTAGTTTTGATTCAACCAAATGCAAATCAATCCATTCCCACTTCCCAAAGTGTCTAACTTTCTACAAGCTTCCAGTAGAGCCTGGTAAAGAACAAGAGAGTGATGTTGTAGAGAGTTCCCAGGTCTTGGTATTACGCATGCTGGCCTATTCGCATTGGCTTCATGGGACGAGGGCCGGGTACCGAATCTCAATATCTTTTTGGTACCGACCGAAAATGTGCCTGTAGCACTGAGTAGCAAAAACTGTCAATCTTGTAATCTTGTTAACTTACTCTCTGATCAGATATTTTCAGATTTAAATCAAGTTATTTTTCCAATTTGAGAGTGTAGTGTAGTCTTTGTGTTGCTGTTTAAGACGTTAGAACAAATATTTGACTTCTTTTGTTGAATGAACGATATGGGTTTTGTAGAAAAACATCTATATTTGTCAAAGAAAGGGGTAGAAAATATAACCTTTTGGTATCAGTACAGAGACTTGAATATCATATTGGTGCTAGTTTCGCTTTTCCTGCTGCTATTTCTGCCAATATATGTCTACAATAAGCCAATATCAGATGATAATATGGGCCTGAAAATATAGCAGTAGGTCTCTATTTTGTATGTAAAAATGTCAACTTCCACATGTGAATTAGAAGTTTCTGTCACTGCTCTTTTCATGAAGTAAAACCCGGCAGTAACACTGATTACACTGTTTAATTAAGCAGGTTTTCAGGCTCTGCAGTGGGTCAACACTCGGTTCAACTTCTGCTGCTGCCATGAGCACAAAATCTGAGTGCAATCTGCATTATGTTAATTTATTTGCATATGTTGGGAACTACAGACATTCACAGTTGCCTGAAGACTCATCGCAAACACTCAGCATTAAGTGTAATTATTCAACAGTGTGGAGCAGCCTCCGTTCTCTGTTACACGGCATTAAAAACGCTAATATCAATGCTGTTTTCCTAATGGCGAGGTTGGTGGCCATGTAAATCATTACTATGTGCATACTGCAAGTCTCAGAGGATATTTCACCAGGAGGACCCACATATGATATTAAATTAATTGGCCGAGAGCATTTTGTTGCAAATTTTCCAAGTTTTTTGGGGAGTCAAGCTGTACTGTTAGGGCGACATGCATGCTAATCAGGGACGGCTCATCCTGTAGTCTTTTATTATGCGCTTTTCAACACACTGTGTCAAGATTACTTTGTTTGGAGGAAAAAACGCCAGCTGTCATGTTTTATGCATTCACTTTTCAGTTCAGTTTCTCTTTCACGTCGCTGTTGGAAAATACAGCTTGACTTGTGCTTCAGCTTCTATATTTTACAGCGTACAGGTTTCATACATTCACTGCAGATGCTTAGGCCTTGATTGCGTGCCAACAGAATACACTCCAAACAGCGGTGATGGAATATGACACCAATGTAGCATCTGGACGGGAATGTGTTTGGGTACAGCTTAATTTCATCTTTATATTGTCATAACGATTATAACTAAATAGTTCTCTTGTTTTTTTTTTTTACCCTGAATGGGTTAAGAGCAAATCCTTTTCTCAGTCACTTAATAATTCAATAATTTGAACACACAAAAACAAGATAGAAACGAGATACAGAATGACAGCAGGTGTGTCCACAGTCTGAAGGGCTGTCTGCTGTTTGCGAGAGTAAAACTGAATCAGTGACAAAATGTTTTAAGCACAAAGTCTCTCTGATCGGTTCTGACAAAGCACACACTTACAGAGCACCAACATATTGATATATTGACATGGTGAACTTTCCAGATTCATAGATATTATTGTTATGTAGAATAATACCTGGACAGGTTGAGCTTTCTATGCTCAAAGGACGAATTAAGACTGATGATACAAATATTTTTGCAGCCAATGTTTTGTCTTTTAGAACCAAAAATTAGGGTTATGGTTAGGGTTAGTGATGAATAGTACTGGACAGTTAAATTTAAATGAATATCAGAATTATGAATTGACATTGTTATAGTACAGATATATAGTACAAATACCAAAATAGTACTTTTTTCTAGGGCTGGGTATTAAGCCTCAATACTCCCTACTAAAATATGTCTGTAAAACCAAGCATCAAAAACTCACAAATTACAGAAAGCTGGTATCAAATGCTTTGTCTTATGTTCTTCATATATTCTTGTGTCAGATATCAATCAATCAATCAAAGTCATGACTTAAAATCAGCAAATATACAGTATATACTCATAAAAACTACAAAACAAAAGTTTTTGTGTAGGTGCATCAAACACTACTGCATTTGGAAAGTTTGACTTATTTTGTTAAATGAACGAAAAAAATGAGTTTTATTACTCAAAGTAAGTTATCAAAAATATATATGTACAGAAACTTGGGTATGGTATTGACACCAGTATTGAAAAACTTCACCATACACTACTTTTTTGATGTTTTGGGAACCTGTATATGTTCTAAATGTGTGTTTTTTTAACATATATATATATATATATATTTTACACATATTTAACACAATATGCAGATTATCCTAAACAAACATATAGTTAAAAGTTATAAAACACTTCCTGATTTAACCAGGAACTACAAGATAAAACATTCAGTAAACAAGCCTAAAAGAAAATCTGACTGACTTTGAATACTTTTTTTTAGATTTTAGTATTTCTTATTTGATACTTTAATTTAGTATTGAGGTTCAACACAGAGCCCTAATCACAATATTACCAAAGCATTTTTTCCAATATCAATATATTTTACACTATGTACACAACAACACAATACAGTCTAATATTCATTGCAATGTTTAAGACTAAACTCTTCACACATGTAAAACATATAGCGACAATAACGACTTGTAACTGATTTTGTTCGCTTCTACTTAGAATTCATGAGTTGTAGATAAAATATGATCACATCATCGAGATACGATTCCACTGAAAGCCGATAAATGATAACACTGAATTATCACTCAGCCATCGGGATGATCCTACATCATATAAGCAGTGGACAGCAGGACTATTAGAAAATTGACTTATCAGTCTAAGTGTGTGGCAGCAACTCTCACGTACTCGATCTGTCTAATTGACTCAAATATTCTGCCCTGAAATCCCAAAGGCCTCTGAAGCAAAACCTGCACACATACACACACACACACACACACACACACACACACACACACAGAGGCCCCCTGTCCCCTTCGCTTTCTCCTCCATAGTCTCGGCTTCATTAGCGGCGGTTTGCATCATCCCCGGTGAAAACGTCACATGTCATCAGTGACTCCATTCTTTATCACTTCCTGCGGTATAGACAGTGTAACCTTCAGAAACCTGCTGCCCACAGTTTTACGTCTTAATTAGGAGCACTGTCAGAGGCGCCCAGCGTCCCTCGTCCCGATGTGAACGGACAGAGAGGGATTGGAGACGGAGAGGGAGTGTGAAAGACGGAGAGAGGAGGACAAAGTCAGACACGAAGGCAGCAGACAAAGGCGGCGAGAGAGAGAGAGAAGGAAGGAAGGAAAAGATGTACGGTGGAGGAGAAAAAGAGGAGCAGGCAGGGAGAGGAGGAGGAGGGGGGGGGGGGGGGGTTTAGAGGGTGAAGAGTGGAAGTTGTGAGGAAGTGCGATAAAAAAAGAGAGGAGAGAGAAAGGAGGTGAAGAATTTTGCGTGAAGCAAAGTTTCATCAAGCATAGCAGACGATAACACGCTCAGGTTATAGTGATTAGAAAGTGACGTACACAAGGATGATGCAGAAAAAAACTCTCAATCTAATAAAATATATAAATAAAGAGAAGTATTTATTTATACGAAGGGACGGGCATCACAGTATAAACATGTTTTTCTACAAATCTTTTTTTTTTTCATTAAAAAAAAAAGTAAAAAATATTAAATTTTGAGTCTAAATAAGTAGTTATAGGAAAACTTTGCCTAAATTAAATACTTTAAAACTGGCAATATTGTGATTTAATCTGATCCAACAATGAGCAAACAAAACCACGAATCTGAGCGCATATTTGATGCCAGCTTTCCGTTTCTCTACAGTTTGATACTGGGTGTAATGGACACACTGCGGTTGATACTAAAGTACTGATGTTGGATACGCAGTCATGAGTTATGAGGTGTAAATGTTCCACAAAAAAAAAAAAAAAAAAGCAAAAACAAATGAACCACAGAAAAAAAAAAGCCACAAAAGGAATTCAGAGGCCAAGTGCTTGATAAGTTTCATATGCAGCGAGTCCAGAAGCCTTTAGGTGCTGTGTTTTTAATCGTTATGCCAGACTAACTAATAATTTTTAACTTTTTCCTTTTGTCTGTGTAAGAGTCTAAGAAAAACAGTTGCTTTTCCGAGAAAAAAAAAAACTGATTTTTGAAACAATAAATGTTTTGTGTAAGACGGCAGCATTCATAAGGAGCATACCGAGAGAGAAAGAAAAAGGGGGGGGGAAGGAGGATGATTGTCAGTGGAAGATGTGTTGGCTACTCTCTGCGGCGAGAAAAAGAGTGAAAATCCGGCTTAGCGGCAAAAAAACACTGGAGACGCTTGTGTCCTCAGTTTGGGGGACAGCTGACGGGTTAACACTATTAAGACTGCAGAGAACACAGGACTGAATGTGCATCTGTGCTCCCAAACAGTGGGATTGAACGACGCTTTCGAGGCATTCACTCTGAGACACAGATACATAGACAGACGGACCGCCGAGAAGCAAAAGGGACAACTCTGGAACACAGATTCTTTTTGTTTTTTTTTTTTTTTTCTTTCTACACTTCTATGACAGCTTTATCCTTTTGTGAGTCCATCAGCTTCAAGATAAATCAAAGAGTTTATCTCATGAAAGTTTATCATTACAGTATGTTCTGGTTTAATTCACCTAAATCAGTTTTTCTGTCTTTTATTTGGCTTTTTGCATCTCAATTTTGTACCGTACAGTAAATCTACTATAAGCTACAATAAGCGCCATATTTCTTGGGTGACTATCTGCTACTGTGGCGAAACCAAAACAGGAATATACAATAAGTAAACAACAAACAACAGAAAGGAACAAAAAGCTGTAGCTGTAGCTGTAGTGGCGAGGTGCTGTACTATCATGGAAAAAAAGCCATTAGAGCACTTAAGCATTAATTAAATCTGTATCATCATTACTCAGTATAATTGAAGGTGAGACAACCTATCAATTGTAAAAGATCACATTGTCATTAAGGTTAATAAGCTGTTTTATAAACTATCGTCATTAACGTCAGATACATCTATTATAATGATAAATGACATATTGATAAAATAGGCGGTAAAATTTGCGTCTTCTCCCAAGATGGTGTCCAGTGACGTGGATGAGGTGAGACAAATGAGACGGAGAGACTTAAGTCTTAGAGATTAATACTTTACAGTAGAAGAACTCCCCCCCCCAAAAAAATAACGTAAATGAGGATATTTTATGAGGTAAAACAAAAAAAGATCTACATCTGGAAGTACTTCCAGAATGTTTTCAATTAGCCACTGTGCTGTTTTGCCAACTATTATCACATCTGCATCTTTTCTCTCAATCAATTATGAAACACTGTAATTTATTCATGGGATGCTCAGGCATCTAGTTGTGAGAATCTATGAAGAATTCAACCCCCAGACCGACACAGAAAAAAAAAAAAAAAAAAAAAAGCTTTCAGCAGCATCCTTAAAAGAAGACATCTGTTTAAATCACAAGACAAACAGTGAGGAGTCTCACAGAGATTGTTTGCAGTAAATAAAACCCCCTTTTCACTGTCTGACTGCAGAGCTACTGATGCATTTTTAACACCTGCAAAATTGTCCAGAAGTTCAAGAATCGAGTCTCTTTTTTTCAGCTTATTCCTTATACACAAGTAAACATATTCACTCCTGCTAACAATCATGTGCTGAGAAAAAAAAAACCCCTCCTCTTCTCATTTGGGGTCACTTAACACACAAGCAGCGAAAAAATTAATTAGCGTCAAACACAAATAAAAATGTCTTTTAAATAGCTGTTGAGCCTACAGTTTAGGATGAAAGAGCATTTACATTTGCTTAAGCTCATTAGCATAATTAAGCTCATGTTTAAGAAATGGCAGAGGCCCTAGCGGTGAAGGAGTTAACGAGGTGGAGCCTGTAATTGGACGAGGACTGACCCTTTCACAGCCGCTGACGGGGACGCCGCTAATTCACTTAAATGGTCACTGGAGGCCGATAGTTTACATCCAACATATACAATTAGCATCTTACCGGAAAAACAATGACCACATGTGTGAGGACGAGAGTGTGACATGACACGCTGTCAGCTCGGCGTTAGCAGGAAGGATATCAAAGCTTCCCTGATGTCATGTGTATTTTTCATTCATATTAGCCTTAACAGGTCATTTCTGTTGAGTTATTAGTCAATTCTGCATACATATAAGTCAGTATCTAAACCTTTTTTCATTGCTATCCCCTTTTAACAAACTAGATTTACATCTGACGGGGAAGGTTTCCAGGATCGGCTTCCAACATTTGGTAAAAAAGCCTTTAAAAGACATGTGAGTTGAGTTCAGCTATTTTCAGCATTATGTGGCTTACTGAGTGAGCATTTAAATATTTTTAGCCATGACAAACCATTTCTGTTAATATGTGATTCATCTATTCTGAGACGATTCAGAAGGCTATATTTAACTTTAGTTCTCCTTCACAGACAGATCTTACAGCAAAGCTATCGAAGCTAACCTACCTATTGCCAATAAATGCCACGTTTCCTTCATTTCAGTTTATATTTGCAGTCCTCATCAGTGATGTAGACACTTGGAAAAAAAATGTGTTGGTAAGAACACAGTTAATGTTTACACTCAAGAGACAGTCGATTAGGTCCGTCCAGTTAAAACTAACACAGTATAATACAACAGTTTTAGAGAGGTGTTGATTTAACCACAAAATGCTAATGTGGAGACTGTTTAATTATATTGCTACTAACCACAGTGATGTAGATGGAGTGGACAAAACATTAAACACATCTTATGAAAGGAGGACTTCTGCAGTACTGCTTTTTTAGGCTACATTATCTTATGAAAGGAGGACTTCTGCAGAACTGCTTTTTTAGGCTACATTACTTTTAGCTACATGGACCTGATACATTACATTACATACATATGTTACGATAATGTCAATGAGACACATTAAGTTTCCTCAAACTGAACATCATCGCTTATTGACTTCCAGTTTGGTGGAATATTGTTTTGAATTTGTAGTTACAGCTTTGCCTTACGTAAACCTTATGACTGATTTTTCATATATCTGCTGTATTTTGATTTATCAATAAGGCTAAAATATTCAATTTATTATTAAGACACTGAAGCAGCCACGTAGGCCTTCTGCAATCTGAAGAAACTGTTATGCTGGTATCAGTGTTTAAAAAGGTGAGTGACCTGTAGGAGTTTTTAATCTAACAGCTTGAGTGGAGCAACAGGACAACAGCAGAGAGAGGAGAAAAGAGGAAGAGGAGGAGGAGGAGGAGGAGGAGGAGGAGGAGGAGGAGGAGGTGCATGGTGTGACGTTCATTTGGGACAAGACTCTGGCCTGGAAACCAATGAATAGAGCCACATTAGTGACACTTCACTGCTCTATTCACAATGGCCGAGAGAGGCTCGGAGGGTGTTTTTATGAAGCGGTTCAGTGTATTCGAATAAAAAATAAGCATCATAATAATAAGCAGGAACAACACTGTTACCGATTCTGCTGATGAACATCCAATTTTCAAAAGAGACGATAACTGTTTAGAGAATTACAAGGCAACAACGACAGTTATCGGTGACGGAAAAGCTTGAGGATTTAACTTGTCATGTTGTACGTTCGGTTTCAGAATTATCATCTGAGGTTCAGCGGCACATGTTTATGCCGGCATGTTTATTCATAACGCACGTCTGTTATCAAACGCAAACATTTTAGAGCGGATCGTCTTACATGTAGCTTCATGCGAGGGCCCTTCACTACATATTAGCGGGCGCCGTCACACCGTTACATTTATGTATACAAAATACGAGCAGGCTAATTGAATATTCACTGTGAACATATTCCCTGCATAACATGACTCCCCGCTTTCATCTTTTTAAAAATTCAAATCGATGGGAGGAGAGGAGGGGAGCATTAGAATACATTACTGCATGTGATCCCCCCCCCTCCCCGTCCTCGCCCTCCTCCCTCCCTCCCTCCCTTCCTCCTCTATATGTCTGTCAGGAGGTGAGCTGAGGAGGAGGAGGAGGAGGAGGAGGAGGAGGAGAGCAAAGTGCACGCGACAGAGCCGGCCTCGGCAAAGCTGACGTTAACAATAATGTAATTTAATTAAAGCCAAGATCCCAGCGGTCCTCGCCAAACGACGGGGCTTTTGATTTTAATAGGTGATGAAGAAAAGGCTCGGCGCTCAGCGACACCGCCACCGCTCCAACCAGACTGAGGGGTTCTGGGAAAAAAGGCACCGGCAGAACATCAGTTTAGATCGTATCAGGCAGAGAAGGAGGGGGGGGGGGGGGGGGGGGGTTTGGCGGCGGCAGGGGGGTCACCAAAAAAGTCCCCCTGCTCCGGGTGCAGGTACCAGCCCCGGCCACCCAAATACAACAACACCGATCAGCTAATGGAGAGGAAAAGACGAGGGACAGGACAGGGGACCTCCAACGCAGGACGGTCCCAAAAAAAAAAAAAAAAAACAACAAGACACAAGACCAAAAGCTACAGAAGTATTTTCCAGAGTGTAGAAAACTGTGTTCAAAAAGGGATTTTACTGCAGGATGAGATTTAAAGGAGAAAAACAAGGAATTAATCCAAAACTGACCGAGATGAGATCAGAGTCACAATCTTCACATGCAGATAAATGACATTAAATCTGGATACATATTAAACAGCTTGTTGTGCTCTGTGTGTTTTTTTTTTTTTCTTTTTTGAGTGACATGTTGTTTGAGAAACAGTTTCTTGTTTTTTTCCATCTCTAAAAAAAAACCAAAACCTTAGAAAGATAAGAATTGTGTCATATTTTCTCTGTCTTTTCTACACATATATATATGTATATGGATATATATTAGCAGCATAATGTACGTACATGTGTTCAACAAATCTTTAAGAGCATTTTGAAAAAAAGAAAATTCTTGCTGCTCTTGAATATAAAAGATACATACATTTAAATATATATTAAAAGAAAATGATGTTTAAAATCGTGGTTAAAGGAAGTTTTTCAGGGTAAAAAAAAACCTTCAACACTTTTACATTCAGAGAAAATTGAAAAGAAATAGAAAAGATTTTGTCCTGACATCTCACTCATCATATTCTCATTTCTCCCTTTCTCACATTAAGCTACTTTTCACTCTTCCAACCAGCCGCCACCAACAACAATTAGCTTCCTTTCTCCTGGTCCAAGAAACACACACATAAACGCACGGGGAGGGTCCCCTCATTGGTAATCCTGTTACCAGCCAGGTCCCAGCCTGGACTTGCTGAGCGGGGACGTGGACGCATAGGGGAGGGGAGGGGAGGGGAGGGGAGGGGAGGAGGGTTGGGGGGGGGGATTAAAATGGTGGTCATTATCAAATTTACAACCAGTCATACAGACATCTGCCCTACTTTTCCTCGGTTAATGTAAAAAGAACTAATCTGGTTAAGAGAGCACGGGCGCGGCTTGTAAATCGGCGGCGCTCTCCGCCATAGTTAAAGCTGTCACTTCTCTTGTGGGGGAGCGGCGGCTGAATGGAGCTGTCAGATGGCTACTTGTTAGGGCTAACAAGGCCGTCCACTGATAGGACTAATGAGGCCCAGGGCTCGCTGCTTCCCCGCACAACCCACCGCCACCACCACCACCACCACCACCACCACCACCACCAGCACCGCCGCCGCTGCTCCATTCTGTGCTTTATATTTATGTATAAAGAGCTCCAGGAACACAGAGCGATCTTTATTATTGGGGAGGAATAAAAGAAAAAACTTAAAGGCACAGCAAAAACATACATCAAGTTAATTAGTCTCATGTCAAAAAGAAAAAAAACCCTCCTTTGTGAACTTGTTCCTTGTGCAGTTTTCCTTGTTTCGGGAATTTTCAGTAAATTACTTCTAGTATCAGCATCAAGAAAACTACACCTGGTTTTTTATTTCTACTTAAACCGGGTGAATAATGTCATCCTACTGAAGACTTTGGCTAGTTTTAAGAAAAATAAGATTGCCATATCAAAACTACTGCAGACTAAATAAGTAAGGAAAAAGATGTTTTGTTGTGCATTTTCTTTTACAAGTAGACTGTAGAAAATCTGCAACACATGACTTTGAACGGCATCAAAAAAGCCAAAAAACATGAAGCAGACAAATATTGTTTTGTACTTGAGAAAAGCACAGCACTGATGATTTCACGGGGGTTTGAAACATCAGAAACACATGGATTTTCTTAAGTGCTATGAACCTTTATATGTAAGAAATCATTTTATTAAAAAAATCTGTATTTTTGGCTTTTTTGATACTGTATCAATTTCATGTGTGGGACATTTTCTAGTGAGTGTTTGTAGTTACTTTTTTCTATTCTTATAGCCTGGATGCATGTTCATTTTTGGGATTATGTTCATTATCTTTTCAGCAAATTATCAGCATCATTTTCACGTCTTTACAACCAAGTTCCAAAATGATTTGCAGAAAGCCTGAACATCATTATTTTTATTTATTTATTTTTTCTGTTTTCATGGTTCTAAATTCCTAGTATTGGTTAAGTCTTATGAAGTAAAAAACTATTTTGGTGCACAGACACAGATGTATTTGATTTTATTAGCAGCAGCAGTGGAGATTTGTTGAGACCCCTACCAGGACCAGCGACAACAAATCAGAAACCTACAGATCATTAAAACGTCGTCAACAGAAAGACCCACGACAAAGACGTCACATATACAGTTATCTGTGGGAAGGCAAAAGCTATTCTTAAGGTATCTTTTTTGGCAAATTAACACTCCTATTCTTAGGTTTACAAATTCATAAGTAAGTAAAAACAGCGGCGTCAGTGTTGCCAGTTATTAACCCTGTTGTCCATGTCTTTATTGAGTGAAACCCACACAATATAACGAGTGCAACAAAAGAGGCAGCTGTGCTCTTTTCTCAGCGAGCAAAAAGCCACTAGATAAATGTCTGCCCTTTCAAAACGGAAAGATTAAATGTGATGGTGGTCGGTTGAGGGTTAAATATCAAGCATGAGCAACGTCTGATTATTATTTGGAGCTTTTGTTTTTACGAGTCAAACTCCAGCCTTTTCCAATGAAGCCTCATCTCCTCTCCCAACGCTTCATTATTTGTGACGCTCTGGTTTAATTCCAATTACCCCTGTTAATTAGGAAATCTCATGCTCTCTGATCTAGGGGTTCGTTTCTACTTAATGTCATTTGCCAGGTTGTTTACTTTCCATTAAAGCCTTTTATTGTGAAATTAAGTGTTACATTTGTTTCAACAGGGTATTTGTGTGTGTGTGTGTGTGTGTGTGTGTCTGGTAAACATCCTGACTGATGTCAACATATAGAAGTCCTCCTGCATGAATTACCCTGTTTATTCTGCATTAGTGCTGCCGTCAACTCTTTCTTTAGGCATATATTAGCACCATATTAGCATATTTTCTTATCAGACATTTAGAGACCTAATTATCCCTTCCAACAGCTGTGGAGAGAGTAAAACGTGGGCCTTCTATAATGCCGAAAACCTTCAAGAATGTGTCACTTTTTGGCTCTTTCCAAGCATTTATTTTATCACTGAACAATACAGTGTGACGGCTTTTATTAGTTTCAAGAAAGATGTTTTCACCATATTCTGCGCGGCGTTGTAATGCAGTAAGATAAAGGCAACAAACGGGAAGCGTGAAAGGATGAGTATGTGTGCATCTGTTTACATTTTTTTTTTAAGCAAATATTTGCTCCACTTTACATACCGAGCTCAAGCTGACAAAAGATGTAAACAAGGAAGCTGCTAAATAAATTCTTTACGTTTAATTCAGAATAAACAGTCTGTTGAAAGAATTTCACTGCTGAGCACAAAACAAAATTTTCAATATCTTTCTCACTGACTGTATTGATTTTGAGGCCATCACAGCTTTTTCACCTCTTTGAGAGTCTAAATGGGTCACTGTGCAGATCTCGGGACATAATCAGCCTGCCTGATTTCCTTTGAGGCTGCTATTTCCTCTTTTGGATGATTTCCATGTAACCAAGCTGCCCAGTGCACAGTGATACACCAGTACAGCCAGTACGGCAGCTAGTTTATTTCTGATCCTATGGCATGGCTACAGTCCAATATTTAAATCTGTATCTAAATCCGATTCAGTGGAAGTTGGCTTTATGTTGTCTATTAGTGAGACTGTAATTTATCATTCGGTCTATTTCTACGTATGCTGATAGACCAGTGATACACTGGTTTTTAATCGACCAACAGTAGCATTTCCTAAGCCTCTATAGGTGGATTTATTCTTAAATTATTGTGATGCTTGCAGAGTAATTAGAAAATCTCTGTGAAATTCAACGTGTTACTTTCAGCCCATTCATTCTGAATATGAGGTGTGTGGACTGTGGTTTAAAGAGATGAGAACTCCAGCAACACTTGTAGTATGAAGAACAACTTTGTTAGTTGACCGACGCGTTTCGGCTTGTGGCCTTCATCAGGGTCATCAGGGACTGGGGTTTAAAACAACAATATATCACTACCATACAAACTGGGCGAACTTGGCAAGATTACCGTTTACAGATGACACCATGTTTTATCTCACACAATTCTCACACCTTTTGTTTTCTTAATATTCTCTTTTAAAAATGTTATATTTATTTTAATATCTTATTTATTCTGTTTTTATTCATTTATTCTTTTATTTTATTTCATTTCATATATTTGTGTCTAATTTAATTATTTCTTTTTCATTATTTTTTATCATTATTACTATTTTTCTTCCTTTTTTTTTCCTTTTCCCAACAACACTAGCGGTACTGCTCCTTTAAGATTTCATCTCTCATGTTCCCCCTCACTTCTTCTTATGAAAATGATGTTTTGGTCAAAGCTTTTCTGAAGATGATAAACATATTGGCATTTTGTCCCCCCCCATCAGCCGTTCACTCCCTCCACCATCTGCCATTGAGAGAAACTCTGAGAGAAACTTGAGCTCCATTTGCGCTGGAAGAACATTTCCCACAAAATGTGACCCGGTGGCTGACAATGTAAAAATGCAGTGTAGAGGGCAGAGAAAGGCTGCCAATCCTCTCAGCCACGGTCTTGTTTGTTTGTGGTAATTATACTTATGTCTCAAAATTAATTACTGATAACTTACTGATGTTAAAATGCTACATGCACATACACCTTCATGCTGGTCAAATATTAAAACTGAAAAGCAAATATCCTCCAACAATTTTCCAGTCTAATGTTTCACTTGGTTCTATTTCCATGCAAAAAATCACCTCACAGCTCCTCACAGCATCCTAATTGAGCCCTGAGAAACCGGCAGGCACTACAGCGAGCTGCTGAGGAAAGAAATAATAAACCCAAGCATGTATTTCTGTGACCTCCAAGGACAGCTCTGCCACGCCATGCCGTGCCATGCCAGGCTACACCAGGCAAGCAGACTGTCACCTCTACCCTCGGTGGCCCTCGGCTTATGCCAGCCCTGTCCTCTTTTTTTTTTTTTTTTTTTTTTTTGTAACACCTCCCATCCATTTCTCTCTCTCTCCTCCCTCAGTCTGACGGGACTCTTCCAGAGCAGGTCCGTGGAGTCCCTCTGCTCACAGTCACTTAATTAAACGCTCCCACAGCACCGTCTACAACGTGACCGACGGCTGTTAAATTAAGACGCTGTCACAGCCGTGGCGCCGAGCGCTGGCAGGGTGAAGGAAAGACAAACCAGTCGCGGAAAGAGAAAGGAGGAAGAAGAGAAACAGGGAGGTGGGAAACAGCCTCTCCAACTGCCGTCGACTGCCTTTTTCCTTTTCCTTTTTAAGAAGAATTTGGAGGTTAAATCTACACCGTCTTACTCCTGAATCGAGTCTGCCTTTCAGATTTATCTAAAACAAAAGTCTTCCCATCCTTTCTCTGGCTCTAATATCAGAGTATTAGAGCCACAAAGGCTCATTATTTTCTTTATTAATTAATCTGCTGTTGTTTTTTTGATATATCTGTTGATAATTTAGTCTGTAAAATGTCGCAAAATTATGAAAATCCCTATCACAAGCTGCTAGAACCCTAAGTGATGTCTATAAACAGCCCAATACCAACAAGAATGCAATTTACAAACATATACAAAGAGAAAAGCAGCAAATCCTCATGTTTGAGGAGCTGGAAACAGTGACTGTTTGTGCTCGAAAAATTGCTTATTGATTATATTAAAAAATGTGCATCAACTAACCAATAAATCAGCTATATCATGAGTGCTGCAGCTTTAAATCCTGTACTCTCCACTACTGGTTGTTTACAGCACTGGCAGTCTGGAGATTTACATTCTTTCTACTGTTTCTTTGCACAAGTGCGTCATGTACATGTAAACATGTCCTTGATGAACTTTATTTTTTACATTTCAGGCACTTAGTTGACACTCTTTGATTTAAAAAAAGCTGATAGCGTGATGTCACATGTGATAGAGAGAGTCTAGGAAAAGAGAAATAAGAGCTACAGAGAGAGGTTTTAATAAAAGAAATCTTTAGATGAGGTTGAATGTTTGCTGTGGTGGTGCTAAAGTGACGTCTGAGATCTTGAGCAACATCCAAGATGCTCGTAGGAAGAGACATAATGCATCTCTTGTGTCCTCGTTCCACCCTTGAGGATCAGTAACTATCGCCTGATTAGTATTTCTAATCTAAAATTTCAAGATTCAAGAAGGCAAGAAAGATTTCTTTCCTCACCACAAAAAAAAAAAGAAGCTAAAATTGGATTTCATAAACTCAGCAGCAAATATGCTTTAGCAATAGCCTACAAGTCCATCAGATAATACCATTAACCTCCGAGTACATCAGCACACTCAGCCCACACGTCCCCCTGGTGAGGAACAGATGAGAGCGAGAGGAACAAATGGAAATCCAACTGGAAATCCACACAGATTCAGAAGAAACTCTAACGCCTGTTCTCTGTCTTGGCTCGCCTACTCGTGTGTTTTTTTTTTCTGTAGGAGGACACAGAGAGGGTTTAATGTATGGTGATGCATCATTCATTGCCCACCTTGTTTGGACATTTTGTGGACAGCTGCTTTTAGAAAACAATACCTAGAGTGTGAAGGTAGGGGGGCGGTGAATGGAAAAACAGAGATTTCTGGAAAAAAAAAAAAAAAAAAAAGCACACATGCATACACAACACGGGGCACGAGCACCAGAATAAGGCCAACCTCCCTCTCTCTCCCTGCCACCTTCCACTACCTGCTGTCCCCAGTCGATCCCCAGCAAAACTTGGTGGCAGATGTTGCTGTGCTAAGTTGGCTCTGAAGTGCCTCCCCGGCTCCCCGGTCTTACCGACAACACAGTCAAACCACATTAGATCTCTTTATTTGTGCCTGGGGCAAGTTCGGCACTGCAGCTGTGTCCACCCCCACTCTACCTTTGGTGTTGAAGGCCCTCGGGCGCTAAATGTGAGACCACAAAAAAAAAAAAAAAAAGAGAGAAAAAAAAACTGTTTCACTCTCATTTTCTGTCTCTCTGTCTCTCTTCTGCATCTGCTGACAATCCAGCAGTCTGGCTCCGGGCAGCAGCACTGAGGGAGGGAGGGGAAGGGGAGGGGGGGGGTTAGGAAAGAAGACTGCTGAGGGAGGGATGGAAGCTTATTAAAGGGAGGAGAGAGGGGGGGAGAGGGTGGCACGGACACCCGGGTCCCCGTGCTGAACAGATGTCTGCGACAACCTGCTTCCTTACACCTGTACGAGTCCTTGTATCCCCGCGGATGAAGCCCGCTGAAAAATTCATGACCCTGGAGGTTTCCTGTCCGCCATCAAAGACCGCTGTCCTCCCTCCCCCTACTGCCTCCCCCTCCCCTCTGCTGTTCCTCTCTCTTCTCTACGCCACCGCTGCCCGCTTCTGCCATCTACACTCACCTGCAACTGGACAGTTCAGAGTCCTCATACTTAGATAAAGTCAAGTTTACTCGTAAAGGCTTGAATCTCATAAATGTGTCATTGTGGGCTAGGCTAGAGAAAGCCAAAAACAAAAGCCAAACCTCTCTGAGAAGACAAAGAACAAAATAAAAAAGTAAGTTGTAACAGTTTGAAAAGATCAAAGAATAGTCAACTGATGTTGTCAATCCAATATTAAAAGTCTAATAAAAAATGAACACAAGGAACGGAAACAGCTAAAAATGAATCCAGTGGAAAGTGTCTAAAAGAAAGCCTAGATTCAAATATATGATATCACTAGCAGGTGTCCACATCCTGTAAGTCACTGCACTAAAAAGAGGGAAATGTGCTGACACAGTTTCTTATCTGTCTTGGTAAAGGTGGCAGTAAATCATCAGACAGTTCTGATTTTCACTGCCTCACTGCATCTTAGAAGATGAAACCTGAACATCATTGATTAAAAAGCTGTGATTTTTACATAGAATTTAACGCGGCAGCGGCGCGCAAGGATACTGCGGGTACTTCGGGCTCCAAACGTGAGGGTAAATTCTGTATGTGGTCATTTCTGTTATGGTGCAAGACTTTTTTCCTGTCTTTATGTGTCATTTTACTGTATTTTACTGTGTTTTATTGTATACATTGTTGCACTGAATGAACATATTTTCTTTCCCCTGTGAATGACAATAATTTCTACCTTGACCTTGATTTTAAAGTTGAAAAAAGCAAATTATATCTATTTGAAATGGTTTGATCGACATCGACTACTGTCCAAGATTCAGTTTTGACTGTCAAACTTTGTAAAAAAAAACTTGAGCTCTTTGTTTTACGGTTGGATTGAGTCATTATTTAGAGTCAACTCTGCCTTTTAACACTGAAATCTCTGTATCGCTATTAAACTGTAAGCCCCTGGGGGACTTAACATCATATCTGACCTAAAAACTAAACGATTTCACAAATATTCCATTTGCGAATGTGTTCCGTCTTCGCCAACTGCAGCAACATTTCCAAGCTCAGTTAAGATCTCACTTCAAACCAGCAAACCCTTCGCTGCCTCCTTTCTGATTCTCTTCTGCGTTCACTGTGTGCTGATCTTGATTACAGACTGGAATGCAGAGTTTGGCGCATTGATCGGCATGTGAATGAAGTGAGCCAGCGGTGCAGGGGACTCCACTGGCAGCCTGCTCCTCCACGTCCTCCTCTCGCTCTTGTGTCTATGTGCTTTGACACAACTGGTTTGCTCACTAGTGGGCTTCACTCTCTGTTTTCCACGCTTCCAAACGGTTTTGCTCGGAGCGACTGAGGTGACCTCATGTGTGGGAACATCTATCGCTTTTTTGCACGGCGGGAGCTGCCACCATTATGCTTCCACACTCTGCCTTTTTTTTCCTCCTTAAAACCCAGACAGTTGGATGATTATTGGGCAGGGGAATTGTTGTCATTTCAACATGAAAACAGAGGCTTTGCCAAAGAGTGTAACGCGGGTTTGGACATCTAATGAAACCCCTGGCCTCATCATGAAGCCTCATGACACAACACAAACTGCATCAGCCCGTTTGACAAATTGTTAACAATTCAGCATGGCAGTGAAACCAATGCAAATTATATTTTACCCTTTCACATCCTTACGGCAATTACTTTTTCTGCACTAACACTTTGACAGTACATGCTTCTGTTTAGGGTGGTAATATGACTAGTCTGCCCCAGTATTACAGAGGAAATAATTGGTGTTTTGGAGGTCAAAAAACATCTACAGATGGATAACAAATTAAAGGAAAAGCCAGAATAATATGTGTTGATAAGGTTTTGTTCTACCACAAACCTCCATAACAGCTCCGATGCTCATTCACATAGATTCTCCAAGTGTCTGGAACTCCACTACAGTTAGATATTAAACAGTATTAGATCATCATCTAAAACGTCGCATTACAAATGGGTTGAGATCTGTGATTCACATCATTTTCATAGTCATTAAACCATTCAGGAAGCCCTCCTGCTCTGTATGGAAGCATCTGCATCTGTAATGTTTTTGCACAATTCAGGATTTTCCTTTAATTTGCCACCAATCTGTAAGATAAAACTGAGAAAAAGTGAATGTTTTTAGTTGTCTAGCTTACATATAACCGTCTAAGTTAGTATATTCAATGTGAAACAAGTCCAAACGGCATATAGAAATATTAACATTATATGTTATTTGTTATACGTAAGCTAGACAGCTAAAAAAACTTTTTAACCAAATTTAGCCTTGTTCAGTGTAGATATCTGGACGTCCTGAAAACCACCAAATCACTGCTAAAAAAAGAAGTAAACCGAGTTCTGATGATGCTTATTTTTAACAGTGCATCTTCTGGCATTCTTTCTGCTGAACAGCACTGAGTAGTGATGCCCTGAGTAGTAACTGGCAGGCTCACAGCTGGCCAACTGGCTCAGTTTTTTCCATGTTCTTCACAGCAGCAAAAGTTATTCCACTTGAGACATTTTCAGTCTGACATCATTCTGTGAACCATTAAAAAACCTCCTCTTCTGGTTCCTGTTCTCAGACCTCTGGGAAGATGAAGATGATCAGAAGTGCCTTCCACATGTAAAGTATAAGGCAGTAAACTCATAATGTCTGTCCCCCCCCCCCCCTCCCCATTTGTCTTTCCAGCTCCAACAATGTTTTACTTCATTCACAGAGGGGAAGAGTTTGGAAGAGTCAGTTGTTGTTTCCCTTTTAGCTTCATATTTGATTTGAAGGATACATGCCAATGTGGTTCTACTTAGTAGCATTCAATGAAAGGGCTGTATGCAGCATTAATGTGGGTCAGAGGGAGGCGGGGATTCTCCACTGACTACTGTTGCATAAAGTTTGTAAGGGTGACATCGTATGAAGCGGCCAATGAAAACCTCAAATGGTGGCTGCAAGTGTTTCTGGTCAAGAAAATAAAAGTCTAAATGCTCATCTGCAATCCCTTTCAAATCTATGCTATTCGTTCTGAGGTTAGGCATATAGCTGGGAGTCTGAAGCAGATGGTGTGGTTTGTTGTTGGATTAATTGCTGCCTTAGAAAGCTAAACACATATTAAAACATCTGGTTAACTTTGACTCGGTGGCGGTTTTTGAGCGGCGTGCTCCCTTAACCGCCTGCGGGGCGTCAGGTTTCAGTGTGTTAGTTCGTGAGGCTGATATGTTTCCTCTTCACTGACGGAGGTTGAGAAACGTCCAGAGTTTGACCATATTAGGTTGTCCCTGTCATGCTTCCTTGTATGAGTCTTTGCAGCTGCAGCTCACATTGGATCAGTGAGGTAACAACAACACAATGCAAAACTCTTGCCAGAAGCTTCCTTTGCTAAGAGGCAGTGCAGATTATTGTACCTACACAGCTGCAATACAATACAGCAATAAATATCAGTCTAATCAGAAGAAGATTTTGATGCATAAGAATACTCATGCTGGAGATTTTGGCTTTTATAAAATGTTACAGGAGCTAAAAATGAGGAAGATCATCCAAGCAGCTGACTGGTGCATTAGATTTTCTATTTATATCCCAGAGAATAATTAACAGCACCGACGGCTGATAAGAATTTGACTCACTCTCTTCAGGCTTTGAATTTGTGCAACTAAAACTCCAACACAACTATGACACTGTGACATACCTTGTCTGCAGTGGTGGGACGCATGATGGAGACTCGATCGTACTGCCGCCGCAGCAAAGCCCACAAAGCATCGAGACGACCCTGATAAACGAGAAAAATGTCTTTTAGTTCTGCAACAGGACATCGATGTTGTGACTGCATGTTAGTTATGTTAGATCAACTGATTTGCATGAATTAAATAAAAAAAAAAACATTTGCAGAGTGTGCAGGCAGATGTCTAATGACAAAGCAACAATCCAAATATGAATCTTTGTCACTGTAAGTTCATTCTTGACCTTTTGAACAGTTTATACTGCTAAGTAATTGAAGCTCAAAGTTCCACTGATTAGCTTTTCTGAGCTTTTAACCAGATCTCATTTAGCTGGTCTTGAATGGAGCAGGCTCAGGTGTCATTATGTGACCTCTTTGTTCAAGGATGGTTTTTGGCGTAACTGTTCTTCAAACTTGTGGTTGAAAGCTCAGAGGTAATAAGTAAACTTTTAAGCTTAGAATATGTAGATACATAAGATATAAACCAACAAAAGTATCATTAAGAAGGAAGAGAACTGAAAGACAAAAACCCTTTATATCCATTTACTGCATTCGGTCAGGTTGGCGGTAGCTACACGGCGGGAGTGCTCACCTTGATGGGAGTGTACCATTTGTTCTCGGCTCGATTGTAGGTGGGAGCAGGCTTCGGTTTGGGACGTTTGATCATCGGCTCCTCCACGTCCTCCGGTATGGACACTACAGCATTCTTCGCCTTCTCCAGTCGGGCCCCCTCTTCAGTCGAGCCTTTCTCCCCCCAGCGCACCTGGATAACACGTCAAACCAGATACAGAGGCAGCATTCTCTTCATTAATGTTTGTTTAGTGCAAATATACACACACCAAGGACTTTATCAGGAAAGCCTGCTCTATCTAACGCAATCCATCACAACAACTGTCATAAACTCATTTACGAAGCTTTTACAATGTTAGTGTTTGCTGACATTGTAAGGAACTATCTGATTAAACAAATCATGACCGGACATTCAGAGCCAACTTTTGCTTGGTTGATGGTTTTCATGGTTATAATTTTGTAAAATCTTAAGTTTTGGACTGTTGGCTGGGGAAAAAAAACACCAGGATGTCAGCTTGGAGTTTGGGTAAATTGGGGTGGGCATTTTTCACTGATGTGTGACATTTTATAAGCCAAACATTTAACCAAAAAAGGGGATTTCTTCTTCTTCAAACCAGTACAGGAGACATGAACAAGTGCTATCTCTATATATCCATAAGAAAATGAAATGATCTGGAAAAACAGTTTTTTATTTTATTAATAAGCATATTAATGTACATATGGTATAACGCAATATTAATATACATATGGTATAATGTGTTATTGTGTGTGTGTGTGTGTGTGTGAGCGTGTGAATGCAGGCCTGTGTGTTAGTTAAGCTGTCCTGCTTTTTAATTGAATTCATCACATCTGTTGCAAAGAGGAGATAAAAAAAAAAAAAAAAACACCGTCACATGAATGGGGAGAGGTGATTAATTAGCGACACAGTTTTCAAGCTGTAGGTTAAGCCGTGACAATATAGAACAGCTTTTCAGAATCATCTCCGGGATACATCTCCGGCCTGCCGCATCATCAAGAAAAGAGAAGGGCTGCGATGAATAAAAGATACGTTGTCACCTCGGCCCCGGCTCGATACGCGTTTGAAATATTGGCAGCGGCAACGTGGTGGAGGTGGAGGTGGGGTTTTTTTTCGCCGCGTGACGTCTTAAATGCGGACGCAGAGGAGAGGACAGGTTGATCTTAACAAGCGCCTCGCACCTCGTTCTCCATCCGCAGGGGGGGGGGGGGGGGGGGGGGGACCTTCAGAAGTGGAGACGAGCCTGTCGGCGAGAATCAACCTGCTACGGGAAGAAGAGAGACGGGATAGCCTCCCCCCAAAACACTCGTGGGGGGAAAAAAAATGAAGAGGTAGGAGCTCCCTGAGGATGCTGGGAAATCCCTGCAATGCCACCGACTTCCTCGAGGCTGAGAAGCAGTAGGGGGTACGACAGAGGACGGAGGAGGAGGGGAACTCGCCTTTAAACCTGGATTCCCCTCGGAGGAGATAGATAACAAAGGCTGCCAAGGTTTGGGAGTTGATGGGGCGGGGAGGGGAGGTGGAGAGGAGAGGTAGGGTGGGGGGTGAGGTGGATATGTCAAGTTGACAGCAACACTCAATCCTTCATCCTGGCAATGACTTGATCCAATCAGGCCCGGACGGCCAAGGACGAGATGGCAGGGCCTGTCATGTCAGAGTCGTCAGCGGACTGACGAGGACAGCGGCCCAGCCGGCCCGGCCGGTTGTTCCCTCCGCCTGCTGCCTGTGAACTCGACAAACTTCTAGCTCCGGAGAAAAAGACCGAACGTCTGCAGTTTTCCTTGAACATGATGCAGGTTTACAAGACAACAGCTGTCAAAAACGCATCACTTCCTGCTGTCTGATATTTCATCCGGATTTTTTATCTTTTTTTTTTCCCCCGCTGGTTAAATTCGCTTCGCCATGAATAGAAGGTGCAAAAGAATGAACCGAATGTTTTTAAAAAATTTGCTGCTCAAGTGCTGTTTCACATCTAGACAACCACATCAAGGATATTCATATGTCAAACCTAATAGAAGAGACGTGACTTTGTGACTGTGATGAAAGTGTTTCATGTTACTGAAAGCAATATGCTGGGGGGGGATGATGTATGAGCTCTGACCTCCATGCGTTTGATCCCTCCAGCTCCTCTTCCTCCATAGTAGGAGGCGTCCACAGTTGGCCACTTCTTCTTGGGCAGTGGCTCCGGCTCCTTAAAAAGATAGGGGAGGGAAATTATGTAGGAAACTAACACTTTTGAACAGATATGAACATGCATCATGAATGGAGCTACAGAGTATGAAGCCTATATCCTTAAAAACATCTGTCCACTCTTGACATAAAGGAAGCTGAAGCAGGATTATGCTTGCCATTGTTCTATTTTCTTACAATTCAATTTATCATGTAAGATATGAAGGCCCTTCCTCTCAACAGGAAAGACTACATTACGTCATCCTGTCAGGAAGGGAGAGACACTTCTGTCCTCATTTCCGTCACAGCCATTCATTCTCTCTTCCTGGTTCAAGATATTCTCTACTCAGCATGACAAAAAGCCAAAAGCCAACAATTAATTAGTTGATTTCCAGAAATGATTCACTTCAGTATAATCCTCTGCAGATGAATCCAGCCCTGCATAAAGACTTCTTTAAATCTACAGTTGTCTGTCTGTGTATATTGTGGTGACAGAGATACGAGTCAAATTATGATATGATGATGAATTTTTCAGTAATGACTGATAAAAAAATGTCTCAATCAGCATGACAAGGTCATAAAAAATCAACTTATCAGCTCAAATTTCTTAGTGGTTCAACAGAAGTGACTCAACTTATAAATCCTAATTCAATTTTTGCTAATAATATTCTTTAAGTTTATTTTCAAGGTGTTTTTGTTACTTGTTGCTTGATGTCTTCTGTGCTGCAGAACTACTGTACCAGTACAAATTTTAATGCAATCAGCCTTTTTGGCATCGATATGAATATACAGGTATTCTGTGACAACACTATAGCGATGTACTCACAGGTGGTGGAGGACGGGAAGGTGGAGGAGGCGGCGGCGGGTCTTTGATGACCTGGATAAACAGAAAAAGCAAAAGAGCGTCAGCACAAAGTCCATCAGGGGACGTATACAGACACACACACACACACACACACACACACACACACACACACTCAAACCTCGTCAGGACACACAGCACAGACGAGGCTGACGGAGGTGATTCGTGACAGGTGACTGAGTCAAAGAGAGAGACGTCCCTGAGCTCGCCGCACGGCAAGAGACGCCACCGCTGCCAGGGCTTTGCTTTGTAAACTGCGACTGGCACCCCCCGTCGCCCCGCTGACTACTGATTACAAGGATTCTGCTTGTAAACCAACATCGGGGGCCCCCCGTGCAAAATAAAGAAAAGCTGAAAATCAACTTGTTGACAGGGGAGTCTTTGGGGCGAGCGCCGCTGCCCGTTTAGCTCTTAATTAATTGGATGGGGTTCAGCGCTCCCAAGCAATCCCCCTAATCATAAAGTCCTAAGGAGTTAATTAGCTCCAATGAGATACAGAGGAGGAGGCTCGGGCTCAGCTCCAAGCCCTGCCTGGGTGGAAGACGAGCGGTGGCATACACACACACACACACACACACAGAAAAGAAAAAGAACACACACACGTAACCACGACACACCTCTCCAACAGCAGAGTGACCAGCCCAGCGGCATTGTTCATGACAACACTGAATGACATGGCATCTGAGGAGCAGGTTGTCCACAATGTGATTCCACTCAAGGACAAGATGCCTGGACTGTGTTTTTCAGATGTGCATCGCAAAGCAAAGAGCGGCCTGACGGTGACATTTGTCAGGTGTCAGTCAGACGCTTCACTTACAGATGTCCAACTTTTTTTTTTTTTACTGCAGGTTTGCTGAAGACACCGTTGCATATTTGCTGTCGCCGAGAGGCATCGCACGGTAAAGACGGACGTTCTCTTGTTGTTTTTTAAAGCTTCAAGGGGGGGTTGTAACTACCTGGTAATCGGACTGATATGAGTTTTTGTTTTATTTCATTCATTCTATGTGAAATATGAAACTTAAAGGTCTGAAAACAGGCTTTAGTTGTAAGGAAATGTCTGGTAAATCGTCATTACAGAAAGCAGGATAGAAGGTACCAAAAAGGTACGTATATGGTTCTTTTTTAGAGGCCGATATGAACATTTTTCTAGACTCAGTATCTTTGCATGTGAGTATTTGTAGACCGAGTTAAAAGGATTCAGTACTTCCCCACCAGATGTTTCGTTTTCCTGGAGAAAGGAACTGAAACAGCTTTTAAGCTAATAGGGAACTCTGGGACATTCTGTGCTTTAAAGGTATAATTACATTTCAATAAAATGTTACTGATAACTTGATTGAATGAAAACAACTTGTATAAAAGTGTGTTTGTGAAGACAATTTGACATGGAATCAACATGCAACACAGGTCCCCAGCTGGCCCCCTTGAACCGGGGACATAGCGGTCCATGGTTGATGTGTTTGCTAAGTGTCCCATGCTTAAGTTACTTTACAAAAAGCTATTCAGATAATCAATTAATCATGTGCATCATTTATCAAAATCATTCTAAACAACGTTATCTGATTCCAGTTTCACAAATGTGAGAATTTTCTGTTTCCTGTTCCTGGAGAACTGAATATCTTTGGGTTTCGGGACTGTTTGCTGGACAAAGCTAGCTATTAATGAAGCTATTAAGCTAGCTAATCATCAGAGAAAATAATCAAGATATTAAACTAAAATGAAAATGAGGTTCAGTACTTTTCTCAAAGGCTCATCAGCAGAGGTTGTTAAGAAAGTAGAGTGTGTTTCCTGCTCACTCCTCCTCCTCCCTTCTTCTCCTAGGCTTGGCCTGAGATAAGGGCCTCCTAAAAATCCCCCCACCCCCACCCCTCTTACACAATATTGGCTGGTAGCACTAACACACAGTGGCTGGCCTATAAATACTGTACATATAATTACAGTGAGGATCATATCTCAACTTGAGGTGTGCGGCAAAGTGGAAGGCAGACCTTTGTCCATTAGTCACCAAAGACAGATACTACACTGTCATCGCTGCTTATGCATTTGCTAAATTGGTTTTGGAGGAAAAAAAAAAAAGAAAAAAAAAAAGAGCAATGTCATTATGGCATATCATAGATCCTAACAGCTGTTTCATTCAGTGTTAAGCGCAGGGATACCATCACACTCTCCACATACTGTTGTCATTAGAATAATGAAAAATAATCAATTAGGGTTAATTAATTGCTCTTTGACACACAACTGGCTGTAAGCAAATCCAGCAAAGGTCTACTGGTAGCCTCTCCATACGCTGATTAACATCATTTCAGCCACACCTTACGCTGACAGGATTATCTCCTTTTATTAAGTAATTATGCAGCAGATTTCCTGGACATATTGTGGGATAAATAAAGCATTATACAAATGACAGGGCCGTGCTTCTCTTTCCCAGCTACCTGACGGACAGATGTGAAGAGCGGCGTTCACATGACTTAGCAGGAGACTTAAGCCATCAGCCCCGGCAGCTCGCCACCGCAGCCACGACACCGTGGGGGAAATCGGACCAATCGGAGGCACTCGGGGCATCGTTCCCCCCCATATGGCTGTCCCCGTAACTGTGCGACCGGAACACGATAATCCGTTCGTTCTCCAACCTCAAACTCGAACCTTGTGTGTGTGTCAAGCTGTTTCAGGAGGCTTATTGTGACGGATCGGTGGCAGGTGGCATATTTGGACATTTTAAATGATTTTCGCTTTTAACTGTGGATAAATTAACTGGTTTGTAGATAATAATAATGATTCTGAGGGGAAGAGGAACAGATGAAGACAAAAGTTCTGCATCGGAGAGAAACGCTGACAACTTCTAACATGAAATAATCAGAGATTATTAACATATTAAATACCAACCGAGTTGAAAATGTGTCCAAAAGTGAATCCAATTTATCAGTGAATCATTTGTCATTTGGATAAACTAACTGATGTATTTCAAAACTGCATCTCCAAACCCCTGAATCCTTTGATTTGAACTAAAGGCTACGCCATTTTGAGTTTAATTTCCAAACAAATCATAAACAAAGAAATTACCACTCCACAGCTTGTATGACCTCTGTGCTGGCATCAATCCATGTGGGAGAGAGAGAGAGAGAGAGAGAGAGAGAGAGAGACAGAAAGAGAGGGATTCTGGGAAAGAGGTTGGGCGTGTGTGTGTGTGTGTGTGTGTGTGTGTGTGTGTGCGTGCGTGGCCTCATCCTGACTGTTGAAACCTGGCAGACTGGGGGTTTAAATATTAACAAGCCACACATGGCCCTCCTCTTCTGCCGCGTCCCTCGATGGAAGGCAACAGCAGCTCTCTCCACCAAGACAAACACATCCGCGGCCAGACATGCTGCAGGGGGTTTACATTTTAATGCCTTTGTTGGTTTTCCAAAATATGCTTCCATCTCATCCTGGATGGGCTCCCTTCAGGTCCACAAAGCCAGGTGACGTTTATCATTTAAGGGGGCGGCGCGGGCGAGCGGGAACGGAGTGCATCGGGGGAGCAAGGGGGGGGGGGGGGGATGGCAGCGGTGGAGGGTAAAAATTTGCCTTTATCAGATCTCAGTATAAGCCGGGACACAGAAAAAGACCGGGGTGCACCATCTGTATCCCCTCTCTCATAGCCCCAAACGATAATCTGTTGTGGATTTTTGTAAGTGGTTAAGTGGGTGAGGGGGTGAGGACGGGCAGGAGGATGATGAGAATAGTAGTTTTCATGAAATTCTAGGACTAAACAAAACTTTAGGATGGATTTAAAAGGAAAAGTACAAAAAGATCTTAGTTATCGAAAGCTACATAATAAAGAAGAGTTTAGAATTTAATTGCAGACTCGAGACCGGTTCATTAAACGTAGCCTCAAGTTCCACCTTAACAAACATCCTCTTCTCTTCAGAGCTGTTCACACAGGACCAGTAACATCTGTGGAATTAATGAATAACCTTCCAACCTCTGCATTTAGGGACACACATATATTAATGAAATTATCTTTAATTGCATGAGGTTAAGATCTGATATTTGTTCCTTCATAGAATCCGTCTTACTTTCGATCAGTCGGCGTAGACAGCCGTGTAGGGATAGCTATCGTTAGGGTTTTATTGATACAGATAACAATGCTAGTACCGTTTATCAATGTCAATACTTATCTGAACTCTTACTGATGATTTACACCACACTCTGCAGAGCATTTGAACCTATCTACTAGAACTCCAGTTCACAGGATGTAAACACAACCAGGAAGTAGTTGAGTGACGCTAGTGAACATCATCTATACAGGCCTAGATGTAAGAAAAACTCAAAATGCCCAATGGCTGAATGACCAAGGCTTAAATACTGATAGTAGAGGTATTCTGATCAATGACAAACCAATACCAGTTGAGGACTGGTCTTTGGTACTCATTCTTACACATGTGGTAAAATTAATTGAATTGAACAACACATCGATGGCTGAAGAGCGAAACCTCCCATCTGAAAAATGCACTTTTTTGTTGTTGTTTTTCTGCAGAATGCTATTTGTTAAGGATACCCAATATATAACACACTGTGTTTGGACTATATTACTATATTATGTGTTAACAATACCGTAATAACCATACAAACATACTGTAAACAATAACACATAACATGTGTTATGTATCAGGTATCCTTAACAAATAGCATTCTGCAAGAAAACAACAACAAAAAAGTACATTTTTCAGGAGGTTTTGCTCTTCGGCCATCGAAGAGTTCTGCATTCATACAAATCAAGGTCAGTCAGCTGTACACTGAGATTTTTAGGCATATTCAGTCTGTTTTCACTGTCTTTTTATACCTATATAGTAAACTTTTGTCATGATGTCATCAATTTGGTGGCTGATTTGTACCTTTGTATAGATTTTAGCAACACGTTGTTGTCAAATTTTTCTACAGCATAATATGAACTCACTGTAAGAGCTCAGTATTATGTCTGTTTACAATTGGAAGAGTTGGTGTGATGATTTTTATGTATATGGTGCTGATGCTGTGTGACGAAATCTGATCTGATGTAGGTTTATGGACAGAAACATTGATAATAAAGTGAGAAAAACAGACTGAGTGTAATCTATTTATCTGTTTTTGATCCTACTGTACACACCTGTCAATAAGACTTCATTGTGTGCAAGAACTTTGTTGAAATTGTTATTGGTCCGCTCCTGATTTAGCAAAGCAAAACATGTAGTCCGCATTTCCTCAACGGATTTAGCTTCTCGATGAAAGGGGCAAGCAAGGAAAATAATAACAACTAGATGAGTAAGAGAAAAGATTAAAGACCAAAAACAAAGTACGCCTGAAATTTAAAGCTCTCTGATTGACGAGATTAGCATCAGTGAAAGAAGAATCCTGTGTTTACCAAAAACACAGTAAGTATTTTAAGCTGGAGCGCGGACATGACAGATTCAAATCTGACTAAAACCACAAACTATCTCTGTGATTATTTTATTAATCACTTCAGTCCCCAGGTAGACATAACATTAGTCCTGCACAAACAGAGATTTTGTTAACTTTTGTGCAATCTGTCACTCACATCCTTCTCTCGCTAATCTATCTCTTGTTTTGTTTTTTAACACAGTCTGTTCACATAAAAAAAAAAAAAAAAAACACTTCATCTCTGCTCAGAACTAGCGCGTGATAAAACAAGCAGTCTTCAGCTGGCTGATTGGCAGGATGTAGGCTCATCACTTCCCGTTTGAGGTTGTGGTGTTGCTATGCCACTGGTGTGGGGGGGAGTGAACAAGGTAAACGGGAGGTGACGGAGTCAAACAGATGTTCAACACCACTTCCCTTCAGCGCCGGATGGTAAACAATGCTGAGCATGTTGTTGCGTATCGGTGGCCCAGTGGTCACAGCTGAACCTCCCAGTGACCCGCTGGTTATTGCTGGTTTATGGTCACAGCTTTGGGCTCTAAGTAGGCATAAACGTCACATGCCTCTGGACTGCTTCCCCAAATACAGGAGGATTTCTTAAGACGTATTGCTGTTGCAGCAAAAGGATGTCAGAATTTACAGTAAGAGTAACAAAAAAAAACATCAAGAGGAGAAGAAGTTTTTATGCTCTTTGACATGTTATCATTTACAGGCAAAATACAAGTTTTGCATGTTTTTTTTTTTTTTGTGCACAGAACCTGCTGTTATCTGCATGCAAATATAGATTATATGAATAATCAGCTCTTTGGTGCCTATAGTTGATTATGAGACTCACCACTGTGCAGCAAAGAGGCCAGAACCACCACATGAGGGCCAAAGCCACGAGGATCAGCAGGACCAGGAAGACTATCGCCACCGCCAAACCGTCTGACTGCAAGACAACAGAACAACACAGATGTAGATTCGGTCCACTTACATGTTCCGCTGATGATTTTCTGTTTTGTTCCAAAGAGAAAATGCAACCTGATGTGCACGTGCAGGCGGGTAACAATGACCGGAAACGATGATCGATTCTTTCGCTAGGTTTTATAATCGTTTGCATGAGATAAAACATATAAATGATTATTGATGAAGTATTTAAATTATTTTATTGCAGGTTTTGCTCCTTGTTGCACACCTGCAATAAATAGACAAAATAAGTCTTTTCTGGATGAACTTGTCACATGATGAACATAGATGAGAAGATTAGTTCTGCTTACACAAGACAGGAAAACTGTGACAGTTGCAGTTATATTTACTCAAACCACAACATGAGCAACATTTACTAAAACACTAAAACAGGAAATGTAGCTTCAGGTTAAAATAGAGATGGTATGTTGTTTATATCAAAAGTACAGAAAAAGAAATCAGAACTTGGTATCATTCCAGATGTGTCAGAGATGGTGATATCTGAGACTCACACATGTGGAAGCAGTGATGATGTAGGGGGTGGAGATGAAGGATTTTCCGTTGTTTAAGCTGACAAGAACTTCCATAGTCCTGTGAAGAATAAACCAACAGTTTAATTAGTGTCACAGTAAAATGTTTAATCACACACACACACAAGGCTTTAACATTTTAAAGTCTCATCTCATGTGCTTCTCCTGCAGGTGTCTCACATCAGATATGGCAGATATGAACACAGAAAATTGCAGTACTGTTTCAATGATGTCACAACTTTTTAATGACCAAATCTGAAGGATAATTACCAAAAAATATTTATGAGTATTTATGAGTCAAAAAAAAAAAGAAACCAGGAATATCAGCTTGGCGATAATATCTCAGCATCAGATTTTTTCAATCTTGGTATCAGCCTCAAAAATTACAAATCGTTGGGGCTTTACAAAACCTCCCTCGTGACTTCCACTGACAAAAGAAAAGAGCTAATTTGTCCTCTTTAATAAGAAGTAACAAGTCGAGCGCTCGCATAGCACGACGCTCGGTACAGAGCACGACGGGTGCGAACTAAACGGTCAACCAAAGAGGGAGGAAATCCTCTCATTATCACAGCCGTCAGCGTGTGTGTGTGTAGAAAGTAACCTGGTAACAAGGCTTGTGAACTCCTATGACTTATTTAGAGGGGAAAAATGCGGCGGAGGCCAAAATGGGCGCAATTAAAACCCCTAATGATGAACGGCACCGCAATTTCCATATGTCTATTACGCCCGATCCAATTACTGCAGGTTTAATGAGAATTCAGGATATGGAACGAGTGAAACGCCTGAAATCCTCCCCTCCGACATAAAAAAAAAAAAGAAGAAGAAAGAGGAGAGAAAGAACTACGCACAGTGGTATTGTGTGTGAGGGGCCAGCTGTGAGTGTGTGGTAGCGTACAGGGGAGGCCTGCATAAAAACCGGTGCTGCGGAATAATAACAAGAAAGCTCTCTTTGCTTTGGATTTAGCCTGAGGCTGCGCCTTGGGCCACCAATTCTCCTGTGGTTCAGAACAGATGAGCAACCAGACCATGTGTCCGTTACTATGCTGTGTATTCTAAATATTCTAAACTGACTCCTTTGCACCTTTCCTTATTTACCCGCGCTAAATATTTAACACACAATTCAGGGAACTTCAAACCCGGATGCTCTTTGACACTTCAGCTCAACTTGTTGATGCCTCTACTTGTCTTTTTTTTCCTTTTAATAAATATAATTTTAATTTATGTATCATTCTATTCTATTGTGCTCCATCATTTTTTTTTAATCTTTTTTCATTTAACATGTGTTGATCTCCTATATTATGAGTAACTTTTTTGAATCAGATAGTTTAAGGTGAGCTAAAGTCTCTCTTTCATTTATTCTGTAATATATATAAGGCAGGATGACTATTCTGAATGGTCTTGAAGTTACAGAGAGGTTTAAGGGTTTCATGAGAAGTAACACTGACACCAAAAAGAACAAAACAGAAAACGTAGTACAACGTGAATACAAGACGACAACACAAATGTTAAGTTAGTGGACCAGCAGTCAAAAAATATCACATAATAAACCTTTGAAATCTACCAAAAGAATCTAGCTTGAGAGCTATTTGCAGTTGGTTCCATTTCAAACCAGTGTATAGCATCTGAATCCGGTCCTGTCAAGATTAGCGCACGCATATGTGATATCTATGGTTATACGATTATGGAAATTTTGTACTATAGTTGCAAGATTTAACTGAGAAAGATGAGAGTAGCTTTGGTAGTAGAGCTTTGTCTGATAATATAATGACATATTTCAACAAGGAAGTTCACCCAAGTGTTGAAATTGTCATCGGTTACAAAGAACTATGAATCTTGAGTTGTATGAACCTGATCTGAGGTCAAACATGTTTAAAAGAGGTAGTTGGACGGTGATAATCCCTGAGCCTGTGCAGTGAAGAAGGTCATTTTTGCACTCGTTACTCTTCTGCATCTTAAATAAGTAACTACACCTCTTATAAGAAGATTTGCTTCTATAAGAAAACATCTCTTTGTGTCCGACGTAGATTACTGAAATCTCTGCAGCTCCAGGTTCTTGCATGTTAACTAAGTGCTCGTGCTGAATGGGTGAAGGGAGAGGCTAATTTAGCTGACACCCTCAATCCATGATAATGGTGGGCAGGTTGTTAATCAAGCTGGAGGTGTGGACCGCTGCATGTGAAGGAGGAAAGCTCCCAAGCGAGTTACACTGACGAACGCCCCCCCCCCAACCCCCCTCCAACCCTCCTCCACCCTTCCACTGACATCACTGGACATCCTTAACGCTCCGCAACCCAACCATAGTCAGTTTTTTTCTTCCTCCCTGAGACACTGACTGCTAATTTACAGAGTTACTGTTGAGTAGGCAGAATCTGCTCCAGCACAGAGGCATAAGTCATACATCCTCCTTCTTTCTCCACCCTTTTATTTCCTGGGATAGGAACGATTGGTAAACGGGTGACAACAGCTGCTAAAATGGCTATTCTGCATTACAATCAGTACCGGAAATATGAGTCAATCATTAAGTAATTGGTAAAGTCATCTTTCATGTTAAAATGTACTGTATGAACAACAGTTCATTTGAAGACATCGCCTTTGACTTCTTCACCATTTACAGGCATTTTATAGACAAAATGATTGAAAATAAAACTGTTAGTTGCAGTATTTTGTAAAGACCTATAAACAAACCTGTGCATATCTGGTGATGGTGCACCAAAACTTGTGTGTTGCACAGGAAACAACAAAACACGAAATAAAGTGGAGGAAAAAAAAGGGTTAAAAAGATTTTAAAACAAGCAACTGAATGACTTCAACAAGGAGTCATGAATGATTTAAAACAACGTTCGCTGTCACTTAACTTTTCCACAGTTAAAGCTAGTGAGTGACACCGAGGAGAGAGCTGCAGCTGCTTGGCGAGTCGATGGTTATGTTTGAATAAATGAGAGATGAGAGGGCAGATTGTCACGGGGGGCCGAGGGATCAGTCAAAATTGGGATAGAAAGAGGAAACGGGCTCCCGGGGACACCGGTTGAAGTGCAGAAGGCCTCTTCTCACTGCAGATTGCTGGCTCCATGTTGGATAAACTTCGTCCCCGGGCTCACTATAATCTGTCAGAGAGTAGGCCAGTCGTGACATTAAGCTTTGGTGATGTGATACAGCTGGACCGGCTGACAATGGTGACACTAATGGCTTTCAAACTTCCCTTAAAGATGTGAAAATTGAGGAGGCTGAATAATTCACAGCCGAGCATATGCAACGGCTGTCACTCAGCATCCAGGAGTCATCACTCTGCAGTAGTTTGTGTGGCAGAAGTTCTGATGGAGGGGATGAAACTTAACGAGAGGGATCGCCTCATGAAGCCCGGGGACCTGATGAGAAGTTGTGTTCCTGAATGACACACCTGCCGTTTGGAAAGACTGACATGCACTCTGCTGCAAATTATAATAAATGAATGCTATCTTGCACTGCAGCAACTTAAAAGACCAAAGAGAAGTCTTTCCATGTTATTACCTTAGCTACAAATGCTAGCAACAGTTTTTGCTAACCTTTTCTTCAAAATGCATGCTGTACTATTGTTGACTTTTTTTTCTGACTTTCATCTTGTGTAGTAATGGAAATACCTTTTCAGGCCTCTAAGAATCCTTCAGATGAACTGCTTATAACTCCTGTCTACACTAAGGACACAATCTGTGATGTGGGATCACACAGTAAACTGGCTAAAACATGGAACACCACTGGTACGGCCTATCAAGTTCTTTAAGTAACACACGGATAACACTTTACTAGACTGGATCCACCAAAAATGATTCAGGTGATCAACTGAAAGTGTTTGCTTCACTTAGTGGTGTTTTTTTGGTGTCTTCTACATCCAGAGGAGCTTGAATCATCTGCTGCTCTTTGCATCCAACGAGGTCTGGTTCCAACATATCAACGCATATCTGAGGTGTCTCTGCGACAACATGGAGGACAATCAAACAGGACATTTCTATCATAAACATCTTCATACCCCCGCTGGAGCAGATGGAGTGTTGCCGCTGCTAGCATCTGCCATGGGACAGCCTGTTTAATTATTGATGAGCATTAGCATTAGCTACTGTACCTGCTTTGTAAAGCAGGTGTTGACTATCCCCTCAGTTATTTTTTGCCCTCCACCGTTATTGTGAAAACACCAGGTGAGGACATGCTGCTGCAAGAGTGCAGCCACTTAACCTCTCGATCGGCACCCCAGCAGGGCATGCTGGGTCTCCTAATGGGGATACACAGAGGGGGGAGGATGGGGGAGGAGGAGGAGAGGGAAGGAAGGGAGTCAGCAGATGCCAGTGTTTCAAAAGCCTGATGCCGCAGCTGTCAGCACAGATGATGCCTCCGCCGTGAGTGCTCCTACACTGCTCAATGACCAACTGAGGACACTGTGATTCCTGGACATTGAAGCTGGATGTGGAGCCGCCTGCTTCTAGTCCCCTGTGGGACAAAAAGATGCAGCTGAGCACCTCAGTTCAAGTGACTGCTGCATCTGAAATATGTTCCCCAGCAATCCCCGCGTGCGAGGTCAAAACACAGTAATTCAAGCGGCGTTCACTGAGGGGAAGGCCTCATGTGCAACAAAACACGGGTAAAAACGAGGAAAAGGAATGCACGAGGAAAAGACGCTTCTTCTTCGGCTGAGTTGAGCCGTGTTAACTGAGCACCCTGAGCACCGGTAGCGGTGATGGAGCAGAAGCAGACAGATGGACGGAGACGGAAGTTTCTGGGCTCCAGCGTTCCATGCAGGTGGTCCGGGGGTGCAGGGATTGTCAGAGCATGGTGAATTATTTAAACGGGGAGCGTGGAAAAGGGAATGGCTGCATCTGTCGCACATCCTTTTAAAGCCCCTCCAGCAGATGTGTTTACTCACCGCCCGTACCAGCTAACTACTTAATGGGTCACCATCGGCAGCCAAGAGTTAATTAAGCAGGCCTTTTGCAAATGGCAGGCACGAAGCATCAGCATCACCATCAGCTCAGGTCCTATCAGGGCGTTGCAGGCACTGTAGGCCTGTGGTTTACAAATGCAGTCGCTCGAGTAAATCTTTTACTACATCTTTAGAAAGCAGGTTGGAGGACATCAGCTTCTGATTTGCCCTTCTGAAAATTCTGAAAACTCCTGCAGTAGCTGCTGCTGTAATTAACATTTTGAGTTTGCTTCACATCAATAAGTGAGGAAAACCAGTCTGTTTTAATTAGTGTATAATCATCTGAAAAAAAGAGTTGTTGTGTTTTCATTACCTTAGAAGGAGCCCTTTATATCTACATGGAGAGCCTGCCATGTTGCACCACCATGTCTCTACAGTAGCCCAGAACAGACAAACCAAACCCTGGCTCTAGAGAGGGCCTTTTGGATTTTTTGTGAGTTTTGCAGCCACTAAAGGTTCCCCTACACCTGAGGTCACTAACTGGCGGACCGCGGTCCGGGTCCGGACCTAGAAGCTGTCCCATACGGACCCGGACCTACAGCCAAGACAGAAGGTTATGATTTAAAACCTGACAGGGCACTTCTGTTTTTAACTGACGCAGCTTTTGCAGTCTTTACGGTAGACGGAAAAAGGGAAAGAAAGTCAAGATGTGAAACAGAAAAGGGGAAATTCAAGCTTTTCCTCCCTTTGTTTTATTTTTTCTGAAGTTAAGCACTTTATTTGAACATTTTATTTATTTTCTCTTATTTTCAAATGCAGCCCTATTTTATTTTTGGGGAGGGGAGGGGGGTTTCCAATTGGTTGCAGTCACAGCTGGATGCCACTAAATCCTACACACTGTCCTTTAAAACTAACTACCATCTACATAAGAATGAAAAATGAATGCAACTAACTTCACTTCTTATATCCCTTCAAAAAATCCATCTTCCACCTTCACCCCCTATCAGAAAAACATGTTATCATGAGCAGTTTGGACTTTAAAAACGAGAGGATTATCTGAGGTGAGGTTCAAGCTGATACGGAGTAGTTACAGCATCACTGTCATCATATGATACATAATCTGGTTTAGAGCTGAAAGACCTTCAGGAGCCAGCGGCACTCATAATCATACATTTTTGATTGGATTGCAGTCAGCGAGGACATTAAAATCTGTTGTTCCATCTAAAATGCCTTAGCGATCATCTGTTATGGTTTGGGATTATAAGAGATGACGTTAAAAATCAAACAATAGCTACGCAGCAGGGAATAAACGCATATTTACTCTGTTTTCACTTAAATCTTAGTGGGTTGTATGGATGGGGGTGTTTTTCCTGTCAGGCTCCGTCTACAATGTTTACTTTATACTACACCAAACTCTTCATCCCTTCATCTACTGTTTTTACATACAGCCGATTTATAGATTTAGGAGGCGGTTGTTTGCAGAGAAAACATCTAAAAAAAAACAGAAAAGGAGCAGAAAAATAAAAAAACATCCTTGTACGACAAAGAGAAACCAAGAGGATTGAAGGAAATACAATAGATGTGCAGGTGATGGAAATAAAACGAGAGCAGCACAAAAACAACATGATGTCCAGATTAAAAAGGGCAAACAAATAGTTTCGAAAGAGTCCTGATGTTGGAAGTGGAAGCGTGCTAGAGAGAGGAAGTGTCTGTAGGAGTGTGTGTGTGCGGTTTTACAGAGGACATGATTCACTTTGCAAATTTCTAGAGAAATAAGCTTGAATTAAGATATCAAGTCTTAATTAAAAGAACACTAAGCTGCCAAACAAACGCAATATTCCTTTTTATTTTCTTCACTTTTTCTGGCAACGTCACTATTCATTAAATCTATTAGATTGGTGGTATTTATAGATGCTGGATTTATGAAAAGGTTCATCAAAATTTCCTGTTATCCATGTGCCAAGATCAAAACTTAAATACATCTACAGAAACACTGACCTCATAAAAGATACAGTAACTATCAGTTATTCAGGAGAAACTTGCTTCCTTAGAATATTACAATATGTTCATTGCTTAATATGTACATATTTCATGCTCGCTGAGTGTGTAATTACTCAAAACTGTGTTTTCACAGATGAAAATGCAAAAAATGAAAATGCAAAAAAGTGCAAAACGGTTTTCTTTACCTTTATATTTCAAGTTAAAAATGCAGATTTTTATGTGAGCTTAGAAAAAGGAAAATCTTTAGAGCTTTTATTGACACGTTTATCATTATTAATATCTAATGATCAGCAGCTTAACAGTGTTTTATATGATTTTTTACCTTTGTTTTTGTTTTTTTTCCATCCTTACCATCAGGATCAATAAATTCAAAATGAAGTGACTTCCAATTTGGTAACAGAAGTAATAGAAAACAGCAGATCATTTATAAAATATAAGTCACAAATTCCATTGTGAATCCTCAAAATCTATCCAATGGACCACATGATTGGCCAATATACTGATATATTGATATTTTGTTTAAGTATTAATCACTGGCACTCCCTCATCACCTCCTTTAAACATAAATCTCATCTCATGTACTTACTGTCCGACTTCATAGAGCGGTTGTGCAGGACACAGCAGATAATCATTAAGCACCGTAGTCGGCCTTTGAACTGCAAAAAAAAAAAAAAAAAACAAGACAAAAGACAACATTAAAACCACTCCTTGGATGAATCAAATAAAAACTTGGGTGCAAACTCGTCCCCAAAATGCTTAACATGGTGAATAAAACAGATTATATTTACTCTTGTTGTTATTACTGCAAATCTCTTAACCTTTTAACATACACCGGTTCAACGGCGACCCGCTTAAGCCAGTTGTAAGCGGTAGCATCACGCAGTAATGAGTCAAAGCAATTGGCACAATTTGGCCAATTGGAGATGATTGGAGAGGTTCAGGGACACCAGTGACACCACAAACTAAAAACTCCCAAGCTCCCCTAAGGTTAGTCCTAGAGGTCTGGAATTTTATACAGGTTGACAAGATGTAGAAGGTATAAGGTGTTCTGCATAGTTGTGGCATAAAGCATGTCCTAATTATTGTTATTCAAATATGACTCATTATAAACAAGGACCAAAAACACCTTTTTTGAGCCTTATTTGAACTAATGTAGTTTTGTTTGTGTTTTAGCCACATGCTAAACAAACACATTTCCAGAAACTAGAAGATATCACTTATCAAATGAAGCCTAATACTAAAAGCTTTTCCATTTGGGTATGCCAAATAGGTGAAAAATTCTATAAAAAGGGTGGATGTTAAAGGGTTAAATGTGCTTCTACTGTACCTGAGTTTGTCTCTAGTTAATTAGCTTTTACATGAAATGAGACTACTGTATGTAGCTTTTGCTGAACAGTGGCCAGTGTGGTCACAAGTGGTAATTTCACCACTTAACATCCTTTTATATGAAACATAAGACATTTATGTAACTATGAGTGGTGTTTGAGGATCACTATCAACACATTTTGTCAAATCTTAGAAGAGAAAAACAACGAGCCAACAAACCTCACTTGATCTTTTTACCCTCTTTGGCCCCTCAGCATTGCATGAGGAAATAATGTTTTTTAAGGAAGAGAAAGAGACTGATTTATGATCTGAGTCTGTGTGTGTGTGTGTGTGTTCATCAGGTTCGCAGAGGCTTGAACCATCTTCAAACATGGAGGTCGTTCAGATTATTGATATTATATTTTTTTTTCTGCTTGTCTGCTCAGAGCTCCAACTGGTTTGGTGATGGAGAAGACAGTAGCATCTGTTCCACATATGTGGTGTGTGTTCCATAGTTGCCATGATGCCTGTCCATAATTATAAGGTGCCCCCTTGTTAAAAAGGTCTGGGCTGAACACATGCAAAAGCCAATAAGGGAATAAATAGCCCCAAGTGGGCGAATGTAAGACAGCCTAAACTGAGAAAGGACTAACAGGAAGACATCTGCTAATGGCCACTTTCTAATTCGGATGGATTTCTTTTTTAAAAAGGAAAAAAAAAAAATATGCTCAAGTATTTTAGTCAAGTTGAAATGTTGAAAATCAAAAATAACTTGTCAAGGAGGGAAGTGTTGTCATTGGCAGTCGTCGATCCCACAGATCCCACGGCCAAATGAGTGCTTGAAATGATTGGCTTTTGGTGCCAAATCCTGTTAGCTTCCTGAAAAAAAGGATTTCTCAACTGAACAGACTGCAAGCTCAAAATAAGGAGCACAGTGACCTACATAGCCTCTTTTCTTCTTGGGAATTCAGATCATAAAGATAAGGAGCAGCTACGAGATAAGGGACATATCCAAACTGGGGTTTGTTTAGCCATGCCCTTCCAAAGAACGCCCACTATGTGCAATCCAGTTCATATTAGAGCAAGTCGGATAAAAATATGTGCTGAGTTATAAAATCTGTGCAGGATATGGACATAAAATCCATTAAAATCACAATAAATCTTCACAGTTCCAAAATATAAATGAACATGCAAGACGAATTCGGAGATCGGAGCAGCAGGGAAAGAGGATGGAAGGTCTGCAAGTCAGCGAGAGGGCGTCTATAACAGAATGTGATGTACAACAAACTGAACACTGAAGCTTCACATCATTATCTCAGAAATAGCTTTTGCACCAGTTCCTTCGTTATTGTCTTTGCGGTGTGCATTCAGCTGGTCTCACAACTGCTTGTGTTGCGTTCAAACCTGCAACATCTGATTTTTTTTGGCCACCCACAGGCAGCGAAAACAATTTGTGCACTCTACACTGACATGTCATCACCGTTTAAGCTGAAATGTTGAACCTGTTAGCAAACAGTTGCTTATTTCAACATCCAGCTGCTACGGAGCAACATTATCATCCATTTGGAGTCGTGTTTCTGTCCACCTGGTGAGTATAAGTCCAATATTCACTCCCTTTTGGCTCTGTTTCTGCTCTCTACTGACTGAAAACCTACTATGTCCAACTGGATGCGAGTTTCCACCACTTACTGAGGGTTTGCTGGCCGACTTTAAGGTTGCAGATGACCCCTTCATCAGTCTTGCCGAGCTTGAAGCCGTTCCCTGTGACGACGATGTCGAAGGTCTCTGTGGAATGTAAACAAACAAGAGATAAGACTGGGAGGAGGTTTTAGGGACCAATATATAGTCAAGATTCTAGCATTTATCTGGAATTTGTTTGGAATAACATCTGCAGATAGACAGTATTCTGATACTATCAGACAGGCGTGTTTTCATTTACTGATATGTTAGAGGTTCCTCTTCTTTCCCCTCTGACAACTAAATAAATGCAGTCTGTAAAAGTTGAAATGATTATTTTCTCTTCATATCTTATTTTTTAGGGACACTAGCATATATATATAGCATATTATGTGATATATATATTGATAGATTAGACTCTACTTGGTTTACTTGTCTTGCATCATTGTGGTCATTTTCAAGTCAATTTGGTTCTGTGGTATTTGACATGATGGCAAAGCGATATCCATGTTTTCAGATGGCTGGCCTGCACTGAGACATGTTTATTGCTTCCTAAAGCTTTTTAACAAGAGCAAAACTGCGTCCCTTCTCAAATTATACCACAGCCATGAATGTAGCTCTGACAGATTTTTAAGCTGATTTATTTGAGCATGATATTTAAGCCAGTGGTTCCCAACATGGGGGTCAGGGTCCCAACATATGGTCCCAAGATTAATCTGGATAAGAAAGGAAAAATATGTTTCTGTAACACAAAATGATGTGTATTTTCTTTAAGTTTTCTTTCATTTTTTTCCTTAACAAATACTGGATACCTTTACCTGTCTGGGGGCTCTAAAACTAACACATTTCAAGCAGTGCTCCCCATAGCCAACTAGTTAAGAGGCATGCCACATAACCGCAACATCCGCAGTTTGAATCTGGCAGCAGACCTTTGTTGCACACCCTCCCATCTCTGTCTGCCTTCATTTCCTGTCATATCTACACTGTCCCCATAATAAAGGCATAAAATGTGCCTCCACCCAGAAGAAATAAGAAAAAAAAAGAAAAAAAACACATCACACGTTTTGAGCAGACCACAATGCTTCATTTCAAGCGGTCACAAGCCGAATGAACCACTGATTTAGATGAACTACCCTAAAAGAAGGGTGAGGAAATAAAAGTGTTTCAGAGCTGCAAAACGATATAATAATCAAATATTTCTGAAGTTCAGTGGAGAGTTTTCTCATGACAGTTTAAGTACTGTCTGATGATTTTCAACTCCTTGTCTCTTAGCAGCCTGGCTACCACCACCGGTTAGAATTCCTCTTGGGAAGATGTCTGAAGTTCAGTAAGCATGCAGTAAAAATAGGGATTCCTGCAGAAGATAAATCTATCAATGCAGAGCTCCGGGGATTGACTGTAGCAGGACGATCCACTCACCGTTCACACAGACACTGGAGGGACCCAAATCCAGGATCTCTATGCACGATCGCTTTAATATCTGCAGGGATGAGATAAAAAAAAATGAAATGGGTACATTATCGCTTGAGGGCCGAGAGTAAATACATCAAATCCCGGCCGTTATCGGCTCTGTCAAGTTTAGAAAAACAGATTAAGGCGCAACACCTGAGAAATGTCTTGCACCTGATCGGGGGGCCTGGCGACTAAAGTGGAGAGCGCTGAACATCAGCGGCGAGGAGGACGGGAGAGAGAAACAGCAGCTGTGTCAGCCTTTATGGGAAAATTATGCAAGACTATTACATTCCTCAGTTCTATTAAAAAACCTCCGGGATCCTGCATTATCATATAAAGAGGCCTGTGCGAGCCCACTGTCATAGAGCCGCGCTATCCGCTATGATTCAATAAATCAACAGAGGACAAACTATGCAAATCTCAGTACACAGTCGGTAAAAAGAAGCATATTAACTGCAATATAGGACACTTGAACCTTTCATTTGATGTTGGGCGAAACTTCAATCTGAAGGAGTGGAAGGGGAAGTGTTTACAGCGGCCTTATTAAATATGATGGTTTGATATGGAATCGTTAAAAGGGGAGAGGGTTGTAGATGACAGCTGGGAGGAAAAGGATCTGCTGCTGTTCCTCTGTGCCATTATTTTCCCTGTCTAATTACTTCCTTGGCAGTGCCTGAGAAAAAAAAAAGAAAAAAAAAGAAAAAAAAACAAAATTGACTGTTTGTCTGCCTAAGCTTGAAACGACGGAGGACCCAAGAAATGTCATCATTTTCCCATGAAGTGTAGAAATCTGAACAGTTCTGCTCCAAAATGCCAAATTTGCCATTTAAAAAAGAAGCACCTGCTCTTAAATATAGCATATAAAAGTACTTTTTTAAAGAAATACAGGTAAATTAAGACATTTATTAAGGCTGAGAGGGTCACAAACCAAACCCTTAGTGTTTTAAGGATATTAAAATATAAGCTTTGAATGCAGAGATTAGAGGTCTCAGTTGGTTAAACTCAAACAGCAGCTATTCATTTCTCTGGGATCTACTGACAAACATTATTTACAGGCTGCAGGGGGAAAGGAGGCAGCCATCCAAATATCCAGAGTCATCCAAATATCTCAGCCAGTGCTGTAACTGGTGGGTTTTCTGAGAGGATTTGCTTCTGTGGAGTCATTTTGTGGGAATAATTAGACGGAAAGGTTCAGAAGCACATTTCCTGCCCCTACATTACTTCTAAATATATATCGTCACAAGATCGCACGAGTTATAAAGTCAGCGATGCGGCACGGGTCGCTAAACTCGACTAGACGTGTTCGGTAGCTACGGGAAGTTAACAATAACGATGTGGCTAGATTGTAATTTGGGGTTTTCCCATAAGGCCCACAGCTCAGACAATAAAGAGCTAGTGTATTACAGACACACACAAAAAAGAAATAGCCTAACAGGGTGCAGAACTTTGCTGCTGAGCTCTTTCTGTGAGTTTTGTCATGCTGGTCACAGAGGCAGCGTGGATCCTGCAGCAAAAGGCTGCACAGATGATCTCAAATCCTCGAAATCCAACAGAGGAGCGAGGAGGCCAAGTATTCAGGAATCCAGTATTACCAATCAGTGAAGAATGCTCCTTCATTTGGATGCTGGAAGCGTCACTACTGTGCTCGGAGCCTCTGAGGACTTGAAGGGATGAGCTTTTTCTTTTTTGTTGTTGTTGTTGTTGTTGTGCTGGACATTGTTGTACAGGCTTTAGAACAGTTTGAGGGGGGAAAAGTGTTGTTGTGCCTTGAAACTATAGAAAAATGCATACAAGGCTTTAATGGGAACACGACGACCTTGAGAACAAGACTGTGTATCGAGTTCTTCCTCTTAGCTCAGCACAAACTGATTAGGAGCGTGTTTTCATCTGATTTTTCGATAATCAAATCCACCCCCTTTTTAGAGGTTGTAAGCACATTTTAATGTTAATTATTACAAGATGGCTCCTCATGCTCTTCACATCAAAATATTCTGGGTTAGATAAGTAATGTGTCATCTTTTCCTTTTTCCTGTTTCACTGTGTTTTGTCATTGTTTTGTTTAACTTTATGATGATACAAGTAAAGGATCTGTTTTCAATTAATCGTGACTTTATCTTTTTTTTTTTATCACTTTTTGATTTTGCAGACTCTGTTTTGATTGTGAAATTGAACACATAAATGTATGATCGTGTTTTAATCTCTGCAATAAATACAAAAATTACATAAGTAAACAGGATTGAAATGCACATTTAGCATCACAGATCTCCATCGTTCCACTTACACAGTTTATTAAACAAAACAGAGAAACAGATTTAAACCTTTCTTTACTTAACAGTCCTTTTAAAAGCAACATCTGTTTTTTACTTTGCATCACACAACAGGATAAAAGTCGCACCGTTTGGCTCCGTGCGTCCTTCCAGCTGCACGTCTCTGACAGCTCCGTCTAGTTCTAAAACACTGCCGGCCTTGTTGGCTCTGACACAGATGCGGGTCCAGGCTCAGGTCAGTGTACTCCGCAGGACTCCAGACTCAGACTCATGTACAAAAATGTTGCCATACAAACCCCCGCCTTGGCTGACAGCACTTAGGCTAAAAAAGCTGCAGCAAATGGAAAGTATCACTAATTGGCTGGCAGAGGACGAGGAGGAGGCTGCATGGGAAACTTACATACTTTAAACTGTTTGAGGGGACTCTTATTCTCTGACAGCTATACATCGATTACAGCAAGAGATGCATCTGACGCGTTATTCTGATTTTTATTAAATCAAAATAAAATGAATTGTATTGAAGCTCTGCTGCAGCACTGAAGAGTTTTATTGTGTTGACACTCAAACACAATAAAAAAAAAAACACACTGTGAGGAGGATGTCATATGGACAGTGACTAACTGTCAAGCTGCTCCAATTCCTGTGTGTAATTTGCTACAGAACAGTTTAGACGTTTCCTTCTCCGTCTACAAACTGAGGACACATCAAGCAGTTATTTCCAGACATTTTCCATGCAGCGTTGCAGGAAGTTCACAGAGGTTCTGCTTTAATTTGTGACAAACGTCAATGAAACCAAGGCAACTGTTTTTTTTTTTTTTTTTTAACCCACCTGACTCCAAATTTACCAAACAATCTGCACTGTTAGCATCTTCAAATGTTTCTTAAATCAGGATATAATGTGTAAAAGATGACCTGAGTTGACTGAAACAACAACAACAACAACACACACACAAGCAGAAAGTAGGCAAACTTACAGAATTGACGATGCCTTTGAGTGCGTGGAAGCCATCTTTGACAGGAAACACTTGGTCCTTGGTGTCGGCGATGTCAGCGAGCTGTCGGTATCACCACAGAGAGAGAGAGAGAGAGCGGAGTAAACGAGAAGTACGGCCGATTTAATCGTGCTTTCTTCTTTTTCTGTTTTCCTCTTTATGACTGAGCACTGTCTTTCCTTTCATATCATGGGCAAGAGCAGACATAGCAGATGGCATGACTGTGGCAAACACTTTGCTCAACCATAAAAAAAAAAAGAAAAAAAAAAACCCATTGCAGCACAAACTGGGAGCAATATCGCCTTTGTTTTTGACTTAATAGGCGCTCATCACTGGATGGTTACCGATGGTTACGAGGTACAGGCCGCCATGTTGGAAGAAAGACAGTAAAACTACACATCGACCTGACATGAGAAGGAAAACGTCTGACTTCTGTGCAGACAGTCTGTACAGTCATACAATGCAATTGTGTAAATTGTATGTAAGTCAAGAGTCTTTTGATCCTACACACCTGTCACCAAGATCTTATGTTGTGCAAGAAGTGTTTTGGCACAATTCAGAGATTGAATATGTGTCAGTCTTGACAGGAAGAACGATAACTCGCTTACTGCTTGCAAAGAACTTCCCAAAAAAGACTTCCTATAACACTTCTACTGTACTTTAACAGAGTTCAATGATTAAGCAAACCATCTCAGCATCTGTGTTTCTGATAAACAGATGTCTAATATCTCTGCATTTTGCATGTAGTTTCCATTATTTGACTACTTGTAGATGGTTGTTGTGTTGTAATAACCCTGTTATCATTCAGCCAGCGGGTTCCAACCTGGTGTATACTGTATGTAAAGCTGCTGAATAATTGTTTTAGTCATTTCTTAAGGAAAAGTACCATTTATTCACTGGTTGTAGCTTCTCAAATTGGAAGTTTTTCAGCTTTTCTGTGTTGTTCATGATAGTAAACTGAATATCTTTAGGTTTTTGATGGTTGATCAGACAAAAAAGGGGATTTTAGACATTACAACAGGCATTTTTCACCATTTTCTGGTGAAAAATGCCTGTTGTAGACTTCAACATCCATCAAGCTCTAAACCTTCATAAGGAGCACTTTACTTTGGTGACAATTTTGAACATATCAGAGAAGTGGAGTACGCTGCAAGAGACGGTTGAGAAGTTTCTTTTTGCTGCTATTAGAATCCATTTTAATAGAAAATAATTCAAGCAGATCACAGCTGAAACTTTTTAGAGTTACCTTTCAAGCCAACAGGAGGCAGGTGAACGATACAGAGAAGATAATAAGACATGAAGTTTCCACACAGGTAACAGCTCTGATCTTACTAGTGTTTACCCTTCTTGCCACTCTTCAAACATGACAGCATGTTGTTTGCTACAAACGGTAATCACTCAGCATACAGTCAGAGACAGACTTCACCGTGTTCGGCTGCCGCAGATTAAGACTCCAGCTCTCTTACCTGCTGCTCATCAAAGTCCTTGATACCCACACAGTAGACGCGAGCGCCGTATGTCCTCGCCTGTTCAGCCTGCGGATCAGATAAACGTGTAAATGATGTGAGAGTTCAACAAGTTGAATACAAGAAAAAGAAGGAAAACACACTATGAAACAGAACTCATTCTATATGGTAGTAATGTAAATAAGTAAACAAGTAAAATTTTAAAAATAAATCGACAATATGAACCTCACCGCTTTCACTGTGAGCTCATGAACGTACACTTCCAGTTTCCCGTCCGTCAAAGCCAGGATGATGCTGGAGGATTTAGACGTCTGTGATTTTATCTGAGCTGCGGCCTTTAGGTTCGAACCAACGACAAAACACTTCATCAGATCCCAGCTTAACAATTTACCTGTATTGAGTATTACTGTAAGTTATTCGAGAGGGTAAACTGACCTCTTTTATTCCCTCGTGCATGTACGTTTCACCCGCTGGAGACACGGCTCGCAGGCGCTTCAACCCTTCATCGATCTTGTATCTTAAAAAAAAAACACATCAAATAAATGATTTTCCTTCCTGTGTGCTTATTCTTTAACATTGTTGGTTTCTGTATTACCACTGGAAAAAACATGCATGTCAATATCCCTTCATTCAGATCTATTTGTATAGCAAATTTTGTGTTAATGGTTCCAATAAAAGAGACAGTTTGTTCTTGTAATAAATATGAAAAGAGAAGCTATTCCAAGCGCCATACGGTGAACATGTTTATCTAGAGTGTCTCAAAGTCTTTTTTTTTTTGGCATTTGGTGAACCAGTGAGAATTGAAACTATTCTCACCACACAAACATTTCATCTTAACTCAGCCTGCAAGAAGTTTATGGTAACCTGAGTGAAGATTTTCATGCTGTATGACTACAACAGAGTAAAATATACATCACATACTGTATAACTGCTCCAGAATCAGTGTTACATTGATGTGAATTACAGCTGTGCACTATGTTAAGTCAGTATTTACAAACTGTACACTTCAAGACGGTGCATATAAGCCTCTACGCTGCTATATTATATATTTTGTTTGTTATATTAAAAGTGATGCATACCCTTTATGTGAGCCTGCACTTTATTATCATTCATGCACTTTTATCTATTAAGCAAAACTGCATCAGTTTACTGTTGTTTTACTACTTAAAATGACATTATTTTACTGTTTTTTGTGCCAGTCTTGGATTTCTTAGAGAGAATGACAAGAAATATGTAGTTTCTAAAAGTAAGTGAAGGGAATATGGAAGAAAAAATAACACTAATACCCCCTACATGGAAAAGCAAAGATAGTTAAAGAAGAAACAGAAATACTTTCTTTGTCTTTATCTTGTTATATATTATGATATGAGAAAGTTTCTGGAAAAATCAGTAGAGACAATGTTAATTTAGCAAGTTAAATACCTGACAAATTAAGTTAATTTACCACAACAATGAGCAAAATTGACTTGTGACCTTGTCCACAACAGCCTAATACACACAGAGATATAACTGTATAAACACACAGTTTACTGTATATCATCATATTGTCCAACACTAGTCAGTGGCCATTATTGTTGTAGGATATAAAAATAAATGTACTTCCTGTTTATGCTTTGCTTCCCTAAAAACATCTTAAGACATACTTTGAGGCATTTCATGTTAAAGTACAGTAAACATGGAAGCATATGTATGATGTATAAAGCACGAGATGATAATATGATGTAACAACAGTGTCAGAAAGGTATTCCAGAGAGGTCAGAGGTCAGTTACCTGTCTCCAGTCAGAGGCAGCAGGACTGTAGCTTGGGCTGAGAAAACAATGAAGGAGACTCTCAAGTTGGGGCTGAAGAGAAAAAACAACAAATAAAAAAAAAATTAGGAGGCAGAAATGCTTCATTTACTCGTAATATCTCGTTAGATTCAGCTAAAACAATATAATATAGTGATAAATTACCTCCATCCTTCATCCGCCTTATCAAACAACCACCCACTCAGCATCATTCAAGTTAAGGAGCATTAATATGGCATAAATAATGAAGCAAACAGAAGGGGATCTCTTAATGTCAACTAATATTAGTGTATGACTTAAAGCGGCTTCTGTCAAACCGAAGGAAGTGATTCATCAATTCACAGACACGGAACATGTTGTGATGATGAGTCACGAGTAAACACACACATGCACACATACATCCTGTTGCACAAATACTTTGTACCTGCGACTTTAAGGTTGTGAACAGACACCGGACGGACGCTCTGATGTGTCCGCAGAGTCCGGCATCAGACCGACTCTTTCAGTCTGTGAAGGCAGAACTGTTTACATTCGGTATCTGGGTCATATCGGAGCGTTCGGACTCCTCAGCTTATTCATATAAACTAGTTTTATTTGCAAACACAGCTGGTTCCTGAGTAAATATCCAGCTGAGATTAGTGAAAACAAAAGAGAAATAAGGAAACTCCTTTCACTAAAAACGTGCTTGAAAAACTTCATAGTTTTGTGTTTAAAAATTGTGAAACAACTTTCTTTTGCAGTGAACGCCCACACGTTTAAAACTGATCTGCTCTCGGACATAAGTGACCAAATACTGTTTCTTAGTCACTGTTACTGTTGTTGCAGTGCATGACTTTATAACCTTGTAGAGCAATATAATCACTGAGTCCAGTCTACAGCCTCATGTCACCTCACATATAGAAGAATGATCCAATCAGATTTTAAATAAAAAACTGAAAAAACGAGAATTGTCTCTTTATAAAATCTTTAAATGCTATAAGTAACAAGTAACTTCTGCCGGACATAAATGTGGAAGACGAAAAGATGGAGGACAAGTAGGAAGTCTCTGCGAAACAGATACTTGATTACCATGTAAAGTGCTTAAGTGCAGAAGTCGAGTAGATGAACACAGTTACTTCCCACCTTTGTTACAAGCACAGACGACAGAGCGACTTTAACTTTGGATAATGAAGCTGACAAGTGTTTCCTTCAGAGATCCTTTGAGAAGCCTTTCGGAGCATAAGGAGAGGTGCTGATATTTCTCACCCACATGACACATGGCCCCAGTCGCGATTCCTCCCCCAGAAAAATAGTGCAATCTTTAAACCACACGGCCAGATTTGGCAGGGTGCGGCTGTAGCATCCTGTCCGCAAGTGTCAGAGCTATACAGTAATGCGGGCTAAAAAGCCACCACTCAAGTCATAAATGAGACATTTTTGGGCGGCGGCTTCACAACAAAGTTTCAGAAGAGCTTATGATTGTCTGTTACCTCTTCAGCAGCAATGAGATATTTTCTATTTCTAAGAAAGAGTCGAGATAAAGAAGCAGCGATGCCAAGGACAAATCAGAGGGTGGTGGTGGTGGTGGGATTTTTTTTTTCTTCATGGGGGGGATTGGGTGGGGAGGGGGGGGGGGTGGTTGATGAAGTAGACCAGTTTGCTCCACATGGCGGAACAGAAGTGATCTTGGTGAGCGAGTATTGTTTAGCAGATTGTCCTCGTCGCCTTCCAGTGTTCTTTTGCTTTACTGTACATTGTCTGCCTGTCAGCCGTTCTGTGGTGGAAGCAAGGGGATAAGTGTGGAGAGCCGGACCCCCCCCTCCCCCCCTCCCCTCCCCGGTGCAAATGGCCATTCTCACAGCCCAGAAGACTGCTCCTCTCTGCCACCCACTCCCACCTGGTGCCTTTGCTATTTTCTTCAACCAACCACTTCATTCTGGCTGGGTCGCTACCGTCTGTACTGTGCTGGCAGGCGCCGTTTGACTCAAACGTTATGCAAGCTGAACGTTTTAAAAGCGGCTTCTCCGGTTTTGTCTTCTTAATGAATTATGTGTAAAAAAAAAAAAAAAGGATGTAGTGGATTTTGCAATTTCGTAGTTTATAAAAACAGGTGGGAAGTAGTTTAAATCTGTGCCGCAGGCAGCACCTTATGTTGTGGGTTGTGTCTTATGGGATAAATATCTATAATTCCAACCATCCGGATATCAAATATATGTAAAATAAAGGGATTCACAGACAAAAGACTATTTTTCCAACCATTCACCTCATTCTTCTCAGTGCAAATGTCACTTTCTGAAGATGGGGAATGGCTTTTTTGGTAGGAAATTCATCTTATATTTACTGCATATTTGTGCTTTATTGTGTGCATCTTGATATTAATACACGCTGCTCTCAACATCAAATCATTGCATGTGTTTGTTCCATGCAATATGTGCAAGTTTAAATTGTTTTCACTTCATTATTGTTCTTATTTTAAAATATTGGCTTTATGAAACCCTTTTTAAGTCAGTGACAACAAACCACACACACAAAAACATTATTTTTCATCTCTAATAACAATGTATGATGTTGGCGCCGGTGACCTCATACTCACCTCACAAATCTGTCGGTGAGGTTCTTCACAAACGAGTAAATCTCGACCCAGTCACCAGCGACACTTCCAGACCTGAAACAAGATAACAACAGTCAGCTCGCAGCTCGTCGGCGGCAGCAGATTGTGTGCTGTGGAGTAAAATACTGTAGAGTATTTGTGCTTTGTACCACAACCACAGTTGGACATTAACACCAGCCACATGCTGGATAATTGTGCTGATAAGTCTGTCTACTACAGCAGCCACTTCAGCTGTTAGAACAGTCGACTGTTCACACAAGCTCTGCAATTCAAACAAATCTAGTTGGCTGGTGGAGATATAACAGTACAGATAGCGTTGATTTCTCAGTATACGAGTAGAAAAAGTGGTACAAGAGTAACTAATACTCATGAACAGGAAGTCATTAAGCAGAAGTGGAGGTTACTGTACTTAAATACAATTTTGAAGTTGTATTTGTACAGTCCAGTCACATATTCAATGTCCCAAAAAGCTTATAGGCCAACATCACGACGGCTTCTGATCCCAACAAACTCTTTAAGGCAAGAAAAAACAGCAATAATTCACATTTAAATATGTTCACTACCCATGTAGTAAATCCTACACAGGACTTTCCAAAGTCCTATAAGAAGAAAGTCTGTTTAAAAACAGTTAGTAAGTGCGTATATACATAAACGTGGGCATGTAGAGGAAGTACACAAGACTGGATGGATGGATGCACAATGTCTATCTGAGGTGCACATATGATATATATATATTCACAAGTGTTTATTCTTGTAGTTATATTTACATATCCTCTTCTTATATATTCAGGAAGTTGCACCTCCAGCCTCGTTGTACTGTGGCGAAATGACGATAAATGCTTTCTATTCTATTCTAAAATTAATCCATTAGTGAATACAAAGACCGTGCTACTATAAGACTATTACTGCACTTTTCCTCCATTTGTTTTCCTTGTTTCCTTCTTCCTTTTCTCCTCCCTTATTGTAATAGCTTCTTTCCTTTTGTCCCTGTCTTTCCTCACTTTTCTTCAATATGTTCTTCCTCAGTTCCCTCTTTCCTTCCTGTCTTAACTTCAGCTAGTGTGAAAGCATGAAAATCCCCAAAAACTGAAGATTTTACATACAGCAAAAGTAAATTCTACTATTCTTCTTGGGTACATTTTATTGTCAATACTTCTATTGTATTTTTTCACAAAAATGCTGCTGCTGCTTAATTTGTATGTTAAATAGTTTCTATTTTTCTCTGGATTACTCTTTAACTTGAGTTGATTTTATGATGATTGATGATGCACACTTTAACCCAGAAGAAGAAGAAAACAGTTATTTTTCTTGATTTAAATATAGTATTTTACCTTTAAGGGGTATTGCTACTTTTACTTGAATAACCCCCCCCCCACCCCCCCTCCCCCCGTACTTCTTCCTTTACTGTCTTTGTCTCATTAAAACTAATTAAGACTTGGTAATTGTTCAAAACGATGCATAAATTTCTCATTGTGTTCAAGGACAAACCAATGTTAGGTGGGTGTCAACCTGTAGCCCTTGGCCCTGTTCACCCCTCCATAAGTCAATCTGACCACAATGAACACAGTGTGTAAAAAGTGCCCTTGATGTAACGACAAAGAGGTAATTAAACCAATAATTACAATTCAATGTACAGTATGTGCGGCGAACATAAAACAGAAGAGTTTGACCATTAGGAGGCTCATCTTTCATGCCACCTCTATCTCCTCCCCGCTGCCCAAAGACAAGGTCACACGGCGGAGGGAAAGAGACGACGGCGGGGGTGAAGGAAAGTTCCACTGCACTTTGACAATATTGGAAGGTAATTAGTGGGGTTAATTGTGGTTGATGATGGCAGTGTGGTAACATGTTCTATTTTTACTGCTGTGGAACACATCTGTACGGATTTCATGGTGTTACTCATCTGCTCAGTGGTGTCAAATCTCACTTTTGCAATCTGTAACCTGCATTTCCACAACTTCCTTTCTATAGCTGAAACAATTATTATCAGTTGTTAGACAGAAAATTAATCAGCAACTACTTCGATATTAATCATTAAAGTAATTTTCAAGCAAAAATACCAAACACTCCTTCGTCCAATCCTCTCAATTTGAGGATTTTTTCTGTCTTATTTGATAGAAAACCAAATATCTTTGGGCTCTGACTGTTGGTTGGACAAAACAAACTATTTTAACCCTCCTGTTGTCCTCGGGTCAATTTTGATCAACTATAGTAAAAACAATTCATAATTGCTTAGTCAGGATACTGTTTTGGGTCAAAATTGACCCGAGGACAACGGGAGGGTTAAGACATCACTTTGGGCTTTAAAAGGTTGTGATTTGCCATTTTCCACTATTGTCTGTCCAAATGATTAACTGATTAATTGAAAATGATTGGAGGATTATAACCCTCCTGTTGTCCTCAGGTCAATTTTGACCCGGGAGGACAAAATTGAGGACTGACTACGAAATTATGAATTATTTTAACTATAGTTGAGATCAGAGGAAAATATGTTGATGGATTATGGCAGACTGGTTTATGTAAAAGTTTAGTCAGGATACTGTTTTAAAACCATTTCAATTTTTGTGGATGACAACACATAATGACACTTCGGGTCAATTTTGACCCAGGAGGACAACAAGAGGGTTAAGATAATTGCAACAATTGTTAGTTGCAGCCCTACTCCCATAATGCTGGAATAACAGTCTCTTCCCAACTCTTACAGCATATTCCCATAACGCTGGAATAATAATAGAGTGGGTTGTCCATTAATGTGAAGGTTGGTGGTTTGATCCCAGCTCCTCCAGTCCGCATGTTGAAGTTTCCTTGGGCAAGATACTGAACCCCAAATTGCTCCATCGGTGTGGACAGGAAGCACTGAATCGCTCCTGATGATTGCATAGCAGCCTCTGCCATCAGTGTATGAACGTTGCCAATGGATTGTAGAGCTCTTTGAGTGGTCGATAAGACTAGAAAGGTGAAATATAAATGCAGTCCATTTACCATTTACTACTGCTATCACTGCTCATGATTAGTTTCCAGATGTTCAGCTGCTGATTCCAAGTACACCAGCTTCTAAAGCTGGTCAATTATGCAATATAATATTAATACTGTCATCTAAGATTCAATATAATCTGGGATTCAGTTGCCATAATTTTGAGATATACCTTGTCTTTTTCACAACACGGTTATTGCACTTGTTTGGTGATCATTTTCCCAAAACATACTGCTTTCAAAATGTTTCCTAAAGCACCAATTAGAGGTCCTCACATTATATCACATAACCAGATGAAATTTTGCCCAGTTGTTATGGAAGATCACATGTTCAAATTTTCATTTTTATGAGCCTTTCAAACATTGTCAACTACTGTTTCCAAGGTATAGAATAAACTTCATTAAAAGAGCTATAAAAAATGGAAGATTTAAACATATAAGATGACAACTAGGAATACCATGTGATATAATCAAAAGCTCCAGAACAGCTTATAAATATACCTTGTGATGAGACAGCTTCCAAAGTCAAGAATGAACTTTCAATCTCAACACAATATTTCAGTTTGTCAGTGTTCCCTTGTGCTAATTCCCATCTGGTTGTTTTGTATAACGACAGTGAATTTTTAGGACATGTACTGTACCACCCACAACCATCAGTGACATAATAAATGTCACTTCACATTCATCAGAGGACGTTTCCACTGGAAAGAGCTACTTGAGTGTTTAAAAAAGTTGAGTGTTTATGAACTGGCTGCAGGTTGAAACATCATTACTCAGTGTCAGAAAACCAAACTGAACATTTTCTTTGTCCAGAATCACTGCTGCAAAGAATCTAGAGCCGCAAAAGTGCTGACATTAGATTCTTGGGTTCTCTAATCAGTAAAAGCAGGAAATACAAAAACAGTAGAGCTACTTATCAGTGGGGACAAAGTAAACTTCCTGCAAAGAGATGTGTAATAACATCTCGGATACTGCCAAGCTGATGATGAAGAAATCACCACAGACTTGACTTTTATAGTATTTTCACAAATCCCTTTGCATCACTTGCATATGTAAATTAAACAGACCCAACAGCTCACAAATGTAATAAAATGCAGACTAAATGATTTACTTGGTCAAACTTGTGCCAACAATCTCCATTATCATCCTGTAATTTGGCAATTTAGATAAGGGTGGGGTGCATGAAAACAGGTCAGGGGAACAGTGTTTCAACTCAAGGGCCCTGAGCGATGGCACGTTTCCAAGCTGGAGGAGGACAAGATAATAAATATTTGCTGTCGAGGCTGTAAACTCTCTGTAATATATATTGAAAGACTTTTTGCATGATGCTACTGCAGCTCTGCAAAGATTTTGCACACTGACTGAATCTGGCTGTGAAGTATTGTAGTGATGTTCAAAGCACTTCCTGTGTCTCTGCAGAAAAGGAAGTAGTACGTTGGCAAAGTCTCTTCTTAACAAGTAATGCATTTCTGTCTTGCTGGTTTGTATGATTCACACACAGCATTCAAAAGACCTCTCTGTGACCTTGGAAGATGTTGTTTTTGGTGATATTCTAGATAACAGACATATTAAGGTATTATAGGACAGTGGTAAAATTCCTGCAAGTTGATCCTACAGGACAGAGAGGATTGAAAACCTAGAATGCAACACTTTAGACTTGAAATGTTTCTTAGATCTATAAACTTACAAGGAATTTTAAAAAAAACTGTGAGAACTTCACTGTCAAGACAGATGACTGATTTTAAAATATATTTCAAAGTAGTAGGAAGTATTTTCTTGGTTATTGTGGGGGAGGAAGAGGTTTAAACCCTCCAGACTTAATTTGCAAGGTAAACTACTTGGTTAAGTAAGGGGAAGTCATGGTTATGGTTTGACTTGTGATACTGCATGAGGTTTATCTGAGTATTCTCTTCTTCCTTTGTATCAACTGAGCACTGAGCCAAACAGGGAGAGGCCTCAGTTATCTGTTAGTTCTGGACCAGATCCAACTAGGTCCAACATGATCACTCAGAAATTTCCAGATAAGGGATGAACATACAGTAGATAAGTGTGCTGTATTGTTTTTAGATTTTTTTTATTGTGATATTATTATTATTTCCAAGCTTGCACTGTATCAATTCATTTGAACTTTTTTTTGAGACTTCTGGTGAGTTTGGTAATGCAGAGAACATTGTGTCTGCTTTTATTTTTGCCAAGTTGCCAAAGCTACACACTGATTTGAAAGGTCTTAACTGTGCTGTGCAATGAAAACATCACTCTGACAATCAATAAAAAAGCAGGGATTACATTTAATGGAAAGTACTGACAGACTTTAGAAAGTTTCATATCTCTGCACTGATGATTTTCATACTGAACTGAAATAAATGAAGCTAATCATTGCATTCCTCTAAAATCTAAAACACTGCCTGGACCAATTTGGAAATAAGTTTTATTGTTTTTATTCCGTGCCATGCTTAATTTACTGGCAAATCTTATTGATTGTGTTTTGTGCTACTTAAATTTTATGCAAGTGTGTTGTGTTTATACTGTTTGACAGATAAAATCGGTATGGAACTTGACTAAACAAAACTCTGTGGTCCTTTCAGTAACCAGAGCGCTGATGGCTACCGAGCAGCTCCAAAGAAGCCGGTGTAGCTATCAGCTGCCCTTCTCATAAGCATATTAGCAATAACTAATAGGGCCCTACCTATGCTGGATTTTTGGGGCTGATGCCGATACAGATATTAGGGAGTAAAATGATTCCAATATCAATATATCGACTGATTATCTTATATAAACACAGAATACATACATGAACACACATGTTTTGCAATGATCTCTCAAATGTGGTTATCAAACACTTGTGATAAAGATATTTATAATGACATCAGCGCACTGAAACAGTAAAAATAGTAAAATGCTGCCTATATAACTTTAAAAAATAAAAAAATATATATCAGCGCATATCAGACAACATATACGCCAATACTGACCTATCTGTGATGGGCCAATATTGGCTGATAATATCAGCTGACCTATATATCAGTCGGGCTCTAATGGCTACCATTGAAAGACTGATGTGTTGACCAAATTTGGGCAGATGAGGTGTTATCACCTCTACTGTTGAACAGTAGTTCAACTTGACTTCCAGTTGAACTACTGTTGGGTTAACATCTGGTGTCTGCGAAGGCCATAGCATATGATTCACATCATTTTCATCAAACCATCCAGTGACCCCCTCGTGCCCTATGAATGGGGGGCATTGTCATCCTGGAAGAGATCCCTCCATTGATTTGCAGTGACCCTTCCCTCTAAGAGGACAACTGGACCCAAACCATGCCAGCAAAACGTGCCCCAAAGCATAACAGAGCCACCAGATCCCTTCACTGTAGGGGTCAAGCATTCAAACCTGTACCAGTTTTTCCCTTCATCACCCATCTGTATATGGACTTACTGAACCTGTCACTCCAAAACCCTTCCAACAACCATAACAGCAATAGATAACAGATAAGTCCTAACACACAATCAAGGTGGTGGATGGGATTGAGGTCAGGGCTCTGAGCAGGCCAGCCAAGTTCTTGCACACCAGAAAGAAATTGGAAAATAATTCCTTTATGAACTTGGCTTTCTGCACAGGCACTTTGCCATGTTGCAACAGGAAAGGGCCTTCCCCAAACTCTTGCCATTATTGTCTCAAATGCCCTTTCATCCGGTGCCATCAAGTCCTCCCTTTATTAAAAAGTATGTGGACACCCAGACCACATGGTTGCCATATGAGCATGTCGACGTACTTATGGCCAAATTAGTTCCCAAGTATAAACAAGCTGCTGTGCTGTTACCAACTTTGGTAACAGCTATCAAAAAAGAGCATATCTTGTAAAACCAGTAGCACAATAATTAGGTCAAAGAAAACTGTGTCACACCTGCGACAAAGCGAAGTACCACATCACTTCTCCTCTTCCTCCACAGGAAACAAAACAGTTTATAACATAATAATTTACAATATTATAACATTATAACATTTGGAGACGTTATCTTCTCCTGCAGAGTGCAACAGCAACTTTGTTTCAACTTTCTGGCTTCAAAAAGCGCGGAGAAAAGTCGGAAACACAAGCAGGCTCTTTGTGTTACTTACTTGTCTAAAACAAAGTAGAGGTCGTAGGCTCCTTTACAGGATGCCTCCTCTGCCCAGCAGGACGAAGCAAACAAACCCAAGAGAATCACAACAACCGCCGCTGAACTCCACCGACTCTTTCCATGGAAAAGTTCATCCTCGGCGGTAAAATGATGTGACAACTTATCCAACATTTTTGCAAAAAAAAAAAAAGTCAGTGAGACGTCTTGCGAAGAAAAAAAAAAGCAGTAAGTATCCGAGTCTTTAGATAGAGACGATAGAATACGACTTGCACATCCCACGGTGTGAAGAGCTACATGGCAAAGTTCCTCCAAAACAACCAAGTTAACAGATTGACTGTGAAATCAGGGAAATAACCGCTGCGACGTCATCGTTGTTTCTTCATCTTCCTGACTCAGTGTTCACTCACTCACATCCTCAGTAAGACCAAACCCGGCTCTTCAGATCACCTCGACTCTGTTTAGATGATAAACTGTAACGTTAACCCACTTCTAGTAGTGAACTTTACTGTTCACAAGTTCACTTCGGAGAAGAAGTTAAGCTGCCTTCAAGTCCTCCTCAAAAAACTCGTATTTCTGAGCGCTACAGGCGTAACTCTTTTACCGTTGATGGGAATGAATGTGAAGTAGTTACAAAATGAGTCATAACACGTTGGTGGCCTGTGTTTTGTTTTTAATACATGCAGGGTGAAATTATGCTGCATTTAACAGTAGACTGGAGAGGAGAAATGCTTACTAAGCATGCCACTGGACTTTAAATAAGTGATGGAAAAGTATAAAGATGACTATTTTTAATAGAAGTTTTGCAGCAGATTGCAAGCTGAAGTACTTCATTACAGGCTAAACTTTTACTGAGTACAAAAAAAGTAACAAAGAGTGTACTTGAGGATAAAAGTATTACTCATTGTGAACAGTGTTGAATCACTGATGCATATTATGAAAGCAGCATCTTATTGTTAAGGCTGGTCTAGTGAAGTCTAAATCTAACTGCTGTCTTGTATGTAATTCAAGGTAGTTTAATCTTTATAAATGCATCATATTTTGTTTAAATATGGAATTTCAACCAAACATAACATAATTGACATCAGATAAATGTATAGGAGTAAAAGTCCAGTATGTTTATATTGCATGTAATTAAATGCCAAAAAGTACTTATTTTCACCCTTATTTTTATTCAATTCTACTCATTTATTACTTAAATACTTGCTTAATGGTTTGGTTACAAAATGAGTCAGTCAGAAGTCAGAAGTACTTCAATACAGGCTAAACCTTTACTGAATACAAAAAAGTAACAAAGAGTGTATTTGAGGATAATTATTTCCACCCTTATTTTTATTCAGTTCTACTCGTTTATTACTTAAATACTTACTTAATCATTACTTTATGTGTCACCAAAGGGCAATTGGTTGTGCAGCAGCGTAACACAGGATAAAAACACAAAGCACATGAACACATTGTACACACATGAATGAAAATATTACATAGATAATAAATAAGGGTGGCTTTTCAATGTATATGTATGATATGAATCACCTACAAGCCTCTAAGGGAGAAACTGTCATCAGGTCTGCCACCTATTGCAGCAAAGCAGGCACTATTTCATGACCAATGATAATGTACCTGGAAAACTACAGTGTTGCATCTGATGAGTTCAACACTCACTCGGCCCATCACGCTGCCTCCGAGCTCATCAGTTCTAGTCTCTGCCCTAAACACACGTCTTTAAACATCTCTCCAAAGCAGTGACCCAAATTCCCAAATAGTTGCTTTGTTTATGTTTGCCCAACTTTTGAAGTCACTGTTTCCTACAGCACTCAAAGGCCTCATTAGTCTCCAGTCCATTGCGCATGCCCGCCATGGAACCAGCTGTTGCACTTATGCAGAGCTGGAGGTCCCAGTGCACACACCCAACAACATCTGTATCCTCTTTTACGCAAGGCTACTTAATAATCTCATTTTAGTTGGATATTTGTGATATTAGTTTTTTATTCTTCACGCTGCACAGAGTGTGAAGTTCAAGAGAAAAGCACCAGCACTACCAGGGTTGGGAGATTGATACCCAATGGCCCCACAAATCTTGAAATCTGCTTGCTGTTGCATGCTTTATTCAATCAATTTATGTAACTAGTATTTTAAAAACTGTTCCACAATACCTTGTATAGACAAAAAAAATGTAATATATTTCTTACAAATTTAGTCTGAAAAAGATAATGTCTTGCTTGTGGCAACTGAAACATTTTAAACAACTGCTCCTGTATAAAATCTCTTAAACCCACATGGCTCACTTCAATGTTTGGCCTGAAAAATACAAAATTTCCTGTTGTAGAGTTTAACACAGAAAGGCAGTCATTGACATTAAAACGTGATTTCCATTACCCATATCCAAACTATTGTAATTGATTCAATTCTGGATAAACCCCAGACGCTGTAAAGGCATGAGAATATGTATCATCTCCTTTACTCATAATTTCACAATTCCCCCGTATCCTCTTGAGACGGTTGACTGCTTCTTGTTGAACTAGATATCAGTTTGGCCTGCGTTATTTCTGTGACACACTGTGTTTAAAACAGTATGAACACGTGGCAAATAAAGCAGGCATCCAAAACTCTTTTCCTATGATACAGAGAGATCAGTGACTTCAAATGAAACAGAAAAGCCTGTTGGCAAAATGAGAACAGGAAGAGGCGGCAGATGTGTGAAATCAAAGATTTTTCTGAAGAAAACATGTTGTATAAGGACTAATGTTCCTAAGAAATCTCTCCCCTGCTCTTTTATTGGTGGGCTGTGAGGTGTTTTTATGAGCCTTATTGTTTCTTTGTCTAGTTTATTTCTTTGTTCCTTTTTTAGCTTTTGTAACTCACATGTGCGGAGAGTGTGTTCATTCGTTCCCAAGAATAACTTTGGCCTGCAGCTAATTCAGTAGGACAAACGTTCCAACCTTAAAAACAATGAAAGTGTTTAAAGGCGAGAAAATGATCTTAAATTGTCCATGTTCATTTTGATGTTTACTGAATAAAACAGTCCCATATGGGATAAATCACAACAAGGTGTCCTGATACATAAAAATCACAGTTAGGATGAGCAATGTGATGATGATAAAATGACAAGAGGGAGATACATGTTGGAGCCTTTTCTTCTGGTTTTGGTTTTCTTTGATCAGACACAGTGGTACCAAAACCGTGTGACAAGACTTTCTGTTCATGTACTGGTGAAACAAATGAGATACAATGAACTGTTGATTAGTGCACTTTAGAGGTGTTGGTATGTGTATTTTTTTAGCTTTGGACAGAGCATGGGAATGTTATAGTCACGACTCAAAGATGGCGCCCATTCACTGGAATGAAAATGCTCACCTGGCGTTTCCTCACTTCCCAGTGTGCTTCTGCATTGTGCGGCCCACTGAATATGTGCAGTAGTGTTTTTCCTCCTACACTACTTTGTACTACATTGTAAATTTCTCAAACAACTTGAGCACAAAGTCACAACAAGCTCTGTAAATGTCTGCCTTACATGGAACTACTCTCCAGAGACTGAAAATGCAGTCGATGTTATTAGTCTTTGGAGCTGTTCATAAACAAACAAATGTGTCACCCAGTGCAGCTGTTTGGCTCATTGAAGGGTTTTTAATAGTTTTTGGACTACGGAGGTCTTTGGCACAGAGGAATAAGATAAATCAGGCTTTGGATGACACAATACTTGTAAAAAGATCAATACATTGGTCTGGCTCTGCAAACCACATGCTTTAAAATAGTTTTTTTTGGCTCTGGTAAACTTTTATAAATATAAAATCTTAAACATTAAAAAATCCTAATAGAAAGAGCCATAATTTATCTTTTTTGAAGTTGGAAGTGTCCTGTTTAACAGATATCTCTTTTATAATGGTGGTCTATGGGGATAATGCTTTTTGGGCCGAAGGGGATTATTCTGTGTCAGTGCTGCAAGTGGCCACCACGAAAATGTAGCATAAAGGCTGAGTGGCAGCGCTGTATTTAGCTCTCCTCATACTTAGCTAGATGCAGACTAGCCTTTTCCCCCTGCTCAGTACTGGGGATGTGCAAAGAGTCCAGTATTTGTATTTGTATCTGTATTTGTTGAGGCAGCAAAATTATTTGTCTTTGTATTTGTATTCGAATAAAAGTGGAAAGAGGCTTACAAATCCTGTTTTTGCTTTTATTACGCTTTTAATTTTAGAAAATTAAAGTGTTACAATAAGTGTTTATGAATAAACTACCTTACGAAGGAAGTCCCCAAACTGGGTCTCAAACTGGAGTCTCCCAGATCATAGAAGACTGTGCTGATTACTGAGCTAAAACTTCACTCTTCACCTCTTTGCAGACAGACCTCTAACTAACAAATATTTTCAAAAATATTTGTATGAAACAAATATTGGTGAGAAAAACCCACTATTTGTGCTTTGCCGAATATCATATTTGTATTCGGGCACACCCCTACTTAGTACTAAGATAGGCTTTTCAAAGGGGACCTGCCAGCCAATCAGAATGACTTATTTTCAGTATGGCAACAAAAAAGAAGTCCTTGAATGCATTAAGCATCACAGATATGATATGTATCAGCGCAAGAGTGCAGTGCATTTTCCATTTAACACTTAATTAAATTTGCTATTTTATTCAAACCACATTACCAAACCACAGGTGACTCCATCTTCAGCATGAATGGTTCATTGTGTGGTTTAAATCCCCGAACCTGGCAGACTGGGTGCATTGCTCTACTCATTGATGTACACAGGGAACTGAAGCCCTAAACCTGGCAGTGCACCATGCATCTGTATGCCTAAAACTGGAGCTTTCCTCTTCTTCTTGCTGCCATGCTCCACCTACTGAGCCACACAACACCATCTAACTCAATGCAATACGAACATGTGGCCAAGTAGCATTCCAAAACCAGACGTCTTCAAGGGAATACCAAGATGCAAATGCTCTCACCGTTGTGTTGACCCTGGATGAGTAATTACATTTTGTAATTCCTGCAAAATCTGACTGCCTTCCCCTCAGGTTACAATAAACGATAATGATACCTTTCCTCAGATGGTATTTTCCTGGACAAAAACGAAACTCCAGGTTTGGACTTATTGACTCACTCATGCGTCTTGTTTGCACAAGGCGTAGGTAGGTGTAGCTGTCAGAAGATTTGACTCCAGGCTATGGAATTAGGTAAGAACACTGACTAACGCTCAAAGTGAAAATGCCACAGCTGCTGCTGAGCTTTACCTGGTTTACCTGTAAATGTTGTTCTCAATAAAGGTGGAGTTAAAGGGTTTTATATATTTATTGCCATTTAGGTAATTTATGTAAGCATGCTTGTTTTCTGGTTTGATAATTAAGGTATGTTATCTGTCCACATCCAGGAAATAGGATGGTGATATAACAGCCGGCACCAGCGTTGAAATCCATGTAAATCTAGCAGCAAAGTAGAAGTTTGGAGCCATATTGATTCAGAGCTGCTTCCTGCAATTTCTGAAGAAATCAATACCAAATTTTTAAAAAAATCAGTTAAACAGATTACATTTCGCAAGTCTCAAGTCAAGTCCATGCCTTAAACTTTGTACTGTTTTTGTACTTTTGCACCCTTTAGCAAATTTAATGCCCCATTTACATACAAAATTTTAGCTCAATATTTTGCATGGGTTGTTGTTCAATTTCTCTTGAGCACAGTAAAGTCTTTACATCAAAATCCAAGGTATCATCATTTGTCTTTCTGTTATCTGCACTGCAAAAGACCTTTCCCTTCTGCTTGCACAATGTGACGGGAGGCTATTGGATAGATTCAAAGTGTACAAGATGTCAGAAAAATTAGAGTTTATGAGTTTATTTGCTGCTCACATTTTACAACACAATCTTAAATATTCCAAGTAAAAAGACCAAAAGTCCAAAGTTACTCAACTGATGTAACTCAAGTCCACACTTGCCTGCTTTGACCACAGTCTTGGCCTCCGTCAGCACGTTCCTAAAAACATGTTCCTATCAGTACAGACTGAAGTGTTTCTTTGTCTGACAGATGTGAACCAAAAATGGTCTCAAGAAGATTTTTGCTGTTTGAGTTTCCAGTTCACTTTACATTGTGCCACTAGGCTGGAGTAGCATTGCACTAATAGCTGTAGGCATTATCACAAACAAAAATAAAAGAATGTGTACATACTCTGAATATCACAATAAAGAGGACATGTCTGGCTAATGTTGCGTTATTTGGCTATTATTAAATACTGATCTGAGACTCAGCTAGACACTGATGTCGGTTTTAGATATGATCAAGATTCCCCCCTGACTACAGTTAATGTAAATGATCAACAAATGTTTCTGAGTATCTTTTTCTCTATTTAATATTTTGCTGAGTTTTAATGCCTTGATAGAATGGGTTAGTTAGTTTCTGTTAAGTATTTATGGCCTGAATACTGCTGTAGAAAGAGGTTTTAGTAAACATATTACCTGCAAGATTGTGTCGTGAAAGGGTAAAAATGTGAAAACGTTGAATTCTGGCTACAGACAACATTAATACAAACACTCTGATGTCCACATCTGCCTTTGAATTGCATTTTATTTACATCCTGATTAATTTAAGTTTTTATTTTGCTCTTCTCTGAGGGAAATTCACTGACCTCCTTAATTATAAGAACCAATTACTCACACCACAGCTTCTACTAAAACATGGATTATCCGAGGCAACTAAATCTATTTTCCTTTGTTTTGCCTGAGTGTGAAAACTGCGCTGTCACACAACTCCATATCAGCGAGGTAATTACCACTAACACACCTCATCAAATCTGAATAGTCCAGAGAACACCAACACACGAGTATAATTATCTGGCAAATCAAAGTCTAATTAGATTTTAATTAGAATGTTAATTCTTTTGCACGCCATTTGGTTTCAGTATATGCTACCTAACTTGGTGTATCCTGAGCAGGGCTCCATAAAACAAAGAGAACAAAAAAAAAAAAAAAACCAACAAGCATGTATTTCCCATTATGTGGTAAATGTATGTGTGTATGAGAATCCAGTGGCTTGAGAAAATAGTTGTAGTGCATCAATTTGTCATGGGGCTTTTAAACTGGAGAGGAAATCAAAAGTGACAGTTAAAACAACAACACTAATTTATGGAAGCAGTGAGGTGTTGAAGCTCATCGAGAGATAAACCCATGACAAAATGCAAAAGTGAGAAAACAAACAAGTATTTCTAACAGTTAAGAAAGAAACCTAGCAACATTTCTACCCTAAAATGTGATGGATTGTTGGGATGTTTTTAAAGAGATCCATAGACAGACAAGGAACACCATGGCGGAAAATATCCCAAATGCTTCCCTAAAAAGAGATCCATAGGTGTTGGTACACTTTTCTGTGACATATAGACCAAAAATTGAAAAACAGATATATTATATTATATATTTACTTGTTGTAGAGAGTGTCAGTCTCAGGAAAACTTTGATTTCAGCTTCCTCTCTGTAGGACATACTATAGGTAGAGGAAGTCCTTAGCCTGTACACTAATGAATTGCTGTAAAAATATAGCAAATTCTAACAGTAAGGTACTGTAAATTCTAAATATGGTAAAATACTATTAATTTTGATGCTTTTTGGAGACAGAACCAAGAACGCACATTAACAGTAGGCTACTGTAAGATTTGACAGTAAAATGCAGTTTTTCATTTTCGCCACTGCAGCAATGGAAGGACAGAAGTGACATGCAACCATCAACATCATATAATCATCGTTCATCCTCCTTGGAGGAATAAAACCAAAAGCTCAGTAATATCTTACTGAGGAAATAGAACTACAGTTGTGCATCTGGTTACCCAATTAGTGACTATGTTTAATTTTAACCCGGCAGGAACAAGAGAGCTCTCTCAAGTAGTGTCGTCAGCAGGTAGAAGTTTGAATTACTGGTATTTAAACATTATTTTCACTGCTGCTTGCAAGTCTAGTTTAAAGATTATATTTGGATGACTGTTTTCTCTTGAACTACATATCAGTGAATGCAGTGAATGTTAGTCCGGCCTTGTCTATACAAGGGATGTGCAGAAAGCCCAGTATTTGTATTTGTATTTATATTTGTTGAGGCGGCAAAATTATTTGTATTTGAATTCGAATGAAAGTGGAAAGAGGCTTAAAAATCCTGTTTTTGTTTTTATTATGTTTTTAATTTTAGAAAATTAAAGTGTTACAATAAGTGTTCATAAATAAACTACCTTATGAAGGAGGTCTTGAATTGGAGTGTCCCAGATCATAGACGACTGCGCTGACTACTGAGCTAAAACTTTACTCATTGCCTCATTGCAGACAGACCTCTAACTAACAAATATTTTTAAAAATATATTTGTATGAAACAAATATTTGTAAAAAAAAAACAAAAAAAAAAACATTATTTTTCAAGAGTTTAATTTCCCTTTTTCTCACTTGGCGATTGACTTTCTCACTCGGTGAGCCTGGAAGCCTGGATGCCAACCTTCTGCCAGTTATAACAGAGGACATTTTAAGAAACTACAAATTGTGTATCCTTGCACTTTTATGTTTTTTTAAACAGTAGTTTGCACAGCAATTGCTGTTTAGACTCATGACAAAGTTTTGCTGGCAGCTCGGGATATTATAATTAATAGATTTACATTGACCCTCTTTGAAAGGGCATGAACCTTGAGAATTATTTTTCCAACACATACTTGAATATACTAAACATATTTGAAAGCCTTTGAATAAATGCTCAGTTCCATAAAGATGTTACTTGTCTCATCCTCTTTCACGCTAGATGTTAAGGGTTACATGTTTTTAAATGTAAAACTGAGCTGATCTCATTACAAGACCATTAATATTGAAGACACCTTATTATTTACAGTATATGTCTGCAATTTATAGTTGTTATTATTAATATGAATAAGATGGAAACTTTTCAGTTGTTTACTGTAACATTTACAGTAAGAATCTGTTCATGTAGATTACAATAGCAACACTGTGAAAATACAGTATATTACTACAGGCCTAGCTACAGTACCAAACTGTAAACCTCACATCCTACAGCCGAATACTGTGATAATTTTTTACAGTAATTAACTGTTAAAAAAAACAGTAAAATTCTGGCAACTACAGCTGCTAGCAGTTTACTGTCATTTTACAGGGCAATTTGTTACAGTGAACAGTAGCTCATCACTGAAAGCAGGAGTAAACTACTTGCCTAGCTCCGTTTCCTAAGTGTTTTCCAACAACTTTAAAGCTATCACACTTAGGCCTACAAGTGGTATTTACATATTTGATAAGTTAAGAAATAGAAAACCTGACAAGAAACATTAACGACCAATTCTCATCATCACTCTTCTGAAGAACTTGATGTCACTTCAAGGGAAGTTAAGTGTTCTTCTTGTGTAAAATGTTTCTCTCTGCCATTCAAGCTCAGCGACCCATCGCAGTATCTCAGAAGTTCTAGATGTTAAGGGTTACGCATTTTTAAATGTAAAACTGAGCTGATCTCATTACTGGACCATTAATATTGAAGACACATTATTAATTACAGTATATGTCTGCAATTTATAGTTGTTATTGTTAATATGAATAAGAAGGAAACTTTTCAGTTGTTTACTGTAACATTTACAGTAAGAATCTGTTCATGTAAATTACAATAGCAACACTGTAAAAATACAGTATATTACTACAGGCCTAGCTACGGTACCAAACTGTAAACCCCACATCCTACAGCCGAATGCTGTGATAATTTTTTACAGTAATTAACTGTTAAAAAAAACAGTAAAATGCTGGCAACTACAGCTGCCAGCAGTTTACTGTCATTTTACAGGGAAATTTGTCTCATTACTGAAAGCAGGAGTAAACTACTTGCCGAGCTCCGTTTCCTAAGTGCTTCCCAACAACTTTAGAACTATCACACTTAGGCCTACAAGTGGTATTTACATATTTGATAAATTAGGAAACAGAAAACCAAACATGAAACATTAAGGACCAATTCTCATCATCACTCTTCTGAAGGAATTGACGTTATTTTCTTTCGTAAAATGTTTCTCTCTGCTAATCAAGCCCAGTGACCCATTGCAGTAACTCAGAAGTTCTGTCTTCACTGTGAAGTTGCCCAGTTTGCACACTTTCAGGTGATTCTTGGATGTACTATTTGTGACTATAGCTTGTTAAGTTTCAAGATAAAACATGTAAAGAAGACAATTTAGGAGATGTTGGAAGGTGTATTTTTCCTCTTTTTTTGACAGAAGCTAGCTGTTTCTCCCTGCCTCCAGTGTTGCATTATAAGTTAGACTAGCTCAGTGTAGCTCAGCAAAATGTCAGACTATTAAGGACTCCTGCACATTATCTTAAAGTTTAAATATGAATGCTTGTGGGGTATTGCTAGCACACACACACACACACACACACACACACACACATTTTAAGATACCGCTTTTAAAACAGAGATTTGTTTTTGTTTTTTTCACCCCCAAAACATCTCTATTGAATCAGAGTTTTTCCCTCTACTGTATCTGCTCCACTTGATCATCTGCCGATTAAGACCCAGAAACCGCAATCCAGATTCCTTTATGAAGGCCTTCCTGCCAAGTATGGCAGAGGTGGAGGAGAGAGGACCAGATGAGTTCATTTCTGAGCTCTTTTCAACAAGACTCTTTTTTCCCCCCTTAATGGTTAGTGATGTTTGTTTACTGATATTTAACTATAAAGGCAAATAGAATCTCTGAAAGATAAATGATTTATTAATTGATGTTTCCTGTAGTTAGATGATCTACCGAATATGTAGGCAGCTCCACCTACAGAATTGTTTTTTTTCCTTCTACCCTTTTCCTCTCATTTTTTGCCGATTTTCTTTCCTCCCTTTGACAAAACCTCTGTAAATATGCTGCAGCAACTCCACTGTTATAATACATTAAAACACTTGGATTGCCTTTCTTATGTGCATTTCAGCTATGATTTAATGCTGACAAGTTCTCATTACGGTTGATGGTTGTGTCATCCGATGTTTATGGAAAATCTGTTCAACTGTGCTTTAAAGACTAAATCCACCCTGACTCAGAGGGGGGAAAAAAAACTGCAATGGCACTACTCTTTCAAGCACATCGAACTTTTAGCTACACCCAAATCAGTGTCATCACGGTTGATGTTTTCTTCAACAGCTGATTAAAAACCCTTGATGTGACATCAGTGTTTGGCAGGTGCAAAATGATTGAAGGTTGCAACCCATCGAGGGCATTACCGAATCGGTTTCCTGCTCTTTATGAGTCAGTGTTGTGGTAGTGTGCAGTATAGAAAATATACAGCCTGTCCTCTGAAGGTCCTTGAAGTTCAGAACAGCAGCGTGTTTATGATGCTTCATCAAGAGAAAAACCTCGTTATCGATAATTGGAGAGGCGTCAGAAAATCAAGCCACCTCAAGAAAACCAACCAAAGAAATATTAGTCACAATAACAAAGATCCATTGAGTCCTAATAGCATCTATAACTCATAATTACCGTAATAACTGTTATTTTAGCTTGTTTGTCCTCTTTTGAGAAAGCATTGTTTGTCACTAATGGCATCTTAAGTTGAAATTGAGTGCCTTGCCCAGAAGTAAACAGCATCTATCAATCATGACTTGAGGCCAAGTGTCAAAACACACAAAAGCCAAAAGTGTGTGTGTGTGTGTGTGAATGTGTGTGTTAATGAGTGTAGTGTGTGTGAGTTAGACAGCTCCTACACCTGCCTGGTATGTGTAAATGGTAATTATACACACAGTGACCACCTTGTGTTGTTTTTATCAATCCATCTTTCATTTGATAGCAACATGCAAACTCATCAGCTGCTCCACATCAACTTCATCACTTACTGGTGTCACAGAAGACTCGCTGCCATATTGGAAGATAATGTAGTTATAATGTGTTCAAAGTGTGCTATATACAGGATTAGATTTGTTTTTCTTTCAGCATGTTGGTTTGTCCAATCACGACGTTCTAGTGTAGTGTTAAATAATTAAGCAGCAAAACAATGAACTCCAAGACCATCATAAAATAAGCAAAACCCATTATGACCAGTTGTATTTTCAAAAAAGAATTAAAGTTGTACATGGTGACTTTAAAGGTTGGCTGTGACCCATGGTGATAGATCCCTTCATATCCCCCCCTCATAGTTGCACTATGAAGGGATCACTTTATGCATCTCTTTCAACCTACATATGGCAGTGAGTATTACACCGATTTTACACATCAAAATCTGTTTACAAATGTTGGGGAGTACTGCTGTGTATGTGAAAAAAATAGTACAAAGCCTTTTCTGGCTCCAGAAGGAGCTGTTGAAAATCTGATAAATTACTTCAAATGATGTCACTTTAGTGAGAGTCGGTTAGGGCTGAAGTCTACAAAACTGGGGGTGTGTAGTTTGGAAGAAATGAGGTTACCAGACCTCTGTAGCCCACTCCTCGTCTCTTGAGAATAGCTTCTTAAGGCTACATTAATTACTACTAGGATGACACACCCGAATTTCCGAATGAGCTGTCAATGATAGAGTTACACTGTGCGTAATGTGCTGTAGGTGCCAAATTTTGATGAGGAAGAAGAATGCAGAGAATAACTATTCAATGTTTCTGCTGTGTTGTTTTGATTATCTCTTTTAATGTGTCCATTGTGAGTCCAATAATGTTATGCTAGGCTAAATAGGTGGAGTACTCTTTTTGGATAGACTCCAAGCCTTTCTAACTTTTTCTTTCTAACCTATCTAACTAACCTTCAGTGCTGTGTTTAAAGTGTTTTTACACTATAATAATTCATGAGATGGGACCAAGTCATCTCTATTCACAGGTATAATTACATATTCAATTTGTGTGGCCATGCAAGGCCTTACCAAATTGTGCCAGGATTTCACTGTGTCAAACTCTCCTGCTTCTCTGATTTAGAATAAACAAGGATAAAATAAGACAATAAGAATAAAGCAAGTATAAAAACATAAACCACCCACTATCACAACTCCCATCTCTCCAGAGCAGGAGGGAACAGAAAGCCATTCAGCTGGCCAAAGACATGACGCACGCACAACATCCACTCCATGACTTGCTCCCCCAGACAGGAGCAGACAATAAAAACAGACTGCTACAGAACAGCAACAATTTTAAACACGTCCAGTACAGAACAAATCAGCTGAAAACAGCAACCGCCTAAAGCAGTCAGACTGTACAATACAGAACTGAATGGAACAAAAGATGGACAGTTGAGGTCTTTGGGATCTGTTTTTGTTTGTTTGTTCATGTTTTATATTGTTGTTTTAATGGCATTTTAAAATATATGCACAGTTGTATGCAAGTGTATCGTTGTATTTGTAAATGTATATGTATAAGTATGAATGTATGGGTGTAGATGTATATGTAGATATTAGGGGTGTATAAATACAAATATATTATTCGGCAAAGCACAAATAGAGTTTTTTTTTTGTTTTTTTTTTTGTTTTTACGAATATTTGTTTCATACAAATATTTAAAAAATTATTTGTTTTCAGGAAGAAAAATAAACCATGTCAAATACCAGAGTGCAGGTCGGTTACATCGCTATTTCAGTGTCTCTCCTCTGCTCTGCTGTTACGTCTGTCAGTAGGTCTCAGTGAGGGGAGTCACATCCACCTGCTACATGATGCACATTTCCTAATTTGGACATCACTCTTAGAGTTGGGAGTGTTCCCCAGAGATAAAGCTTGAACTACTGACACACGCTTCATGAACACTTATTGTAACACTTTTAACACTTTTTTAATTTTCTAAAATTAAAAGCGTAATAAAAACAAAAACAGGATTTTTAAGCCTCTGTCCACTTTTATTTGAATACAAATACAAATAATTTTGCTGCCTCAACAAATACAGATACAAATACAAATACTGGGCTCTCTGCACATCCCTAGTAGATATATGTATCGTTTTCTATACTATATTTTTATGATATACAATCATGAATAGATATATTCATGTTTTTATTCATGTAAATTCTGCTTCTATTCTGTTGTTAACTGTGAGCATGAATACTAATAAATTAATAATACTTCACAGGTACATGGTAAGTGACAAGGTGCCCAACGTGTTCAGTTTTATATAAAAATATCACCAAATGTAGCAATAAAATAACATTTATTCACCTTACAAGACCATGTCAAACTGTAAATTCACATATAGAAGATGTGTAATGTTTGAAGTGATTTCATGCAGGTTACCTCCACTACGTTCCTGCACGGGCCTCAGTTAAAGCACACATCTGCACTGACTCCATGGTCCTCAGAGGCAGACGTTAGCATTTAGAGAAGGACAGGCAGCGAGGCATCGTCCAGATAATGAAATGAATCCACGTTTGATCCTCTCGTCGTCTCTTGGTAATTGTTCTTGATTCCCCCTTTGTGTTTCACGCTTGACTCCCCACTCACATCAGGGCCCGTGTATGAAGACGTGCTCGTTCCCCCTATCAGTGACAGCAGAGTTCAGTGATTAACAAATTAAGGATCTTCTTTGCCTTAATCTGTCTCAAGGCTTTTTTTCAGTTCACTCCTGCAGAAACATGTTTGGCAGTGACAGCACCTCTGCTCCCATGTTTAATTGGATTAGAGGGAAGTCGGGATTAATACACTCTCAGACGGGGCGTCAGGGAGGGCTGGATGAGGGGAAAAACAGGTGATGAAGTCATTTTAGAATTACCTTTTCAACTTCTTTCACAACGCTGTTAAAGATGTCAAGGATTTCTTTGGCGTCGGGTATCATGGGAGGAAGTGAAAGCCTGTGTGAGGGCGTATGGATTAATTTAGGGAAACATTAGGCTGAACCGATTAATGTCAAAGTAGGAACATTCAGCGATTGCCTGATGTTCAAGCAGTGTAGATGAAGCCGTGCACAGTTCTATTTAATTCTCTAGTTTAGTTGGTTCGAGACCGAACATGATGGGATATTTTGCAGTTGATTTTACGCTGTTGATCAATATCTTTCAATTCTGACCATTCATATTGAAATGTGAGCAGGATTCTGTGTTTCTAGAGATGTGGCTTTGTGGCTCAGTCAGTCAGTCAGTGGGTTGGTCCTCGTACATCCCAGCATCTACTGGATGGATTGCTGTGAAATTTGATACAGACATTCATGTTCTCCAGAGAGCGAATCCCCATAACTTTGGTAAACCTCTGACTTTTCCTTTATAGCTCACCACAAGGTTGACATTTGTGGTTTGGAGTGAAACATCTCAAAAACCATTGGATGGATTACCATGAAATTTGGTGCCAACATTTACATTCCCTTCAGGATGGATTGTAATCACTTTGGTGATCCCTTAACTTTTCATCTAGTACCATTGATGGTCAAAAAATCAATTTGTCCAAAACTAACTTTGGTTTATAACCAAATACCGTCAAAACTAATGACATTAACATCAGCCACAACTGTCCTTTGTTGTTTATACTAGTTAGAAAATGCTAATGCTAAATGCTAAGCTAAGATGGTGAAGATGATAAACATTATTAAACATCAGCATGTCAGTATTGTCATTGTGAAGACTCTTCCATGATGATGTTACCATTTAGCTCAAAGCACTACCTCATAGAGCCACTAGCATGGTTGTTATCTTGTTTTCATAAATGTATTCTTCTCAGTGTAGACACCTCTGAAAGAACATTTAAATCTTTATGAGACACTAAAAGTTTTAATATATATACTGAAGTTGAAATGATATAACAGCTTTAAATTGGGTTTGACCTTATCTTTACTGTATTTAACCATTACATACTGTTCATATGTCTCTATACCAAAACTTCTGAACTACAAATCTATTTTTATTTATAAATACCTAATCAGTCATTAATGAACAGGCAATTAATTCTTAATGAGGCTTTCAGAGAGCAGAGAGAGTGTATTCCTTCGGTTTTACATTCTCATTTTATGCAGAAAAAAACAGTTATAATCACACTATATTACGGTACCATGTTCAGGTAAAACAGATAAACATGACAGTCATCAGAATTTTTTGAATAAATATGGGTCCAATTAAACCTGGAACACCTTGTATGTACAAAATTGAGTAATTGTTGTAACCTCAGGCTAAAAGAATGTGTTTTTACTGCTTTCAAATGTAAAAATGGGTCAAATTTGACCTGAACAGTATGTAAGAGTTAAAAAAATAGTTGAAAAAAGTAGGATTTAACTACTAGATACTTTACACTATAGTTATTCCAACATTACAATTATCACTCCAAAGCTATGAATTACTTTTTTTAAAACCGCTTTTGTTTTTCATGCCTCAAGCTCTCAAAATACATGTCATTGTATCATCAAAAAGGTTCCCATTTAGCAACTGTTTTAGCACTTTGACCATTAATATTGATGTTTGTTTGAGATAAACCAGGAAAATAAACAAATGCAAATTCAATATAGACGGATGGTTTTATATTCATGCCAACAACCATTTTGTTTATGTTGTCACAGTGAGTAATGACAACCTGTGGCTTTTATTTTCATCTCTTTAACAAAGACAATATGGAGCAACAATCAAATCTCTGGTCTTGTCTCTCTCTTGAAACAAACTTGAAACAAAGAGTCAAACATAAATTCAATATTTATTGTAGACTGATTCTTGTGGCAAAAACATTTATACACTGGCCATGAGTTGTTTTCTCAGAAGACTCATAAAACACAAGAGTTGGGCAGCAGATTTCCACAAAGCATTTCCAACGTTTATCTGGGAAAACTCTCTGAATTTGTGGTAAGAGCCAGACCAAAGACATCAGACACATTTCAGAGTCATGAGTTTATTGTTATCATAATCAATAGAAGTGATGGAAGGGGCAACAAAAGTAAAACCCATATTGTAATAAACTGTTCATTTCCTTTAAGGTGTTGTCATATAACAGCCTGGTCGCCAGAATAAAACGTTGGCACTGTATATTTCTGCAAACCACAGAAACGTTGAATATCTATGTTTCAACGCGTGAAATATGTAGCATATTAGCATTTCAACAAAACGTATCATACCAGCATTTCTACAAAATGTCATCATATGAAAATGTCAAAAAAACAACAAAATGCTGAAATATATAGCTTCAATTTATCATTAGTGCTGTTAGCTTTTTACGTTTGTTACTCACAACCATCTAACCTAGTGTAGCTGTGGATAGCTTACGACAAAGCTAACTGATTTAGCAACTAAGTGGAAACTGTGTCAAATGTGCAGTATTTCATGGCTATTACTCAAGTCTACATTAAGTGAGTGTTTTTGTTTTCTGTAAAATATTCCTTTTTAAAAGAGTCATAAAGAGCTTTTTGTCTAACTTTTTATTTCACTAATCACAGAATGGAGGTGAGAGCTGCCAGACCTCGCAAACTGCTAGCAAACTGCTAGCTTTGCGCATATGGAGGATCATGACTAAAATAGTTCTGTGAAGTGGATATTTAGTTAACAAAGTGAAAAAAGTTCTTATTTATTTTTTAAAAATTCTGACTTAATTGTAACTATTTAATGTGACTCTTTCAGTTTTAAGTGGTGGCCTTCACAGTGCAGTTGTTCAACCCAGTCGCCAGAAGAAAACATTGGCATTGAACATTTCTGCAAACTGTGCAGAAACGCTAGTTAGATTTAGGCACAAAGAAACGCTAGTTAGGTTTAGGCACAAAAACCACTTGGTTATGGTTTGGGTTAAAATAAAAATAAAAAATAAAATAAAAAAGCCAATGTCTCACTAAAAAAAGCCAGTTTTCTCGCCAGAAAAACAGCTGCAAATGTCCTGACGTCTCGCTAAATAAATGGCTTTTGTCGGTTGAAACGGGAAGCGGACATTGGTTTCGGTTTCGAGTCGGTCTCGAACCGTGCTCTCTGCTGATGTCCAACTTGCTGCTAAGAAACTTACTAACCATCCACCTGCCCCTCCTCCTCCTATATCAACTCATATAGATCACATGTGAACTACGTCACTTTAGAAATGTTGAGATGATGCGTATTTTGGAAATGTTGACATAATACTGTTGACATTTTCATATGATATGTTTTGTTGAAATGTTAATATGCTACGTATTTTACGTGTTGAAACGTAGATATTCAACATTTCTGTGGTTTGCAGAAACGTACAGTGTCAACGTTTTATTCTGGCGACCAGGCTGAGTTGTTAATCAGAGCAGATGTTACACAGAACACCTTGATTTCAAACCCTTTTTCCCCAAAACTGACAAACAGCAAATACCTGCTTCTTCTCTCAGTTCAGACACCGCCGCTGGTGTGTAAAAACACAACCATCAGTTTGCATCCATCTTGTTCCTCTGTCTTACACTCCCACTAACCACCCTCCCCCCCTTTCCGTGTTTTATTTACTGATTTACTGACATGCAGCCTTTCACGCTGGCAGTTTTGTCCATCAAAAGGCACCTGCTCCTGGTGATTGTTTGCTCACCTTCCTGTCCAGAGCGCTGCGGATGAGTGTCAGCATTGTTTCGCTCTCCCTGTCTTTTCGTTTTTTTCCACTCTGATGAAATGTCTTCCGAGTTGACGGGCCGCCTGTGCAAACATCAGGTCAGTCCTGTGGCACGATCATCTGGGGAAAAGTCACTTAATTTCATCATCGCATTATGTCAACCACATTTTTGGAGGAGTATTTTAGTTGATGTTTTTTGCATGAACGTGTAACTCGGGACTTCAGAGTCTTACTCAAGGACATTTCCTAACATATGACCGTTGATTGACACACTGCTTATTATTGCAAGGTTGATTGTGTGAACGTCTAGGTACAAGACCGCCTCTGACATCAAACTTATTTGCTGAATTGCATCATTTCATTAGTCATATAGTTAATTAATTATATTTTGGAAGTGGCATTTAATGGACATTAAGGGACTTATAAGGAATGGAGCAATGGCGCAACTCAGTCCACCACCACAACTTCCTCTGAGCTGCCGGGCAGAACTTGACTCCAGTAAAGAGATTGAAGAGCCCATGAAGAGAGATTTACTCATTTCTCCAGCCACTAAAACAGGAAATAACATGGCCAAGTTTTAGATATTGTTGAACTCAGATTTAATGGTCATTTATGTGTTTATTATGGGTGACTCCCTGTTGCTGCTTCTCTCTGATTCTTTGAGAGCTCCGTCAAAGGGCAGAGCCTTTTCTGCTAAATTGAACTGAATCAACCATTTGCAATAAATTGTTTGTTCCTTGTCTCTGATTTAATTGGGTGTTGTTGCAGGGATTGGCCGGTCTCTGTAACATTGTCAAAAAGAATTTAAGCCATTTTAAAGAAGGTTTTTATGTAAAATGTTTTAGCTTTTTTGAAAAAACTCTAATAAGGATGTATACAAAGTAATAAATCAGAGATAAAATTCCAGCCAAAGCTCATATATCTGAGAGTATATATCCATCTCATCATCTTCATACCTCAATAAGACCCTAGCCAAAGTGTCTTGGCAATAAAATTAAAAAAAAAACCTCCTGAAACTGAAATAAGAGTTGAGAAAAGTAGAAAAGACAAAGGATGCTTTTACTTTAAGTTGCAAGAATATTGGTACCGGTGGTTGAGGACATTGCACGGAAACACATGTCCTCTATGTGTTGACACATACTCTCCTTACATTTCCTCAGGCACATTGTCTTGTGCTATGTCACACACAAGCTCATGCAGAAAAAAAAATCTCTAAAGCAAAGGCTTCTTTTTCAAGAACTCAGGGATTTTTACCAAATTCCTACTCCAAAAAATGTCTTAGTGATCAAGGTAGTACTTGTTTATGTCGACCGTAAACATGTGGAGTTAGCATTGCTGAACATCCCTGACTGGTCAAATGAGAGCACATCTGTCAGTTTTAAGTACAGGCAACCAGATGGATGAAACAATGAGCAGGAGAAAGAGGAAGAAAACAGTTAAATAATGAAAATATAGATAGTTGACAGACAGATGACCTGATGAGAAATTGGAAGCTCAGAGGTCTTTCGAAACATTTCTTCCTAACGTCAGGGCATGAAGTCATTAACCTCAAAAGTGAGAAACAGGATCATAAGACAATTATTACCACAATGATGCACTAATGGCACATTCTTCACAGTTCTTGAATTGTGGGAAAACAAACACAAATGCACTCAGGAATGTTTGTGGTTCCTTAATTTTGTAGTTCCTTGCAATTTAAGTTCCTCTATTTTTCAGGATCATTTGGTGTGACATCATTCATATTGGTACCACTTTGGTTTGTTTGTCAGTGTATGGATGTGTATTAATCTACAACCTTTATCAACCTCTATTGGCAACCAGCAGCAATTGCAACGGCCCTGAGAGACCTGATTTTCTGATACAAGTCCTCAGACACCTCCCTTGGCAGGATCTTCATATGTGTAATAAAGGGTTTTTTGTTCCAAAGGAGAGAGAGCTGGAAAATCTAGACTGAAAGCCTGAAATCTGAGCACATGGTGGACAAAATAACCCACACATAGATATGTCAAGCTGTTTGTTTTTTTTTTTTTTGCTTTAGGGTAACAAAAGTCTTGCTGTACTGCATCTTTAGGGTTTTGATTCAAAGTCTCGATTGAATTGAGAATTTGTTAAGAATGAGTGTTTGGGAGTTGAAATTTGGGTCAGAAATGAACATAGTCAATGAAAAATTAGGGTTACAGTTACTTCACAAGTATCCAAGGGTGTGTTTGACTGAATGAGCACATAAGAGACGGAGAAACAGTGAGTGGAACGCAGGAAGACAAAGAGAACGAACAGCAAGAGCGCAGCCGCTGATGTGAAACCAAAGTGGACGAGGCTCTCGAGTAGCTGTTGCTTCACATGTCAGGATGCGGCGCTGCTGAACACTGACGGGGGCTGATTGGTGAGGGCCATCTCTTTACAGCTTAATGATTGTCCCACAGCACCCTGTCCCTCCGGGGGAAAAACACTTTTTAAAGAAGAAGGAAGTCCACGATCCTTGCTGTCGCTTAAGTTGGCAGCAAATAATCCGTCCAACCTCGTGACCACCAGCCCCGGTTCAAACTGCCGCGGGCACTCGGAGGGTGCATAGCAAAGAACAATTGCCGTGTTCACAGTTCATCTTGCCGATGTTTTTTCTAGCCTGTCATGGGAGTCTTTGCACTTTTCCCGGCGTTAGAAGAAAACTTGCTGGCACATTGTTGTTTTCTCATGGCTCAGGAGAGGGTTTGACCTCACATGACCTCGCAGGGGAACAGGTGCACCGATGACTATCGCAGCAGAGCACGCTGTATGATGGGCTGCATTAAACTTTAACATTAGTTAAATGTATGTATAGTAAGGATCACATGCATGGATGAAGTATGGATATACTGTAGGCCTTTTGATCATGCATAACCTATCGGTGACCGCAAAGAATTATCCTCGCCACACTAGTTTCTCTTGTGTTTTTAAGTTTATTTTGTGCCATATTGTATCTGACAGCCATGATCCTTTTTCTTTGGGTTGTTTGCATTCTTGCTGAGCCAGAAATGTAAGAAGATCATCCATTTTTACCTTATGCAAAGATATTATTATACATATTTTCTGCTCCATTCATTTGTTTGGCAGCAGGATATGAGATAACATTGCTCTATTATTGAATATGATTGAATGTTAACCCATTTGTCAAGAAGAAAGTGATCAGATCCTTTTTTGAAGTTTTTTCTTTTTTGTCTCCTGACCCACTGCACTTAATTGGATTTAAAAACATATATCCAATAATTGTTTCAAAATGTATTTTAATGCAGATGTGACTCAAATGTTCTAAAGATTCCTTTGGACTTTTTGTTTTTTTTTGTTTTCTTTATATCATTGTTGATGTAGAAAAGTACAATTGTCATCCAGATGTCGTAAAATCTTGGTATTTTCTTATTTAAAATAAATGAACTTTAGGTCATAGGCCAAGAAGAAGTGTCAATATGGATGAGAAGCCCTTAAAATGATCAGAAAAATAGAAACATCAACTGAAAGCATCAGGAACTACTAAATGGTTATGGCTTATGGTGACCTGTTTAATCAAAAAGAAACAAGTGTTTTGATTTTTGGTGCAAACCAAAGAATATTTTTAGGGACTTCGTAACATTTTGAGATACATTTTTGCTATTTTCACATGTACTGCCACATATACACAACACCAGTATGGTGAAAAACTGTCCCTCCATGAACAGGCCAGTAATTGTGCAAAGAAAACATTAAGATAGTTTCCAAGGGAATACAGAAGGGGGGAATCAGCAATGTCATATTCTAATCTTCTGTGTGTGATGAGCGAAGGCTGCTAGGCCATGTGTATTGGGAGAAATGTGGAAATCTAACTGCCACCTTTGTTTTCTGTACATGAGTCATGTTTGGATTATTACCAAAGTGTAAAGATCAAGCGAGTTGGGGTTTAGCAATTAAGCTCCATGTTAGGAGGGGTTATGAGAGGTATATAATTTAATGTTTTATGATTTTTTATTAGGTTATTATTAGGTCAAAGCCTCGGTTTGCTTTGTATTGCTCTTTATGCAGATTAAACCTATTCACATCGAACTCTATCAGCTTCCAGTGTATTCATTTGAGTCTTTTTCATAATAAGTGGTAAAATCATTTCTGAGTTGTGACCTGAAGACTTCTGGACCATCTGAAGATTTCACACGACACCAGACACGTTATTCACATTATTGTGTATATTTTGATGCAGATCTGGATTGACTATACAACATGTAATTATTAATATAATATATATTTATAGGACTTTGTAGCCTTGGTGGAGGTACTGTATGTGCTCTCTTTTCATCCATGACTGTACCACACTTTATTATCTCATTTTGCGCCTCTTGTTTTTGGCTGTTTGAACCAGAAATGATTATTTTCACTTTTTTTATTTTCCAACTGTCAAACAGTTTCTGATGCTACTTTGGTGTTCCTCAGCTACCTCCCCCCTTCCTAAATTGTTTATTCTAGTTCCTTCCACATATAATTTGGCTCTACCAGAGGTGGCTGTTTAAATAATGCAACTCTTGCCAAGTCTACAACTGTTCCTGTTAAGTATTCATTTATATTGTGGACATGTTTGCAATTGCACACTCTCCAAACTCTGGGATGCAGTGCGATGAATAATACTGTACATATCATCTGCTCTCAAAGCTTTGGCTGAATCAATGAAGAAACCTCCCTGCTCTGAGTGCTTTAATGGATTTACCTAAACAGTCACACTTGAGTTCATGCACGGACATACCTCCTCACTCAACTTGACAAGCTTGCCTGTCCGCATTTACTCTGATGACCAGGAGTATCTAACGCATGTGACAAAGTGCTCAGACAGACCAGGGAGGTGGAAGGAGGATGGGTGGGAGTGGGGGGGGGGGGACCTCGCCTGCTTTCCCTCAGCGTCACATCTCTTGACAGCTGCCATTTTCAGTACCGTGCTTCGCCCTCGTTGCCAGCCGACCGCCAAGTCCCCATCAACTTTGCTTTCTTCGCCGCCTTTTCCTGCTCAGGTTTCTAGAGCGCAGACTGGCGACAGCGGAGGGAGTTGGCGCAGTGTCGCCCGAGATTAGCAACGAGGGCGTGAGGGACACCCGAGGCCTCCGCCCGAGCCTGAGTGATAGCTGGAGAAGATGGAGAAATGTAATGAAAAGAATCCTGAACTTTGTGCAGAAATGAGGCTGAGGTGGAGAGGATGTTCCGCCTGATGCTGAATAGATGTTGACATGACAGTTGTGCACCAACGGAGAAAAAGCAGCGTGAATACAACACTGAAATGTAACAGACAGTCAATGCCTGTCTTGCCATCTTCTTTTTCGAAGGGTTTTCTTTTTCTTTTCTTTCACCATGCTGTATTACATTAATGTGACCTATTTGGGCCAGTTTATGTTGATGTTGGGCCTAAGGACGTCCTTACCCTGAACCTAATGAGAGGTTTATTGAGTAAACAGAATCTCTTTAACATGTTTATAGAGTGAAGGATAGAAGTTGTATTTTTCTTATACTTTTTCCCATAAAGTAAACTAGAACACGGCAAAACTACCCATGGAGGATCAGTAAAAGAGTATTTTGATTTAGACAAACATTTGCGGGTGTTCGTCCAAACACGACCGCCACAAAGTCCATAGTTTAGTGGCTTTTGATTGCATCAACATAAACTTTTTTTTTTTAGCAAATGGCGTTTGCTGAGTTGAGCCTGTGGAATTGTCGAAATTTAAATTTCCACTTTTCAGAGCGCTTTAAGGACTTCTCACACATGTTGGTTCAACAGTTGAGATTGAAAGAGGAGAAGTTCTTGACATGATCTGAGAAACAAAAATGTGTATATTTATTTCACAAGAAATCTCCATCTATCTGAGGAAGATCAAGCCCGGAAACGATTACAGCTACTAAAGGGACCTGGTGGTGGTGAAACTGGTGTCCAAGGTCAAGAATGAACATTCAATCCAATATCTAATATCTTTTATATATTTTTTAGTGCTTCCACATTGAGATTGTTAGTTTTATATATTCCGTGGTATTACCCTGGCTGGTACAGTATGCAGTCACATGGATGAAGTAGTGATGCAACTGTGTCTGTGTCAATGTGTCTAATTGACAAATATACTGGAAACATGCAGCTTCGAAAGGAAATATCTATTTGTTCCACTAATTTCGACGATGACCGAGCCAAGAATTGAGAACAGAAAATTCCCCTGCTGTGACAAACTGACAGCGTAGATTAGAAGAGTCACTACTCATATGAGCTAAGATACACTGGCTGAGACACAAGTGAATCTCTGCTCCGGCAGTTCTCAGAAGTATAATCAATAACCTCAGCACATTCCCTCCTCGCCAAGCCTGAGTGAGAGAAAACACATGTTAGGTATTGTAGAAGTATCAGAGCATTCATAATCATCCTGGCCAGGCAGCTTAAGTGAATTCAGCCGTTGTTTAGGGAACGTATTGTTTGGAGGACAGAGAACACAAAGATTTGTCAAACGTCAACTCCTGTAACCTAGAAAGCAGCAAAACAAACAGAAAACACTGTGACATACTGTATCTTCCCTCACCAGGGTTTTTTTTTTTTTGTCGAGGAGAAGGCAGCGTGACGGGAATTATTTTGTTTGTTTCTTTCAGGAATGTTTTGTTTTATTTCAACCACCATGGCATGGCATTGTTATCCTACTTTGTGTTTCACCTCAGATTCCCTTTATTGTCAGGAAACGGCTCCATACTGAGACGATTTTCACAGTTTATTGGGTTTCTCTTGTAAATAATGTTTTGGCTGCTGAAATTCTTTTTTCATCTGTTTTCCTTGATTTATTCGGTGTGTGTAAGTTTTTTCATTTTGACATGATGATGACACCACAAAAACATTAGAGTTGTCTTGTTGATTTATTGTTAAGCAGTATTGATACTGTATGGATTATCCTGGTGAAATAAAGTTAATGTTCATGTTCAGGGGACCATGTATATCCACAATATCAATATATCAAGCAACAATATTTTTAAAGATACCTTCTCTTTGCCAAAATTGATGGTCAAGTGGAAATTCTGTGGTGCTTTAGATAAAGTTGTGGCTCACCAAAATTGTAGAGTAACACTTCATCTGGTTTTTTTAAAAAAAAAAGATGTGAAAATTGATACAACTTTTATGTCTGTGCATGACGTACGGAGCTGGAGCTGGAAGTAATCAGCATTGCGCACAGACTAGAAGCAGAGGGGAAAAAGCTGCTCTCAGTTATGCAAAAGTGACAGCATGAAGCTCTTGAGAGAGTTATATGGTGTAACATTTATTGGCAAAAAACAGTTTCTTTGCAGCGTCTAAGCTGGTTGCCTAGCAACCTCACTGTGAAGCTAACAGCTGATTTATGGTAGGTCACTCAACACTGTGGATAAGTGTCGCTCAACAGAAATTAAATAGTCGTGCAACATTTTCAATTGATGCTTCAGTCGTCTCCATGGTAACCAGACGCTATGCCCAGCCGGGTTGTTTAATTACATTATATCATCCTGACTGGGTCTAACTTAATTAAACAAGGATGTTACAAGTTATCTAAAGTTACAGACCAAATTATCAATAAGGAAGTTCGGTGAAAACTACAATCTCCATGGTGACATCAGTAACACTACCCAATCACATTGCGCAACAAAATATGTCTGCAACATAACAAAATTCTCCAGGTGTGCAACATGACTAGACCAGCAGTTTCCCCCCTACTTCCAGGCCTTGTGTTCTGTTAGTCTAACCACCTCTCAGTTCTAGCTCCATACTTAACTCACAGACACAGGAGTGACAAATGTGTCATGCCTTCATTTCCACTCATAGCCATCAGAACTGAAAGACTATTCCACCATTTCCACATGGGACTTCTAAAGCATTGTCAATCAATGCAGCAGAACCACAGATATTGTCTTTTTTATTACATGCATTCTTTTTCCTTGTAAAAATCTGCCACCTACGTTGCCCACAAAGCCACTTGACTGCAGACAGTTTTATCTGAGCCTCCTGTGTTGTGCTAATAGCAGCTAATGTATTGTTGCACTGCTATCCTTAAGCAGAGATGAGAAACGAGCTACAGAGATCTGGTAGCCTCACTTATTTCTAACTCTACAACCCGGACTTGTTTGTCCAGCACATCCAACAGATGCTGGATTGGATTGACATCTGGGGAATTTGGAGGCCAAGGCAACACCTTGAACTCTTTGTTATGTTCCTCAAACCATTCCTGAACAGTTTCTGCAGTGTAGCAGGGTGCAATATCCTGCTGAAAGAGGCCACTGCTGTCAGGGAATACTGTTGCCATGAAGGGGTGTATTTGGTCTGCAACAATGTTTAGGTAGGTGGTACGTGTCAAAGTAACATCCACATCACATACATCAACTAGAAATGACTAATGTAAGCTTATCAGATTAAAAGCAAGATTATTTGCGTTCATGAGAAGACCATGAGATGAAATTTAGAGTCAGTGATTACAGAGCTGAGTAGTTTTTAGCAGATATTTTAGATTTGGTTTTGAACGTACTGATGGAACTGCAGCTCTTCATATCATCAGGTAGGACGTTCAGCTGAGTTGTGGCTTTCACAGAGAAAGCTGATTGCCCAAATGCAGTGCGATGAAATGGTATGGTACAATCTTGTATTAAGGATATTCTGGAGGATCTAATAGAACTTACTGAGCAAATATACACAAAGTCACATAGTGGAAGAGGGGCCAAACCATTTAAAATGTTATAAACTAGGCACAAATTTGAGAATAATCCAAAATTCTCAAAGCTCAGTAAATTGTATTTCTCCAGTATCCAAGGTTTCCCAGCAGAACATCACCCAGAGCATCACATTGCCTCCGCTGGCTTGTCTTCTTCCCATAGTGCATCCTGGTGCCATCTCTTCCCCAGGTAAATGATGCATATGCACCCATCTATCCACATGATGTAAAAGAAAATGTGATTCATTAGACCAGGCACTCTGTCTGCGGCTACGCAGCCCCATACGCAACTAGTGATATACTGAGTGTTCTGACACTTGTCTATCACAGCCAGCATGAACTTTTTCAGCAATTTGTGCTACAGTAGCTCTTCTGTGGGATTGGACCAGATGGGCTAGCCTTCACTCCCCATGTGCATCAATGAGCCTTTGGCATCCATGACCCTGTTGCCGGTTCACCAGTTCACCAGTTCATCAGTTCATCAGTTCACCAGTTCACCAGTTCATCAGTTCACCAGTTCACCAGTTCATCAGTTCACCAGTTCACCGGTTGTCCTTCCTTGGACCACTTTTGGTAGGTACTGACCACTGCACACCAAGAATACCCCACAAGACCTGCCATTTTGGAGATCACTCAGATCCTTACGCTTGCCCATTTTTCTTGAGATAGAGCAAATTCAGACAGGTGAAAAGTGCTGAAAAGAGCAGATATGATAAGTGAAACTCAAGTTTTCATATTGTATTGACTCTTATGAGCTTGGGCCAATTTAGGATTTGTATTTGACTTGAAGTTTTAATACCAGGGATCATGCCAAAGGAGGCAAACTTTGGTTTATCTGTAATAATATTAACAATATTAATAATATTATATTAGTTCAAAAACCACCCCTGAAAAAGTGAACCCTATTTTCAAAGTTTGATGCTGTCAGATAAATTTTCAGTTCAACGGGCAGCTGTATCTTCTGTTAAAGTCCCCTCAGTGTCTTTACATCACTCTGTGTGCATCTATAGGACCATCAGCTAACAAGCTCCCTTTCAGCCTGGAGCTATGTCCCTGTAATGTACACCAGAGAGCCGCATCATTTTCCTTCACATGGGATCCCTTTGAGGACAGCCACAGCACAGTTTTTTCATCTTGGACTACTGTGTGAACTTTTAATGCGATTACCGGCCACATAGGATGACACGAGTCCAGGCCATGGCGTCCGTTTTCCCAAAGCGAACATAAGAGGTTTGGATGGATGGTGGGCAAATACCCCCACACATCCCTCCTGGCAATCACTCCGGCCTCCTTCTCTGGTCATCCTCTAATTTCCAAAGGGTCACTAATCTAATATTAAAGGACTGTGACAGTAATGAGCGCTGCGGATATGTGGTCCGAGGCTGCGGGATTAAATGGACGCACTTACAATACCAGTAAACTGGGGCCAATCTCAGCAATATTTAGCTGGACGTTGAGCTGCAGTGCCTGAGCCTCAAGTCATGTTAGTTTAACACCAAACGCCACTCAAGTACAAGGGGGTGGGGAGGTGTGTGTGTGTGTATATGTGTATGTTATGCTCCATTAGAAGCTGAGGAGCCAAACAATTCAATGGGTCACATACTTGGCTTAGCAATGAAACATTTGCTGCTTTCCAAAGTCTTTCACTCCAACTTCCTCAGACAGTTTGAATGGATACACCTGAGTGCCGCTTCAGTTTTTATAAACTCTGGAGTTAAATAACCAGGGACTCATTCATCCCTGCTGCAATTACAACAGATTGCTTAATTTGCACATGAAATTAGGAAGCCTCTTGTGCTTGTGCAACAACTATTCTGCAGGACTTTTTTCCCCCCCTGCATGGAGCAGCTCCATCTCTGATTTTGACATTTGCCTGCATCTTGTACTTTTTATCTTTTTACTTTTTATTTGATAATCTGTTGGGTTTTATTCAAAATTTCTTTCTGCCAACCAAATTTGTCTTATAAAACAATTAGAATCTGAACCGAGTTGTCACATCCCCCTCCACACTCTGATGCCTTCTCTTTCTTTCTCATCTATTCTCTTTCAGTGTCTACACACTTGAGGCCAAGAATATGAGACCAATTAAAACTCAGAGCAGGTCCTACAACCGTCCCCTCTCCTGGCAGGCATCCTGGTAACACGTTGCACATTCTTTGCACCAGAAAGGCTTGCGCTCTCTCCCCCCCGTTTCCCAAAACCACATAAGACAAACATGGACTGGTGGCTCTGGCTGCGTACAGGGCTCAGACGTGCAACAACAAAGACATAGGAGATCACAGTGGGAATTAAGGGATTCCCCAGATAACAGAGGGGAGGATGATGGTGGTTATGAGGTAAATCTGCTGTGAAATCTCCCCCGTACAGAAAGTGTGCAGGACAATGCCGTCTGCTCAGCCCTGATGTGACAAGAATGAGGTCGGGTGCATGTGCCCTGAGTAAGTCCAGGGAATAAGGTGCCGAAGGCAATGGCAGTGCTTCGTTAAAACCAGGGGTCACTCATTAAGGCTGGGATCCTTCCCTCGGCTTAAATGTCTTCTAGGAGAGGGGGGCTTCAAAGCGATTATGATCAGACATGGTTATCCATGTCGACCAGGGTCAGAAGTTAAAGGATCCCTGGTGACTGCATGTCCAGGGATGGTGTCCCCCCCTTTAGCTCCCTGTGACGCATCACTGGAAGTCCAGAGGGATTTATTTTCTTTTTCATTAATACCACCAGAAAAATCCAGCAAGCCATGTTGTACTAAAACAATTTGTATGCTCCCGTGCCATAAAATGAAATATAAGACAGGAAAAAAATACTTACATAAAATATTATGCTCAAATATAGCAATAAAAGTCTTTTTATTGTGTGATAAAACATATTTTTGACATTTACGCTTGAAGTGAAATCGCTCCAAAAGAAAACAAACAAGCAAAAAAAAAAGAAAGTTTTTTTACAGCTGCAGCAGAGCACACAATCATGTTATCTCAGGGTAACTGGGCTGAAACTCTCATTTTGTTAAAAGTATTGTTATCACATAATCCAGATTTTTGGGGTGTGTCAACGCAATGTAAATAGCACCTGTGTTTGCTGCAATTATCCCAGAGACAAGTAAATTGAAACACATATGGAGTAAAATAGCTATACAAAACTCATGGTCTAATAATATATCATCAACCAGTTTCTGTTAGCTTCCAGCAGCTGTAAAATGAGAAAAACTTTTTTTTTTTCCAATTTAGAATTCCAAATTCACTTGATTTGACTGCTATCAGCCTATTGAATAGGCCTTATTATCACACATCTGTCCCAGATATATGGACTAGCAGGGACCTACTAAACCTACTAGTAGCTTTAGGAGGCTGTTATCACCCATTTATTTCAGTAAGCCAATGTTGGTGGAGCCCAGTAGGTGCAGAAGGCCTATCATCAGACATATGCACGTGACTGTCAAGTTTCATTCTGCAAAAACAAACAAAATGGCTGACGTTCCTTTTATCCTCAGTAGAAAATGCAATATTTTAAGATAGGTTCAGCATTAAAATGTGAAAATATGACACAAGGGTCTCACTACAGTCTTGCAGACTTACCCTTACCCTACACGACACACCCACTTTACTACACGACCCCGTTCCCCCCAATGTTGTCACCCTAACGGCATGTTACATGACACAACCCTCCAACCCCTAACCCTAACCCTAACCATCATGTCCATACCTAACCATGTGGGTGTGTTGTGTAGATACTGCATGTTCAGCTGGATATACTTGGAAATAAATGGGTGATAACAGCCTACTAGTAGGTAAAGCAGGCCCCTACTAGTCCATATATTTGGGACAGATGTGTGATGATAATGCCTATTCAATAGGCTGATGACAGTCAATCCTACATGAGTCTCTGTTAGGACTGGAGCCAAAGCAGCAATGTGGCATAAATGTGTCACTTCCTCCACAGCTGCATCTGTGCTGCACATCTCTATAGCCAAATGGATTTTCACTGGCGATTTTTTGCAGTTGCTGCTCATGAATGTCCATGATGGAGGTCCTCACTGAGGCCTCTTTCATTTCACTGTCAAAACAACTCATTAGCTTGGGGAAACAGGCATTTTTCGAATTTCACCTTTTGAACATTTCTCACTGGACAGGTTCCTAAAAATCCTAAAAATGTCTTCAGAGCCTGCGTGGTTTATATTGTGATTTTTTCCTTGTCTGTCAGCCAATCCCAAACTCCCCACCCCGCACCCACCACCCCCTGAATTATCATTCTCTCTTCTGTCTCTGTGTGTTTATCTCTCTTTGAGATAAAACTTTGATGCACTTATGGAACGCAGAGCTCTCCCTGCACAGGGAGTCTGAGAGGGGCCACACACCGCCAAACACACACAAATCTACACGCACCTCGAATGCCCTCCACTCAGCAGCTGTGTCCCACTGTTTGCTTTAAACGAAGGCCCCCCTCCGCACACACACACACACACACACACACACACACACACACATACACACTACTCTCCTAGCTGCCGGCGTACGCTTGCCGCTGCCCGTCGGGAGCCGGCTGTGTGTTTGCTGCTGCTGGCTTTGATTTGCTGTTTTGTGCAGAGGTCCTGCAGCCGTCCCGGGCCACCGTGGGTTCGGATGGGGTGGTGTGTTGGGGGAGATGGTGGGGGTGGCGCTGACAGCCCTTCCTCAAGGCATTCCACATCATTTGTCATCTTCATCCCACACGTTTTTTTTTTTCTTTTTTTTGCTCTCTGTTATATCAAAACAGCCCCGTCCAACCCCTTCCAAAAATGTTTCAAACGAAGGTTCAGAATTAAAACTAGTTACATGAGCTTTCTCTACACAAGGCTAGAATGATTCAGAGACCTCATGCAATTCATGCGTCAACTACCAAAGTCTCTGTGTCATGTTCGTGCATGACATTCACTGAAATCTCTGGGCCTGAAATTTGTGTAGTGTACAGTAAACATTAGTAAACAGTTTGTAACCTCATGTTTTATAGTTTTTCAGTTGTTTCCACTACTGCCTCTAATTATCCAACCAGGAGTAGGACAGAAATCCTGTCCACTCAAGAAGCACAAAATGAAATGAGGTTTAAATTCCTATCATCAAGGGACATCTGTAAAATGTAAACTGTCTGTAAAATTAAGTCAAATTTTCAACAAGTTAAAATTAAAAAATATTTTTCAGCCTCTGTGCAGTTTGTCAGTTATTTTATGGAAAATTGAATCTTAAAAATTAAGAAAAATCTTAAAACATCATAGTATGTACAATACAAAGGAGAATTATTTCCTTATATTTTTTAACCTGTATCATATATATCATACAATTTCTCAACTTTGCAGCAAAACATCTTTTATAATCTTATTCTCAAATGACTCAATATTACTCATCTATATTTGCACGTCACTATCTGTTTGCATGAGAATACAGAAGGAAAATTGTTCTAGATTTAGTACTTTTTAGTAATTTTTTTCTTTTACTTTTAAAAATAACTGATATGACCATGATCATGACTGAAAGCAACAACTTAAATCTATGGACCTCCATGTGTAATAGTCCTGTGTAACTACAGTAGGACTTTGGTAACAATACATACTCATGATGCTTTTTATTGCACTTACTTTCTATTTGTTTTTTGTACATGCACAGTTTAAAGTAATATTTGTATTTACTTTTAGCAAAATGTGACTGTGAAGTCAAATATATATTAATTTTTTTTATGGTTTTACACACACATCACATCTGAAAAGGATCAAATTAGTGTCTGGTGTATTTTTAAATTGGGATATTCAGTCAGAATAATCCCAGTCATGTGAGACAAGGAGGGCAAAGCCAAGTGGGGCATTTGAAGAGTTTGGAGGATATTGCCCTACCCTGACAGAGGCAGACGTGCAGCTCTCTCCCAAAAGTGTGTTTTTGTGTGTTGGGTTGTGTATAGGAGGACGCCCTGAGGGTAGAGGAACCTGGAACATTAAGCCTTGCCATGGCGGCTCAGCGCAGCTCTGAGCCTTGAGCTGCTCTGGCAGCTTGCCTGGGGTGGAGGTGGCAGCAGGGTGGCACAGGTTTGGAAAAGGCCCCTCAGCTTGCTCTTCCTCACTCCTCTGGGACGTACAACCAACTCTCTGTCCAGTGGAAATGTTGTCGCATTATTTTTTTATTCACGTACGCCGCAGAGGGGAAACTTGGCCTGTGTGGCCTTTGTTTGACCATGTTTATCCAGAACAGAAAGCAGCAAGAATCAAATCATTTTGGATGATGAATGCAAATTACCATGTTGTGTTCAGCAGCTGGACTTTCTTTATGACACAAACAGAAAGTGTCACAGACCCTTTGAAAATGTCCCAAAATAATCACCTTTGGAGCAGATGCCAGGTTGTTCTTGGCTACTGGGAAGCAACAAACAAACAGGATTACATGATAGAACATCTTCAAAAGGAAGCTATCGGTGCTGTGATTACAAGCTTCATGGTCAGTACAAACTGGAGCTGTTTGTTTGAAAGTCGCATTTGATTACCGAATCAGCAGAATTGATGAGAAAGAAGCCTCTGTGAATTAGTTTCTGCTAAAACTCACATCAGTAACTTTGAAAGAATTGTCACTTTGTGCAAACAGGAGAAACAGATTTGAGGAGAAAATCTCATTTTTGACAAGTCACAGTAAGAAAATGTCAGAAGTAAATAATAAAATGAATAATGACTGAATTCCGTTTAGCTACTTTTAGGGTTTCAGGGTCCTGATGTTGTGCATGCTGGCTCACTGTCACACTGTCATGACTTACTGGGACACAATTAGAACAAAGAAATTGTTAATTGTGATAAAAGTCTAATTTAGAAAGAAAGAGGATCAGAACACTGATGTCCAGCTTCATTATCTGCAGCTTACTGGCCAGTCTGTCTTAGGGTGTTAACCCAGTTGTCTACTGAGTCCAGATCCAAGATTTGTTATAGATGGCAATGTCAGTCAGTCGGTTAGTCCACCACTTTGGTCAAGGCTGGAATATCTCAACTATTGGACAGATTGCCATGAAATTTGGTACAAACAGTTGTTTCCTGCTCAGGATTAATTGTAATATCTTGCAATCCCTTAACTTTTCATCTAGCACCAAATCTCACTTTGTCCAACACTTTGGTTTATGACTCAATATTAAAAAAACCCTAGTGACATTCCCATCAGTCTCAACTTAACTTTGTGTTAGGTGTTAATTGGCAAATTTTTAGCATATTATACATTATACCTGCTAGAATTTCCTAAGCAGCAGCATGTTAGCATTGTTACTGTGAGCATATTAGCATAGTGGCATTAGCATTAAGCTCAAAGCACCAGTGTGCCTCAACACAGCCTCAAAAAGCTGTTAGCATGGCTTTAAACACTTGTTTATTCAACATTTTGTGAATGTTTTAAAGTTAGAATGGGGTCTGTATGATAAGGGATATCCGAGCAGTTAAGTTTCAAAGTGACAAATTCTCAAACTGAGTTGGATCCAATTCTCCCATAGACTGCCATTATAGACTTTGATGTTTAAAAATTCATATAAAATCGCTGTAACTATGCTAGAAAACAGAAAATTAATAGCACACATCTGCTGAATGAGCTCTACATTTTGACATTTGGTGTTTCTAGCACAAAGTATGCAGCAGTTGAAAAGGTCCAAAAAAAAGCATGGAATGTGGAATAATAAGAAGTAGCGGAATAATAAAGAGTATAAAGAGTGAGAAGAACAAAGAGAGTTTTCCTCTTACTAACCAAGTTCTTTTGTGTAAGGAGGCATAAGAAATAAGGTAGCCATGTAAAGTACCTTTAACTGCATCCCACATAGTAGCAGATGAAATAGGAGAATGTTTATTCTCACACTAAAATTGTGAAAGATTCATTTCCTGATTATATGAACAAAATGTATCACTACTAAGAAATGACAATTTAGAGTTTTTTTAATTATTATATATTATTCAAAACTAAGGCAAAAGTAACTTAATACATGAATCTGTATTCTGCAAGTTAGTGGCATATTCAGTGTTGACTGGAGGTATGATGGAAAAACAAAGAAAGCAAACCAAAAGCATAGGTGTGATGATGATGATGATGATGATGATGAGACAGAGAGAGGGAGAGAGAGAGAGAGAGAGGAGCCAGCCTAATAACCTAGACCCAATATTACCCAGGTGATCTACATCAGGTTAAATGGCTCCACCCATCTCAACCTGCAGGCAACCTGCAAAAGGGAAAAATACAAGGACAGCCCCCCATTTTAAGAACCGGGTCCCGTCCAGTACCCAATAACAGAACAAAGTTATTAATTGTTAAAATTCACAGTCTCACCTAAGGCAATAGTAATTGCCTATAGCATACAAAACCACTACTCAGTCTACCTTAACACTCCTGGTGTTAGTATCAGCTTCTCCCTTCAGCAACTTGGATTGGGTCCTAGGTGCACTTAAGAGTAGGAAAGAATACAAAATAAATAGGATGACCAGGGCACATCAAAGAGCGACACAACTAATGGCCAATGGGAGGGGACCCATTTATAAAGCTATAAAATATTGTCACGCAATGGGACCACACTTCTAAATGAGTAGACAGCTAAGTTGGTACAAGATGAACTTCTTAAAGAAGTGTCTGACGGTTGGATCAACCCACTGATCATTTGTCTGGACCCATATAGCTCCAGGCCCATTCATACTGACATTACCAAAGAGCTGGAAAGGGTGATCAAAACAATGTGCAGCAGGCAATGGCTTGGCACACCAAACAGTTTTTACATTTTCAAAAGCATGAGCACAGTTTCAGACAAACTGAATTTGGTGAAAGCCTTCAACAGAACAAGCGCCACTTCAGAATTTTCTTGACAAACTTGAAAAATGGTATTGTCAAGTGCTAACTCCTTCTCCCCTGCACAGAGTGGCCTCATATCGAATGGGACAACAGCATGTGTGTCGACATAACACACTCTGGAACAACTACAGCTTCCTGCAAGACAGACAACAACTTGGTTACAGCCTTTGGCAGCTTTCCATCAGCACAGACCCGGTCCCCAGTCAGGTCATTGCCTAAGATAATGTCCAGCTCATTCACAGGCAGTTAAGTACAAAAACCCATACAGACCTCCCCTTCAACCAAATCAGAGACAAACTGGACTCAGGGGTGCAGGGGTATGGACAAAATGTTAATCCCATTTCCCTGACAACAATAGTTTCCCTAATGTCAGACCTGGGAGAGAATTACAAAAGGGGTTGTCATATGAAACAGTCTAACGCTCCTGTGTCCCCCAAAATTTTCACAGTAATTTTCTTACTGCTACCAATAAGTGAAACCAAACCCTGCGAACTGAACGCTGCATACGCATCACTGTCCTCCGAACTGGAATTTTCCATGGGTACTTGTGGCAAAGATATGACAACTGAACAAACAGGAGCCGCTAATGCAACAGACTTTATTTGCACACTATTGACATAAGACTTTACTTTAGATTTTAGACTTGATTTTCCAATGTTCTTTACGTCGATAATAGTTACAGGTTTTGTGGGGGTCATATCCCACCACCAGATCTGCCTTAGAACTCAGAAGTTGCACTCATCTTAAAACTCTTGTCAACGTATTTCCTAGTTTTTGTGTCAAAACAAACTCACCCTAAAACAGCTGCTTGACTGGGACTTTTAACTTGCATAATTGTAAAGTAATGGAATCAGGCAAGCAACTTTTTCGGTTGCTCTGGATTAGAAAGATTAGACCATGCACAAACTGAACACAGGTTTGACAACTGGTTTTATTTCAGTGCTGAAAATGCTGACAATAGGCTTCAGGCACCAGCTCATAGGCTTTTAACACAGCTGCTTTCACTTTGGCATATTCTTTACTATCTGCTGCGCTTAATGCAGAATACATTTCCTGAGCTTTACCTGTAAAAATGCATTGAAGCATCAGAGTGCACTCAGTGTCCGGCCAATTACATTTATTCTGCCACTCATTCAAACAATGAGAAAAACGTACCCGGTTCTTTCTCACTGAATTTTGGCAATAACCTTAGGTTTGTAGCTATGTCAACCCAAGACTGAAGTCCTTTGGAAAACACACTTTCCCTACCCGAACCTTCAGACAGCTTACCTTCCTTAATCAGGTGCAATTTGTACTGCTCCAATTCCAATTTGGTCTGCCCCGTTTTTTCTAATTCCAGTTGCATTTCAATTTATTTTTGTTATTTCAGTTTATTATGCTCCAAATGCAACAATAGCAGCTCTTTGTTGTTCAAAGCTTAACCCTGCATTAACAGAAATCGGCTGAATTGGTTCTTCCTTTTTTTTTAGAACCTAAGCTTCCACCAAGTTTGCCTTCAAAATTGTACAATTTTCATGGAGCACAGACCTATGACAGCATTGACCTATGGACGTGAAAATCATGCAATTTTCATGGAGCACGGACCACATGTAGCAAAATATATACATAGTGTTAAAATAATAAGATTGAGTCTTTGAACTCAGTCATGTTTTGCAGCATACCAGTTGCCACTAGTATCACTATTAGTATCAATAATAGGTCATTGTTTTTTTTGCATTTTCAGTCTCCTTTTACACCTCTAAATGTCCATTAAATGCAACATTCAAACATGAGAGTTCTGCAACAGGAAGATTATTGTTTCCTCATATGAAAATTGTGCCTTAAACATTGCTGTCGTTCTACAGATAGGGTTAGGTTTAGGGTTGGTGGAAATGCAAAGAGAAAGGTACTCAAGGATTTACAATAAGTTCCTGATTTAGTTCTTGTGACCTGGAACTGCCCACCCAGCTGTCAATCAACATTCAAACATTTACACTAGCCCACAAAGTCAGAGGCTTGGAGGCTAATGGAGCATCTCTGATGGGTCTCCACACATTATTTTCTCTTCCTTACAGTAATAAAAGATAACAATGGATTTGAAATTCACTGATGTTATTTTCAAATGCCAAAAGGAACAATTGGAGACATTCTTGAAGCACCTGTGTGTCATTTTTTTGTGCTACCTGAGTACAGGTGGTATTGCTCACATTTGACCAAACAAAACAAATGAAGGCAGGAAATGCTGCTTGATGCAAATGAAGCCTTAGTTTCTCTTTTGTCTTCCTCTGCCTTCTCTTCTTCTCTCCTTCTATTTTCTCTGTCGTTTTCTCTTTGTAGTTAGAGCACCAGAAGCTGTGGAGAGAAGAATCCAAGCCAGCCATCAAAGCTATTGAAGCATTACTCCAACCAACCCCCCCAACCCTCCACCCCCCATCTCTCTCTCTCTCTCTCTCTCTCTCTATCTTTCTCTCTCTTTCTCTCTCTCTCTCTCTCTCTCTCTCTCTCTCTCCCCCTCTGTTCAGGCCTTGCTGTGTTTTTGGCAGTTACTACTGACCATCATGAACGTCATTGCCAATTTTTGTGAAAACTGGCACATATGGCAGCTGAAGTGCCATATGCCATACAGAATATTTTTTGGCCATTTCCCCCATTTGTATAATCGCTGGATCCGGTATAAAAGTGGCTCATTATTAATTCATTCCTTCCCAGTTTTTTTTTCGCGTTTTCAGTTCCCCTCTGAGTTTTTTCTCCTATTTTCTCATTTTCCTTCATTTTTTTCCAGATCCATTTGATGTCTGTGTGGACAGGAATGACAACTTAATTTAATGCGCAGTGTGGGGATTAAAGCGTTTGGTTAATTCAAAGCTAAATGTGGGGATTATTGCCAGTGCAGAAGTCCATCTTCATGCATTAATCTTGTTTGTATTCTCCACTACTATAGTACAAATTAGGTTTTAAATGCTTTACATCACAACTAAATTGGTTTATTGTAACAACAACCCAATGCTTGTGACCTCTGGTTGGAAAGAAAACATATTTGAATATTTTTTCCCCAAATAATTCATCCTCTGGGTGAAACCAGCATGCAGCACTGATTACAATACTCAACTTTGTAAGTCCGTACTTTCAACAATATTTCCTAAAATTTCCAAGATGTTTTCTGGAAATAACCATGCAACTTTGTACTTAATATTGGGATAAAATAAAATGTTCAATTAGTACACTTGCAATCAATTCTACTTTGGATCCGGAGTAACCTAGAGAGTATTTTAATCATAGCACATAATATGCAAAAATGCACTTTGTCTACAGACTACCAAGATATAAGGAGAATAACTACTAGGGTTTAAATTGAGCATTTCTATAAAGGAAACTACTGTTTGCCTTGGGTTTTCCAGGAAACTCATAGGATTTTTTAGGAAATTATGGGCCCAAACTGTGAAAAAATTGAGCCTGCCATTATTCTATATTTTCTTTATTGTTGACAAATTCAATTAAAAGACCTTCCTACCCTGTCTGTAGCACTCAGCCCCAAGCCCAATGGTTCCAACTGGAGACAAACATTTTTTAAAAAAAGGCTCCATAACTTCCTAAAATAGCTGGGCACTGTGGTTTTTAGCTAACGTTTCTCAAATGGGTGGAAATAGTGCATTTATTGGGGGTCTATTTTCAGCTGCGGATTGATACACAGTTTGGACTCTAATAAGTATTTCTGGCAACTGGACTGTGTGTGTGTGGGACTGAGTCAAAATAAACTACACTGTGTGTTCATGGTGATGAAGCAACATGTCACCCGGTGCAGCGGTGTGGCTCATTGACCTTGTTTTAATAGTTTCTGGACAACAATGGAGCTCTACGGCACAGAGGAATACAATATATCAGGCTTTGGATACACACCCAATACTTGTTAGTACATCATTGTTGGTTTTGGTCTTTTAATGGGATTTGTTGACAAGAAAAAGAAAGAAAATTTCACCATACTTATCCTTTAAAATGCAGCTTTGTCAGATTCTAGTATTTTATTTTCTCTTGATTTTGCTCTTACTGACCACCCGATCTTCAGTTTAGTCCACAAGAGCCAAAAAAATGAAAGACATATCACTTCCTGTGTGACGGAGGAGGATTTTAAACAATTCATTTAGGTTCCATCATGAACTGGCTGAAGGTTGAGTCACTGTTGTGTTATATCATTGAGGCTGAGTTGCATTTATTTATAAGAAATTGTGATTAAACGAGCCAAAACCTCTTGGCTACAGAGAGGCCTTTCACCGCTGCCCGTCCCTCCTCCTCCGTCACATGAACAGCTTTCACATTCCTCTTCCTCTATCACAGGAATTGTCTCCTCAACATGTGTCTTTCTGACTTTCTTTCACACACACACACAAACACACACACACACACACACATACACACACAAGTTTGCGCAGCTATCCTTGTTACGACATTGCATTGACTTCCATTAATTGCGAACAGCCTAACCGAAACCCTAACCTTAACCTTTACCAGGACCCTAGAAACAATGTTTTTCCTTATTAGGACCAGGTTTTGATCCCCATGAGGACTACTGGTCCCAACAAGGTCGGTGTTTATACCAGAAAGGTCCCCAAGAGGTAACAAAAATGCACACACACACACACACACACATGCTTTTTGCCTCAGAGTCGCTGCCTCTCTCTTCCTTCTCCTCTTCTGCCCTCCATTGGAAAGAGAATGGAAAGTCCACACAGACTTGCATATTATGCACAGTCCTGTCTTTGTGTTGCTGCTCGTCCATGACCACATCAGTTAGTGATTTGGATTTTTTTTTTGTTTTTGTTTTTGTTTCTTGTTCTGTTACACTCCTCCATTGCATCTGGGCTGTGTTTACAACAGCCAACTCACAGCCGGGCAGGCTTGACTGATTTGAACGATGATGATGCTCCTAATAGACAATCAGGACATACAGGGGCTGCATCTCAAATCACTTTTCCTGTTCACTTCAAGTCACCACAAAATAAACATTGATAGTTTACTCCAGTGGTTCTCAACCTTCATGACCCTTTACAACAATGATCACAGGTGATTTTTCCTTCTTGGACTGTTTTCATTTGAGTAATTTTTAGAGATTTGAAGAGGTAAAGTGAGAAAAGTAGGAAAAATATGTAATTTGTGATCTTCGATTCATCATCTGACCTCCCTCAGGTTGGGCACCAGTGGCTTTGACAATTTACACATTAGATATTTTTTTAAAAGTACTGTAAATGTTGTGGACACTGCATTTTTTTGTACCATTTGTGGTCATTTTTCATATTGAGACTAAATTATAGTGCAAATATTTTACATTTAGTATTCAGACATTCAAATATAATTAAACACAGTGATTTTGGCCACAGCTTGGTATCAAATTTACACCCTGATGTGTTTTTCCTTCCACGATTTAAGAGCAACAAGTAAAAAATTGTAATAAAACATGAGCTGAAATTCCTGTGGTAACAATATTACAAACAGACAATGTTGAAAGAACTACACAACAAGTCTCACAGCTGCAGTATCAGCTTGTTCCAGCAATCACATGTGACAGAGGAATGCTTTGAATTGAAGGACAACGGTCTAAATAAAAGGTATTTGATGTAGACACGTTTAGACAAAATTTGCAAGAGATTATTATACTTTTTAATGTCTCCCCATCCCCATTTTTTTTTCTACATCTCACCAGCTTCTAGCTTGTCTATCCAACACATTCTTACATTGACTCTGCAATTAAAGAATTTACTGTGTAACACAAAAAGAGAGAGATGCAAACCATCTGTATGTACAGTAACACTAAAGACAAATACATCAATGAATTCTCTGAAAAGAATAAAATATTGACAACAAAACTTCAACATAAACAAAATATTACATGATATCACATTTAACATTAAGTGTGGAATTCCTACATCATATGAAAGACAATAACTGAGGACAATATTCTGACAAAAGTATCAGACAATAGACAATTATTTCATTTGAATTTTGTTTATACTTTATTTACGCAGGTTTTGTTTAATAGAGATACACATATTGACACTGGAAGCAGCCTGGTATGACTACAGACATTTATCGAATCAGCTGGGGGTTGAATGCCTTGCTGAAAGGCACATCAGCAATAGTAGGTCAGGAAGATATTTGACTTTGGAACTTTTCAGATAGAACTTAGATATGAAGTATTTAAGCTGTTTTATAAAAGAACAATGTGTCCCATAGCACTTTCCCTTTTTATTTTATTTATGTGTGTGTGTGTGTGTGTGTGTGTTGGACCATTGGAAAAAAAAACTCCTCATATCAATGTGCAGAGAGCTTTATTAAACAGCTTTGTTGGAAACAATAACTGTCAACATGTCCGTAGCTGAGGACGTCCGGGTGAATAACTCTGTTTTCTTGTGATGTGTTTGTCCATCGAAGATCAATGCATTAGTCTCCCGAGCGGCCTTTTTTTTTTTTTTCTTCCTCCCGTAACACAAAACATGCCTAATATTTGATGAGACGCGGTGACAGGAAGGCATTACATCCGGGACGCAGCGCTGCAGAGTGTCTGTCTGCTGAAATCCATTTGCAAAAGCTTCTGTTGTCATTCTCGTTGATACGCCGAATGAAAGGGAGGGGGGGGGATTCACTCATCATCGCCACAGAATTTTGCATTACAAGGAGAAGATTAAAGACAAAGTTTACTTTAAAAAAGTTGCCCAGGTTTCTTTGTAAGGAATTATTAAAGAACGCCTGTTGATCCATGATAAAAAAATATGATTCTGTCAGGAAGTCTTTTTTATAATTAATGGTTGGGCATTTATAAACACAAGATTGTTCCCACAAGATGTTGCATGATGATGGTGAATTAATCATGTTGTGGACAATCAACCTGCTTTCCTCATACAGTATTTATTCACCAGGTAATTTGACCTGACTGGAACTCAGTTGGACAGACGACGCAGGAAAATGTCAAAAACTTTTCATTCCTCATGTATCATGCTAATTGTGCAAGTTGGACTTCTTCTTTCCTGTTGGTTTTTGAACACATTTACTTATTTTCATTCGACACAAAGTGGTTGCTAGGTGCAGTTAACTTAGTGTTTGTCATGTCAATTGAAGAAATATGACAATTTAAGGTGGACTTACAACAACTGTATAGCTGCACTGATCTCATCCAGGCTTGTTGCTATTTTCTGGCCAAATTTTCGCCACTTTACAGCCATATTGGATGATTTCAATTCCTTCGAGATTTATCTCCAGGGCCAAAGTTTAACGTGTCCTTCATGTAGCAAGAAAAGTAAGGGTGTGGAGGTTGGTGGTGGAGAGACGAGCGTTTTGTTTGACTTTCAGAGTTTGTGCCCCGACCTGAAATTCACGCTTGCCTTTTTTGTAACATAACCATGATCTTTCCTTAACCTCAAATAGATGTTTTAGTTGCCTAACTGTGCTGTAACCACAATCTAAAATGTCAGCATTGGACATAAACAAATTTGTCATCAGACGCAATCCAGGGTTTCATCCAATATCACGCTTTTGGTTGGTGGCAGGGTTGCACGGAAAGATGATTCTTAATCCTGCCTACAAAGCTGTGAGTGGTTTATTGTTTTTTCTAACCAGGGAAACAAATATCAATGAAGACAACACCAGACCTATTTGAATGAATGAATGTGGGCAGCGATTCAGAGGTTTCAAACCAGGCTAAAATATAGCTGTAGCGGTGCTCGATTCAAGACATTTTGATTTAAGATGTTTCACCAGGTAGCTGATACTGTGATACTGGAGGGTTAAAACATCATGAAATAAAACAGGTTTTGGGAACCATGTTAGCAAATAAGACAATGGTGATAACTGTCAATCCAACGTTTTGGCCCAGAGTAAAAAATTTCAACAATGTTTGATGTTTTGCCTGGAAATAGGGTGGTTCAGTGTTTAGCACTGTTGCCTCATAGCAAGAAGGTCCTGGGTCCAAACCTTGGCTGTCTCAGGTGCTCTCTGTATGGAGCTTGCATGTTCTCCTTGTGTTTGTGTTGGTTTCCGCCGGGCACTCCAGTTTCCTCCCACCATCAAAAACATGTATGTTAATACTCCTGTCAATGCCCCTGACCAGGGCACTGGAAAAAGAACTGGAGGTGGTCCCTGGATGCTGCACTGTGGCTGCCCACTACTTGCAGTGTTTGTGTATAATGCAGAGGATCAATATCCCCATGGGGATCAGTATCTGGTGCACATATCTGTGGTCCCCAAAAGACAAATCCCATTAACTTTGCTGACCTGCTGACTTTATAGTGTCATCGGCAGGTCAAATTATTCAAGTTAAAGACCGACTTCTCATCTTTTTCCATGCATAATGCCATGCATCCATCATGCTAAATGTTAGCATGTCATGCTAATATACTACATGTTAACATGTTAACAAGGTAATGTTTTTTACTACATGTTCCTGCTAATATGCTAAACACTACATTCTAAATATCCTCATATTAATATCCAGAAATTAGTAAATCAACATGCTAACATTCAAAAAGGGGCATGCTAACATTTACATTTAGCTAATTTAGCCGACATGTCCTAAAATGGCCACCATAAAAACAATAAACTCTAAGTTACTATCAATAATTTTGCATTGTTGCAGGTGTCATATCTTTCAGTATCTGTGCCACTTCCATGTGGCCAAAACCTTATTTTGATACTCTACATTTCTTAACTGCTCTTCAGATGCTAATCATCACAATGATTATCCAATGTGAAGGCATTTCAACTCAAATTTTGGTAAATAAAATATATATTCTTTTTGTTTCAGACCTAAAACCTTGTTTTTTATTATGAATAGTCGCTATTGTCCCTATCCCATCAATACAGTACCATCAGTACTGAATGGGAGTATTAACTACATAAATTTGGCATCCTGAAAGCCTGAAATCTGCCTTGAATATGAATGTGGATTGAAGGAAGCGTTGTTCAGGAAATGATGCAGCTCTCAAATTATCCAGATGATAGACAGATACTCTGCTCCCTGAGTTGTTTGTCTTTAAATACACACATAAACAAACTCTCCCAGCGACATCACACACTCCCCTCTCACTCGCACAGATCTTTCCTCTCATCTTCGTTCTTGCATTTCTTGCATCAAAGACATTTTTTACATGTTTGTTGAAACTGCACCGCTTGTATTTGTTCTCTTCCTTTTTTTTTCTCCTCAAGATATCAGTGCCAAAACTAAACTAAAACAGAAAATCTGAGTTCAATGACAAAATCAGAAAAACATAAATTAGTATTAAAAAAAAAAAACAAAATAAATAAATAAAACTCTCACTCTCTGGATCAAAAATACATTTCTATTGATCACTTTTTCATGCTTTACATTGCATGACTCCTATAATGAAATTAGGCTCCTGGGATTCTCCCATTAAGTGTTTAAGGAAAATGCCTTGAAAGGGAAAACAAGAACAAAAATTTTATGGTTTTTTTTTAGCAAAAAATATTCACGAAATTAAATGAAAACCATAAACATGTAACATCTTTGACAAACACAGCGTGAGACTAGCAGCTCTCCACAAACTGTGACGACTGTGTTTTATCCTTCATGAGTTTGTACTGCGAGTGTGTTTTGTGTGAATTTATTCCTCCTCTTCCAAAATGTTGGATGCACAACACTGACCGTCCCGTCCACGTCAGCTGATCTGCGCTTCCCCTCAGATTTACTTGTGTCATCTCTGGAGGCAGGAAGTTTTTATGAACAGTATACGGATTGTTGTCACATGCTGCGATTTCAAAAGCGACTGCCATATTTTTCTGGAATTTTCAAAAGACAATATGTGAGGTTAAGTCTCTCTGTCTGAAGATGTAGTATCTCACTGAAGGTGATGCAAAAGTATCAAGACAAGCAACTTACACCATTAAAGAAATGCTGAATCAAACAGAAAAGGCAATACAACGACAGCTCTAACTGAATCTGCCTATTTGGACCTGAACCTGAATATAATACACACATTATTTTAAATTTTTTTATCTTTTTTTTGTTTTAGATGAAAACATATTGGCTGGTGTCACCATTCAGCTTCTTTTTTCTTTCAACAGAAGAAGAAGAAGAAAGGAGGACTTGATCTGTTTGTTGGTCTGTGAGCATCACTGTATCCCTGCTGTTTTGTATCTGACTGTGACCTTTGACCTGTCTGGACGTGTATTATATTAAAATGAATGCAGAAACATAAAAGCCAGTTCTCCTCTTGGCCTTTGCTTCTTGCCAATTTGTTTTTCAATATATATTTTTCATAAAAAGTTGTCCTCTGTACTCTCTAAACTGCACAATTCTTACTTATTGTATCAACATTTATCAAACTCAGACAATAAGTTCATTCAGGCGAACAAAGATGTTTGCAAATATTTTTAGTTAAATACACAAATTGATTCATGTAGTAATTCTGCATTATGGTTTTAGTGCAGTTTATATTTCTCAAATTTTACAATTTTCAGAAATTAACAGCTAGAAGGAAGTTTGACTCTGATGTTTATGAACTTTTACCAATAAGAAGATTAGTGACTGGGTAGCATTGCTTTTTTTTCTAATATAAAATTGTCAGATTTATTTGCACATTGTTGGATTTATTATGAGAGAAAAGGCCTCTATAAACACATAACAAGCCAGAAATCTTTAATTATTCTTACTTGATTAAAAAAAAACATTTGTGGGCAGTTGTCAGATCCATTAGTGAGCTAAACGTGTTTCTTATTCTGTTTAATATCCTCAGTTTTTTTTTTTTGTGTGTGTGAATACTTATTAACATCTTTAAAACTCGTTATAAGTCATGAACTCAAAGCACTGCAGTGTGCAGAGATGCCTGCTTGTAAAGATAAACGTAGTTTATCCTACATCTGTACTGAGCTGCACCTGACCTGAAGCTCTCTTTTCTTTCCTTCAAACAATATCAGACGTTCAACCAAATGTGCAAATTATACACTGGCGCCCCCTAAATGAGCCTGAACACAGTACAGACAGACAGCAGTAGCGGAAGCGGCAGCAGCAGCAGCAGCAGCGGTCCTGCCGTGTAACTACCCGGGATGCTCAGCCGCTCCGGCCGCATGTAGAGCCGGCTGTCACGGCGGGGGAGCCGGCGGGAGCTCATGGTACCCCAGTGCTGCCTGATCGGGGTGTGCAAGACCAATAAGTACTTGAGACAAAACCACAAAGGAAGCCCGTTTACTCAGCACACATTTAAATACATCTCGACTGTCACTGTGCGTAAAGGCAGCTAGGAACAAGGTTCATTTCGGGTTTAAAGTTAGACTTTATGACTACTATAATTGACCTAATAATAATAATAATGATAATAATAATAATAATAATAATATGAAATGAAAAATATTTTGGTTTTGAATCCCATCCAGCTGAAATTGCACTTTAATTTCTCACTTTTTCCAACATCCGACCACTTAAAAATGTCACTTTATTCTAATACGACCACCAACTATTGTGATTAGAATTACAATAATAATGGGGGGGTGTGGTGGTGGTGGTGGTGGTGGTGGTAGTGGTGGTGGTGGAGGAGGGGGGGTCTTTATCCCTCTGCACGTCCATAAATCGCATCAAATGACAGTCGGCCAGTGAAGAGTTAAAGGGAGGAGACGGAGAGTGACACGCCTCATTGGGTAGATTATGTGCCGCAAACAAAAAGTGTGTGTCGGTGTGCCAGTCAGCCAGAGCATCGGGCCCCATCTGCACGCCTCTCTCTCTCTTTCTGTCTCCCTTTATCCTTCCAGCTCTCTCTACCCTGCTCGGTCACTCCCAGTGTCGGCGAGTATCTGCAGCAGCAGCAGCAGCAGCAGCACTGTCACTTTCACCACACCGGGGGGGATATGTACTGACACTACGGACCAGACCGGGAGCGCATCACCATCTCCATCACCTCCATCACCGCCACCGCATCCCCCCTTGCTTGTTTTCGGGGCTTCTCTCTTTTTTTTCCGGGGTTTTTGCTTCGCAGCATCGCTCGCAATTCGTTTGTGGATTATTGTTTCTTCTTCTCCACGGAAAGGTAGGTTTTGTGAAATGCAAAGCTGGTGTGGTTTGGGTAGTTTTAGAGGAAGACGGGGCTGGTTTTCTGGGTTTGTTTTGAGCGGCACATGTAGCCACACATCCTGCAGGCGCTGAAAGCGGCGCAGAAAGAAAAAAAAAAAAGATTCCCAAACCGCAGATGTTTCAGCACCGCGAACAAAACCCGCAATTCAGTCACAGCGCTGATTTAGGACAGTTTTCAGCCTGGCACGGCTTTAGCAGATGGGTTAAACACCCCCCCTACTCCCCCCCTCATTTCTGCTCACCCCCCCACCACCACCCCACCCGCAGTGGGGTTTGCACGGGAGGGTGGCTGCAGCTTTCCTCCAGTTTGTGGATGTGCAAACATTCCGCTTTTATCTCTCTTTTTTTTCTTGTTTGAGCCTGCATGATACATACCCTTCACTGGATATATTTGTGTGCGTTTCTTCCTCGTGAAGCGACCCTTTCTGATGCTCTGAACACAAAGACGGTCTGTATGGTACCGGAAATTCTTTAGGTTCGTAGCGCAGCGCTGAGAGCCGCTTTGGAGAGGCACCGTGCGCAAACACACAACCTCCCTGCTGCTGTTGAGCCTTTTAGGAAGATATGAAATGCTCCCAATCAGCAGGATTAAAAAAAAAGACATTTATTAAGAATAATTACGAGTTATTTAAGCTGTTTTTTTCCCCTTTTTATTTCACAAATCAGAAAGGTAAAATTAAAGCCAGAACCCAAAAGAGAGCCAATGTTTTTCAGCGAGTGCAGCTACAAAAAGCAGCCGATATTGAGGATGAAAAGACGATAACTCATCTGTTCCAGTTACTCATCATTCTTATTAGTGCAGTTATTAATATCAGCCTGTTTGAATTTGTTCGCTGAGATGAGCGAAAGCCACGTTACTTTCAGGATTTTGAAGAAGAAAAACTTTTTTTTCCCAACTGTGGATTTCTTTAGTCTTTAATTGTATAATTCTAATAAATATCTTAGTTTTTGTTGCACTACACGTGTCATGACATAACTAGTTTCAGTGGTTCGTAGCGATTTATTACGTGTTATAAATAGTTCAGAGAAGAATTAAATGTTAAGATCAGTTGGCCATAATAACAGGCCTACTGGCTGTTAATACTGGAAAGCACCAGTGAAGAGAAATAAATCTTTGTTTTGTCAAATGTCGAAAATAGTTTTTGCAACAATAAATCTTAATTATGATCATTTTGATATTCTAGGAAACACTTTTTAGGAAATGCGTAATTTTCCTGATGAGAGCAGAGCTTTCTGAAGGCTTTGTGTGTTTTCTATTTGATTTTTTTTTATATATTATTCCGTTATTTTTCCATGTTTTTTTGGGCAGCCGAGTGAGTCCAGTTTACGGCTGAACAAGTGTGTGTATGAGGTGCAGGTTTGTGTTTAACGGCGAAGGATGAGGGAGGAGGGGAAGGAGTGAGGGGGAGCCGCAGCCGTCTAAACACACATTCAGAGGTTAGAAAAGGGAGAAAAGAAATAATTAACTGGTCGTGCTGCTTTAATTACAGTCTCAGAGGGGAAAGTGGTGGATTATGGTAATGAGGCGACATACGCTGCCGCTTGTAGAAAGGAGAGAAAGGTTGGCTGACATGAAATCACTGACTTTGACAGTCCACTTGAAACCCATTGGACATGCTCTCTCCATTGGACATGGACGGACCTCAGCAGCTCCTACTGGGAGGTTTTTTTTTTCTTTCCCCCAATTCCCTTTTTTTCCTCAAAGATTAAACATCCTGTAGTGATTTTAAAATACGACTTTAGACAAATAAACATGTCACACCAAACCCATAAACCCGTAATATTAAAGGAATATTACATTTACAGAATAGATAATAAAAATACTATAAAATACTATTAAATACTCGCGCTCTTGAGGACTACAGAGTTTAAAAATATCAAACGAATACTATAGGAATTTCTCGTTTTTTTTCATATCAAATACACTTAAATTTACAGGGTTTAAGGAATCCATATAGAGGCCCATTAATACTACTATTAATACTAACGCTAATACTTACATTAATAATTAAGACAGACAGACAATTTATATTATATCAATCATTTGTCAATCAAAAAATAATTAAAAAAGAAAGAACATTTTATAAAATGTGTGATGAGAGCCTAGATATTATTGTTATTGTAGTTATTAATATTACTGCTACTACTACTACTATTATTATTGTTAATACTACTACTATTACTACCATTACTACTACGACTACTACTACTACTATTAATAATAATAATAATAATAATAATAATAATAATAATAATGATAAAAATAGGATAATAATAACAATAATAATGTGTTTTGTATTATTATTTGTCTATTATGTTTAGTCAGTTATGATTTTTAGCTCTTTTTTTTAGAAAAATATTCTTATATAATTGACAACATTGGGAAACCGTATAATCAATGGATCAATGGCTGAAGGTGATGCCGTCATCATGAACTTAATACGAGGTTTGAATTAATTAGAAAGGCTGGCAAAAAAAAAAAAAAAAAAAAAAAAACGGGCCCCAAAACGACGCCCTTGACAGCTGGTTTGTCCAATCTGTCTAGGAAGAGATTTATTTCTTATCAGCAGGGACAGCGGAGGATAAAACCACCAAACAACCAATTTACACGGGTTTGCGTTGAAATTTATAGTGTATTTTCGCTTTATAAAAATATAAAGTGAATAATGTATTGGGACACAAAGGCAACATTTATTATTTTAATGTAAAATAAGTGATTTATTGTATTTTTGTGGTAGTTTTATTCATCAGCTGATCTCTGATGTCTCTCCGTGTCTCCGCAGTGTGAAATGGAGGAGTCCAGCTCTCAGAAGTTGGTGTGGGATGGGGACGCCAAAGCGGTCCAGCAGTGTCTCACGGACATTTTCACCAGCGTCTACACCACATGTGACATCCCAGAAAACGCCATTTTCGGGCCTTGTGTGTTGAGCCACACGTCGCTGTACGACAGCATCGCCTTCATAGCTCTGAAATCCACCGACAAACGCACAGCACCTTACATCTTCAGGGTAAGCACAGTTTATTCATTTATGTATCAATACAAAACATTTTCTTTTTAATACAGACGCCAGCATCTTTTTTAATTAGCCCTGTAGTTTTACCCATTCTTTGAATCCTCAGATATAAGTTAAACATTTGTATGTTTTTCTGGCTGTGCAGCTCCAAAAATTGTATAACAAAAGACCCTTTTTTGGGATTTTTAAAATATTCCCCACCATGAAAAGCATTATACAAATATGCCATGTTTTTTCAGTCTTCCATAAAATTGAAAAAAAAGAAAGAAATATGGATTTTCACTGCATAGGACTGCAACAATGTCCCATTTTAACAACTCAACTATATTGAGTTATGAAAATTATTCTGTTAATTTCTTCAAAAGGGGAAGAAATCTGCTATTTTTCTACTGAAAATGTACTTAAAAAAAAAAAATTACATTGTAAATTGTTATTGTAAATTACAGTGAAATGTCTCACTACCTTGTTTCAAGATCATTTTCTCGACATTTGTTTCTAGAAATGAATATTTGGTCTGAAATTGAAGCAGCTGAGTGAGATTATCTCTCTCAATTAAGTCTTTCTAAACTGGCAACATTTCACTATAGTAAATTATCAGGTTTTGAAGCAGAATATGAGCCTCAAATGCAGATTTTCTACTGTGCATGACAATATGAAATGAAGTAATAACTCTGGATGTGTGTATGTGTTGTACAGGTGGACACCTCAGCAGCCAACAGCACCTCAGAGGGCTTGATGTGGCTGCGGCTGGTCCAGTCCGCCCGGGACAAAGAAGAACAGAACCTGGAGGCGTACGTGAAGAACGGCCAGCTCTTCTACCGCTCGCTCCGCCGGATCGAGAAGGACGAGGAGCTGCTGGTCTGGTACGGCAAAGACCTCATCGACCTGCTGCTGCTCAGCTCCAGCAGAGCGCCCGCCAAAAGCAAAGGTGAGTCAACTGAAATCAAATCCTCACTGGACAGTAGAGTTTTAGCTCTGCAACTTCTTTGGAAATGTGTTCTTGCTCTGGAATTGTTTTCTTTATTGCTAAATTTGGGATGTAATTTCTGCATTATTGAATATCTAAGTACAATGATACTACAAGGAGAAATTTCATTAATTTCTGACTTCATATTAAGTGTAAAGTACAGTACGAAGCCATTTTTCCTTGAAATATTAGACACCACACTTAAGAAGGATAGTTTTGCAGAGTCTCTTTTTATGAGGACTAAATTTTGTTTCTCTTCTTCAAAGGTTCGTCCCACCACTCCTGTCCGGACTGCAGCCAGCGGTTCCAGTTTGAGTTTCCATTCTTGGCCCATCTCCGGTTCCGTTGCACCAAAAGACTGCAGAGCATCACGGGGGCCGACGAGGAGTCCAGCAAGGAGAGCAGCACAGAGCGACCAAACACAACCCCTACCAGGACCAGCCCGAAGCTGGGCCGCTCCGAGGGCTTCAGCAGCCCTCAGGACAGCAGCAAACCCTCCACAGACTTTCACAACCTGGCTAGGGATCTAGAGAACAACCGGACCAGCCCGCCGAGCGACAAGGAGGCTGAGATCTGCAGCGAGACCTCGGGGAAGAGGAAGTTCTCGGAAATAGAGGACAGGGAGTGCCGAGGGCCCAGCCTTCCACAGTCCAAGTCTAAAGATGAGCTAGCAACGTCTGCGCAGAACTACAGAGGAGTGTATGGCCTGGATGACAACCACAGGTCTTTCTCCTCTTCGGGCTCCACAGAACTCGGTGAAACCAAGCGCAGCGCCTTCACTGAAGTCAAGAAGTCGTCCCAGAGCCTCAAACACCACGGCTGCAACAAAACTCAGAGCTCCAACTCTGAAAACAAAGACGGTGGTCGTCCCAGCAGCAATCCTTCAGAGAAGCACCTCAACATCAGGCAGGTGCTGTCGGAGACTCAGCCACCCCAAACCTCGCCCGTGGGTAGTGCTTTCACCTCCGTGGGGCAGCAGGGCAGCGGCGGCAGTGGAGACAGGAAGAGCGCCTTCAGCCAGCCATCTCGCTCCTCCTTCTCCCAGATCTCACCGCTGGTGATGCCACCCAAGCTGCTGGACTGCCACCCAGCAGTGGGCGATACCATCTCCTCCAACAGACTCTACCAGGCTGACCATCTTGCCGCTAAGCTGCAAGGCGCGGAACTGGGCGCCAACTGTCCTGTGCCGGGCGGCATGGCTAAGCAGAACCCCTTCGTATACGCCACTGCCTTCTGGCCCAAGAACTCTGGGCCTATCCAGCTTCAGATGCCCTCGGCGCTCACCCTCCTTCCACCTTCCTTCACCTCCCTCTGCCTGCCAGCGCAGAACTGGTGCGCCAAGTGCAACGCCTCTTTCCGCATGACATCGGACTTGGTTTACCACATGCGATCCCACCACAAAAAGGAGTACGCCATGGAGCCTCTGGTCAAGCGGCGACGCGAGGAGAAACTCAAGTGCCCCATTTGCAACGAGTCCTTCCGGGAGCGGCATCACCTGTCACGTCACATGACCTCCCATAACTGACTTTTAAAGACAGACAAGGGAGGAACTTTTTGTTGAACAAGGAGGGATTGTGACCCTGCCTGGATTTAAGCACTCCGACTGGAGATCGGCCACTTAAAAATACAAAAACACCCCTTGCACTTGTTTTCACTTTGGACTATAATCTTTGAATTCCTTTTTTTGGTCTGTTTACTTTTTCTGCCCTGTACAAAATGTCATGTTTTGGGTGTATGCAAATGCGTTTTGACTTCAAAAATGAATCTATTTAAGAAGCACTTAAAAGTTTGAGAATAAGGGATGATTTAAATATGTGTAAATGTACAGTAAGTTGTATTTTATATCATATAAATACAAATATAGAGAAGAAATACCAATGTAGTCACACATCATGGTTTACAACGCAGCAAGTTTTTTTTTTCCTGTCTATAATGAATATGGACACAAATTGGGGAAATTATGTCAGACTATATTTCAGAGTGCATGTAATATTAAATAATATTGATTTAAGATGCAGTCTATACATTACAATGTAAATAATTTGTTTTATTTGAAATACAAAGTGTAATATTTTGTGTCAGTGGGGAATAGTTTCAGTGTTTCTTCCTTTTGCGGAAATTTACTACTTGATAGTTTATCTAATCATGTTGAATGCATTGACAATAAAATAGCTTTATTTTCAACTGTGTCCTTCTTGTTTTTTTGTTTTTTTTACTACAACTCAAAAATATAATTCCTTGATTCATTATATCTATACATAAATGTAAATGTATCTGTCTACATTTTACATTTATGAAACAAAATATGCATTACATTTCATTAAAATAAAATAATATATACAAATATACACTATATATATATATATATATATATATATATACATATATATATATATTTTTTTTTTTTTTTACATTTTTTCAGATTTTATATTAGCTTTTTTCAGTGTCAGTCTTCAGTCTTAATAAAATACAATTATTATATATTGCAGACACACATATATATAGTTTAATACAAATAAATCATGTAGTAGCTTGTAAAGTGAATTTATGGTTATTATGATTCATCTTTTTACGATAGAAAATATGTCCAGGAACACTGAATATCACTGGTCATAATTATTATTATTATTATAATTATTATTGTAATTATTATTAGTATTAGTAGTAGTAGTAGTAGTAGTAGTAGTGGTAATATTATTAAGTAGTATTATTACTGAGGGACGTCTTTATTAAACGTCGACCGCATAAATGGCCATTGCATAAAAAATGCATAAATATCATTATTGAAGTTTTCCCCTGAGAGGTCGTTTCATTTTAATTTATTAAGGAAAAAAAAAACATTCCCATTCAATTCCACAGTTTCTTGTTTAAAATACACGATACGGACATCTGTTTCTCATGAAAAAAGCTTTAAAAAAAGACGAGAGAATTATTTCTGATGTCGCTCAGATCTCCAGTTTCTGTGGCAAAGAATAAAATACAGAAATAAATGTGTCGGATAATCAGGGAGACTGTATGAAGCTTAATTCCTTACGGAATAAAATACATACGTACGTCTGCATTTGAGATTCATTTCTGAGTATATTTGAGTATTTTGTCTTTGTAAAAAAAAAAAAAAAAAAAAAAAGCACATGCAACATAAAAAGTCATAAAATTAAAGAAAGCGGTACACTAAATATAATACATCACCTTCTAAGAAATCAATTGATTTGTCATATTTATCTTTCCGGTTCACAAACTCCTCCAACCTGTAGAGAGTAAATATAAACCTATAGATCTGCACAGCCCGTAAGAAATATAAAGATCAATAATCTAGCAGACCTCTGTGAGCTTCATTTGTTAAAGCTCTCAAATGAAATGCAAACATGTTCAAATATTTTCTATAAACAACACAGACTGATACAAGTCTGCGGATCAATAATCACCATTTACTGCTAATGATATAATGACATGATTAAAGGTTTCTTTTAAAAAAAAAAAAAAGAAAAAAAAAAGAACTGGAGAACATTTCAGGACAGAAACCAAAAAGCAAATGTGGAAAATGGTTCAACAGCGCCATCAAGTGGTCGAAATGTAAACTACATGACTCAAGACGTTATTGAGCGAAGACACTGAGTTCATTATCAGGTGACTCTTTTTTTACTGAGACCAATATGCTCAAGTTTTATATTTCAAAACAATGTTGTGCAATGAGAGAAAAAAACAATATGGTTTCCTTATAATAAATCTGACAAGGATATGAGTGAAATACAGGATATAATACAACAGATAAATGTCAGAATCAACATGTGACACTCTTTTTAAAGAAGAAATACACTTAATTATGATAAATACTGATACATAAATAAATAAATAACCCCAAGCTCCTGTGTGAACATTACTGATATATATAAATATATATATAATTAAAGAAGAGCTAGGACGATTTAAAATAATACGTTGTGTGATGACGTCACTATAAACACCACAGACAATATATGCATCATTATAGTACTATCGTATAAGCAATATTACCTTGACCTGTGAGGACTGAATGATGATGTCTCACATGCAGCGGATATTTATTATTCATATTTTAACAATACGGATCGACTCCCTTAAACATAAGATACAACATTAACAGCAACCAATATTAAGGTCAAAGGTCACAGCCGTAGTTCCTTCAGTATATTTCAAAAGGATAGTTAAAGCTGCACATCCAAAAACTCAAAAATTCAACAACAGTTTCTCCTCAGATTATTTTATTTGCTCTGCCAAAGTGAATGAGTGAATTTAAAGGGTCAGTTCAACCAATTTTTCATGCACAAACAACGTCTTTATCCTAATGCAGTATTTTCCACTAACTGTGTTGTTAAAGACCAAACGATGCATTGCTGTTCATGTTATTTTAAATGTGTTTTACAGATTCACCTTCATTGTATAGAGTAGCAACGTGGGAGTTATTTCAGTTGTGCAGGTCTCCAGAAATAACTAGTCCAACGTGAGGTGACTGACAGATGGAGCTTCTATAAGTTCTGGATGTACATGAAACTCTCTCAGTTGAATCATCAGTACCAAAAAGATGAGCAAGTGTCCAGTTATTTTGATAACAAGTCAAAGGTACAAGCCTGTGTACATAAAAAACTTCAAGTCAACTAACAGTGAGCTAAGCCTACAGACTCTTAAGCTTTCTGAAACCTGATCAAATAATCAACAGTTTAAATAAGTACACACTTGGATTTGAGGTAAATTTTATTTTCCCCTCAGACTGGCTTGACAGCTGATGAACTGACCCTTTAATTTTAATCAGGAGCACACCGAGCTGCAGTGTGAATGTGGCGAGACTTGCTAGCAGGAGATAAAAAAACCACATAAAGAGGTCGAGGTTGAGAGGAGAGCTGAACATCAACAGTTGCGGTGTGACGGCGTGACGCTCACATGATGATAAATTACAGCACCGGTGCACATGTCCACACATTACATCTCATCTCACATCAACACACGCCTCCCATGTCAGCAATCCAAACAGGTCAATCTCACCACGAAGGCATGTGATCGACGGGAGAGGGAGGCATCGCTAACTATCGCCCTTCTCTCCCCACACACACACACACACACACACACACACACACACACAAACCAGTGATATTTAGTGCCCTCATGCTTTGCTGCTTGTGTCATCGTCCCTCTTGTGCCCCAACCCCTCCCACCACCCCCACCGCCAACACATTTGTCACTGCATCACTCAGCACGGAGCGGCGTGGGACAGTTTATATCTCCGCTAAGCTGGCACTTCCATTTGGCCCTCCACCCCAGTCACACTACATTTTTACATTTCAGGCATTTAGCTGACGCTTGTCATCCGGGCCTGGCTAGCAGGGAAGTGAGCAAGCAGGTAGAGGGATTTCAGAGGGATTCAGTGTCTTACTAAAGTATACTTTGACAGGATGTATTGTGGTCGCCGGATTTAAACCAGTGACGTTTTTTTGGGGTAGGCTCAAGAATCCCTACACCAACCCGAGATACTAGGACAGGAAATGATAGAAGATACCGTATGTGCAGGAGGACGTCAGTCAAATTGCAACTTTGCAAAGCTGCTGCTAATGTGAAACTTAAAGATCCCCCACAGACATGTTTTAAAGGATAGGTTGCTGTCCTAAAATAATAATCAGGTGCCTAAAGCCAGGTTAAACCAGATTATTTTCTTTTTAGAATAACATTCTGTTAAACACTCTTTGCGTTTCCTTTGACACTGTTTCCCTGTTGAGCTGCAGTGGAAGGATGGCAACAAAAACTGGGAATTTGGCACTAAAGAGACTTAAAGATATCCGCTTTATTTGACTCATTTGGACAGCTGAGGTTTCATATTAACTTCAGATAAACTTTTAAATACATTTTTGCACTGAAGGATGTTGTGTCAAGTTATCTCATGACATTTTTCATATAGAGCAGAACCATGCTGTATTTATATCGGAAGCACATTAGGACAGGATCTCTTAATGATGTCAGTATGAACAGGAAGAAAGATTAAGTGTTAATTTGGGCTCCTGACTGTTGTTTTAGGACCGACTTGAAGTCTATTCTCAGTGTTGGTGCGCTGGTGGCGTCAAGTTTCCACATCACACTCGTGTTAATTAAATACTGGACCACAAACTAGTTGCGAGGTCACAAATCATGCTCATGGGTACACGTCTTCAACATCAGATTTAAGTTGAACACAGAGAAACTTTCCACTTTCAGCAGATTCTTCACAGCGAAGCTCAAACATCAAACTGAAGTAACAATAAAACAAAACACATTTTTGAGCAGAGGTGGACTTTAAAGTTAAAGAGAAAGCAACATGTTTGATTTAATACTTCAGGATGTTCTTGGAGGCATTTCATCGCTGCCTACAATTACTGTAAGTAGTTTCTCCATGTCCTAAAAATTAAGCGAGTTATCTCTGCTATATATGTTTAATTTCACACACAAGAAGTGATGAAAAATGGGAAAAAGAGAGTTTGAGAGAGACACTGCTTCCCCAATTCTGTATACTCCAAATTCAAGTATAAATCCAGCTTTACTCTCAGTAGACGTTCTGTTGATGTTTTAACATGTTTTCAACATTTACGCTGCCAAGTACAAGTGGAACTTTTCAAAAATGGTGTTTCAACACAGTACGAGCCACCGACCTTAAGTTGTGACTAAAGCATCTGTTCAGTGCTGTGAGCTCCAAACAGAGGTGCCCTGTGCAGACAGAGGGTTGAGACAGTGAGTTAACAAGGCTGTGAAAGAAAAGTTTAGATCAAAAGTATCGATTTCACACAGCGACAGAGTCTTGGCCTGCAGCCCTGCTCGCACAACTCGCAATCTGTTTTAAAGTCATAATCAAGGGTTTACACAGGGCCAGCTCCTTCTGCTGCTGTCTGATTAGGATATCGCTGTCACATCATTATTTTTTGAAGGTCTAAATATACACAAACAGCATCGTCCCCTGTGCACTTGCACTATTTCTGACCCACAATGCACTCAATCTACAGGTCCGCTGACAGGGACAAATTTACACATCATGTCCCCTCTGAGATGATCCCTGTGCGTCCACATGCCTGTCACGGAGTGCCTCTCCCTCTGGGAGTCCTACCTGTCTTCGGCACACGTCTCAGTCTTGGATTCTTCACATTGTGGTGAAGGCGAAGACTCTGCTGGTTAGATATTTAGGTTACACCTGTCTCTCAGCCTCGTATACTTTTCTGCCTTGTGGAGAAGAGCGTAGATGTCGAACAGATGCAGCGCGGGTTCACTGAAAATTAAAGGACAAATGTATTATAGCTTTTTTGTAAACCAATGCAGTACATTCATGGTGATATGAACTTATAGTAATGCCCTTCTGTCTGCCTTTTTTTCTTTACTGTTTATAAGATTTAGTGTCACTTCTGCTGCCAAATTCTCCTGAGTGTTTCAATGTCTCTCTTCTATGTGTATATATATATATATATATATATATTCTACCTTCATGGGGTTATAATGTAATGCAATATAAGATTTATTGCAGGGCTGTTGTATATGGCTGGAATTACTGTCCTCCGAAAATACACTTAAACCTCTCTGCAGGTGTACGCAGGTCCCAGACGCCTGCAGAGATAATGACCCGCAAACCTCCCAAATCAAACCGATCCAACACACGAGCAGTAAACTCAACATCCGCACAAGTTTAAAAGAAAATGCCACATAAATGTCTTTAAACAACCCTCGATATGTGCAGCCAGGATCAGCATGTTCTTAAACTTAAGACTGCGTTAGTTTTAGTTTGGTGTAACTAATAAACTGGCAATCAAGTGTTTGTCAAACTTATACAGAATTAATTTCTTTCTTTCATTTATTTTTTTTTAATTTAAGTAAAGCCAGTGGGTAACAGAAATGTAAGTCTTTATAAGTTGAGTTATTGATAAAGTATTCAATTATAAATTAAGTTACAACCCATATTATTCAGTTTTATAGATATAAAAGAAAGAATTTCTGAATTAATTTATAGCACATGAAGCACTTTTTGTTAAATTTTATTAAACTTTGTAAAAAAAAATTAACAAAAACTACTTCACAGATGCACCCATACAAAATTTTGTTAAACACAAGCACAATACAGTAAGAATTGTTTTGTAATGATCAGCAAATAATTAAAACCTTATTTGCGAAATGAATACAGGTCTGTATGTACATGTATAAACAGCAGGTAACATAGTAAAAAATAATGTTTTATTTAATAATAAAAATTGAGCCTAATTCGTATGTAAAAATTTAAACAATCATAAGTCGTGATTTCACTTTAGCTTCAAATATTTTGATTATTTTTCAAAGTTGAGTTGCATTTTAAGAGCTTTATTACAAAGTCATATACATTTCATAGAGATAAGTCTGTAACTTGTGATATATATGAATTGTTATATATGTTATATAACAATTCAGTAACACAGAGTCCATTAAATCCATAAAATACTAAAATACAGTGTATTTTATCTTTAAATTTATACAGTTTATAGCATTATAGTTCCCAAGGTGCAGAATGAACTTTCATGCTCATATATATTTTTCTAATTTTGTGTTTTAATTTGTTTTGTAAATTTTTTTTTTTTTGCACTTTTTTTTTTTTTTTTTTTTTGCACATGTTGGATATCTCAGTCACAGTTTGACATCCATGATGTAGTGACTGAGCTTCACGCAGCAGGAGCTGATGACTTTGAATGTGGTCAAATTACTTTGTTACACATTCCACTGCTGAGCCCCCTCCTCTCTACTTTTGAAGTACATCTCCATAACAGCTATGGCATACAGTTTTCTTGGAGGCGAGGCAGGCATGTTGCCCCCCCCCCCCCCTCCCCTCGACTTCTCTCCCCCTCTTCATGTTATGAAAGTCAACCCAACTTTATCATTCACAGTAATGACCGGAGCGCTGGACGACTCTTCGCCTGGCAGGGCTCAAGTTGTGATTTGGCCCACTGTGAGCCCGTGTTTCCAGACCGACAGCTAAAACGGCAGAGGACATTTAACTTATTTACAACCGACAGCCGTCCGCTTTAAGCTCACAACAAGCCGACCCACACATACAGTATACACATACGTACAAAAACACCCCCCATCTCTTCAGAGACCGCAGAGGAAATGCAGAGTAAAACTAGACGGAAGTGGTTATTTCTACAGCTGAAGTGTGCATGTCATTTAAAACCTTGTTTAATTACACTCCTGCTAAGAGAGGCAAAGGCAGGCGGTGGGTGAAGTACTCAGATCCTTTTCAAGTACAACTTTATAAAAATTCAGCATTATAAAAGTCTTGCATTCAATTTTTTTTGTAGTAAAAGTGCAGAATCATCATCAGAAAAATGGTAGCGGTGGTAGTGATCTCACTAAGCCCATAAAAGTACAATATTTATTAACACATGTAGTGAATTAAAAGGTACAATATTTCAGTAGCATTAGATTGAAATACTGAAATAGAGAAAAAGTTCCCTCAAATTTTATGTGAAGTTGCATACTGTATATATATATATAGTTTTTATAGCCACCTTGAAATGAAGAGCAGCCAAATTGGGCCAAGTTCAATAATTAATAAGGATCTCAATACTAGTTTTGACAGAGAGTTGAAAACATACATTCATGTACACATGACGGACCACAGCTCTAATTTTGAGCCTGCTAGGTAAGAATGAGAAGAAAAACCAGCCACTGGCAAAAAAAAAAAACGAGGTAGGTTTGTGAGAAGAACCAGCGGGCAGGTTTTATGTGAGTGACTATTGTTAGCTAACGATACCTGTGTGGTTAAGTTTGCTGTCATATATCAGGCAGTACTGAGGAGGGACGAGGAAGAAATGGTCCTCATGACTTTTAGTTTGTACAGTGCTGGAAAAATGCTGAACATATTTCAGGGGAGCTGTAGTTTTTTGGATGGAAATAAATCTGTCTGTAATTTAACTTTGTTAAAATCACAAGTGCTTAAGTAGATTTTATCTTAAAATATGTAAACCACAGGAACATGTTTCACTCTTTCCGAAATACAGATGAAAGAAACACTCCAGCAGAGATCGCATTGAGTTACAGAAGCTAGTGGAACAGCAGCTAAACCCGGAGGTGAAGTCCAGACCGTTTCCCTGAAATTCAAACTAGTGTTCGAACATGAAAATCCAATCAGTAATCAGCAGGGTGTGCCTTGTACTCCAGCAGGAAGCAATCCTTAAAATTTATGTCTGTCTATTTGCTGACTTTGTAAATCACAACTGCCTTACAGTAACGTTAGCTTGCCGTTCAAATAAGGCAGCAGAGGAAACCAAGTAGCAAAATGAAGGCAGGACAGGAAATAAGCAGACAAACACTTTATTGTCATTTAACTTTAAATTGTTCGAATTCCTCTAAATTCTTCTCTTTCTAACTGCTCCAGTTTCTGACAGAAAATAACTGATTGTACTGGACAGCTCTAAGTAAAACTAGGTGAAGCAGGAATGCGCTGAAAAGTTATATTTTTAAGTACGTACTCAACAATGAAAAAGTATGTTTGCTTCTTGTCAAAATCAGAAATAAATCAAGATTAAAGAAACTGTAAGGACATGTGCTTTAATCTTAGACAGTCAAGTCTTTCTTTTGTGTGTGTATGTGTGTTACAAACATGCTGGGAGTTCAAGATCAGACCCAGTGAAAGGTCCAAATGAAGATGTATGGAGGCCCAGGGGTGGGCCAGATGCAGAGGTGGATAATGGATTAGTGAAGATCAGTGTCGCTCAGTCTGGCTGCTTCCTGTGAGTAAAAACAGACCAGATTTATCTTCTGTCCTCCGTCCCCCGGCCACCCAGGGACCACTTAAAGAGAAAAGATCTAACTCTGATGTGTAAATATCTTCAGAAGGGATTTTCGGAGGGGAAAAATGGATGTACCACTACAGGAACAGAACAAAGAGGAGTCTTTGTAAACCTGTGACCTGTAGATCTGTTAGAGGAGTGAAAAATGATCAAATCTACACAGAAGTTTTTGTAGATGTCTTTCCTCGCATCCGTTCAAAACTCCTGTTTCACTTTGGCTCTGTGGCAGTCTGGAAACGTAATTCCTCTAAAAGTAAATCTTTAGACGCAAGGAGCGACCGGGAAACATCAGGAAATATTGGGAAGTGCTGGAAATGTTCTATATGTACATAAACTCTAAATACATCCTTTTTTATACTTATGTCTCCAACAGGTTCATCTAAATATTTTAGAAATTAAAACATCATCACATTGCTGACCATGTATCTTAGAGTCTCCAATGAGATTTGAAAGTATGAAACACTCAAAACTCCAGTTTTTTAGTCACATTTCAGGAGGAGAATCACTCAGAGACGCTGCACACTCTCACAGGTGTTTTCAGTTATTTTGGCTGATTAGACCTCAGTTGGAATTACACAGAATTATGAGGTACAATGTTAGGCACTAACAAGGTTGATAGTGTGTAGTCAGACCGCGTCTTGTTCGATGTCTATCTGGTTGAGACACATTCGCCTCCGGTCACGAATTGACCCGCCCTTTCAATCTGATCTGAACATTGACTCGTGACATCCCAATGTTCTTCAAAGTCCAGCCGGTTCGAGAGAGGGGAAGGACTGACCTCTCATTCAGGAAATATTATTAGGTTATATTCTTGTTTTTGAACTGCACAGCAAAGAAATACCACCAGCAGAGAAGAGGAGGTGCTGTTTGACTGTAGTGAGTGTAAGGACAGTGACGAGGTTAATGACAACGGTGAGTAAATTTCACCAGGTGGATCACGGTCTGACTGCAGCTTGAGAAGAGTTGCGGCTTTGCAGGGCCTTTAAATTCTTCAATTGCAGATAAAAGAAGAAAATGACTAAATCTGAAGGTATGGGAGAAGGACCTGACACACCAGATGGTTTGTTACACAGAAGTCATCATTGCAAACTGTTTGGAAAAGGGCAGACACTTTCAAAAACTACTTGGCAGGTGATTGGATGAACCATCTGTCTATTACCTTGCGAGGCAGCTGGATTCATGAGATCACGTGAAAATCCTCATAGGACGCTGACTGGTCTGGACCACCGATGGTTCGGACACAAGCGCAAAATTTGAAGCCTGACAAGATGGATTCTCACGTGATCTTGTGAATCCAGCTGCCTCGCAAGGTAAGAAGACCTGTATCTCTTGTCTCTTTAAAGTAAATGATCTGAAAAGAAAAAGTAGAAAGGCAAGATGTTAATACGTTTAAACTCACACATTTTATACTTGTATTGTGACAACCCAATCGTCAGAACAAAACGTTGGCATTGAACGTTTTTGTAAACCACAGAAACATTGAATATATATGTTTCAACACGTGAATTACGTATCATATCAACATTTTTACAAACGTAGCATATTAACATTTCTACCCGTTGAATAATGATGCTTTATGGTGCTTTATGGTGTGACAACGCTGTGGTTAAGGTCTGGTTAGGTTTAGGCACAAAGACCACTTGGTTAGGGTTAGGGAAAGATCATGGTTTGGGTTAAAATAAAAATAAAAACGGCCAATGTATCACTAAAAGAAGACAGTTTTCTCGCCAGAAAAACGGCTGCAAATGTCCTGACGTCTCGCTAAAAACAGGAAAGTGGGACATTGGTTTCGGTTTCGAGGTGGTCTCGAACCGTGTTCTCTGCTGATTTCCAACTTGCTGCCAAGAAACTTACAAACCATTCACCTGCCCCTCCTCCTCCTATATAGGAAAGATCAACTCATGAAGATCACATGTGAACTACGTCACTTTAGAAATGTTGAGATGATACATTTTGTTGAAATGTTAATAGGCTACATATTTCACGTGTTGAAATGTAGATATTCAACGTTTCTGTGGTTTGCAGAAACGTACAATGCCAACGTTTTATTCTGGCGACCAGGCTGACTGTGAAGGCAATGTGGGGATTTTTCTATATGTCTGGCTGTTGCTGTGTTCATCACTACTACTATTACGAGACTGAGTTGGCTGTTCACATATTAAACACATAAATTAGCCTACTAGCGTACTAGAGAAAGCTTCTTGTTTACTTTAACTTGCACATTTCCAGAGGATGTAATGGGACATTATGAAGTGACGGGTCATTACTTTATTTATATTCCAGTTGATCGGACGGTTAAGACAAGGAGTTTTTGTTAAGTGTTTTTCATATTGCTATTTTAACCTGCAAACAATGGTATGTCAAGTATTTTAAACATTCTGCTGCACAAATGTCACAAAGTCAAATTCCAGCAGAAGCACACTAACATACAAACGAGCTTCCGCTCCATTCCTCTCTGCTGGATGAGCTCCAAGTTTAGGATTGCGATCAGCTGCTCTCAGCTGTTTTCACAAGGAGCTGAAGACCTCCAATAAAGTCTCCACAGGGATCTTTTCATCACCTGAAGTCCAGCCATCACAAGTCTCCATCTGAGCCTCAGGATTTGGACCATGACTCCGCAGGAACCAGAACCAAGTCCAGGGTGAACACTGCTGGATTAATAACTCTACTCTCTATTATGTGTCTGCACTGAAGTCCCAGGGCTGATTCCACTGTGATAGATACTGGTCTTTCTTTAGATCTACTGTAAAGACTTCAGATTGCATAAAGTCAATTCTTACGTCACAATTTTTTCTCGATTGTCAAGACACATTTCTTGAAATTATGCTCCATTTCCTAAAAACTCTAAACACAAATGTTTAACTGCACACTCATCATCACAAACTTCCAAGTTAAAACCAAACTCTCAGCTCAAAACTATGTAATCTTACATCTAAACCAAACTTTGCTGTCAGACATCACACAAAACCCATCAAATACACAAACACTATAAAATAGCCGTTACACACTGGTGAGATCAATTCAAAACACTACAGTAAAAACCAGCAATTACTGCAATGAATAATGGTGCTTATGGTTTTCCTCTAGAACAACCTCTTTACATGATAAAAACAATATAAAAACACATTTTCAAAAATTTTAAATTTCTCAATGTACTGTAGTAAAATAAACTGTAATTGAATAAAAAGTAAACATACTGTAAAAATACACAAATGATAAAGAATGTAAAATAATTTCCATGTGCTGTGCTGACTTTAGTTAATGATATTGAATGCCAGAGCTTTCTAAATGAGCACATGGGTGAAAACAGGGGAATACTGTTTATAGTTTTGGGAAATGGGTCTGTCTTTTTGGTAGATGGTGTTATGGTCTGGGATGTTTGGTTAATAGGCCCAGTTGTAGTGTGTAAGCAATCGAGAAAAACTGTAACTAGAGCTGTGTCTCAAATCACATACTTCTGTTAGTACACTTTCATGTAGTACACTGTGTACACTATGTACTTACTGGCGTAGTGCGCGAATTTCTACAGGGTAGTGTCGTCTCAAATCAAACACGGCCGTTGTGTACTTACCGGAAATGACGATCGCAAATAAGCATTAGCTAGCGTTAGCACTCGTGTTATCATTCGCGCTACCAAATCATTACAGGCTGCTAAATTAACCCAAAAAACATACTGATGGTATATATCCGACAACAGTATAGTGGTGCTTAGTGCTGAAAAGAACACATGTATAACTTACATTTGTACTCGGCCGCCATTTCCAGTTTGAAAAGTGGTCCCTCCCCTTCTGCTACGTAGCCAAGATGGCGACCATTGAGGGCGAGAAGTGAAGTTTCACACTCAACTTTTTGACCGTTTTGAGCGCACCATCCGGGTACTCACAGTGCACTGCATTTTTCCATACTTCTCAGTGTGAGCGCACTAATGCGCTCAAAATGTTAAATGTAAGAAGACAGAAGTATGCGATTTGAGACACAGCATAGGACTCACTTGCTGTGAGTAAATGAGCTACAGCTTCAAACTGCTCTCCTTAGATTATTCCAGCAGAATTTAATGATAAAATGGTGTTGTAAGATCATTATGGTCCTTTGTCCTCATTGACCTAATGGGTTTTTTTTCTGATTCCTTGACTTTGGGATAGTCTGGGGTTGTTGTAGTGCTCATTTTGGGTATGAAGAGTTTTTTGTTATATTGTTCTATTTAGGTATGATGAAATTCTGATTTATAACAAATATTGACGTGTGAAGCTCGTCCATATACCTGATGTAGGTGGTGTAGACCAAAAAGTCGTAAATAAATGTACCAGCTGAAAGCGAGGAAAAAGGATTTTTTACTTTTGCTCAAGTTTTGCTGCCCTGTGACATACTTATCGCTCCTTCAGGTGTGCAGACATGTACTGTATTTTTTCAATTATTTAAGAAGAGTTAGAAAGTCAAAATAAATTTTCTTGGAAAAGAGCTGAGGAACAGGAGAATTCCTTACTTTTTCCTACTGTGAACCATGACTGAGTTACATTCTTATTTCTCAATCTTCAGTCTTTGTGCAAATGTCAAATACTCAAATTGTTCTAGTCAAGCAAAACTGATACCTCACCAATTCTACAAACTAGTCTCACAGATCTAGATGTAATCAGTAGGAAGTTGTGATTTTTTTTACATTTGGTGATTTTTCCATTTTCAAAGGAGATCATGGATAACATGCTCCTGTAAAAGTTTGGCAAATTCACCTACCGTAATGTACCTCTTAACCCTCCTGTTGTCCTCGGGTCAATTTTGACCCAAAACAATATCCTGACTAAGAAATTATTTAACTATAGTTGAGATCAGATGGATTATGGCAGACTGGTATGTGTAAAAGTTTAGTCAGGATACTGTTTTAAAACTATTTCAATTTTTTTGATGACAGTACATAATGACACCTGTTTTCCTCCCGGGTCAAAATTGACCCGAGGACAACAGGAGGGTTAAAACATCTCTTAAAAAGTTCACTCAGAACCTTTTGCTATATACAAAAAATGTATCACCATCAAGCTTAAAACAAGTATGCTTATTCATTTCACACTCTGGCCTCATTCCTATTTGTTTGCAAGACTTTACTAGCTTAATGTGGTTTTTTTTCATCATTAATTTGTCTGTGATCTTTATATTTTCAGTAAAGCCATGTGTCCTCTCCAAATTAACTCATGAATACTTGGCAAATTAAATAATTAGTCCTAGAGGTCCAGGTTTTCTTTCATAGCCCTCCAGTCACAGTGGAGCTTGTCAACACACACACACACACACACACACACACTGACAGGTGGACAAGTGAACAGGTGTCGCTTTGTGGCTCTGTCAAGAGACAGCAAGCTGAAAAAAACCCCCCCAACAACAAACAACCAGAAGCGCCCCTGTCCTGCTAATTACTGAGCACTTTGTTGATCATCTTATAGTCTGAAGTTTAGTTAAAACATTCAGCTGCTGAGCTCAGGCTTTGCAGTTAAAATGCAGATATTTCTCATTTCCTCCTGCTACTTTCCCTTCTCTCAAACTCTTCTTCTCTTTTCTCAGAGCGGTCTTTCAGAGCAGGCTTTGAGCTTCAAAAGAAGGAAGGTTCGGGGGAAATTTTGGCTCTGCTGTAACTTAAAGAGGTCATCAGCAGAGTGGGAACAACAGGTCCGGGCAAATGTTGAACCCTGCAAGACAACATATCAGCGGGGCTCCAGAGGGGCCGCTGATGGTGGGAAACGCTGATGGTGGGACGACCCACAACATGTTTGTGGATTCAGTGACACTTTTGACCTAATGCTCCACAATCAGTTAGCAGTAATTTGTTTGTGTGGATGAAAACGGCCTCTTCACACTGCAGGTCATGTCTTCATTCTTGTACAAGGCATTAGTATAAACACTGTAAATCATATATGAATGGGGTTAATGAACATGAAGGGAACTTGGCTGACCTCTTCAGCAGCGGTCTCGGCCAAGCCACCACAGAAAAGCCTGACGAGCCAGCTTAAAATATTAAGTGGTCGAAGAATATGTACACACAAACTGAGCGCGCTGGAGAAATTTGAGTCCCACGATTGGGCTCAGAGAGCAAAATAATATACAACAATCTGAGACACAGCTCATTAATTCTGACATACATGCAGGACAAGCAAATGCTGGAACCGATTCATTTGTCAACATCAGTGTAGGTATGAAACTGGAAAACCTGCACACCGTCCAAAACGAGCTTGTGTGTGCAGGTATTTTCAAGACGTTGCCTGGGGACTGCAGCAAGAAGGAACAGTGTTCAGCTTTTTGAAAACAAGTTTCATTTAATAAATGGTTTATAACGCACTATAATGCATTTTTAAGCAGATATAAGGCATAATAATAATAAATGCTTAGAAATGCTATATAGTTGGACGTAAACCTAAGTTTGTAGTAAAGCTGTTAATTTCTTCTGACAATCTTTTTACTTGAACTCGACCTGTTTTTATGTCAAAAATGCTTTCAGCTCAATTATTTCCACCAGAATGTTTTTGTTAGACTAAAGAAGCCTCTGAAATACGATTTTTATACATCAAATACCAGCTGTACCAGAAGTATCTTAGGAACAGCCTGGTCTCTTCAGTCTGCATACAAATAGTGCAGTGCCTACACCAAAGTCCAATTTTGCGTACAGGTGATATGCCAGTCCTTCCCAGAGAAGTGACGTCATATAATGCAACTTTCTTTCATTTTATAAGGTGATTTTTGGCTTATTAGGAGGAGGCAGTTGGGTGAATGGCTAAATAATCAGCTGGCAGAGAGCACTGTTCAAGACCACCAACCAGACATTTTTACCGTAATGTTTGGCATTTTCTTTGACATTTTTCCGCATTTTAGTGTTTTAACCCAAATCATGATCTTTCCCTAACCCTAACCAAGTGGTTTTTGTACCTAAACCTAACCAATGGCGTTTTTTGCCTAACCAACGGTGTTAAATGAGACACGAAAGGGTAAAAAAAATTGTACATTTGAGTACAGATTTGTACACAGAGTCTCCGGCAAAGATACATTTAGACTAAGGATAGACTCTTATTGAAAATACATCAGCATCTCTGAAAATAATTGTACTAATGTGGTTCTCTTAAACATTTGAAAAGTGCCAGAGTATTATACAGAAAAGACTTCTTCTACAATGACTATTTATAATCATCACTGGACACCAGAGGAGTATTGTAATTATGTTGATGATTTAGGCCATAGCCGGTCGGAGGCTCCCAAACCGTGCCCTCGACCCTCAGATTGATCACCGTCACTGGGCTCAGACGGTTCGGGGCCGCGGCAGAACCTGCTGTCTGCTGTTTGCTTAGACTAAAAAGCTGCTAAAAGCTGGGATCAATCGGGCGGGAGAATCAATCAGGATCATCCGTGTTTATAAGACTCAGGAGGATTACCTCACTGTTACTGGAATGGCCTCACAGGAATGACTGGCCATTAGAACAGTCGGACTAAACACTGTCCCGCTGTTTACATAAAAGGTAATGTGGGCCCGGCTTCGGCTCTGTGTGCCAGAGACAATTAGGCCCCTATACAGGCCGTAATCCACTGCCGGGCGCGAGGTAATCAAATTCAAACATAGCTGGGCCCCTGAAAACAATGAGGGACGGGATTACAATGAATGCATGTGAAGATAGAAAATTAATAAGCTTAACCCTCAACATGTGCTACAGTGATCAAGATTCAAAACCTACAGCTTCAGATGGATGTTTTGTGTTTATGTGAAATTATTAGAGATTACTTGAGAATATGGAAAGATTTTATAGGTAAGGAATAGGTAAAAATGTTTTCAAAATGTTCATTATTTTTATTTTTAGGCCTTCAAAATGATGATAGAGCATCTGTAGAAGGCAATACTGTAACTGTATACATGCAGAATGCATATATTTGCAACTGATGTTTATTGTGTGTCTTTCGATATACAGTAGATAAGCTTAATCGGCTAAAACAGCTAATAAAACTCCCAGTTCTAATTTGGATCTCATCACTTTCCAACTCCTGATGGGTTAGTTTGGTGTGTTACTATAGTTAAAAACAAACAACGGTCATCGGTGGCGGTGAATGTTAGCTCACAGTAGGAAAAAGGTAAGTTATTATCACTCTGAGGAATTGAAGATCGTCTTTTGTCTTACAGAGAAATTAACAAAACGTATGTTAAACTATCCAAAAGGCATCTAAAAGATGAGACGATGGACGAAGGTCTGGCAGACCTTACTGTTTGTTAAACATTCATACATAACGGTAAAAATCAATCTTAAGACAGTATGATGTTCTCTTTTGTTGATTGATCCATTTCGTATGGAAGCCCATTTCTGCCAGGTGAAGAAAAAATAGATGAAAGTTAGAAATAATGAAAATACTCAAAGTACTGAATTATTTTATTCTTTATCATGCTTAACTGTCTTTTTTGTTGTTTTTAATGATCAAGTTTCCAGTGAAAAAAAAAACACAAACATCTCTCAATTTACTGTTCCTTTACTTCTATTTTTTTATTTTTATTTTGTCATTACACTGCTTCAGATGAAACATTAAAATTTGACGTTTCACTACCAGTGTTCTGTTTAAGGTGTCAGTCGGTGCTTGAAACTAGTTTCTACACACACACACGTTGTTCGGCTGCTTTGAACAGTCACACTCAAAGCCCTGCAGTTATGGAAAGCAGTAATCATTCAACACATTTTCAGAGAGACTCTCCTCGAATGCATTCTTAGTGTGCGCTCTGTTGTACACATGAAATTATGATGGAAATTGTGGTGTGAAAACTGACAAAAGAGAGCTGTAGAGAGAAATTCAAATCCATGCAAATCTTGCTCCACACATCTGGCAAATCGTTGCATAAAGTGGGCATGTTTGTCGGATTTAAAAAGTCACAGAAACTGCCAAAAGCAGCCCCCCAATTCCCACACTGGAAGGATGTGTGTGTGTGTGTGTGTGTGTGTGTGTGTGTGTGTGTGTGTGTGTGTGTGTGTGGGAGGGAGGGGGTTCAAACACTGTTCAACCATCACACAAGTTATGGTTGGCTGTATGGTAGTATTTATATTGCCAGAATGACATACTACATTAATGTTTTTGTTTGCTTGTTTTCATTTGTCTGCAGTTGCTCAATTCAGAGCAATGTGCTTTCTTTTTCCCTCCACTTGAAAGTCTTTGTTGGGTCTCTGTGATGACATTTTTCTTCTTTCTCACTCCTCTCACCTGCTGTGGGAGAAGTTTTAGCAGAATACATCAGTATTTTTTAAAAACATTTTCATCACCGAGTCAGAGTTGATCCTTCACACACACATACACAACATAATGTCGAACATTAAACTACTGAATGACATGAATCAGGACTGGACTAAACAGTTAACCTGCCTTTAAATGACATCTTTGTGTTACTGTTCAGGTGAACTTCTACTAGAGTGCGTTGGTGTCTTGCTCAAGGACACTTTGGCAGGTCACATGACTGTTGCTGATACATCTCCTGCAAAAACTGCCATCTTAATAGTTATTTCGATGGTTTTAGGGGATATGTTAACTCATCAGGAAGCCTGAGGTAGAGTTTTATGGGAGCAATGATAATTCGAAAAAAATAAAATGAAAGTGGGAATAAATATGTGGAGAATATATTTGCTTCTACTATAGATTTCTGCATCAATTCGCAGTCTGGTCATTGTCCCCCCCCCTGCTGTTGTTCACAGCTCAGAACACATTAAGCAGCTTGACAGACGTTTCTCCTGTAAGCAAGTGAACGTATCAGATGATAAGGTGGACTAAAGCCTATAAATACGGCTGTCTGAGTGTCCGGTGAGTTTAAACTCCGCTGCGCCACCTGAGGATCTCTGCCACCGTCCTTCCTCCTGCCTTCGACTGTTCTTATGTGGAGATCAGCACTATCAGAAGACTCATTTTCACGATCTGTCGTGGATGAATCAATCGCGTCCTCGATCTGTTAATACAATGTCTTTCTGTGCGTAAAATGCCGCGCTTAGTGCGTCCTGGCGCGGACGTTTCCTTGGAAAATGTGCGGTGTCAGTCGCGTTTCCTTCACGCCCCGCTGCTGTGGATCGGTGCTGAGCAGGAGTGGCATCTCGGCGACAAAATCTGGATGAAAGAGCGTCCTTTAGAGCTCAGGCATGCATCGAGTAGTGAGATCATTGGCGTTATAAATATCCCCGTGCCAGCAGAACAACTCCAGCTACTGCAGCCGGGGTAATGCCCAGGAGCGCTGCATGTAGGGACTCCACACGTGTGTGCGCACGGTTTCTGGTGCCCAGACCTCAGGAGCGACACCAAAATGCTAGAAGTGGCCTAGCGAGTGTCTCCTTTGTGGAAGAATGAATGTTCCTCTTTACCTTCTGACCTTCGCTCACTTGATTCTCGCCGCCGCCGGAGCACAGCACGTCTCTTTGGAGCGCCAACTTCTGGAGGAAGGGATCAGTTCGGGACGCAGGACTTGCAGGCTCTACTGTAGGGTTGGCATCGGTTTCCATCTCCAGATTCATCCCGACGGCAGAGTCAACGGCAGCCATGAGCCCAACCAGCTGAGTAAGTCATTCACTCCGGTTTCACGGTACATGGAGCAGCACAACTACTAAATTATACACGTCTGACGCGCAGAACGGATCCGGTGCGTCCCGTTGAGAATGCGCACTTGGATTTGTCCAAATTGAATCCCTTCTGTTTGCACTTGTATCTATTTTGAATGACATCGCTGGAAGTTATAACAATAATCATTTACACAGGAAGAGTGTGAGGACCGCGCACCTAAACTTAGGCTAGCTGACCCTGTGAAATATCTTAGCAGCGGCCATCTGGTTGACGAGTCTTGTTTGTGCCTCTCCGGGATGTTGGCAGGTAGACTATTTGTGGAAGTAACAGGTGCAGCAGTGAGACACCAGGATGTGTTGGATTGCCAATCAGCACGATTGTCATCACAACACCGCTACTCCAAACACTGCAAAAAATATCCACCATAAAAAAAACACTTCCACGATTATAAAGTCTGTTATTGAATCTTCAAATTGTCTTTGCCTCAAAACTAGTGGAAATATTGTTTTCTATGACAAATCAACTTATTTTTTTAATGAAAGACATCACACTTAAATAAATAAAGAGGAAATTGAGAAACTAGTCAAGATAATTCTCGAAATAAACATATTTACATGGGGAATCATTCGTTTTTCATATATAAATCTTGTTTCAGTTGATTTAATAAATATATGATGTCTGGAATTAAAAAACATCAGCTCAGATTTCTGCTGTACTATGTATTTCTCAAGGATCTACTAATGTAAGAACTAAAGCCGGACAGATATTTTTAAGGCTGACATCAATATTTGAATGTTTTTAAAATTATGATATTCATTTTTTTGAACTTAAACACATCACATAAACAAATATTTATAGGAATCCCTTAAATTTGGATGTTTAAAATGTGATATGTAGACATGTTGCAGCTCTTTCTGATGGACAAACTTGGAGACATTATTTCTAAATGACCTCAAACTGTATTTCTGTTTTACAGTTTCTTGTAACTTATCAGCTGATACAATATATCTGTGACTGGATAACACAGGGCAATATATTGTCCTCTTATCAGCCAGTTTACCAGTCTATCTCTAGTAAAAAAGTGGAGATATTCAAATATATCTTAACAAGAAAGACTGAAAAATGCCATTAGGGCACTTGCATCAAATCCAAATACATCAGTTTTAAGATTTTTATACATGTGACAATGTCTTAAAATTAGTCAGATGACTAAGATCAAGATTTCACTGAAATTTATTTTTCTCCCTTTGAAAATGTATTTATTTAAAAATAAGAAATTAACACTTAAGTGCTTCACATGCTCAGATGATATTAGATTATTATCAGTTTGCAGCTGCATACAGAAACACAACAAAGTAAGTCCAGTAACAGGAGTTTTGCCGTCAACTTTTTTATTAAAAAAACATCTATTTTTCTATATTTCAAATGCTCAAAGCGACATCACCATCGTTCAGCATTCAGAGGTTTGTCATGTGTCATCTACCCCAGAAGACTAAAGTCATAAATCAGATTTTTAGTTTTTTTACTGCACCATCAGATCCCTCATCGCTCATCCGCTGACGAAACGGTCGAAGCTCACCGTGAAAGTGCACTTGTGCCTCCATTTCATGGTCCCCTTTAGAAGAGTTGTCAGGTTACATGGATTTCAAGGCGACAGCCATGTGGCTTTGGCTCCTGCATGACAGCACTGGAGACGACCAGCAGACTGGAATTTCTTAGATTTGTAATATGAAGATTTTTTTTTTTTTTTTTTACCATCAGACTGCATTAGATACAAGTTAGATGTCATATCACTGCTCTGGAGATAATCTTAGATAGTAAAAACACTGTTCAGGAACTGCAGAGACAATGATCCTCTATTTAAGTTGCATTTCTTTTTTTTTAAAACTTTCATTCATTCTGGGAAATATGACTGACCTTGGTGCTGTACAGCAGTCACACTGATTTACCAATACTGTGTGAATATCAGTATTTTATTAATCGTAAGCGATATCTGTTCAGAACTTCCTTCCTGTCTACAGTTTCATAAATACACCATGTTAAACTCACAATGTTCTCTTATTGCAGTTTTGGATTTATTTGACAGATGAAGGTATTGCAACCAGGAAAATGTCTGGATGGAGCTTTACTTTCTGTGTACATTTCTTTTGTTTATTTTATTGCTCAATTATGGTTTTATCATATTTAATTATTTGTTTAATAGTCTAAAATATGCCTGAGTTTCTTGTATGAACTAGTGTGGTGTCACTGGTTTCAGTAGGCAGTTTCTTTGTTCCGTGAGAATCCAGAAGAACCCGCAGTGGTATGATCCATTATTCTGTACTACAGAGTTTAGAGTTAAAGTTTAATCTAATTTTAGGCTTTACTCCATGTACAATATTTTCTCTTAAGAGTTACATTGATATGCATCTGAAGAAAAATAGGTTTTGGTAAAAAAAAAAAGGAACTGCTACCAAGACCACCCTTTTATCAACATAAGAGATGCAATGTTTATACAAAATGATTGCTGTCAATGGTTTTCACTGTTATACTGTATCAACAATACTGGCTTCTCACAACTAAAGTGTGATCAAAGAAATATAGTTTAGGTGATTAAATGGTATTTTAAGGTTGCGGAAAGTTTGTGGATTTGATTAAATCTTAAAAAACTTTAACAGTGACTTGAAAAAAGATGCAAAATTAGGCCTCTGGTGTTGAACTCAAACATTTTATATGCCATTCCACTGCAACAACCCCACACTTTTATTGTTCCAACTTTTTCCTGTTTCCACTGAACCTCACACAACTTCCTGCTTTGGCCATTTATGATGTAAATCTCTATTGCAAATTATTTGCATATGAATTAAATTTGCAGGAGATTCGGTTGTACTGGTGAAGCAGTCCTCCATATTTGGTCACTAAATAGTCTTTCTTATGTTGTCTGTTGTTTAGGTGCCTTGCTAAAGAGCAAAATGGTTGTAGTTGCTGACAGTGGGAGATACATTTCTTATTCTTCAATGCCATACAGACCAGCAAGTCTTGCAGCATTATTTGTGTTTTCACCCAAAATATATAACAGCATAATTACAGTAAGTTTCATTTATTGTGACAGTGATAAATGTGATAAAATACAAAATCTACACAGTAGGAAACCACCATACTTAGATTCTTAACGGCGGATGGTGTTGCTAAGAGTATCATTTCAGCCGAGAAGCTACAAAAACAAATACAAAAGACATAGCAGAGTTATTATTAGTTCTGTGTGTATCTATTTGGTCTTTCCTAATATGCTCACCGTCTCTCATTGTTGAAATTCCCTCTGGTCGCCAGTAGAGGTTGATAAAGATATTTATATTTCCTCATTGATTCTTTAATTAAAACTCACCTGAAAAAGAAAACAAATTAATGGACAAAATAAACATAAAACTGTGGAAAAAGGTGCAGCTGAAGTGGAGTTGACATGACAGCAGAAGAACAGGTCATGTCACCTCTGTTACCCAGATGGCGGAGGAGCGACGAGATACAGAAAATGACAAGGGGAGTAAAAATACATGCTGTCGCCCATCAATCATCAGAGCATGTTGTTTGTCCTCCCAGGTGTCCTGGAGCTCTTTGCGGTTTCTCAGGGGGTCATAGGCATCAAAGGGGTCTACAGTAACAGATTCCTGGCCATGAATAAAAGAGGACGGCTCCACGCCACCGTAAGTATCCCACATGCGCATGCTTCTCCTGGAGCTCCACAAACTGTTTCTGTACGTTGCTATGCACTCTTTATATTCACTCTGAACACATCCATACAGCAATCTGTGCAGTGCTACTGAATGTTATCTTGAGGGGGACATTTATTTGCATAGAACAAGTGTTAATTTGAGTGTTGTTTGTCGACTCTTACAGCTTAAAATGTTAAACTAGCTCTGATGGGTTTGGATCTATAAAAAGGACCTTGGCACCTTGCTAATGTTTACACTCTCATAGTGAAATTGAGGTTGAGGGTCCGACTGTGCATGTTTCTAATTGGAAGCACAGGTTTTAGTTATTTATGATATAGTTGCATTCATTAATTTTTTTGGGGGGGGGCTATTTGAGGACAGAAGAACTCTGATGGTCACATATTCTGACATATTTTCACCTTATGAACATGTTATGGCTAACATGTTAGCAACAACTGCCTCCTCACACATTATCATCCCACTAAGATTGTGTTTGTGTCCAATATTCACTTTCTTTTTAGCTCTAGTTTGGTCTCCACCAACTCCTGAAAAAAATGAGCTGCTAGATGCAAGCTAGTCTAACTTTGTCTGTCGTTTCGTGTTGGGTAGGTAGTGTACAGTGAGTTTATCAGTGCCTGTTTGATGCAAACAGCTGCCTGCTGCTGCTGGAATTGAGGTTGATGAGAGCACTAAGACTGAACCATAAAGTCAAAATTATGAACTACAAGAGGCTAACAATCTCTGCAGAGATGCTGAGTTGGGTAATCATTTTCAGTAGGTTTGTTTTGTGGTTTTGTGTGGTGGAAATAAGGTGATAAAGGTGTTCCGCACCACACACTTGCTTGTTTGCTCTGTTCAGAAGAGAGTTTCTTGTTGTGTTTAATTTAATCTCCTAGCTGTTCTGAGCTTTCAACTGCTTTTCATGGTTATATTGCACATAGGGTCAGCAATAAACTTCCAAGCTCAAAGTTTTATATCATTTACTGCTTTCTGAGCAGACTTCCAGCCAGGGTTCATACCCGTCGCCTGAATTAAATTTGGCCAAAATCTGTGAATCCGCTTCTTATTATTCTCTCCTCTGCTGCAGCCCAACTCAATTTGAACTCATGAAACAAGTGTATTTCTCCATTAAAACCTTGCCTAGTGTGGCTATATTTGTTTTATTTATTAGTTTGAACAGCTTTGCATCTGTGCTGCATGACAAAATCCCTAAATCTGACATCAGCATGTCATGGCATACTTCTGTAATCTTTAGCCACAGTTTTGAAGACTTTCAAATCCCCCCAAACACACAGTAAGCCCAAATCTTCCCACAGCAGCTTGGCCTTGCTGCCGTCAGCGGGCCGGCCGGCCAGCCAGCAGCCAACCCCACTGACAAGTCATCTGTGGGAGCCTTGGCAGGCGTAGAGATAGAAGCAGCTCCCTATTAGCATGTGTTAATGGGAAGAGCAGACTAAGTCCTGTCTGGGATGGCTGATAATATACAGAAGAGTGAGCCACAAAGTGAAAATCAATATGTTGAGTAAACAATCAGTCAGGCAAGCAACAATCAGAGAGCCGGAGCGTCTGTGAGGCTGTGAGCTGCTGCTGGTGTGCCTGCTGAGCGACAGCGATTTATGCCCCCTCAGCTCCTAGTATTGTTTCATGAAACCCTGTCAGCGGGGAGTGGTGTGGCATCTTCTATCAAAGTGCATTCTTAGCCACTGCTTGTTAGAAATGCACTAATGTGAACTCTGAGCTCTCTACCAGCAGATATATATATATATATTCAGTTGTCATTCCAGCTTATAAGAAAATTACAGACTTCCTCGGGGTCAAAGCACGTTCCAAACAAGATTTAAATATGAAGTGAAACAGCGCAGGCATGGAGCAAAACAACACTCTGCAGGGTACCGCCACAAAATAAAGACCTGATCATTTTTTGTTCTGCTGGAAGTTTGTCATGCATAGCCATGGTCTGACTCAGTGGGACTTTCGTTCTTGTGGTCCAACATGTCTGCAATCCAGTCTCATCTGCCGCCATCTCCTGTTCCAAACTATCAAAATATGGCAGAGCTGTTCTAGAGGCAGAAAAAAAATCTCACTGCTTGAGTAAAAGGTCAAACAGTTTCTCTGATTTAGTAAGTGAATGTCGTGTTCACGTCAAATGGGATGGATGGTAGAGATGGGAGACGGTTGTATTATTGCACAGTTAAGATTTAAATACCAGATCCATTAAATGTGGCTTGACAACGTTGCTCCAAAGCAAGATGTTGTCACAACTCCTGGCTGAATTGTGATTAAACTTCTCATAGATATACCTGGCCCCCAGATAAAAGAGTTCCTAATGATTTTGGTTACTGCCTGACCTTTCCCCTTGGATGAGCACTTTGCCCCATGACAAAGAATCTCTAAACTAATAGACAGATTTCCATGGAATTTGTTGTTATTATGCACCACTGTCCCCGGCGGATGAATCATGATGTTTTCCCTTTTAGCATCGACATCAGGCCGAAATTTTTACATATGAAATAAAATCAAAACATCAAAATATAATGTACATTCATGGTCCCGATAGGAAGAACATCTTTCCCTGAATACTAACCCCTGCACTCTGAGAGACTTGGTGCACCTGATTTGACTTTTATCAGCCTATTGAATAGGTGTTATCATCACACATCTGTCCCAAATATACAGGCTAGAAGGGGCCTACAACCTACTAGTAGGTTCAGGAGGCCGTTATCACCCATTTATTTCAAGTTTCTGTCTGTGAAAACAAAATTTTTCTCAATGGAAAATGCAATATTTTGAGATAGTTTCTGCATTAAAATGTGTTTTGATAACATTTCTAGCGAGAAATGTGCATTTTTTTTATTTTCATAATCTTTGTTAAGTGAATATATGCAATGTTTAGTTTGTCAGTTAGTACGAGGATTTTATCATTGCTATGGTGGTGACTATGGACACTGATATAGCTGAAACCATGTAGTTGCATGTTGATTTATTGTGTATCTGAGCTGCGATGTTGTTTATGTTATTTTATGTAACTGTTTGATGATGTTCTGATGGAGTTAACATTAACCGTATTGTATTGTTGAGTTAACACAGTGACAGTTAGGAAAATACTTTACTGGCAGGTCCTCCAGTCAGCCAATCACAAAGCTTCAAATTCTGGATTTCAAATTCAGTTCATCCCTGGGGCATGTTCTTTTATTGAAAGAACATCAAACAGCTGAATGCCGAAACTGTCTTAAAATACTGCATTTTCCATTGAGAATAAAACAGACATTTTTTTTGTTTGTCATGTGACAGCACATGCCTGATAAGAGGCCCTCTGCGCCTGCTGGGCTCCACCAACATTGGCTTATTGAAATAAATGGGTGATAACAGCCTCCTGAACCTACTATCAGGTTTAGTAGGCCCCTAATAGCCCATATATTTGGAGCAGATGTGTGATGATAACGCCTATTCAATAGGACGATAACAGTCAAATCGGGTGCTTGTTCTCTGGCTCCAACTGTTGCAGTTGGAGCTTATTTTTCTGCAGCAGCTCTGCCTCAGAAATATTTGTATAAGTAAAACTCCAATCTGTGGCTACAGCTGCACTGAGCTATTTAACTGCCTTGATGATTTGGGGTGGATGTAAACCTGGGGGGCCACAGACAGACTCGGGCCTCATGTCATGGTGTCAGGTGACACCCTGAACCTTATCTTGTTGCATCGTCTGTCATATTTAATATTTAGATGTTTTCACAGAGGCAATTTATTGGCTGAATAATAAGCGAGGAGACAGATGCACATTACGCCACATGACCTTCTCTGCAAGCCATCACAAACATAATCTTTTGAGAGGTGAAAGGGTCATCTGCATTTGTAGAGCAAACAGTGAGCGATCAAGGGAGAGGGAGAGAGAGAGAAAGGCAGAAATACATGGAAGAGAACTAAAACAAGAGCATATTTCTGCCAAAAATGCTGATATACCATTAAGTATTTTATTAGAAAAATGTACAAAACATGAATAACTTCATGTTTTTGATTTCTGACATTTTTTGAATTCTGTCTCAGCCACTGAAAACACTTATTTATGTCAGATCAAGTGTTTCCCAACTACCTAACCCTAATGCCACCGGTAGGTCAAAGTTTCCTCTTTAAATATGCAGTTGAATATCTCATCATCTATTAGATGGACTGGCACAAAGTTATGTGCAGACATTGTATGTGTATTGCATATGTATGACAATGTGTGACTTTTCCTATAGTGCCATCAGCAGGTTGACTCTTTTGATTTTGAGTGATATGTCTCTACAAATGCTGGATAGTTTGCAGTGAACTTTAGTACTTTAGACATTTGTGTCCCACACAGGATGAATTTTAATAACTTTGGTGATCCCTGACTTTCCATCTAGTGCTATCATCAGGTCAAACTTTTTATTTGTCAAAAGCTTTGGTTTATGACCAAATACTTGCAAAACTAGATATTCCCCTCAGCCTCATCTGCACCCCTCAGCCTCATCTGCACCTTGTTTTTAGTGCTAATTAGCAAATGATAGCATGACAAGATGCTAAACTAAGATGGTGATTATGGTAAAATCAAAAGCTTTGACACACCTTCCCATTCCCTTGAATGAGAAATTGTGTCCAAAGCTTTTGACTGTTACAGTGTATGAACATGAACATACTAGGGGTTTGCCCGAATACAAACATGTTATTCGGCAAAGCACAAATAGTGGGTTTCTTATGAATATTTGCTTCATACAAATATTTTAAAAATTATTTGTTTTTGGGAAGAAAAAAAAAAAAGTCAAATACCAGCATGCAGGTCGGCTACATCTCTATCTCAGTCTCTCTCCTCTGCACTGTTACGTCTATCAGCAGGTCTCAACGAGGGGAGTCACATCTACCTGCTGCATGACGCACATTTCCTAATATGAACATCACTCCTGGAGCACCAGACACTTTAATTTTCTAAAATTAAAGGCGTAATAAAAACAAAAAAACTGTATTTTTAGGCCTCTTTCCACTTTAATTCGAATACAAATACAAATAATTTTGCTGCCTCAATAAATACAGATACAAATAAAAATACTGGGCCCACTGTGCCTGTAAGTACAGGCTCACACAGCTGTTAGCATGGCTGTTCAAAATAAGAAGCATCATTTTGCATTCAGAGAGTGTTTCCCTGGAAAGAGCTACCTGATTGTTGAGAAAAGTGAATATAAAAACTGACTGACTAACTGCATTAGGATTAAATGTCATTACTTGGTGTCAAGTCTTTTTAGTCAGTTACAAACCTTGTCCCTAAAGCTTGTTTCATATTAGAGTGGAGTCAGAGTGTAGTCTTAGTTCAGTTTTTAATCTCAGATTTAATGAGAATTTGAATTAATAAAGCACTGGGTCTGTATGGTGGTGAGAACCAACAGGAGACATTTGTGAAGAAATATTATTTGGGTAGAGGAAAAGTAAAAGTTAGTCATCAGTAACTTTCCACCTCTGCCCTCAATACCCTGAGGATCATGGGAAAGGTCCTTTTAAAAGAGTGTGACCAATCCAGCAGGGCAAGAGCCAGGTTAAACAGCTGTACAAGCATTATGATTTTAACAATAAGATCTCTGGAATCTGGCTGCAACCATTAAATCCTATGAAACACTGCAGGGGCTAAAGCTTCTTCCTGGTATGCATGCTTGTGTGTGTGTGTGTGCATATGTCCCTGTTTGTGAGAGCACATTCATACATGCTCCAATGGATTTGTTTCCAAATGTGTAATTCCCTGACTGGTACCAGAGCTGGTATGTTGCTTAAATGTAGCGTTCTGTTAAATAATTGCAATCCACCCATAGCAGTAACTCTGGTGTTCTGTACAATTTTCTAATCATCTTTAAAGACAACAGCCAAAAGGAACTGTCGGTCACTTTGAATAACTTAAATGTTCTGCTGCGGCCGCGGCGTGCTCTCTTGTGACTGGCATGTTTACCAAACGCTGTAATGACATCATTTTCTGCTATGCTGCACTCCTCAGCAAAGCAGAACAGTTTGTTTTATTTCAGAATGGCAGGCGGTTATACAAGGAAGTCCTACTGCAGCAAGAAAGCAGGCATCCCTGGGTACATGTCAGAGTTTCCCACCCCAGATATTTTTAGGTACAAAACAGGGGAACATTCAATGAATATCCCAGATTCTGACCATTAGATATGGTGAAGCAGAATGTGAGTTATAGGGAAATATTACCTTTACAGTGTAAGTAAGGGTGTAATGGTGCAAAGAACAACAATGTTTTCTGCATGATTTTTGGTTTGGTATGCGACTTTGTTTCAGTTTAACAATCGAGTAATTACAGTCTAATACTGTCTAATTACAGTTTGTTTTAACAAAAACTCAGAAGTTCCACCCAGAAAGTTTTTGGCAGCATTTCAGGTGTTGTCTGCTTGTCAAACAATTACAGTCATGTTAGACCAGCAGCGGTGGAGGAAGTATTCAGATCCTTCAGATTACTGTAATTGATGGATTAGAATAGAAGCAGCAGTTTAATATTGAAGCAGGTCAAAGTGGAGGTCATTCTAACTACTTCATACGCTCTTTGTTTAAACTATAACAAAATGTTCTATAAGATGATCATATTTTTTATCTAAAACCTAATGCAAAGTAATTAGTCTCTACAGATGTCAAATACATCTAGTAAATACTAATAGAGCAGAAGTATGTGAAGTATGTGAAGAAGTTAAGTGTTGTAAAATGGAAATACTTACATAAAGTTGAAGAATCTCAAAATTGTACTTTAAACAGACTACTTGAAGACATGTTCTTACTGCTCATATAGCTTGCACAATTGGCATTGCCTCCGCACATGAGAAGCCAGAAAAAGCCTTCGATATCATCTCCTGTTTGAGATATTTTTGGTTTCTCAGTAAATTATAGCAGCATTGGCCAAGGAGTAGTGGGAAAACTGTCAACACTGTTCAACCCAAGTCATCTAACATGATGTCATGACTCTGGAAATAGAAACATCAAATATGCTAAATCATTTTGATAGCAACACATGTGTGATAAATATCTCAAAACATCTGAAGTAGATCTATTGAACATGTCACATATGTTCAATGAACTGTCTTTACTGACAGCAACTGATGCACAATTCTGTGAAATGCAGATATGTTGTAAGAAATAAATTGATCTGAGGAACAACAGCCTGGGTGATTCAGGCAGTAGTTCTTGATGAAGTTAATACATCGGCCATAATGAGGTTTGAGCCAGTACAAAGGAGGCGCTGCTGCTTTCAGTCAAAGCATCACTGGGATAAGAAAAGTCATTTAGATGACTTTGAAACCTGACCACAAGATGAAAGTTAAGTCTCCTCAGTCATTTTGGAGATATCTCAGTTTTACAAGAGCTAACCCAATCAGATATTTTGTTCTGCAAACTGCAAAGGAGCTGTGCAGCAAGCAATTACAGGTTGATAGGGGCAAGCATTCAACATTTTCCCCACTCTGAATGCCGTTGTAATGGTGGTATTACACACAAGTATGATTCAGCCCTGTGTCATTGGAAATTAATTTTTTTTTTTAAATTTATGTTTTCTGCTTCAATCTTATAGATTACACAATAGGTCTAATATCAGTTCTCATTTTGTTCTCATAATGTATGAAACGACAGTGTGTAATGTCTGTAGGGATCAACCTGCAGAGAATAATCAGTGCCTCTGCAGCTCCCCTCGGCTTAACGGAGCTTTATAGCAAGTTTCAGCTCATTGTTTAACTGTCCGGCTGCAACTCTACTGTCTTGGTTCACTCTCAGTTCTCTCATAGTGTTGTTTTCATCCATGCAGGCAGCTGTTTTTCAGAGAAAAAACTCTAAAAAGCCACTGTACACTACCTGCTCAGCACCAAATGGCAAACAGACACAGTTAGCTGTAGACTAACTGGTGAACATAGTGAAGCATTTAGCAGCTAAAGAGCCAGATATTTCCCTCAGGAGTCGGTAGAGAGCAAAAACAGAGCAAATATTGGACTTGCATTCACCACATGGACAGAAACACAGCTCCCGCTGAATGATAATGTTGCTCCATAACTGCTGGATGTGGAAATACACAACTGTTTGCTAACAAGCTCAACATACCAACTTAAAAGGTGATGGTATGTCATGTTGAGTTCACAACTTTTTTCTGTTGAAAACTAGTGGACAGGTTTAAAGAGAAACAAATGACAAACTGATCCCTCGGTGATCTGTGCGTAAAAACAGCAGACCTACTGTAACATCACAGAAAGTTTCTCACAGTAGCAATGAACGTGTGTGCACTCATGTCAGATCAGTCTTAACAAGAAAATAAAATTGCATCAGTGGGGAGACTCTGGCGGAGGTCAGGTTCCAGATGCTTGTTGATGAGCGCTTCCTTGTAAAGGAATAAGGACCATTACTTTTTCTTTCCATGACTTGATGGCAATTATCTAAGGAGCAGCTAACAAGAGAAACACAGGGTTAGGTTACATGGTTGCATGCAAACAGACTTCCCACATGTTCGCAATGCCAAGCGTTGTTTACATGTGGACAGATCCACTATCATGTACTAAGAACTCATTACTTTGTGCATTTTTATACCTACAGTTCATTTGCTCTGGTCTGAATCAGTGGGTGAGCTGGAGCGAGAACATAAATACAGGAAGAAAGTCTTGAAGAAATCTTCCCAAATATCATGAAGGCAACATACTTCGTTGCTAGTCCGAGTCTGACTTTGATTAATTCTCTAGTTAGCTGCTAGCTGATTTCTGCATCCCAGCATGCAAAGCACACAAACCAGAACCAGGGGGGAAAAGAACCAGTTCGATTCAACCAGATTAGACAATGCAGTAATTAATCAAAATTAATCAAAAATAGTCTTGAACTACAATGAACCACAGTTTTCTAGTTAAGTACCATCAGATTAATTGGCAAGTGAAAAACAGGCAAGAAGTAACACTTTCCTTCCTTCTTTTCTAGGAATTGTTTACAGATGACTGTAAGTTCAGGGAGCGTTTCCAGGAGAACAGCTACAACACCTACGCCTCAGTAATCCACAGGAACCACAGGACTGGTCGCGAGTGGTTCGTGGCCCTCAACAAGAGAGGGAAAGCTAAGATGGGCTCCAGCCCGCGGGTCAAATCTCAGCATGTCTCCACCCACTTTTTGCCCAGGGTCAGCCTGCACGACAAGGGTGAGCGCGGCTTCACCATCACAGACAGGAGCAAAGAGAGGCGGAAAACCCCGCCGCCGCCGCCTCCCAAACCTCCCCTGGTGAAAGCTAACGTCCATGCGGGCACAGTGCCGAGACGTACACAAGTCAAGTACTGGCCCAAGTACCGGTTTGGGTAGATGTCACAGAGTTTGGCTCTATGTGGGGGATACGTGGTTCATAGACGTTGCACATATAAGTAACTGACCTGCCCAAAGAACAGACAGGTCATTTATCACCTTCAAAGCATTCCGGGTATCTATGACTTTTGTGAAAAACCTCAAAGGGCTGCCAGACCCAACTACGGAGCTTTTCTTTGTTGAAGCTATGATCATGGTTAGAAGTTGTCTTTTCCACTTGAACTGATGATGCTTCATTTTATGTTGTCATCCATGTACATGGTGAACTTCAGCAGAGACCCAGTTTGATTAAAAAATCTCTGAGATGCTGTATGTATGCTATAATGAGATGCTGTTAAAGCTGAAATCCATAACTTCCTGCATGTTGTCGGTCAGATACTGAAAAGAGTTTTTGATTATACAACAACGATACAGTAGAAGAGTTATCCATGTTTTGCTATCCAGCTAGCTGACTGAAAATGTCCTCAATCAACCAGGTAACATCCTCTATTTTTTTTTTGTTTGTTTGCTAAGAGACTGTACCAACATTATTAGGGGGTCCAGAAAAAGTGAGAGTTAAGTATTTATATTATATTTTAAGGTAGTCTGAATTTTTTGGTGAGCAGGGGAGTCTTTCTTTTACCCTAGATTTAAAGTTTGTTTCCACACTGAGATTTATTGTTAAAAAAAAGAACAAAAAAAACATAATGTGTTTTCTCATAAGCACAAAACAACAATCTCTGTATCGCAGCTTTATGCTCCTCATCACTATCTACTAATAGCTAACACAGGACCAGCAGATCTTTATAATTATTATTCATTGAACATTATTTCTAGCAAAGAATGGATATTTTCTTTACTAACAATGGATCCCACTTGTTCTTTAGATTTAGCAGTTCCAACCCCCCCTCCCTCCCCACCCCAGTACCTTTTGTACAATCCCTAAAGTGACACACCAGATAGAACAGAACGGGGCAGATTTTAACATACAAAAGTTATTTCAGAGTTTGTTTTGTTGTATGGTACAACTCTAATTTGAACAGAATTTATTAATAGATTTTATTTCAAAATGTGTTTTATAGCAAACAACCAATAAACAAGTTTAAAGCTGAATGAGATGATTTAAACAATAGCTACAATACATTTATTTGATACATCTAAAATGAGGAGGGAAGTTAAAAATGAAAAATAATTATCGCAAACTTTAATTTTAGTGAGTTTGAACTCAGAGCAATGGGGTTCAGGACAACACATCAGCAGTACACTCCACCATGTACCATATAGGTGGTAAAAAAAATAGGATATTGAACCAAAAAAAAAGTTGTGGATTTCAGCTTCCAACAGTAAAATATAACTGTTATAACATGTCTGCTCTCCCTGATGTTTAAACTATAAATGATGTGATAAATTTGACTGTGAGACATATTTCACAGCCACTTTGGAGACACTCAAACCTGGCTGCTTGGAAATTGCTTTAAACATGTCTCCTGCCTAAACATAAGAACCGACCAACTGTCCCTTTCCCTAACACCAGATTTGTGATAATCAACATGAAAACGAGGACTGGCTCTCTGGAGAGAGACCCCCCCCCCCCTCCTCCTCCCAGACAGCTGTGAGGGATCAAGGAGAAAACTGTCCATCAAAACTATCATTTTAGCCACCGGCTGTCCCCCCGAAAAATCCAGAGTCACGACCTCACAGCATTCCACCCAGGAGGAGCGCACACCGCCGTCACCGCAGGGATAAAGATGCCAAGAAAGAGCGGACCCGTGTTTTGGGGAAGGTTCAAGCTGTAGGTGTATCAGATGGCAAACAGCCGTGGAATGGCCGTGTAGGAAAATACAGAGATCTCTGGGGAGGAAGGCAGGGTTTGGCTGTGAAGAACACAGCTTGACTTACCCAAGAGCCTGAACTATAAATTCAATGCTGTCTTTAATTTAATGGTTTGAAATACTTGAGCTTGGGGTACATTTTGCAAAACCGTACAGGGAAAAATCAAATGAACGATCGACATTGTGCCACAACTTTACTTTGGCCTTATTCCTCTGTCAGAACCTGAATATTAACCAATTTAAAATGCTCCAAATACATTATGTCACAATGTATGTTCTATATATTCTGACAACTGAGATGACCATCTCAAATATTCGTGTCATATTAATAAGCATAAAACAACAAAGTGCAAGTACAAAAACATCTGTACACACTGTATTCCCATTAAATTGTTAGGAATATGGTTTGCAAATAGTACAAAGTCATGAATAAAACAAGCAACCAGAAATCACTCGACACCAATGCTGCTAAATCTAAATATGTTACGGTGAAAACATATTTTAATAGATTCAAAAATGCTTAATCTTCATCTGGAACCAAATCTGCCTATAAATATACAAAGAGATGGACAATAATGAGATATAAGCTCCATGTTTTTTGCTACAAGGTCTGTATTTAATGAGAAAATGTTCAAATTTCTTTTCTTACAAAGCTAAAAACAATTAAAAAATGTATGGATGTTTATCTAATCACATCTCCCTTTGCCCATGGTATAATTTTCTACCAATTTTTAATTTTAGCAATGGACAGTATCAGAGAAATTATACATTTTTTGAACATTAACGCATGTAAACATTTTCTCATCAGCCCTCAAAATAAAAATTTGAACCTGGAAATGTGCATAATATGCCCCCTTTAAGAAGTTTTTGATGTATTATGTAAACTATCAAACAGGTAACTGAACAAAAAAAATAACCACACAACAAACAAACAAACACTACTACAAAGTGAAATAAGTAATAACTTGAAAGTGTGAAATGTTTTCATGATAAGGTTAATACTCAGGTTAATACAGCGGAATAGAGTCACTGTGGCCAAGTGTTGCTCAGTGTTTTAGTCTTTATGTAGACATACAGTGTTCAGCCAAAACATGTACTGTAGCAAACTAATGAACCATCTTTCACGCTGTATTTCTTTGCCCTTATAAACTGTAGATATCTTGATGCTGTTTGTTTTTCATGATTTTCTGTGTTGTCATTATGTTGTGCGGTCCTCATACACATCCCAAAGAAATATTTTTTGTACCAAATTGTTTTTATAAAAACTTATGTATGAATAAGAGTTTTTATGTAATATGAATATTATAAATAAATATATCAATTGATATTAATATGTTTCATGTTGTATGTTACAGTACACTGTAAAAAAATGGCAAAAAGTCTGGCAGCAAAAGTTGCCAGACACTTACCATCAAATAACAGTAAAAAACATTTAGTTATTCTATAAAGATTTATTTTAAAAATACAGATATTTACTTTGGAAATTGTCTGCATTTTTACATTTTAACCATTGTAAAATAAAAAGAAAATCTCATTATAAAACATTGCTACAATGTTAAACAAATGTATAAATCTGCACAAAAAATGAAAAAGATTGCAGAACTACCTTAAAATTACCTAATTTAAATGAAGACTCTTGTTTTCATACAGTAATCTTTGGTAAATTCATAGGATTATCCAATCCATCCACAAGAGCTCCCCATCAAAGTACAGATTTCTGGATATAAAACATAGAAAAATTATGAAAAATTACATTCAAATTACCCTCCTTTAACACCCATTAACGGTATCTTGAGAGCTTTAGGCTTTTATTTTATGTGATTATCCAGTCTGTTTACAGTAAATCCCTGGTATATGTTGGTTTTATACTGTAAAAAAATAAGATCATGTGATAATAGTTTACAAAAACATAATTTTAATGATCATTACTTTATATAACCATTATTTGACAGTAATTACAAGCAACTCTCCAATATATTTACAGACATTTCACATTAATGTATGCGGTTCTGAATGTACCAAAACCTATGTAAAAGTACCTTTATATCAATTTCTTTTACACTGAATAAATATATACATTTTTCTACTGACATTTTACAATATTGTGCAATCCATTCAATGCAGATCCCCATTTGAGATGTATGAGATTTCAAGATGTTTAATAACCAGAATGTATCATAAAATTACCTTTTACTGCTTGCTTTACAAAGTAATTCACTATTTTCACAGTGTTATCCTTAAAGTTTCAGAATTAGTAAACCAATAAACAGCCATATTGAATTATAATGTGGGTCTGAAGTTGATCAATCCAATAAGAGCGCAAACAGAATACTTTACTAGTATGTTTTTTTTTTCCTCATTCAGATTACTTCAACAGACATCAATGGAAGCAAAACAGTTTTGTACATTGTGTCAGTACAATGTCCCATACCATCCCATACTCTAAGATGGTTCAAAATGTTAGTGAACAAATGTCAAATGTCTCCCAAATCCAAAAATGATTTAGCTAAAATTCAAATTTGTGATGTCATCTGATAATGTCTGGAGCTTTTCCAAAAACAGTGAATTGAGAAAGATGTTATAGATGATACACCCAGGGGGATGTTCTGAGTATATGGTAGGGTTGGGCCGATGGGCAATGCCATCGTCCCTAGCCAATGGCTGACAGTCATCAACCATTGAGCCTCTACCATCAGCACATTGTGATTTTAAGGCCCCCCCCCCCCCCCCGTCTGTCCATCTTTTTCATGGATTAAATTACTCTTGGCTTTTTACTCACGGAGCTTTTATTGCACTTACAGTAACGCAACGACTGTAGTTGTCGTCAACTTGAGTACTTCACATGATTCACTGTCTCTCCTCTACCCCACTCAGAAGGCACACACTCACACATGCACAGACAGATCAGCCCTGCACTGAAACAGAGGAGGGGAGAGAAACTTAGCAGAACCATAAACGACAGCAAAAAGCAGTAATTTATCCCACACAATATCATCGTCCATCGCGATGTTTCACTGTGGACATCGTCATATGCCAATTCTTAGACATCACCCAAGCCTAGTATACAGGTACATTTTCTGTTTCAGATATGAAAGGTTACTATAGAATAAAGCTTATCTGGGTATTAAAAAATTACTACAAAATTAGTTAGTAAGTTACACATGTGCAAGTCACAAGCAAGTCTCAAGTCAACCTTAAAGGCTCAAGCAAGTCCTAAGTCACTGAGACTCTCACTGTGACTTAGACTCAAGTGAGCCAAGTCAAGTCACTGCTGAACATCAAGCAAGAAAAGTCAGTAAAGTAACAAGTCAGTCACCATGAAAGAGGCTCTTAAAACACGAGAGAAAGGGGTACAATGGCACGCCATGACATGAGAAAACTGCACGTTAGTTAGTCTCTACAACTAGGGATGTCTATGGTTAGGATTCATAATAACCACTATTGATTAGGGGTTGATGGATAAATTATCAATAGACTGAGGTTGGTTGAGGTTGGATTAAATCAACTACAATTTGGAATGTCAACATAAAACTAAAGAACATTATGCAGGTTGATTAACTTTATAAATTAACTTCACATTAATTAACTAAGTAAACAAAAATAAATAATCTGATCTAACATGTTTTCCAGGATCTAGTGTTCATAATTTTGTATTTTATGCAGTATTAATGTTTATGGATATGTTGTATGACTTCTGACATTCTGCCACCAGGTTGTGCCTTTGAGTAAGGTGAGAGTTTTGAAGCAGAAGTAGATTAGTGTTGGCATGTTGCTTCAGGTAGCAGTGAGATGATGAAATATGACACAAGAAGTCCAGTTCGAGGGATAGATCCATGCGTTTTGTGATTATTCAGATGCCAAAACACTGCATAGCACTTTATAACACTGCAAATCACTATTTTACAAGCAACTAGCAAGTTTGTAAAGTCTGGAAACATGACCGCAAACATTTTTATATATATAATTCTCAAACACTGGCTTGGGCAACTATGGTTGTTTAAAAAAAAAATAGAACCATCATAATTATATTCTTTTTTTAGAAACTACATTAGTAGAACTGTTACACTGTTTTGTGCTCGATGTTTGTGTGATGTATAATTATTTGTGTAACAATGATTACTTTTTCATTTTCAGTCTAGGAACAAAATGTTCATGAACATGAGATGCTCTCAGGCCCTTCTTAGCCTTCTGGTGTATCAGCGCGAGGAGTCTTTTGAGTTCTCTCTCCACTGCCAACCAGCCAACATGTTTCTGTGTACAGTATTGTAAATAACTGTGCAAATATATTTAACAGCCCGGTTTCTGTAGGGTTGGATAGCATTTTTGTTTAATATCTTTCCCCCTGTTTCTCTTAAGTTAGGAGTTATGTCAGTGATTTGTATTTTTGTTTCTTTATGTTTAAATAGGTAATTTTAGGTTGATTAGCTTTAGTTCCCTTTTGTTTGTTGTTTTGCTGTTAACTCACCCTGAAACCACAACTATGAATTAACATTTAAAGGGCTGCAAAATCCCTTGTTGCTGCTGTTTCTTAGGAGCTGGGAAGAGGGAGTGTCATTTTCATGTTGCGCCAGGGTTTCTCCTAGGCCAGGTCATAACAGGGTACCAGGGTCTATACAACGAAAATGTGAAATGATCCGATTGTGGAACCGTCTAATCAAAATGGCAGAGGACAGAATAAATAAGAAAGTATTTATGTGGAGTAAATTATATAGTTCTCCATGGGCAAAAGAGCTTCACTCAATCTTTGAGGAGGTGGATATGCTGTATATCTATAGGAATAACCTGTGCTGTAATGTTAACTTTATTAAAAAACAAGCTTGTATTGAAATTTGAAGAAAAATGGTTTGAAAATGTTCTGTTAAAGCCAAAATTAAGAACATATATGCATATCAAACAGAATTTTGGCCCTGAATTATATGTAACATCTGGTTTATCTAGAGGCCAAAGATCTTTGATTGCACAGTTGAGAGTTGGTATTCTTCCTCTAGCCATTGAGATCGGTCGATTCAAAAATATTCCAGAGGAAAATTGTGATTTGGGTGAAGTGGAAAGTGAATCCCATTTTCTATTGTACTGTACAAATTATGATGATTTAAGAGAGTTACTGTTTCATGAAATTGTTTGACTAAACCCTGAAATATTTGGTGCTCAGATGAGCACAAACTGGAATGGCTGTTTAATTTTGATGTATTTAAGTTTGCTAACTTTATCTCAAAAGCCTGGAAAAGAAGGCAACATAGATTGTTTAATTAGTGTTTACTTAGACTTTTTAGTAATATATGGCAAACTTCCAACTGTAATTCAGAATGTTTGTACTATTTAATGATGGTCTCTAGATCTGAAGATGAAAGATTTTCTTTTTACAATATATACGTTGTACTCTGGTCCTGGCTTGTTGGAATTCATGGTGTCTTGTAAGCCCATGCGGGCTGGGCATATAGTTGTATACATGACACAATAATAAAAATTTCATTCATTCATATATTTTTAAATTCTTCTGCTTCTCCCAGTTTAAAGGCCCTTAATGATAGACCCACAGCGGTGTTGCCTATTTTGCTTGATTAGACCTCTACTTAGGAGTGTGTCGGCCTGTATAGACTGAGCCATATTTTGGTCTTTTAATTTTCTGATTGATTTGTGTAACTCAATGTCGTCAAACTTTTCATCCTTTCACAATTCTGTTTTTAAGCTCTTGACTATTTCAGATGCAATCATAGATCTTAAGATGTTTTGTGACAGGTTGAAAAGCAAATTTCAACATCATCAAGTCTTGTGTGAAATGTGAAATGAAGAAATGAAAAATACCTCTTCATTTCTAAATTAAAATGAACAGTTTAATTATAAGTTAAATTATATATTTCCATGGTAACAAACTGCTTAGCGACAATGAATCGTTTAGGTTATGTAGCCTTGTTTAATATTTTTGTTTGTTTGTTTCTTTTGAATTGAATTGCAAAAATCCATCATAATGCAAGTGTAAATCTTTGACATACAATAGTTTTTTGTTTCCTAAATAATTTGATTTATGTGGGATACAGAGTATACTTACATATAGTCCGTTACTGTATGCTTTACCAGAGACAGATCAGTAAATTAGAAAAAGGAAATTGTAATAGAATTTTTTTTTTGAATAAAAAAAAAGCAAGGGCACAGGTCAAAGAAAGAAAGCACCTCTTTTTACCATTTTTTTTTTTTTTACTATTTTTTTTTTTTTTCAAGTTTTGCTGTAAAAAAACAGAAAGTTGCCTTAATTGTACATTCAGTAATAGGGTGTGTATTTTTTGTATTTTTACATAGAATTTAATGTAATTTAACATTCAAGACCATTAAATAATTGAATAACCCTGTTAAAAAAAACCTATAATATTCAATTATATTAATTTATAGATTACCGCTTTTATTTTATGGTGAATACTTTTAATAAAAATAATTTACTGTGTTTTTATGGCATTTACACTTAATGTAGAAAAAAACTGTAAAATGAAATTGTAAATTTCTTTGAAATAACTTTTTTTACAGTGTAGGTAAAATTCAGCAAGTGGTTATACATATATGATGACAAATCTCTCTAGTTCCACTTCAGTCTATTTAAATGTTGAATGGGTTTTATTTCCACTGATGAAGATTTAATTAGTTTGCAGATTCTAAGCATTAGAAATTGTTCTGAAATATATGGATATCATATATGTCATTTATCCTAATCCTAAAACATTTAAATAAGGAGGATTCAGTCACAGAAAGAGTGCAGAGTCAAACTAATAAAGAAGAAGGTGTGTGTGTGTCCCAGTATTCACAGGATTGTGTTTTCTGATGTTCTCAAACTCTCCGAGGTCATGACAGTTTTAACTTAAGTCTACCTGAGTGCTGATGACTGACCAACATTATTCACCTTCTTTTAGATAATATGAGCATGAGTGGGATTTCTCCTCCTGTGACAGTGATGATTTGACATTTAACTTCATGAAACGTTTGTTCCTTTGGTACAAAACTTACTTCATTGACGTAGAGTTGACTGTAAAGGAGGCTTTAGCACAGTGAATAATTTCATACGTAGAAGTCAGCTGAAGTCTCCGTCCTCACTATGCCAGTTATACCATCCTGTTGATGTACACTATATTTCATCACTCAGCATGGCTGCCGTTACTTACTGTCTCTTGTTTTTTTTTACTTTTGCAGCAAAATAATCACAACAAAATATCCCAAGAAAGATGAATAGTTTGCTCAAATTAAAAAAATACTGATAAAAAGAGTAAGAGGAATCTATTTGTCGAATATATGACATATTGAAATATGGTCTCACAGAGAGGTGCAATATTAAAGACAAGTTTGATCTACATAAAGACTGTATGAGCATTATTCTTTACAACAGCACAGAATATGGCCAAAATTAGTGAACAAAATCATAACAAAGCATTTCACCTTTTTTTCTTTTTTTAGGTCCCTTAACTGTTGGATGAAAGTATTTACAGCAGAGTTTATTTTTTGTGTGAGAAGCTTTATTTACGTTATTTATCAGAATTGAAATTTCTTATACTATCAGGCTGTTGCCTAGTTAGCTGCTCCACACACAGATACTGATGGGGTATGAGTTCAATGGCACTGTGGTAATTTGAATATTGAAAGAGGAATGGTTCTCATTTATTTGCCTAATCAGATCAACTCAAGATTAACCCCCAAAAGAATTATTGTTTGATTTAAGGTAAGCCCAATCAACAGGCCACAGCAGCAGGGTTTAGTAACCTGCGTTCACTCAGCCACATCTTTCCAAAGTCTCTTCAACATGTGGTCACAATATGATAAACTAACTGCCAAGTTTACCACAATGTACGTAGATTTAGACTCTGTGTGAGCATCTCACTCAGTCTAATTTAACACAGCAGCAACAGTGAACCTGATCACTGAAGTGAAGCTAATACAGACGTATAAATGTTTAATCCACTGCTGCCTCCTGCTCACTCACTACTGTAACCATGTTTAACATTGCTCTGCTCACAGGAGCAACATCGAAGCTTATTACATGATCTGATTTCGCTGTAGTGTGGCACAAAAATGTATGTTACATATTAGCATTTGACTTGCTCGGTAAGCCAGGCGAATATATTGTGAGAATAGTGGGAGCATATGCTGTTATTCAAAGGTGGTTAATAATATTCCAGCCTTCAGAGGTATTTTGTATACTGCATGTGATATGTATTTTACAAATATGATATAGTCAAGTTTGAACTGAAGAGGAACAGAGTCTCAAAATGTTACATGAATTGAGTACAAATCTCAGATTAAATGTTGTGGACACACATTTTTTTAAATGATGAAAAGTTCAAAACCTTTTGAAAGTTGAATTACTTCCATTAATAAAGAAAACAAAATTAAGAGAACTGACAAAACATGTAGCGGAGATAAATTAGTGAGATAAAAATGGGGAAATGGTGAGCTCAGCTTACGTTTTGTGTTGTAAGTTAGCAGCTTTTTCTTTGGCAATTTGCTATATTTTTCTTATTGTCAACAAATCTCGTGTTCAGAGCTAAACCAACAATGAATTGATCTACTTATAGTGTGTGCATCCAAAGCCTGATATTTCTTATTGCTCTGTGCCATAAACCTCTGTTGTTGTCACAGAGTTATATTTTCATAATTGATAACTGTATTAAATAATGCAGTGGGTCTTTATTTCTAGGTAAGAAAACCCTTGGTGACCTCAGAAATGAGACAAAGGTTGCGTGACAATCTTTATTTCAAGTTGATCTCAAAGGAGCAGGTTCCCTCGTTAACCAACTTCTGCCCAACCAACTGCCTTCACTTCCTTTTGTCCTATTTGTCTGTCTGCATATGCTCATATTGGTCGCATGACCACACTGAAAGTTACATGGCTACCGCATGAGAGCATATTCATAACAATATTTTTTTTATCATTACCTCACTTTCCGTGAACGTCATTGCAGAACCATTAAAAGTCATGCTGCCTGAGAAAATTAAACAAAATGATAATAAAAATTTGATAATGACAGCCAAGAGTCACGGTATTTCTATAAATGGAGCGGAGAACATTCCTACTGAACATTTTATTCTGTATTTTACAGTCAGAAAAGGTGCCAAATAGTGTGGATTTGCCAGGATTTAGGGACTGACATCATTCGACTGGATAACTTTGTCATCTGGTAGATTATTCCAAGTTTGGGCCCAACATGAAGTGTTATGAATGAATTTAATCAGATAAACCACAGCCTAGAGACATTTCACTTACAAAATATTGATAGGCTATGCTTCCCACCTGTGGTAATATGGTTATTTAATCCTAAACTAAATTATAAAGCACTCCACAACAAATAGGCTAAGTCACTCATACCAGTACAGATGTAGACTCCTCATTTAAACCTGCATAGCCAGTTTTATGGCCACTTGGCAGCAGAAAACAAAACTTTTGTCGACAAACAACATATTATCACAGTCTGAAGTTGTTTTTTTTGCTAATGTCTTAGCAAATGATCGCCTATTCACACGTCCAGCAGAAAAAGACCAACATTATCATTCATTTATGTTGTGTTTCTGGCCATCCAATAAATCTAATTGTAATATTCACACTCATATTAGCGTCGGGTGGGTGTCCAGCAACTCCTCAGAAAGTGTATCTGTCTCTTTAGCTGCTAAATGCTCTATTTTCTTCACCAGCTAGTTGCTAACTTTGCCTGTCTGTTGTTTAGGTAGCATACAGTGGATTTTTTTTTAGAGCTTTTTCAATTATAAGAGCTGCCTGCCCCTGATAGAAATGAGGCTGGTAAGAGTAGACTGCTGGCTGGAAAACCAAAACAATGAGCTAAAATAGGCTAAATTGAATAGTAGAATTGGATGATATTTATCACTGGGCAGGGTTCATTACTACAAGCTTAAGGTTTCATATTACAAAAGCCATTTGATCCATTGTTAATATGAAAAATACTGATTGGTGCAGCTGTAAAATCCCCGTCCGCTGAAAAATGTGTTTTCTTTATTGTCACTTCACTTGGATATTTGAGCCTCACTGTGCAGAATGATGTATGTGCAGAGTGTCACACTAGAGGGCTGTTTTCACATTAACCTGCTGAAGAGTTTCTCTGTGAGCATGATTTGTGACTCACAACAAGCTTAAAGGTTAATCATGGTCCAGTATGCAACTCACACAAGTGTGACGTGGGAACGTGAAGCCTTCACTGCACACTTACACTGACAATAGACTTTTCAGTGAAGGAGGGACCTCTTTTGTCCAGCAGTTAAACTTTTGAAATGAACAATATTTGCATATTCGTCAATTCAATTTCAATAAGGAATAAATGGAAATTTTTAGGTTTTTAATGATACAATTCTAGAGGGGATCTTTTTTAAGAAGACCAGAAAAGTGATAGCATCATCACCATTACTCTCCAGCATTGTCATTATAACCTTTTTATGAGCATTTAAATTGATTTGAATGGGTTCTGCAAAAGTTCATGTTTGCTTGTTTGCTCGGTATACAGGTAAGGCGGTTGCCGTAGCAACCGTTTAACAACACAGACAGCGGGAAGATGGATTACAACACAGCCGGTCGTTTCTTCGATTCTGCAATGAAGTTTAAGGTCTACGAGGATTATCTCGACTCCAAAGTCACACCAATGGATTTATTTTACTTAGAGGTGAGTTTTACACTGTTACAAATATTTGACGTAAGCTCTAATGTTATAGATAACCTCTCCCCCAACGTTTGTACGCCAAGTCAAAACCGCATTCACTAAACTGAGAGATGAAGACACATTTAAGGTATCTCCAACAGTACGCAGGGTTAAAACACTTTTTTTGATTTTTTTCTAACTTACCAAGACACCCTTTTGAATTCGGCATATATTAAATCCTACATTACGATCTGATTAACAATAAACTAAATCACTTTCTTCAGGTCCGTTGCTGTGGAGACGTCTGTGCTGATAGCTAACGTTATTGTGGCGGAAGACGACGTGGAGCAGGATAATCGTTAGTGAAAGTTGTTTTTTCACTAAGTTACATGCAGTTTAAACAGTTTAGTAGTAGCCGTATTGAACATTGCTTCCTTAAGATTGTGAAATTGTTTAATATATGTTTTACAAAGTATGTCTCTGACCGCCGTTGAGCAAGTTAACAAAATTTGTCAAAATTATGAATGGAATCTGGCGTAGGATCCTCTTTATACTCTAAACGACATATTTAGGGGCAACTTTACTACATTATGTACACATGTAAGCGTTTTCTAAATTCTCGTTGTTTTCTTGACAATTTTCCGTAGCATTCATAAACCTTTTCTACATTAATACAATGGATCTGGTGGAAGTCTTTGCCATGTAGGTAAGTTTGTTGTCGGTGTAGTTGTTTTAGTCATACGCTAGGTGGCAGTAAAACACAGGTATAGTCCTAGAGGTTTGGCTCACCACAGTCAGATGAAGACTGCCTAATTAGAGAATGTAGATAAATTAATATTTTTATCACTCCACACTCTCTGTCTCAGACCAAAAGACACCACAGATGTTTCTTGAAGTCTTAGTGAGTTCTTGGTCTAATGTTAGTGTGTGTGATATTCATGTTTAGTAAATTACTGTTTAGACATTTTGACAGTGTGGTCTCCAGCATTACTCTGGTATTGACAGCAATTCTCAGACTTCTGGTGCGACATTGAGACCGTAAATTAAGTAGTCTAATTATCAATTTTTCAGAAGCTGCAATGTATCCACCATTATTACTAAAACATGTTGACCTCATTCTGTCTTTAAAAGCAGTGATTTATTTAAAAAGATAAAAACATGTTGTTTTTTTGTTTTGTTTTTCTAAATAGGCTTTTAAATCAGCCTAAAATGTTTAAGATCATCTGGAGTTAAGATTAGATAAAATATAACTTGATTCATCTTGAGGGATTTTTTTCTGCCAGTATACATAGTATACATAGTAAAATAAAAGTATACCTAAGATACCTAAGAGATATTATACCTACACACACACACACACACACACACATATATATATATGTATACATATATATATATATTTAATAGTGGAATGAGATTGTCAGAAGTGGTTAAGCTGCTTTTCGCCCAGCAGATGGCATACTTGCTAATGATATATAGCCACCGTAGTGGCCACTTTGTTTGAACACCTGTGTCCACACAGAGAAGAGAACAACTCATATCTGACCTGATAATCAGCTGCAGTCAATCACTATCAAACTCATTCACCCCCGTGTTGTGACACAACACAGTCATCACAGGTCATCTAACCTGTGCAGTCATGCTGATAAGGCCTAAGTTCTGATAAATCCGCTAATTATAAACCAATTTTTCCTGGATGATGTTGTTTCAGACTTTTCACAAACTATGACTGTGTACTCAGAACCCTGAAGTAGTCAAAGAGGTTGCATTACAAAGTCACTACCTCCTTTGCCAGGATAGATGTTCTGGAGTATTAGTCCAGGTCCTGGTGTGTCGACTGTAAGAAGCAGCTCATTCAACTAGACTTATTCAATGAGCCTTGAAAATAAAGACAATGATTTTCAAGCCAATTTTAGGAACGGCACATGTCTGAGACTCATTTCTAGTGAGCCACATCAAAGTTGAAGGAAAATATAACTTTTCCACGCTGGTGCGGACACTACAGGCCTGGCTGCTGGGATTTTTGGGTAGTAGGACATGTGGCAGGAGCTTTGATCTGACAAGCCACAGGATTTGACAGCAAGATTGGGTTTTTAGATGATGACTTTATGGTTTGGCTTTAATGATGCTGGGTCTGCAAACAGTGATTGGAATAATGCAGTTAACAATCCCTGCTGAGGCACTGACACGTACATGCTCGCACACACACTCACGAAGAAAATGAATGCACCTGTGCATAAGCATGAAATCACATTAAACCCATATGAAGCTTGTGGTGTTGCAGAACAAATTCCATATTCTAGGCGGTGCAGTGAAAACACATTTTTATGTACAGAGCAGAATGGTGAGTAAATCCTGAATCGTATTTACTGACAAAATATTAAACTTTATTTGTCTGTACTTAGTGGTGGTGGGTGAATTCCCTCGCTCACTCAAAACCAGGGTGTTGGAGAAACTGGTTTTAGCTTCTCAAATATGAAGATTTACTGTCTTCCTCTGTTTTATAGTATTATTAGTATTACAGTATTATTGTCTGACTGTGGTTCAGACAAATGAAGCCAATTAAAGACGTCACATTCACTATTTTCACATTTTATAGAGTAAATGATTAATTGAGAGTAATCCACAGATCAATCAGTAATGAAAATAACTGTTAGTTGCCGTCTTGTAAGTTATCTCACAGCATAGACCGCTGCCAAATTCAGAAATCTCACAAACGTTGAGAATCTCCAGTCTTGACTGCAGGCCCGTGTCACCTCTCCTTGACTGACTCCTCTCCTATTCTTTTCTCTTGCAGAGCAGGGAGTTGGCCCGCAAGCTGGTGGAGCACGGCCACAAGGGCACGGTCCTGAGCAGGGAGGAATTTGAAGAGAGGAAAGCAGCTGCTCAGGCTGCAGAGGCTGTGAAGACCAACGCTTCCTATAACAGGAGTCGGCCAATGTGAGTTAACTTCTCACCGCGCCCTCTGAGGTGCTGTCTGCATGACTAACAGGAAAGATAACTTCACACCCAACCACCATACAAAATGCTTGATATCAGGAAGCTCAGTTATATTCTGAAAATTCAATTTGGCTGTTAAAAGTCTGGAAGTTACTGTCCTCCTCTCTGCCTGTCTGTGTTAGTGTTCTGTGGTTTATTGACTTCTCAACAGTGTGAAAGAAGAATATTTCAGGCGAGTGGTCCTCAGTCTTCTCCCTAGAATGCGTTTATTGTGCTGGAAGCTGGGAGCTCCTTGTGTATCAGTTTCTGTACTATTGTTCAGCCAGATTTACCTGCAAACCAGATATGAATTATCCATATTTTTTAAATTTAAATAAGACTTTCTTCACTGTCAAGGTGTTTTGCACATTTTTAAAATGTCAGAAAAAAACTATTATTTATATTTTAGACACAGGGTCAAAGCAAGACACTGACTAGCAGCTTTAGGACTGTTGTTCTGTAGCTCATTCTGACCTTTGACCCTCCTGTTTCTCTTGACTGGGAGGGTCAAAGGTCTTTGACCCTCATGTGTAACGATGGGACATTTCACAGCTGTGGAAAATTATTTTGTCCTTCGTCTTGATTTGTCTTGATGACTGTTCACCTCACTAAACAGTAGACACATTCTGTTTATGTTACATTGCACTTACATGCATATTTGATTGGCCAATGACGCTGAATGATGTCACATTGTGCTGTGATTAAAGTTAGGTCAAACTAGGTCAAACTTTTTTGCCGGACGGTCCAGCATGTTTTTACCAGGGCCCGTCTGCATGGATACTTTTGCTGCATCAATGCAGTGATCTCATTGAAATGAATGAATGAGCGGGTTGTGTTTTGATGCTGTCCTATTGTCAATCTGAAAACATTAGTGGTTTCCCATTAGACACACAAGTTCACCACTGCACTTAGCCAGAACACTATTTTAGATGTGGATGTGTTCTCTCGGGTAGCTGCGCAAGCAATAGCGGCACACACACTTTCCTGATTTCCACCAAAGTTCAACTAATAGGACTTTGACACCAAATACACACACATACATAACACTTGTCAGCTGAATGACCAATTACACTGTAGAGAACAGCCGAACAATCTGAAGGACCAATTACACTATAGAGAAGGTCGGAGGAGTTATGCAGCTTATCCGTTCCTACTGGGACTTTGGTAGAGAATCAAGCATATCAAAATATCAAAGCCTGTTAACCACATCCCTCTTATTGGGTGTTAGTTGCTAAGTCAAAGTTTGAGTGAAGTTTTAAGATATAGACTTTAATTCACAATGTATTTTTCTTTCTTTCTTTGTTCTTTAGACATTAAATTCTTCTTACAATGAGCTGTCGCCGTAGAATCTGTGGAAGAAAATGTAAAATGCATTTTACATTTGACTGCTAATCAAAGATCGACAGGTCATAAAATCAGAATCTTCAGCCCGTCATCCCAAGAAAAACCACAGTATAGGTCGTAAATTCAGTCGCCAAAAAACAACCTATAGTTACATGTGAGCAACAGACACCATCAAGCGGCCGTGGCAGTTCAGATGACGTCTGTTATAATGTGACAGATTTCCATATTCGGAGGTGGCGGGTGGCAAAAAGGTGGACTTACCTGCAGGAGACTGTTCGCTTCCTGCTTCCAGCTGCCAGTGTCATGTTTCCAACCGTGAGTCTGGACAGTTTTTTAAAAACTGTAACTACATTGGTCATGGTGCTTACTGTTGACATGACGATGAAGGTCCCAATCCATGATCTTTCCCTAACCCTAACCCTTCCTAACCCAATCCATGATCTTTCCCTAACCCTAACCCTAACCCTAACCCTAACCCTAACCCAATCCATGATCTTTCCTTAACCCTAACCAAGTGGTTCTGTGCTTAAACCTAACCAGACCTTAACCACAGTGTCATCACACCATAAAACAGTGATTTGTTTATGGCATATTCAAAAACTCTCCTATGGGTCGTTCTGGAGTGCATGGTACAATCAACCTATGTGGTCGATTAATTACGAGGATCTTTTATAGTTGTATCTGGTACAGTAGCGATTTGAGCAGCTCAGTTAATCTTTTGTGATTTCATCTATAATAAAAGACAGGATAAATGCGAGTAATTCATCAAGAACATGTCCTGGTATGAATGTGGCTGTTATTTGAACATCTGTCTTAAATTCAGATCAAAAACGTTAATATAAACAAGCCGAATGACAAAAAGTACAAACTAGAGTCCTTTATAAACTGCCCCTCCTGAGGAAAGTCATCACACAGATATTGTTCTCATTCTTGATAAAGCCATGTGGTTGTGGTATCACCTTTGATGACAAGCCAGAACAGACTCCAGATAAGACCATTCACCACACACACACACACACTCACTACATACTCATACACTAAGGGGTTTTAGAGGTATCCAAACATTTACCTGCTAGGTGTTGAATTTGATTGAACCCTCAGATGCTTATCCAAACGTGCAGATGTCTCGCCGCTGTCCCCCCCTCCCCCCCCTACCCCACCGCCTCCTCCAAACGTCTGTGAACATCAGTGACACTGGTGAAATGGGAGCCTCCACACCTGCAGTTACAGTGATATTAGGCCACAAAGCCTTTCATCTTGTCCCAACAGGATCCAGGGAAATGTTGTACGGGAACACTGGGATGTTATATACACAGCAGTTTGTTCCGTTTCCAAGATCTACATCCGTGTCGAGGTTGTTGTGAAGTCTGTGATCCTGAAATGTGTGGTGTAAAGGTCACAAATTTGATTGGAATAGAGGATCAGATACTTCACTTTGACAACATCTAGTCAGATTGCTTTTGAAGAAATCCTCCACCGAGAACCCGTGTTATGAATATCAAACATTTGCACCCTGTGGCCTTGAAAAGTGATTCTGCAATGTCTGAAAAAAAGCATCTAGCTGTCCAACTTCTCAAACTGCTGCTGCATAATCCATTTTCTCCGCTGTTGATTAGAGGATACAAGGAGATGATAGAACAACACAGAATATCTGGCTATGTTTTGAACATAAAATCAATAGCAGAGCGGGGCTTGGCGATATTTTTTTGTCAGTTACTGAAATGTGTCAACAGTTTGCATCAAGTGTCTGGTCAGATTTGAAATCTTGTTGTCTACTCATCCATTGTTCAGATACTGTAGTTTCTAATTTGAATCAGAATTCTGCCATTTTCTATTATATATCTTGTATTGCTGCTTTATATAAGACATTTTACAAAAGAAAACCTTGATTTCTCTTGTTAAAAAGGTTTCATAGTAAAACATGTTCATATTTCTCAAGTTGGGTATCACGGGTGTCTGTACCAAAACCAAGTATCTGCACTAGTAACAAAAAAATTCAAACAATACCCAGCCAGCTCTAGTGGAGAAATGGATTATGTTGGGGTGGTTTAAGAAGTTTCTATAGCATAAATTACATAAGTTTTTATGTTTTTTGATATGTTTTTTCTTTGGTTGCCATTGGAATCTGTTATAACCGTTGTGAATCAAAGATCACAATTTCTTAAAGCCCAAGGTGAGGCCACACAGTCCAAAACTGAAAGATTTTAAGATTTACATTAACATTCCTTTATTGTCATCTCTCAGCACTCACATACATTGAAAGAAAATTTGTCCTCTGCATTTGACCTATAGGAGCCGGGGACCAACTCCAGTTCTTTTTGCCAGTGCCAGTGATCAGGGGCACTGACGGGGGAGTATTAACCCTACCATAATTATTCATTTAACATTTTATTTTAACTTACTATCACATAAGACAAAGGAAACATGCAAATCCTCACAACTGAGAAGCTGGAATGAAAAAATCTTTGGCATTTTTGCTTGAAAAGTGACTTTAAATGATGAATCATTGATGAATCAATTTCAACTCAAACTCTACTCTGAGAGCCATTTGTCAAGCACACCAGTGGTGAATACTTTGATACTCAAAAGATGGATTTTCAGTTAAGTATTCCTTTATAAATTTACCTCAACCATTACAAAGTTACATTGAAACGTTTGAGTCCAAAATTAAAGGAACTTTGTCTTAACCAGGCACATGTTCAATGAATGTCAACACCACAAGTGTAATAAGGGTGCAGAGTAGTTTCCATTTGGCCTTTTTCATATTAAATTTTGACATATATAGAACATATTCATTAGAAACAATGGGAAGACGGATTTTATCACTAGCTGCTTTCCATCAGCCTTCCATCCATTTTATTTTGAATACTAAAGCACCTGTTTCTAGAAATTAAATATTTTCAAATAGAAAATAGTCCCTTCTGGTTCTACTTTTATGTGATTTTTTTTTATCATTATTAATTAAGGAGTAGCTTGCGTTTTCATCAGTGCTCTTCAGTAGACAGAAGAAAATGCTCCGTTAATAATCGGACGTTGCTGGGAAAAGCATCACTCATAACCGTTTTACAGTCTGTTGTTCTGAGCTGGCTGGACTGCAGCGAGTGGTTTTTGAATCCTCTCCAAGGTAATTAACCAGCAGTGTTATGTTATTTCAAAAGGAAAACACTTTACATTGGATGTGATCCTGTTCTAGGTAAGTGATAGCTTTCAGCAAATTAATGTTAATTTTTTATATTAAATTTAACCTTTAAATAATCATCTGATACATCTGCTGTCTTTAGAGTTTCTCACACTTTTCTCTCACATTATGTGACCTGAGACTGAAGTGTGGGTAAAGAAATTTAGTACATTTCACCTGCTGTTTGGATTATTGCTTCAATGCCAACAACCTGTAGGCGAATATAGGCTGACATATTTTTTTTTAAAGTATGGCTTTTGAACTAATTAACAGCTTTCATTGCTTTCCCACACTTGGGTATTTGAAATTTTTTGCGAAAACCCTTGACAAGACAGAAAAAAAATGCACAGCTTTTGCAGGCCCTTTCCATCAAAAGTGGCAAGTTTGAGCTGTGTCACCTTCTCTGTTAAAATGCAGATTGCTATTTCCTTTGTGGTTTTCTGATTGGACTTCCACCAAACTGACCCCATGACCTCCTGTTATGGTCACATTGTGAAAACACGGGGCCCTGGGATGCAATGTACCACCTGCGAAGGGGCTAAGCACAATCAGTACAGTGTTCTGAAAAATTAGTGTGGTCACAAAAACTGGCAGCTGTGCGGTAAACAAACTAAATGTAGTTCTTCTTCAGCTAGCAAAAAAAAATCCAAATTACAGAAGTGATGTTATAGAATAAACATGCATTTGGATTTGCATTTATTTGTGCCCCTTTTCAACACATGGTAATCTGCTTTTCAGAACCTTGTATTTCCCCTAAAGAGTTTTGCACCTGCATACTTATCCACTCATGGCACTGGGTAGCCATGCTGTTTTGGGAATGCCTTTTGCCTTCTCTGTAGGCCTTAACCTATGTCTCCCAAGGCATGTCTTTTTTCACTGTTCTGTCACTACTCTGTGTTTTTTTCCCCTTCCTTTCTCTTCTTTTCAACCTCCCTGTGCTCTCTTGGAGACCTTTAGTGCCTGCAGGTGTATAAATAGAGCTGTTTTCAATTATGGGCTAACCTCGCCTGTAGCGTGCATCTGATCAATGAATGCCCCTGCACCTGTGGTAATAAAATACCAGGGGAGTGGAGATAGTGCCGTGAATGCTAATCAGATGTTGCCCTGTTGTTGCCCTAGTCTCATTCTTAAGGACAACATACTCCTCCTGACAGCTTGGCTGTGAAAGGGGGGCTTTGCCAGCACATCACAAAAAAAGACCAAACAAAAGACCTGGTGCTCTCATCAGACCTAAGTGAAATTCAATACGTGATTGAAAAAGGAAACTTGAATGAATGGGATGCTTAGTCAGTTGTGCAGTTGTTTGGTTTGGGGGAAGCCAAATGGGTAAAGTCAGGATCAACAGTTGCACAAGAACAGGGTTGGGTTGTGATAGTCAGCTTCAATTTTGGATCTGATCCCAAGTTGGTAAAATATGCAGAATTGTTAAGCTGAGTCTTTTATCTATTTCATCTTTTTTTTAATTAGTAAAGAACAATGTATAAAGCACTCAGGTAAACAGCAAATGTAATCTATCAGACAAAACTCGAGTTTTAGTTCTTTGATAATCAAGTTTTGATTCTTACGGCTCTATGGATGTCAGTGTCACTGTAGTCCAGACTGAGATGTCTCAACAACTATTGCATGGATTTCCATCAAATTTTGTGAAATCATTCATGGTCCCCAGGTGACCAAATCTTAATGACTTTAATGAATAATGTTGCTTTAGTGCCACCTTGATGTTGACGTTTGTGGTTTTGAGTGGAATGTCTCAACAACTACTAGAGAGATTGTTATGAAATTTGGTACAGATGTTTATTTTTTTCCTCACGGTGAATTGTAATAACCTTTGTGATCTGTTAGCTTTCCCTCTCACATAATCATCATTTCAAATTTGATTTTATTATTAATATAGTTTGGGCTAAATATCTGCAAAACTAGTGATATTCACATAAGTCTCAGCTATACTTAGTGTTCAATGCTAATTAACAAACTATGATGGTGTCAGAGCTGCTACCACAGCTGCTAAATTATTATAAACAGATTACTAATGTAATGTTATTACTTAGCTACTCACATTTTTTTGAAAACTAAACCTAAAGAAATCTGACAAGTGGAGTCAGTACTGGATTCTGATTTAATAGTGTTTTGTTCTTGAAGTGACATAACCAATCAGGCTTGTGTGTCCATTTGTCTCAAAGGCGTAGTGTCATATCTTATCATAAATACTTGTTTTGACTTTAGCAGGACCTTTCTCCTGCTATCATATATTCTTCACCACTTAAACCTCTCAACCTTTCAGATGGAAATTGGAAAATGTGTTCTGTTCAGCACAAACAAAAAAAAAAAAGTGTCACATCCATATTATAAGTCCTGATAGTCTCAAGTTTTTATCTTGCTGAAGCATAACATTTGATATAAAGTAAGAGACAAACAAAGGGAGCAGGGGAGCACTGCTGAGCAGACGTGAGGCCTCTGCTTCCTCTCAGCTCCGGCTCTGGCTCGGGCCCAGAAGTCCATGTCAGCATATGTCCTGACCTCGCGTGCTCACGGCAGCCCTGCGAGGTTTCCATCAGGCTCCCCGCGATCTCCCCACAGTCCAAACCACAGCCATGCTCATTGTCCATTGTGCTGCTACGTTTTTACAGTCTGCCTCAAGAATTCTCCGCTCTCTAACTCTCTACTCTATATTAAAAGTGAGCTATCACTTGCTGTGCCAAGTAAAACCAGTGCCACGAACACGCACAGTGAATACATTTCACTGCGGATCCAACCTCCAGATGCTTAGCAAAAATAAGATTGTGGATGTGACTGACATGAGAAGCCTCACAAAGCTGATCCCAGCCTCGTTTTTAGCGAGCCAAACCCCCGCCACTCTCCACGACTGCTACTCTGGCGAGGGCCCTCAGGCGACGAGGTTTTGCAGTCTCTATTACATGTGCTGTCAAGCCAATTGCCTTCCTTGCACTCTGTGATTTTGGACGGGTGTGTAACTTTGGAGCTCTCCCCTGCAAGCTCTGTCCAGAGACACACATCCTGCCAGGCTTAAGCTCGCCACCACATCCCACCACGCAGCACATAGATCAACATATACGCCACTTCGGGACCAGCTGGTGCAGCAGTTAATAAATAACAAGCTGTCCTTTGACCTGGATGTTTCCACGTATTAGAAGTCATTGCATATTTCATAGTAATGACTCGATTTAATGAAGCATCTGCCCTCACTCATCGGCTACATTTGATATGTGAGACAACAAAAAAATATGATTTATCTCGACAAAATAATCTGAACTCCACGTGACTAGCTTGTTCCAGGGCTTTCAATCGCATCAATTGCAAGACAATAAGATTTTGTTTAGATGTGGTCTGACTGATCTGATTGGTTGAAATACATTTTGTGTGCATTTACATCTTGCATAATTTTTTTTCTTTCATATGTTAATGATAAACATTTTAATCCGCAAGCTACCCCGTAACACACAGATGTAAGGTAAGGAGAGTTGGGAATTGAGAATCGGTTAAAAATTTGAGTCACAGTTTTGTAAGAACATCAAGGAAAATACTTTATCAGCCAAATTCCAATTAGGGAAGTTGTTTTGTTTTTACCGGTCTATACAGTTGTACATACAACATTCTAGCAGAAATTTTACACTCGAGACTTTTGGCTTTTGAAATATTTAGAATTAATCACTTCTCTCAGGACAGATGGGTTTATAAAAAACAGATTAAAAGTTTAATCCAAATCGGTTTACTCTTGATTTATAGTAATTTATGCTATTTTACATCATATAGACCTGGTGACTGTCATTTATAATGAGCTTCTGCAACACTAAGTGACTTATTGAGGATTCTCACTTTTACCTCTCACATCCTTCAACCTCAGACTCAGTCGGTTTCTGATGTTAAATCATATGTCATGGAAACCGTCTGGCCTTTACCCACACGCAGTACCCTGTAGCTCAGTGCCCTTGATGAAGGGGAGGAAGTGGTTTCCACATCATATAGCTCTTAACATCAGGCTATCAGACTGCACTGTCATCTTCTCCTTTGTACTTCTAAGTGCTGTAGATTGAGGATGAGCGTGATGGATTAATCAGACTGTAAGGTTCTCCTTCAGGCAGAGGCCTCTCTTGCTGAAACCTGGTGTTTACTGCCACCACTTTTTTTTAAAATTGATTTTAGAGTGTAAGCATGACTCTATAGTTTTGTATAAGAAAGTTCAGCTCCAGCTTGTGAATAGTTGCAGCAGTATATAACCACTAATTAAAAAAAAAAAAAAACTTGTAAGAATTTGGTTGCTAAGGAAATTCTTTAGTAATCAGCAGTTGAAACTACTTTTAAATGATTTCATAAGTGTTGCTTTTCATTCAATTGTAAGCTAATAAACTGATGAGGAGGAAACCACACTGTTAACATGTGCGAAGCAGGCATTCAGGGATGATAGCTTGCTCTTAATTTAGGACTTACATTGGAGTAGATTTTTTTTTTTTCTAAAACTTTGAAGTTTCCTGTAGCTCTGTCCAAATCTACACACCAGAGTCGACTTCAAAACATGAACCTGAATCATTACAGCTCTTTCACTCTGTGTTTGGCCTCTCAATCACTGAATACAACAGATCTCTACTCCATGTTGTGTCTCCAAATAGAATACATCCAGTTTTCCTCAATAAGAACTCATTGTGTAAAAGATGACAATGATTCCTTTGATCCACATTCAAAAATACACACTTCTCAGGCAGGCAATGCGCAATGTGCAACCTTCCCCCAACCCCCCAAAAGCTAAGGTGGCCACAATACACAAAGAAGGCTCAGGTAGAATATCATGCGTAGCACATGTGTAACTGATACATTCAGTTCATTGTAATCAGAGGTGACAGAGGATTTTAGAAAAAGCCCAAAATAAAGTAAATTGTCATGCTGTGTGGAATTTCCCTTGACGTCCACCAGCCCAAAATAATATTTTCCATAAGATTCATTTTCCCAAGCACTCTGAGGAAAAATATTCTGGTACAGTATGTGTTGTTTCATAAGAAATCACTGTATTATTGAAAGTTCCCATCTGCCATACTGTTGAAAGCTGCAAGCTAATGAAAGCTTCAATCTGTTAATCTATCTCAAGAATAAAAGAAGAAATTATTTCAAAGCACAACATCTGTTACCCGTCATGAAACGAAAATCTCTCGGAAAACACTATTTGTCCAGTCGCTGAATATTTATTTGCAAAACGAACCCTACAAATTAAGGAGGAATGCTAGCCTCCCATTCTGCAAAGAACTTTTTAATGACATTCCATTAATTATGCTGGGAATTATTTGCTGTTGCAAATTTTTGCACTTGTGAAAGAGGACACAAGTTTGTGCAGATCAAATTTGTTTGGCATGGGTGATGAAATTGCTACAGTACAGTATATTGAATTTCTTTATCATTCCCTGCAATAAGTATAGTTTTTCCTCAGCTGTGCAAACACTAAAAGGAAATTGTCTGATGAGATCAGAAGGGAGATGCATCATTCCTCAGATTGTAGGTCATTAGGGGTGAACACAAATTCAAAAGTGAAGGATGTGAGTATATTCAGTAGTAAACACATGAAGTGCAGAGGCCTCTGAAAGGGGAAAGTGTAAGCAAGAATGCAGACAAAGTTTTTATATCTATAATCACATTAACTTTGTCAAATTAGCACAACCTCAAATGCAAATGTAATGCTGTGGATTGAAACTACTGTATATATTATTATATATATTACATCCCCTCACAAAAAGATCATGTAACAGCATGTAACAAAACCATGAAGTGCACATGAGATCATTAGCGAGTCATGATTCCATCTCATCAACGGTACTTACAGTTGTCATGGAAACTGCAGTTTTGGCGGTTGCAAGGAGCAGATAACCTAAAATTTTATTGATCAAACAAAACAAACCAGTGGAAACAGCCATCAGTAGGTGAGCAGTGATCTAGGACAAGGCTAGTTTTGAACTGGAACCAGTTTCCAAGTTTAAAAGAACAAGGCAGTTGTGCAAATTTGAGTTTTGAATTTGCTTATTTATTCCTGAAAGCAAACTTTAGTCCTGCTATGGTACAGTACACATTCTACCTTGCCAGTTACACATGTGAAACAACAAAGTTTTGAAATATCACTGCATTTTTTTTTTTTTGCAGAATAACAACAAAGATTGCAAGTTTCATTGGAAAAGTCAATTTGAGATAGAATAATCTGTACAAAATCAGATTCTAGTGTGCATTATGTATCATACAATTCTGATGATTTGTCTCTAATCTTCATACTAACCTTTTATAAATGCCCATATGGAGGATTAAAAAAAACAAACCATTTTGTTTAAGCAGTTGACTTGTTGAACAAGCAGGTTCAATTTTACAATTTCAACTATATGTTAAAAACTGTAATGGTGACTAAATCTATACAACAGAACCATCTAAGCTGAAAAACAATCAAAATGCAAAGACATCATATCCAGAACATCTGATAGGGCTACAGAGTGTAGATATTACTGAGGAAATGCTGGTTTAAAACAACAGTTTAGGAGGCTCACGGCCCAGGAAGAAGGCCCCTCAGCTCTGGATAAGGCTGAGTACATTACGCTGTGTTTATATGTGCATAAACACACTTAGAGGACAGTCACAGTGCCGGAACATCTGTTCACCCACAGCAGAGGTGGACAAAGTGTTACATAAAGCATGACAGGACTTTTTCACGCCATAGTTATAATTATTTATAGTTGTATAATCTGCGACATGAAGTTGATCAAAAGTGTTGCCACAACTTTCACTGACCTTAACTGACTGTAATGTAACATCTGTTAAGTCCAATTGTTATGACTTACTGTTAGCGTAACAAGGTATTGGCTCATTTACTGATGGTTCTCTGGCATTTATTTTGAGACATGTTAATACCTGATACTCTTGCTTTATATTTTAGGGTTTCCAGTTATTTTATCATTTTATGCACACCATTTTAGTCCCTCCCTATTGATTTAATTTCAAAAACTACTTTGTCAGTTTTGATTTTAAAAAACCCAAAAATGCTTCAACCCAAATGACAAAAATTTGTATGTGAATCCCTTCCAAAACAACCCATTTGATGTTTCATAAATTACTCATATGAACATTTACTGATCTGCTGCCTGCATGATTAAGGTTTAGTTTATGTTAGGCAACTAAGACTACTTGGTTAAGGTTAGCGAGAGATCATGGTGATGGTTAAAAGAAATCAATATCGTTGTTTCTAGACAGGATGCAAATTGCACAAGTTGCACACACTTTATACACCCAACCATCCATGCCGACCTCCTCTTTTTCATTTGTCATACTACTTCGACGTATATCATTTCAATAAAAGCCTAATGCTGCTGTTATTTTTTGGTCCCATGCCGGCTAGAGGTCGCTTGTCAGGGAAACTTAAATATACTAGGTTATACTCTTTGTACAAACACCTATAGCTTTCATATTTGTGGTGAGAATGATCTTTAAAAAAAATCTTGAAACCCAGACTCATGGAGCTTCAAAATTAGATTTATGTGGTTTTGTTATTGTTTTCTTCTCTCAACTTTTTGCACAACATTACATATACTTGGTAAAAGTAATTTCATATCTGCAACAGCGTGGCCAGCCCTATAAACGCAAAAGTCTGTCACTGACTGACTAAATGACTGAGTGACTGACTGATTAAGTTACACCACTGGTCGGCCGAATGCCGCGTGATGTTAGGTTGGTGCTAGATTGAACCAGCTGGAGGGACGAAACTCTTGCGAGATTTTAACCCTAACCTTAACCTTAACATAACCCTAACCCTAACCTTAACCCTAACCTCACGAGAGTTCGTTCCTCCAGCTGATCCAACCTAGTATTTACCATGAAGTTACACCATCAGTCAGCTGAATGCCACCACTTCCTGTATCCGTTTCCAATTAAAAGCCCTCTATAGCGTTTCACACACCGTCCGGCCATATACTAGGTTTTGACCTAGCCCTGTTTCAACAAGCCAGATGGTGACTGTTCACATCCCTCCCTCACCTCTTTTTTACTAATTTCAGGGCCCACCTGCCTTGACCACAATCCAAAAACAAGACACTTAAAACACAGGGCTGGATCACAGCTAGCTTAATACCTAGTCATTAGCCTCTAATAACCATCATTTAATAGCAAAATTCTTGTTATCCCTTCTAAATGAGGCTTGATAAGAAATTTGTTAATTGACGGGAAACTGAAACTTGAAGCAGTCCACATGTTTTGCTGAAGTATTATTCACTCTCCGTGACTGTGTGTGTTGCTTTAGCTACTGGATGGGGTAACCCCAGTCACTTGCCTCCTCAACACCTGTGTTTACTTTGGGGCCGCGGCCCCCATGACCCAGCAGCAATCCTTCACTCACTCAGAAGATGGAGTGAGGTTCCAGCCTCCAAATATGTGCTGTCCCTGCACTTTTACCACTGTGTGATTCCTTTAAGACTTTCATTATGGGGCACGGTCCAAACGACGAGTATAAATTACAATCCATTTCCAAATTCTAGAAAATTTAGACATTCAGATCCTGTTCTCTTTTACTGTTGGACTCTTTAATGCTAAGATAAACTAAGAGCAGAAATTGGTTGTTTGTCCATGCTTGTCGTGGCTGTTGTGGCTTTTCAAAATCCTTTGGAAATGGAAAGTGGATTTTAGGAGCCCTTAATGTAGAATCACTGAAATTCTCAGTGCAGCAGACAGAACTGGATTCAGTAAATGTGAATATTCAACAGTACCATAAAGATGAAGGAAACAGATATATAAGTAGGGGATTGCTGGTTAAAACTCAGTGTTTGCAAGGAAGTTTGTGATTATTACTTACTATTAAAATTTCTGTTTAGGTTTAAATATTTAACTTAAATACAATTTTTGCAAAAGACCAAAATGTGTCTGAAACACCAAGTAGGCCCTACCGAAAACCCTCAAGTAGTGAAAGCTTGCATCAAATGTGTGGTCACAGTCATAATTTTGTTAATCTTTTCTTTAATGAGATATTTCCTGATTTAAATCATAATTTTACTAAGAGACTAGACTGTATTTTATTTAGGCAAAGTTTCTGTAAGGCTGTCTGTGTTAATTTAACATTTGACAGTTTGGTAGAAAAAATATGTTTATATTTTTCAAAGTTAAGGTATCTAAAAAGTATAAATCTGACATCAGCACTGAGTCTCAGGTATTGTATTCGCACTAGATGCTGTTGAAAAATTTCAAGTGATACCCCCCCTTTGTTGGTTGAAGTTCTCAGTTGCCATGTGCTGATAACTTTGATAATTAAATAAACCAATATATTTATCTAAATTAGGTTAGTTATCTCAAGCAATTTGGTTGGTCAGTCCCAAAGTGGACCTGTGCTGCTAGGAAAAGAGCTAACTGCTATCATGCCAATGTTTAATTGGATAAAATTGGTCGAAACCAATTGAATATAAAATTGAATAACTGAAATTAGTTGAAAATAAAGGTAGTTTACAGAGCTCAGATCATCTTTGGGGTTGAAATACTTAAATGTACAAAAGCAGAAATTCACGGCACACACATGGACTAAATGTAAAATAAAAAAAATTATTAATACGGATGAACCTTTCAGATAGCTGAAGTTAATAGAAACAGTGGTGTTTTGTTTTTTCCACTCCACTGTAACTTTGATTTCATACTTCTTACCATTTTCTATACTTTCTTTCTCCTTCTGCATTCCCAACCACAACTGAGAGGTTACCAATGACCTGTTTACTGCCTTTAAGAATGTTAACTTAGTGTGGATCTGATGAATGTTTTGCACAGTCAATCCTGGATACATGCCAAAGTTCTGTTGTTCGTACAGCAGTGTTAACTGTTCAAATATTAGTGCCAATGTTTTTTCAGGTGTGGATACATCAGTGTGTGCCAAAACCATGTTTCCATGGAAACAGGCCAGCCTGAGTGTCAAAAGCTGCCACAGTATCATATAAAGTCATTTAACTCTGATATGATTAATATTGCACTGCATACTGAAGTTAGAAAATACAGCTGTGACATCTGCCGTTTGGCATGATGATTTTTTGCAATTTTCAGATTTATTTCAAAATAAAAAAAAAAAACAATTCATCAACAGTATCCAGCAACATTTCTGTTAGGAAATGGTATTTGGAGTATTCAGGCGTGTCCTTGGAACTTGGCAGCTTTGGCGAAGTGCTGACTAGATGCTGGCTTGAGTCTACCTCATGACTTTGATTGCATGTCATGCTCTTTCTGGCTTCCATCTTATCTTTCATCTTGCATGCTTATTAATTAGTTGTACTCATTTTATGTATCATACTTTCCGATTCAAATCTGGGAAAATATAGTAGTATGCTCGCAAACAGTTGAAATGGAAACTAATAGAAATTCATGGAAAGGAAGCACCTCGCTTCTACAGTGTCAAAACAGCTAGAAGGGAAAAAATATAGCATGATTTTGCACTTGAGCAAAGAATATTGTTTACTTAATTGTTTTTATAAAGCAAAGAAAGGACAAAGTACCCTGAAGCTACAGTATGTTTAATGGTGAAAAGCTTCCATAAAGAACCTTTAAGACTTTATGTGACTTTTTTCAGGTTAAGAGAAACATTTCAAACCGTTTGAGTGTTGTCTTTTCCAGGACACTGGCAAGTGCAGGAAAAGAACTCAAAGATAACTTCCTGAAAGCCCTGGCAGAGCGAGAGGAGGCCAACCGCAGTGGGAAAATGACTGTGAGTACATTATTACAGCACTCCAATTGCTACGTAATGGGATTCCCCTCAAATATTTCTGCAATTCCATTAGGATGGAAACAAAATCCATACTGTGTCAAGTTGAGTGGAAATGCCGCCCCCCCCTCCCTCTCCAAATACCATGAGAGCCAGCTGCCCGCCCTTCTCCCATCCATAACCCTGTTACCAAACTCCAAATACCTTGTCCTAGGTGTGCTTTTCAGATTGAACCACCCAGATCATTTCTAGGGGCCTCACCTCATTACTAAGTCTGATCATCTGAGGGGCTAGAGTATAAGCACGGGCGGTATTAACAACTTGTGGAGCATTCATAACACAGTATTCCACCACATGTAGGTTATTTAGCTTTGCATAAAAACAAATGCATTTTCACACCATAAACAGTATTGGTAATTTTGGTATAAATATCACCCATATTTATACAACAATTGAAACTTGAATATCTAGTTACTACGCACAAGGACTTGTTCTGTATAGTTTCATAATACATACATATTAAAACTGAATAAATGCATGATTGTCTTGCATTTAAACATCTTGTCATTCTTTAATATGAATACAAACCATGTGGCTAAATAAGATTAGTGCTTATACTTGCAAGTTGTTAAGTGTAAGGGAGTCTTGATTAATTCATCCTTGGCTACAAAAACTGGCTTTGTGTGGGATGTGGAATATCACCTCACTGGTGGCAAATGAGCTGTAGCTGGTGGGAGGAAGAGCAGTACCAACTGGATGTGGTTGGTCTCACTCCTTACACACAGCATCTTCCAAAGTTGCTGAGGGTGAGAGGTGCCAAGTACATGCCTGATGGAGTGCTGAGAGATAAGGATTCTTTCGCCCTCTGGCTGATATCACGGCGGTAGTCTAAAAGCTTTGCAGTGGCAAGGTTCCAGGAGTGTATGAGATTCGCTCTGAGATGCTGAAGGCTCTGGATTCTGTTGGACTGTCTTGGTTGGCCTGCCTCTCTAATGTTGCCTGGAGGTGTTGGACAGAACTGGAAGATGGGAGTTTGCCCATTGACTCTACATTTGCTCTGCAGGCTTGGAGAAGTCTTATGACAATGTAGGAGTTTCTTGTGGGGGTTACATTGGGCAAATGGGGTGCTAGGGCCATTGCTACTAGCTGTAGCAGCCCATGTATATCTCCAGTAAGAGCTGTGTCCATATTCTCCACAATTGGGCATTTGCAGAGTTGCAGTTGTGCTCAGCAAAGGCCGTGCCTAGTCACAGATTCTTTTTGTTATTTTCATGGACATAATCTTCAGATGCAGCTGGTGAGTGGAGAGACTGTGACCTCCAGGGCACACTGAGGCAGTTTGCAACAGTGTGTGAAACGGTTGGAATGAAAGTCTGTACTTCCAGGTCTGAGGCTGCAGTGCTGTGCCAGGAAATGGTCAGAAAATGCCTCTTTTGGGTGCCCCATGGGAGTACAAGTACCTTTGGGTCTCGTTAAAGGGTAAAGTAAAGTGAGATATCGAAAGGAAAATAGGTGTGGCATTGGTGATGATGCAGGCATTGTACTAGATCACCTTTGCCTCCATGCTGAACTCTCAGCTTACCAGTCTATCCATGCTCCAACCCTCACTTTATTATCGAAAAAAATTAGATTGTAAATACAAGCTGCCTAAATTGATATTCTTCACAAGATGAACTGGGAGAGGAGCTCAGACATCTGGTGGAACCTTGGAGTGGAACTGATGCTGCTTCACAGTGAAAGGAAACAGTTGAGGTGGTTTGGGCATCTTATCAGGATGTTCTGGACAGGTCCAATTGGGAGGAGACCCAAGGGCAGACCTGTAATGGTTGGAGGGAGCACATATTTAGTCTGGCCTGGAAATACCTCGGGATTCTCGAGGAAGAGCTCAGAAGATGGACTTTTAGGATACCTTGCTTCGTCTGCTGCCTCTGCGACCTACAGCTGATATGATTATGAAGATAGAAGGACTGGAAAGTAGTAAAACAGATCTAAAAATATTGTGCGTTAGTGGGGTTCCTTGCTATTTGGATCTTAATTGCTTACCCTTCAGTAAGCAAGTAAGATCCAAATTGCCTGAAGTCAAGCGTAGCTGTTAAGTGAGCCCAGAGAGCTAAAGTGAGATTTTCTGAAATCACGGGCCAATCCTGCACGCTTAATTAAACTTGGATGCACCAGAGAACTACTTTAACCTTTTGACCATTAGGTTGACTTTTATTACTAACATTGATTTAACATCACTCTCTGTCCCGATTCTGAAAACCTTTATGCGGTGTGCTGAATGGAATGTGTAACATTTGAAGAATAGTGCTCGGCATTGTTAGTGTTGATTGACTTCAAATGACTCACTTTCAAGCTTCTGGAGTACAAAAAAGGAGTTTTGTTTGACCTCTATTTACCTACCCCTGTGGGATTTGCAATTATGAGATCACATGAAGTGCATGGCGGGGAGTAGAAGTAGTAACACCAGAAGTTTTCCCACTGGATGTTCACTGTGTAAACATTGCCTTGCAAAAGCCCTCTCTCTTTCTTTCAGCCCTTCATAACCTAAGCCAGTTGGGAGATATTACTACACTACAGCTACTACAGCGTTTTCCTTTCGAGGACCCCCCCCCCCCCCCCCCCCAATGAGAAACTAACTGATTTAAAATATCTCTTCCTGTATATAGAAAAGAGACAGTACAAAAACAGGCAAAATACGATGTTCTGTATCACTAACATTGTTTTGCTGACATGATATTTTCCCATCTCCTCTTATTTTTCATCTCTTAAGAGCTTCCTTTGCTGAAAAATTGGATCAGGAAGATGTTTATTTTCCTTTGAGCCCCTCTCTGTTTAAAATTGAACCCACATTTGTGCGCTTAATACCTCTTCCCTTTGAAACTGTTTAAGTAACAGGTAATCTTAATACAGTTTGACGAGGCTTGACCTCATTGGTATGTTTACATTACCCAGATGTATTCCAGACAACATTTGCCCATGTGTAGACATACAGTATAAAACATGTTGTACCTTTCATGCATACGGTACATTGATAGTGTATTCATATTTTAATTGTAATTTCCTGGTATGCATTGATCCATGTGGTCTTGATACATATGTTACACATGCTGTATTTTTCATACTAACATCTGCTGAAAATTGCAAAAAGTAATGCAGTCTGAAGAAGTTGGACACGGTTCGATTTTCTTCCCTCTGCTCTCCGTTGCACCTATAATCCTCTTTATGAAAGTGTCAAATTACCCATGTTAATCTTCGATATGGTTCAATAATAAGACCACCCAGCTTCGTAAGGTATCTTTCACACTGTTCAACGAGGGCTTTCTTAAAGCCTTATTGAAACACATGACTCAAGCTCCTATCTGCCACGCTCCTCAAACCTGGAGATCAGTCCCACTAACAGATTCCAGGTCCTCAACTCTGCACATTTTTACTGCACTCTAATGCAAAGCAGTCCTTGTCCTACACATGTTATTCACTTTTTCCATTATTTAATCCATTTTTTATGTTTTCACATCATTATGTTATTTTAGGAATTTAATTAATTCTATCTGGTATGTTTTAACAGACCCACTAGCTTTATATTCTTCATTGTCAAATCTGCATTTTTAACTCTTTTTAACTCCTAAAAATTTCATTCAACAGTCTTATATTTCCCATCAAAGACAGAATCAAAATCTAAAGCAAATACAAATTGTCCTATTAGTATAATTTGATTGTAAACCTTTACTCTCTTTGTTGTAAACTCAACCAAGCCTTCCTGACACTCTCAAGTATCACCGACTTAATTTATCATGAAGTGTTTTATCATTGTTGTGAATGACTGTAAGGACATAGAAAATCTTCCATTTAGGTGCACAAAAGAAGAGGAAAAGAAAATACTTAAAGCGGAGTTATTGGCTTTCCTTTGAATGGATGACATATTCATTGTCACCTTCATCAGTGGAGGGGTCACTCTTTTGTCTTCCTTTCATGTCATGCTCAGCCTTTCAAGTCAGGTTGAAATTACACCTGTCAGTTAATACGCTTGTCAGGTCATTTTCTTCTCTTTGGGGCAGTCTCTACTATCCTCCTGCCCCGAAAGACGTTACAAAAGATTGATAGCAGACATGACTCTTAATGAACAGAGCTCATCTTCCCTTTGTGTGCGGTCCCTGCCCCCCTCCTGTTTCCCTCTCCCTAGAAGCAAAGGGAATTAAGCAAGTGGAGCCTATTTTGCATGCAAAATTTTGACTTTGATACATTTTTTTTTCCTCTCTACTTTTCTCATAAGCACTCAGCATTTAGTCTGTAGGAGGAGCCCTTCAGTATTTTTTTTTCTGATCAGCTGAACTTATAATGCCTTCAGTGCCTTTCCGTCATTGCGTTTTTACTTCCCCAGCCCTGTTGTGAAAGCTGCTTCGCTGCCAAAAGTCACTCACAAACAAAAGCTGCACCTGGGCAGCTTTGGCTTTATTTGCACTGGGTAAGAAGTTAAGTTTTTTATCAAATCCAGGTCACACCTGCACAGGATGCCTGAGGGTGTCCATTGTTGGGAGGTTCACATCTGAAATTGAAGGTGTGCTGCCACCACCCACCCTGCTCCCTGTTTGTTTTCAGGTGTTTGTTGAGAGGCTCTGAAGGTGTCAGTGTGGAATTGCAACATATCAAACTCTTGTTAAACTAATGAATTGGCACAGAGAAAAGCATTCATACATAAATCAGTGTGTTACGCTAAACTTTTAAGTTCAATTTACTGGCATTAAAGGGTTATTTAGCCAAAACTGATATACGCTCAGAGATCATGTCGATTACTTACTTACACTAATAGGATTTACGTGGATTAAATAGAAAAAATGAAGAATTTAGATTAAAAGAAATCTGATTCAGGTCTGTTTTAAAATAACACATAATGGCAGCCTATTATGGGATACATGTGCCAGATGTTTTTGACTTTAAGTGCCGTAGTTTGTGGAAAAAATGGCCTGCATGTCTTGCTGTGGCAAAAAAATCAATTTGAAAATTCCTGCATCCAAATCTATGTCTGAATCTGCACCAAAAACTAATCACCTTGTTCCTTAGTCCATGGCCTAACCTTTTCACCAAATTACATTAAAATCCCAGAACCAGTTGTTGAGATATCCTACTAACAGATGAATTTGACTGAAAAGTTATTGTCAGAGGTGATTATTGAATAACTGAATGTGATTAGTTTTGTCATTACTTGAATGTAAGATAAATCTGTCAATTTAATCTATCACAACTGGACTCAGCCCTCATACACTTGGTGCCACTACCATGACATTTTTTACAGATTATAAGAACTTATTCTGAAGAAGAAAATTTAGGTTTTACACAACATCATGTCAGTCTGTATTGCAAAGGACAAGTATAGTGGGAATTCAGATAACTGTCACCTCATGTTTACTTCCAATTTGAATCGAATGGACTTTGATTAAAACCTGTTTGTGACTTTTGTTCAATGATCCCAGTAAGTCATTGAAGTTGTGTCTAGCTGTGTCCCTGTGTGAGTAAAGCATCATCAGGCATGACGACAAGAAACAAAATGATGGACCCAAGTTTTTCTTTAACCCACAAGAACCCATGGTGACACAGGTGTCACCAACCCTTTCAATGTTCTGGAAATGTTCTGGCTTTATCCTTGATTTTAACTCATGAAGTCCCTAAGTGACATCTACTGAACATCCTGGTGCAGTCATGTGACAATGTGTGAAAGCTTGTTTTTTGTTACTAAAGGTAGGTTTCAACCCATTTAACAATTCTGATGCTTTAATAAGACGTCCTGTATTACATTTAACCTGTTCTGACCACATTTCTTGAACAAATTGATATAAAACAAGTTAGGGAAATATCGTTATGACATATATGTTACATTACAGATCTTTGACACTGAAGGTAGAATTAAAAAAAAAAATCAGAAATGTGTTCCTTGTGGTCCATTTGGTCTGTTTTATATTCCCCATTATTTTCCTTTAAGGAGAAATGGGTCCAGGTTCTTATGGGTTAAATTATTTGAAAATGTTTCATCAACCAAACCACATTAATTTAACATACTGTATGTCATAGTTGTATAGTACATTTTAAACGATTTTATCCACAGTGAATAACAAGTATTACAAAGAAATGACATGACAGACATGATTACAGATTATGATAAATGTATTTCACCGTCATCAAATGTTGCTGAATCACTTTTATGTAATTACAAATCATTTTTTCAAATGACCAAATAACATATAATGTACCTTTGAAGTGAATATTCACTGCCCTCAAGAAGCAAATAAATATAGTTCTTATTTTATCACAAAGTCATCACTCACTCAGCAACAAGTGGTGACTTCATTATAACAATGCACCTGACTAAGTGCCTTGCCATGAAGAGTGAGTGAGTATGTTTGCTCTCAGCTCATTCCCAATCAGCAGGGCTGTAACAGAAGTTAGTTTGTTGTCTCACTAGTAAAGGACAAGCTGAGGGGAGAAACATTGAAGCTGTCAAACCTGGTGAACAAGAAGAAATTCATAAAAAATTAAATTCTTTACCTATCTCCAGAGATTTTATTGCAAGCAAGACTTAATGCTCAGATCATGATTACTGAAAAGTTGAACTGTGAGTAAAGTGGAAGAGGAATGGTGGTAAAATTTGTGCCAATTTGGAATTACGACACTGAAATACTATCTGGCTTTAACATCCAGTATCAGCTGTATACTCTGCCTGGCATTGTTCCTGGATTATTTTTCAAATTGACCACGATAACAGGAAAGATGGGTCTAATTAATCAATACATGTGTTTATCTCATGGGTGAAAAAGCTTGTAATAAAGGGTTAAGTTAGTTCAGTCTACTGAAGTGAAATTTGAGATTTAGCAGCTACAGTTACTAATGGAATAAAAGGTTAGTTCTCTACTGTGTGTGACAGTTTGATGTTGAGATATGACATCAGGTATGTTACATGACCTATAAATGTTGGGAGCTCTTTGTTCATCTCATTTTGAAAATGTACCGTCAAATTACATCACAACAACTAATGTTGCTAAGGTGCAGCAGCTAGCATTTCGACATAAAGCATACCTTCATCAAAGTGTTGAAATGTTAAATAGTTGTTTGCCCATCTGTTGAGTCACCGGTTTGAACTCTGAGTTGATGTGTCAGGATTCCCTCATCCTTATTTTATTAAAGAACTGTTCTTGACTTGTATTTTACAATGAAGCATGCAGGTAAATGCCATCTCAGGTACACATTTTGACACCTTATAACAATGGATGAGGTTATTTTGGACCAAAACGAAGATCTTTGTTCGTTGTTATGTCTCTAGAGCTTATCTTGCTCTATTGCCATCTGTTTGTGCAATTTTGCATTTTTTTCCCCACACGTGCATCATTACATGAAAGTACATGCTCAGAAGTTTTGATTCATAATTCATAGTACTTGGCCAAGAATGAATATTCAATAATTCGGGTCCTTCAAGGGACAATGGTAGACCAATGTAGACATTTTAAATTCTGTTTGACTATTTTGAGTGAAATGATTTTCAGTCTCCCACCCTTTCAGTTGTGGAATTTCGCTGGTTGGCCTGCGCTACGTGTCTCATGCCCAGAGGGGACATCCTGCATAAAGGAAGTGTTTGTCTTTGGTCTGTGGACCCAGCGCGTTCTGTATTGATAAGCTCCTGTCGCTATAGATAATAAGGTGGTCAGTCATGCAGCCCAGAGATCAAGTATAGCATTGAAATTAAAGAGGAATTCCCAGCCCTATTGCATTACAAGCCGTGTGTGTGTCCCCGCTGCCCAGTCCCTTTGTCCTTGTCATGAGCAGTAAAAATAACAATGGCAAGTTTGATTTCAAAGCAGCAGGACCAAGGTGGACAGCCTTTAGAAAGGAAAGAGTCCTGCAGGGCTATCATATAACCTTGACTTGAATGGTGTCACAGAGTTGTGGAGAGGTGGGGATAAGGCCCCAACAGTTTGCAACCATCTATCAAGTAGACAAAAAGGGCTTTCTGTCTGGAGAAGCAACCATTGTGATATTTGAGAATCACCTAATCAGCATGTATTGTCTTTTTTTAGTTCTAAGAATTGATTTCACCTGATACACACATACAACAACAGGGTTTGTTTTATCACTGAGTGTATATCATGTAGGTTTTTCTAACAGGTCTAAATTTACGTAACCACTTTTTTCTTCTGAGCTTTGAACTGCAACACTTGGGCTGCACTTTCTCACAGTTGCAGTTCTTGAGGAAAACCATAACATTTAACTGTGAAATATTACTCTTGGCTGATTACAAGACATGGATTTCATGGCTAGTGTCTTAGTCTATAAAAAGAAAATGGATAGCCAATGCATTATGTGTTATGTTAGTCCGCACAGCCAACATGGCAGCTGTGCCCCGTCTCTCAATGCACCATATCTGCCACTGAGGGATTTGGAAAGGAATGAGGAAAAGAAAGATTAAACCACCATCAAGTTATATACAATTGTGCTTTAGCGCTCTTAATAAATGGCAAATGAAAGATAATAATAGACTGTGATTAATCTGAATCATGCATACTTGAATTATTTAGACAGTTTTCCTTGAGAGATACAGCTGCTATCAATGGAAGAGCTTTGACATGCAATATTTTCTTGAATGAAAGCATAATTAGTTGGTTAAGTTACAAAAACCAAATCCAGTGAGAACATGCCGTGGGCCATTTGGAACCTGTTCCAGGGTGGATGAAAGGTTTGTTTACCCATGAAATCAAACGTCACATAATATATCAGACCTATCCCAGAATGCAAGTGGCACTACTCGCCTCACTGTTTTGCCACTGAAAGCCTGGATGAGCCTCACGCTAATGATTTCTTCTGCACCCCTCCCTTCTTTGAACAGCTGCTATTGTCCAAAGACATTGCCCCAAAAATGTGGCCCCTGGACCATTTTCAGAGCAAATGAAAACGGATACACTTAATCTAATCTCTCTGGGCCTTTTTTTTTCTCTCTCTCAACGCATTTAGTGGATTTTTCAGATACACTGGGAACACATTTGGGCTGTGGACCATCACCATCAAAACATCCATCAACTTGATTTGCCACTGGGAAGATGGAGAATCATATTAAGGTTTTCTACTTTGCAGCAGGTAGAGGCCATCTGGGAGTCTGGATAAACTAGGATTGCTCTTTGTCACCAGTCTTTAAAAGCTCTCATACTAGACACAGTTGAAGATTGATTGGGATGCAGATTACTGAAAGGATTCCTATCATTTCTTTTGGTATTAATGCAGCCTCTTGTGCTTTATCTTGTGTTAATATCTCCTAAATCACTGGCGATAAAGACTGTGGATACACCGAAGCTTACGTCTTTGTAGTTCTTTTCCACTGCTGCAAATTTTGAAGAAACCAGTTTTTCCAGTGCATTTTACCAATGGTGGATACACATCATTATAAAGGCAAAATCAGGACTGACTGTCATTTCTATATGTGCTGTTTGGTAGACGATTGGAGTAAGACGTTTTGGATTGGACAGCAGTGTAAGAGGAGGTGATGATATTGTCATTGATTTATTTTCACATCTATGTGGACATTACTTAACTGTAGTTTTTATAGTTATGTCTCCAATCCGTTTTTAAACTTGCACTGGTGTATGTTTGCCTCAATTTTTGCTGTCCTGTGCAAATTCACACCCACTCGTGTCTTTCCATTGGCTTTCTGTACAGTGACACTGCCTCTAAAATTCACCTCACGTTCTGTCTGAACACACGGCCAGTAGACCTGATAATACAGGAGTAGTCTACAGTGCAGCTTTAATGTAAACTTTATTGTAGCACCGTTTGGCCATATTGTGGCCTGAATATTTTTCTTTGACATAACAAGGTCACAGGCTCCCTGTTGGAGATATTTGTTATAATCCGGTGCTGTGAGGTTAAAATCATCCATTGCTCTAATCAATCATTATTTATACCCATATTATCTTTTGCATTCCTTTCATTTGCACTTTTCACGGACTCGTGAACCATGGCCTGTTTTTACTCTAGCTCCCATCCATGTAGTGGAGGACACAAAGGGCATGTGCCTGTTGTATGTAAGGGAGGATTTAACATCTTTGTTAAATACTATCTGAAGGTTTCTGGCTTGTCCCTGGAGGAATGTACACCATGTCATGTGCAGGCGATGATTTTTAGACTCTTTAGGCTCGAAATAAACACTTTATGTAACAGTTCCTATAATAAACCTGCTACACTCTGATATATAAGTACTTTTAAATCAACAGAATGGATGGAAGAGCACAAAAAACATTTTAGATGAAAATAAATACCTTCAGTCTGTTCATTTTTGCATTCACAGCCTCACATTTTGAAATAACACAAGTTTTATTGCCGCAGCCAACGTAGCCATGCTACATTACCTTTGTTTACATGTCTTCTGCGTCCCATCTTTCTTACATCATCCCATTGGATTTGCCTCCAAAACAGTGATTAGACCATTCCAGTTTGTTTCTGGACCATCCTCTTTCTGGCCTCCTATTAGGGAGGAAAGCCAAGGGTTACTCACACATTCATGAACTCATTTTGTAAGACTCCTGTCGTCTGTGAGGCTACAGGTGCGGTGTGCGTGTGAGGTTTATGTTTTAAGGAAGTTGCAACTATCTATTTTAAATGAGAGAGTACATAGCATCAAGTGATCTAAAGGAAGAGAGAACATAAATCCTCAACTGATCCAGAGTCCTTGATGGAGTAAATTTAGCAGTTGTGTTGACTACTTTTGTCATCCCCATCAAGTCTATTAATCTTTTCTCATGCTTCAAATCAAGGAAATCTTAATTCAACTGCTGGCAAGTGTCACTGAGGGGTGACATGCAAGAACTGTTTTCAGATATTTTCAGACCTCATATCATCATCTGTCATAAACAGTTTTGGGACAGTCTTCATATTCTGAGTTTTTTCACATGAGAGAAAAGGCTCTGTATTCTGGATCACAGTAATTGCTCAGGTTCTTGTTGATGTGAACTTCCAGCATTTATAGGAATGTATCAAACTGGGCTTCTAACATCCTAAAGTTGTGAATCTGCAGCCCCAGTTATCAGCCTGTTAAATGCTCCCTGCAGTTCCCCTTTTTTTTCTCAAGGGACTCAGATCCAGCCTCTGTGTGCAAACTCTTTTACACTTAGCTATACAGTAGCTATGGTATATTCTGAAAGTACCACCAAGGTTCACTATATGTAATCGTTTTGGCTAACAATGTAGCCCCATGAGTGACGAAGGAATCCATTTATGGTCAAAACATTGATACCCAATCTGGGAATCCAGCTAGTCCTTATCCGCTCTTAGCAACATATGGAGCACATTCTTCAGAATCTTCTTTGTTTTATCACCACACACTGGACTGCTTTGGCTGTGTATTATTCCACCTGAGTAAATACTGCACGGCATCTCTCCTACTTAGAGCAGTGCACATGTCGTCCAGAGGCGTCCAGCGCAGGCCTCAGCCCCTGTACCTCATCTCTCCTTGTCTTCGATCAAATAACAGTCTCGTCCCTCCCTTTCATCGAAGAGCAAGTCCAGGAGTTTGTGTTTTTGATTTGAGTCTTGAGAGACCAGCTGCTACTGATGGACAGTTTCTCATCTTGTCAATGTCAGCGTGTCTCTCTGTTTGCTACACACAGTTCCGCTGAAATGCCAAAGATTTGAGCTCATAGTTTAACTTTCAAGCTTCTAAAATCTAGACAGGCCAAATTCTCAGCATATTTTCATGTCATTGTAATGCATATTAACACATGCATGAGGTTCTTGCCAGGGAGCAATGCAGATGGTTTGAGTCCATTAACAAATACAAGGGATTATATTTGAGCTACCTGATGATAATAAACAAAGGATACATATTTAATTTTGTTGTCTTTTTTCCACTAAGTTAACTTATTAATGTACGTCATCTACACCTAATGGTAAAACACACATTTTATTAGACACTTAAGACCTCAGGCGCACCAAATTTTGGCAGAGAAGTGTCAGTTTGAAAAAGTAGAAAAGCGCACAAGAACACAAAAACAAACAAGATAATGAAAACGATACAGCTGACATAGTTTGGTGTTATTTATATAACGTGGAAGAAGAAATGGAAATAAAAGCCACCCACATTAATTACCCAAGTTCCTTACCCAAAGAGATGTGGTAAAACAAGAAACAATAAACACTAATTAGTGCGGCTGATGTAAAATGGAGCAAAACCTATGTATCATGTTCGGTATTAGGGCTGCACTTTAAATATAGGTGTTGAAACTGATAAAGTTATTTGCTTTAATGAGCTTTGCTGGAAGGCAAACAAGAGTGAAATGTGCACGCCCGTATTTGTTTGAAAAGCAATATGTAACCTATTTATCTTATGTCAGATAGTGAGCTCAGAAGACCTGTTTTTGATGTGTTTTGAATGCTTGAGGATAGTTATGTGACTTTATAGTTTTGTGGCATGTTTTTTTTTTCTTAAATGCATTGATTTTGCATTTGCATTTTAAGGATTTTCCTTTTTGCACCTATAATTTTTCAGTTTAGACTCAAATTCGCTAAACATGTGGGGAAAAACACTGTGCTTTGAATTTTCTGAGCTATTAATAAAGGTTGAAGTAGAGTTTCTGGCACATTTTCACCTACTTCCAAGGTGCATGGAGAAGAGAAAAAGGTCTAAAGAGGTCAAAACTCCAGCAAGACTTGTAGTATATAGAACAACTTTCTATTCTTGGGTGAATAGAAATCATTCAGTAGTGTAGACTTGTAGAACTGGAATTCGAAAATCATTTTTCCATATGTGCTTTCGGCTGTGCATGATCCTATTAATATTGCCTATTACCGTTATGTAAACAATTTGACTGAGCATTGCCAAGTTTGAAGTTGCAAAACACCAAATTATAATTAATGAGGTTTTGGAAGTGTAGGCTGTATTAACTGGTACTGAATTAATTAATTAGATCGTTATGACTACAGGATCATGGATACACATTGATTTGATTGATTTGTTTTAATGTGCAATGGAAAAAAAATCTCACAAGGTTGCACTGCTGTATCGCATTGCCTCTGGTACAAGAGAGATTTATTTTAATCATTTTTAAACAGGTTGTACTCATTTTTTACACAGTTCTCTGTAGTTTTTACCTGTTGGAGGGCCGCAGAGCAGTATGTAGAGAAAAAAAAATGGACCAGCCGCGTAAAAGTAGAGATGAGCAGAGCGTTGCCCTTGTGGGTGCGCACAGCTTCCGTGGTCAGTATAATGGACGCATTCTGCTGCAGCGCATGTGTCGCGCCATATCTGTGCTTGGTGTATTTAGGCCGTAACAGGTCAACATTGTCATTATGGACAAGTGCAATTATGACAATGAAGTTCTCAGACAACTTGAAAATATATCCTTTTACCAAAAGCTGAAATACAACCCAACCAAGGAATACCTTAAGGAGCTGCGAATATTAATTGAAGAGGGTTTTCTTGATGATGATATTTCTCCAAAGGTGTTAACAATTTGTTGAATGATGAAAACATATGGGAAAAAAAACATTTTAAACTACGGCAATTGTATTTTCTTCTTACCTTACTCCCATAGTACACGTATAATGTGTATTTAGCAGCTGCGGCACCATTATCAGGCATTGCAGCACACCTCTGCAGGTTTGTGTGGAGGTGCGGGGTGCAGTTGTGGACATGTTTATTTGTAACCACTGTGGAACAATCAGAGAATAATGTTTTATTCCTCTCATTCACTGGCTTTCTCGCTACCACTGCTCACTCTCCTCATCCACGCTCTAGCTCGCTTGACCACTGCTTTTCTCTCTCTCTCTCTCTTTTTCTCTCTTCTTTTTTAAAATGAATCGGGAATCGGGAAGCCGTCAGCAAGTCTAACTTTACTCTTAACATTATCAAATGAAGAGAAATGTCCTCCCCTCTTCCTAGTAATGTTTTCGTCTTCCCTCGTGGCAGGGTTGTATAGCGTTACAAATTGCGCTTCTCCAAAAGTTGATTCTGGTTCAACTTTCTGCCCCTGCGGCCCCCACCCCCGCACAATGCACAACCCGTCTGCTGCCAGCTGGTGACCTGAGGCTGGTGACGGGAAAAAGAAAAGTAAAAAAGTAATTTTCTCTCACTGAAAAACGTAGTCTCCTTGAAGCTTATGACAAACTGCCAAAAACAAGCCAATGATATGCAGCAGCGAAACAACAAGCGTTTGAAACAGCTGTTTTGTATTTTGAAAGTCAATAAAATTCAGTAAATAGCGAAGCTGCCCGTTTCATTACTTTATATTCATGTAATGAATATACAAATATCAATTAGATGGTAATATGCATGAGAAATTAAGAAAAAGAAAAAAAAAATCTGTTGTAATAATCATCCGCTTATAGTGATCAATTTGACCCGGACGGAAGTGATCACTATAAGCGATTTCCACTGTATTTCTTGGAAGCATTATATTGATGATGTGTTTTTACTTTGGAAAGGACCAGTCCCCACTCTATTACAGTTTTTACATTTTCTAAATGGTAACTTTGCATGCAGGCCTGAGATTCACACTTAACTATAGCCTTGAAGAAATTAATTTTCTCGATATAAATGTAACAAAAAAAGATGATGTCCTTTCTTCCTCTCTTTACACCAAACCTACAGATCAGAATTCTTATTCATGCTGAAAGCTTTCATCCCACCCCTCTTGCAGTTTTTCTCGATTGCTTACACACTTCAACTGGGCCTATTAACTAAACATCCCAAACCATGACGCCATCTACCAAAAAAGACAGACCCATTTCCCAAAACTATAAACAGTATTCCCCTGTTTTCACTCATGTGCTCATTTAGAAAGCTCTGGCATTCAATATCATTAACTAAAGTCAGCACAGATGGAACCCAATTAACACGCAATTCCCCAGGTGGAAACACTAAGACTCACAATTGTTCACACACCAATCAGAACCTCAGGTTAGATAGATAAGGGCCATGGATCAGAACACTTGTTTTGGAGCAATAGATCCACAAAGACCTAGAATAAATGTGGTTTATTTCTTTATGTAGAAACTGTCTTTTTATTGATTTACATAGAAAATATTTTACTGTATTCTACACTCTTTACTGTATCAGTTGCATATTTTTTACAGTACATTTACTTTTTCACTCAATTTCAGTTTATTTTACTACAGTAGACTGAGGAATTTAAAACTTTGAAAATGTATACGTGTGTTGTGTCTTTAAATTGTGTTCATCATGTAAAGAGGTCATTCTAGAGGAAAACCATGAGCACCATTATTCATTGCAATAACTGTTTTTTAGAGTAGTGTTTTGAATTGATCTCACCAGGCTATTTTGTAGTGTTTGTGTATTTGATGGGTTTTGTGTGATGTCTGACAGCAAAGTTTGGTTTAGATGTAAGATTACATAGTTTTGAGCTGAGAGTTTGGTTTTGACATGAAAGTTTGTGATGATGAGTGTGCAGTTAAATATTTGTGTTATGGGAAATCGAGCATAATTTCAAGAAATGTGTCTTGGCAATCAAGAAAAACTGTGAGAAAAGTCTACCTGTCAACTCACTAGACTAAAAAGAGTATGTTAGACATCTCGTTCCCTTAAAGAGCATATCACTGAACATAGGAGCTCCATGAAGAGGAATGATGTAACCAGTCCTATCAAATAGGCACATCAAGTACCACCCCTTCATTGCAGTTCTCAGTTTGCAGTTTGGTTTATGGACCAAAGATGGTGTCACCCATGTCCTTTACTGCACACTCCCCTTGCCTCTCTGCCAGTCTATGAGTGGACTGAAGCCACATGACCATATACCCAACTAATCTTTGTAGGTGCCCCATTGGCTGATATGTGTGTGGATGTATATGATTGGCTGTCTTTTATATATTTTTTTACTTTTTTTTTTCATCATACCTATCCTATTTAAATGTACTGTGTTTCATGATGACCCTGATGAAGGCCACCAGCTGAAACACGTTGGTCTAACAATAAATTTGTTCTATATACTTCAAGTGTTGCTGGAGTTTTGACCTCTTTAGACCATTAATAAAGGTTATAATCATTTCATCTTGACTTCGAGTTCTGTGGCCTAGTTCCGCTGTCCTTGGCCTGGGTCCAGGTCTGGGTTTGGTTATTTTCTTCTTTTTAAATGAGTATATTTTTGCATTTTAGCCGACATTGAACGGAACAGTAGAGACAGACAAACAGACGTCATGGAGAGAGAGAGAGAGGATGATGATGTTGCAATTATGTGGTATGCGTCACAACCACTAGGCTACCAGGATACCCTGGTTTGGTTATTTTCAAATGTACTTTATTAAGAAATTTCATTTCCTCTCTCTGGCAGTGCCAGTCTTTTGTGTCCTTGTGTGTCATGTGTTGAACATAGATATACGATGCCCAGTGGAAAGACGGAAAGAGACAAGCTGTTGCCAATGCTTTGCATTAGCTTGGAGAGCTAACAGTCATCAATGGATGAAATAAAGAAAATTAAAATTCAGCCACACATGAGTACAGGACAGGTTCAGGTCTCAAATTTAGGTCAGCACAGAATGTAATTCATGAACCGTTGTCTAATTTCTCTCACACTGACCGTTTCAGTGAGCCGTGTCGAGAACACATGGCCAGATGCTTTTGCATTATGTTTACATGTTGTTCTAAACACTGTCAGAAAAGTCTTTCCTGGGAGGAATCTTCAAACAAGAGGTCCTGCATTTTCTGGCTGCAGTAACATTGGATTGGTTGGAGTGAATACCGGATGAACTTGTTCATTAGCATGAGACTGAATAAATGAAAAAAAAGAACACATCATCAAAAAACCAAGGAAGAACATGTTACACCGATGCTCACCTCTGATTTCCAAATCTCTTTAATGCCCAGCGCAGAAGGCACTGGATCTCACATATTACTGAATAATACTGTTTATAACAGGAGCCTACCACAGCACATTTTTGTTTCACTCTAAATCACACACACACAAATCCAAACTAACATTTGGCCGCAGTGGCCGCAGTGGCTGGCCAGAACTCACCTTCTGCTTTAACTATTTTCTTTAGTTACCTACCAAAGTGGCTGGTACAGTAGATAAACCTCCAAACCACAGCCATGATTCCCCAGTATTTAGCTAAGGGCTGGTATTTACTTCCCATCCTGCCCTCGTGGTCTTTTTCACTGTGTGCCCTTACAGTACTTCCAACTAGACTTTATTTATCAGCTACGTATTTCCAGCCACCATCTGGCTCAGCTGATATCACAGCGGTGGCCTGATGGTAATATGGAAATCCCCCTCATTTATCTTATCCCCTATGACAAAAAAACAAAACAAAATCTTCACATCTTGTCTTAGCAGAGAATAGTCTGATATCAGCCAGCGGAGACCAGGAAGAGGGTGAAAAAGATAAACATGTTTGCACTACCAGACATGTTGCATTGCTCTTATTGCGTTGGACAATGTTTGTGTTGTCTTAAACCACAAGCCCCCCTTTTCAGTTATTTCAGAGCCACAGAAAGCAGAGATCAAACAAAATCACAGTCTCTATTATTCTTTTCCTCTTGCAGGACTGAACTGAAGTGCATTTCATGGTTTGAAAAACACAGTAAAAACACTGTGAATTCCTTGTGCTGCAGTGTGACAGCTGGCGATTGCAGGAGTCTCATGGCAAGCCTAAAGGGGGAGCTTCTCAGCAGAGCTGCAGGCCAACTAAAACAGAATCATGTTTGAACACCTATATCCACTGGGATGGAGGGGGGGAGGGTGGGGGGGGGGGGGGGGGATGGGGAGCACCGCAAGCTTTAATCAGGATCTTAAAACAGGCAAGCCTTTGATAAAGACTCTGCTCTGTACATTTATCTTATTCCTCTGAAGGCTGTGCTGGCTTATGTCATCCACTTTGATCCTACTTTTTTTGGAGCACGGTGTCAGGACATATCTCCTGTGCCGATAACACACTGGTCAAGTTGTGATGTAGAAAAAGAAAAAAAAAAACCCAAGAACTCTGACCCCATCTCCCCCCCTCAACACCACATCCGAAGTGCATGAGTGTGTGTGGTATGTAGTACCTCCCACGTTTTTTTCCCCCCTCCGTATGGAAACAGTGCCATTAATTTTCCGAGCGCTGTCATAAACATCACCTTCTGGTTAAAGAGGAGCTGTGACAGGGTGCTGCCCCTCAATGTGCGAGGGCAACAATATTTGACTTGGACGTGTTCCTGGTGATGAGGCCAAACCCTGCAGCAGGCCTCTTGGCAGATGTCATGCCTGAGTGCTTTGGAATAATGCTGATAGGAGCTGAGCTGGACTGGACTATACCCACGACAGGCTCGGCTTTAATCTGTGCATCAGCATTCAGAGCGCACCAGGCAGTGGCACAACACTTCTTCCGCAAACGACTCAAGTTATCGCACACTTAAATTTCCATCAATAAACCGACTGACTGATTTAAAACAATGATAATTTCAACCTACACCTAGCTCCTGAGAGCTTACAGTTGCTGCTCTGAACATCCAGTGTCAGAAAATAAAAACCTCTCGTGTACTGGAAATGATGTTTTAGTGACAGCAGAAGCGGTTTGTTTGGAATAAACAGAAGAACTGGTGACTTAGCATGAGCAGAAAAAGCCACAATAGCTGGAAAGCTGAAAAAAGAGCCCTACGTACACAGAAAAAATAACTTTATTAGTGGAAAACCCAAGGAAAAATGCAACACAGTTCTGCCGATGTTGTGTGATAGCAAGGTCAACTTTGAAGTGTAAATACACAGCGGCAATGACTACTTTTAGTTGAAGAGGGGATCCAAATGACAAAATTGGATGAATTTCATCATTATTTCAGCTTCATATAATAGTGAATATGGATTTAAGATATTCTAATTGGCTCAGTTCATAGTTCTTGAAAAGAATCTGAGCCGAACAATGTAGTCGAAGACTTAGAGGAAGTGCAGCCAGGAAGACAATGGGAATATTGAGAATTCCTCTGCGTCATTAGGGAAGACCAGGATTAGCAGAGACTTCCTGTTTGCGTCTAGCTCGGGGGCCAGACCAGCCTGTGATGTTGGCATTAAAGTGAGACGGTAACCTTTTGAAAGGATACCTTAAACTGGCCAGCCACAGGGGGCATGTTTTCTTTCCCATGACACATTGAGCTGCCACTTAGCCCGCACGGAGCAAGTTCAGCCCACCTCCTTTTCCTTCCCCCTCAGGCCCAACTGACGGATCATAAACTGATACTAAACAAAGAGCTCGCAAAGAGAAATTTACGATAATGGTTTGTAAAATAACTTTCAAATTACAAGGAGTGGAGGTGCTCTGTTTTCTGTCACACCGCCGTGGTCAGTGAAGTGCAGCCATCTTTTAAAGTCCGCAGGTGTGAGCTGTTTGGTAAAGAGCAATGTGGCACTTGACCCTGTTATCACTGAACATTTGTCAGCCAAATTGGGAAGAATTACACCTGTAATAGCTTATTAATGACTGATAGGTTTTTTCACATTCACACTCAAGTTTATTTAGCAATTTATCATTTTTTCAACAATCTGAGAATCGTGCACAATATGAGATAGAGAAGCATGTCATATTTTCGACAGAATAAAACTTCTAATAAATGTTTGTTATTTGCATGTTTGTCTGGACAACTGTTTTGAAAGTATAGAGCTCGACTGATTTTAGAGGCCAATATCAATATTTGAGCTTTTAAAGAAATCTCGGGAGATGATGGAGACCAAAACAGAGTTAAAATGAGACTGAATATTTTATTTAGTTTTTCCAGGTCTGCTGGTGGTATAAATAGGCAACTGTAAGACATTTGTCTGAACTTTTTAAATTGATAATATGACATGGGTGTTTGAAATGTGCTTGTGAACAGTGTACTGTGACAGTGCTCCACAAATGCCATAATTGCTAAAAATGTATCCCCCTGTCTATCTAAAACACATTGTTTAATACATTAGTAGTAACTGTATAAAGTTGAATCTTAAGAAAAAGTGGAATTATGGTGCAAATCAGTTTTTAAGAACTGTAAAACAAATTGAATAAGTAAAAAAGTTTACAAATGGCATAGCTTGAGAAAATACTGGTACGTCTTAATCATTTCTTTTTTTAAATGAGTCTAAATAAATACTTTGGATGAGACTTAAAGACACATATTGGTTATTGATGTAAGAAAAAAGTTGCACAAACAAAATGTAAAGTCAACTTGTGATGCGAACTGTGTTATTTCATGTTTTGTAAGTGTATGCATGTGTCATCTCAAGGTGAGGGAAACTAAAATGTACCTTTTTTGGAAACTTGATCATCAAAAAAATGTAGCAATTACGGTTTTTGAAAAATACTCTTCTATTTAAATTGAAGTCTGTTTTTAAAACTTCAGCTGTTAGGTATCATATGCATTGAATGTTTACATCTACAGCTTTCACCTCGGTGTTTACCATCAAGATAAACAAGTCATCCGAATTTCTAAACACTGATTGGTTTAAGTTCTGAGAGCTTGACAATGTTGCGGAAATGTTTTTCGGTGGAACTTAAGCCGGTGTTAAGAGTGAGTTCATCCAGGCATGTAACGTTTTAACCTTCGCCCAGAGTAAACACAGCTAATAAGAGCTTCTCTAAATAAACACAGACTGTTGCATAAAAAGGTGCTGAGGAAGAACTACAGCAGTAGCCTAAAGGTTAGCTTGTGAGCTTGTGACCAAGAACATCAGCGGTTAATGTCCTGGAAAAGGCTGGAAAAAGAAAGATCTGTGTGGGGAGAGTAAATGACAAATGCTCAAGGGCACCTTTTAATTAGTACCAAGGTGCCCTTGAGCAAGGTGCTTAACTCCAGCTGCTCCAGTGGAACCCCAGTGTAAGGTTGGGCTGTGCTGGGCAGCTTTCAGTGGCTGATGATTTCTAGAATGAATGGACAAGAAATTTAGCCGAATTAAGTATGTCATAGTGTGTGATATTTAGGTTTTCAGTTGTTGTAATGTAGTTTTTTTTACTTACTTAAAAGACACAATTCTTACTTTTTTTTTGCACATAAAGATCTTTAAAAGCATAAATAGTCACACCCAAAATATTGTTGCATTATTTCATTTGCATGTATTTTTGTCATGGTTAACTTCACGCAGGTTACACTCAGCGGTGTGTAAAACAAAACACATTCATCATTCTTAAAAGTAAAAAAACAACTCTGTTAAAGCTCACATTGTGTGTTGGGGTACTTCCAATAAACAGATACTAGGCCAGTCAGCCAGTAAATGCTTATGTTTAGGCATATAACTGCATGTCACATTGAGTTTTGAAATTACAAATAACACAGAAATGATAAATCTAAAGGTTTGGGCCAAATCAAAACAAATTCTATGCAAGTATTTGGTAAAATCATGATCAATAAGCAGTTAATATTTGATTTTTTTCAGTGTTGCTCATCCCTAGTGTAAAGCGGGGAGTTAATTATGAGAAAAGATATGAATTTATGTCTTGGAAAACTTAAATATTACTGTAAAAATACCAAAACATTACCAAAAATCAATCGAAATATGCATGTTTTTCTGTGGGAGTTGTGACATTAGGCCAAACCGTGTGGTTGGTATGGTTGATTGCAACTCTAGAGCACAAGTTAAAACAAACAGAGTTATTGCTTCTGATTGTTACTCACAGTCCCGTGAACAGTTCACTCATCTCGACCACCAAACAGGAGGCTGCTGCCTCATTGAGATGGTTGGCATTCTTGGTACTTTCTCTGACATGTTTGGTCTGTAACGAACAGGCTTTGAAAGCTTCTGTCAACGGCAGAAATGCCTAATAACCTAGAAAGAGTTTGTCTCAGGTCAAAAGAATTAACCTCTAGTTGTGTGCATGGCTAAACTTGGATAAGAGTCAGACAAGGAACATGATAGTCAGGTCTTTCAAGATTTATTTTGGGTCCCTCCCACTCTTAAAAACACACTTCAGTTAATTTTGCGCGGCCTGCTTGGTATGTGTAAGATTTCCTCTTCTTCCCACCACACACCCTCATTGTTCCCCACATGAGGACACTCAGCATACTTTCAGATTAGCTGAAACTGAGGCTTTGGGGTATTGTGGTTTCACTACCAGGACACATGTTTGCCTTGTTAGCTTATTGATGTTGTGCTTGGTGTCTTAATGTGGCTATGGTAAAGGGACAGGTCACAGAAATGGCGTAGGGATATTTCATAACTTATGCATTGTTACATATGCTAAGTTTTGATTCTATTACAATTTTATGTATGTATGTGAGGAATAAACACCAAAAAGTGTAGAAATGTGTCTTGTGAAGAGGAAAAAATTAAAAGAAGGTTAGTCCTCAGTCCTAAACACAACGGCCTGTATGACTGTTCCGATGTTTTCTGATCTGTCACATCTATGGTTAAGGTTAAGTTAAGTTTAGACAACTAAAACCACTTTAGGTTAAGAAAAGATTATGGTCATTGTTAAAAGAAACCAACACTGACTGTTAATTGAAGACAGCACGCAAATTGCGGTCTCCTGTGTTGAAGTCACACTCTTTGTACTCCTGACCATCCATCCCAACTTACTGCCTACATGCAGACATTTGTGGCTGAAACACCAACCATCACAGAATTTCAAGTCTTTTTAAAAAAAAATTTTCAGTGTAAGTCGATATTAATTAGCTGCATCGCTGAATAACACCGAATAAAAATATTGGACACGGTTTCTGCAGGCAGCAATGCATGTGAAAGTGCAAGGCAAAGCTGCAAGCCGACCGTGACCGACCAAACCGACCTTGTTATATATCACCGCAAAACGTCTTTGGGAGGAGGATGGATGGGCTTTGACATTGGACGCCACTTTTTGCATCCCATCTCCTACTAGCAATCAATGTTGGTTTCTTTTAACCATGATGATCTTTCCCTAACCTTTACTGTTGCCTTTTATTCATCGCCAAGATTGTTCTCTAATCCTTAACCAAGTAGTTTCTTTTTATTTTTAACCCAAACCATAATCTTAACCAGGTTGTTGTTGTTGTTCTAAACCTAGCCATCAAGATGATAGATAAAGAAACAGTCATATGAATCATTTTTGTAACAGTTATTTGCATTGGCTTTGTTCAGAAATGCTAATGTGGCTCATTTTGGAAGGTAAGAAAAAACACAGATTCCCTGTGAACCTGCTGTGTCATTCTCTTGTCTAATCTGAACATTAGAGGACTATGTTTGCAGCTCAGTCACTCATATTGTATAGAGGTTTAAACTTTGATGTAGTGACTCTATAGGAATATCTCTTATATTACCACATGCAGATTTCTAAACATAGTTTCTTCTATCCTGAAGCCTATCTGCATCTTCAAAGGTCTAATCATAACCTTTCACTGCTGTGTTTATTTCTGTCTGCTTAACCTTTAATTACCAAACTGAAAATCAATCTCCTGCAGGTCTTTCATTTGTTAGTGTTTGACCACTTAAACTATTATCTGCATTTTGCCACCAATAAATTTTTTTTTCAGAGAAAACGTGTAGATATATTTGGGAGGACTGTCCCTCTTGACAGAAAAATATGACAGTTTGGTCATATTGTCACTTCGTTTGCTTCTTCAAATAGTTTGTCTAAAAAGAAATAAGCCTTAATTACAAGGCATGTCTGCAAATCTGTCTATTTGAAGTTTGCAAATAGAAAATTTCCTTTCCTGTTGCGAGCCGTAAGAAAACTGACCCTGCCCCTCGAATGTTACTTCACAGTGAATATATACGTTTTGCATTGCTCTTATAGTCAGCTTAATAAGGCTTTGTAGGAATCTGCCTTTAACAAACACTTTCAATACTGACTCCACGAACAAAAGTAATTGAATTCAGTCCAAGCATTTTTCTTCAGCTCTGCCCAGCCCATGCCCCAGCAGTCATTTGTCTGTCTAAAGAACTGATTGTGCTATGTACACTTTCCCTTTCAAAGCCTTACACCTGTGGCTTTGTCTGCTTGGGAATGTGTCCACAAATGTAAGGCAGTGATAACGCTGCACCTGTTTTATAAGCTATTTTAACCAGGGAAAACAATAATCACGTAACAACTCATCATTATGCCCAGAGCAGGGCTATTAGAGCAGTTATGCGAGTGTTAGTTTCAGTACATAAGCACATAATTCTTTGTACAGCTGCAAACACTCAAAAAACTGTTTCCATTTGAAGTAGGTAGGTTTTTTTTTTTAATATTAATGACTATACCGGCTTTCAACTTTCAAAACAGACAAAAATTATAGTGATCTTTTATAAAGAGGGGCAAAGAGCAAAGTCACTTATGTCTCAATCAACCTTCCTCAGTGTGTTTTTATGTAGAAATACACCTGTGTAATCATCCTAAATCACTGCAGCACTCCCACTAACTGAGATGCAATACATACAACCTGTTTGTTAAATTTATTGCTAGTGTTGGATATCTACATTTCTCCAGCCAAAAAGTGATACAGTAAAACTCAGGAAGTGCATACTCCTCATTCAGAGAAAGCGGGAATTAACAATGTAAGATCTTTCTTTTCCCTACAGCGATATAAATATTACAGACTGTTCAAGTAAATATGAGTGAGCTGTGTGCGGTTTGCTCACATTCTAATGCGGCGTTTAGGTTCTCAACTAATTAGTAATCATTTTGTCCTGGAGATATTTTCTCTAACTCTGCAGCAGCCTAAATCAATACAAAGCAAAAGATTAGAGGAGTACTTAATGCATGAAATTTTCAACCCAGCCCAATTCATTCCAAGCTCAAGCCAGATTCCTTCCAACCTGAGTGTGACCCAGCACGATTCACTCAAACCTGAGCACAACCCAACACGATTCACTCTGAGCAGAGCCTGAGAAAGACAGATATTAGAGATACAGATATTTTGGTCCACACGAGGTCCAAAGCCCAAAAACAACATTTTAACATCAGAACTCTCTTATACACACAGACTTTGTTACACTGTTCACTAGGGCTGGGTGATGTAATGAATTAATTTTTGTTTTTGCACAATGTTGAAAATGTCTCTATCATGAAAATCAAGTTATTACAATATGCAAAAAAAAGTTTCTTTTCAGTCAGAAAGTAAAGTAGATGATAGCTGCTACGTTAGCCTCTTTGAGTCACAACAGTCCCTTAAACTGCTGCAGTTTATGGGACTGTTGTGACCCCGGGTGGCTAGTGGCTAACGGCTAACGGTCGCATCTACGAGAAGGACAGACTGAAAATAGTTCTGCACACTGATCTGTGCTCTCGGTTTGTGTTTGTTGACGAGGTATCATCTCTGGTTATGAGAGTGCTGGGAGTCAAAAACAATTAGCTGACACCGTGAAGCTACGTTGAGTGTAGGGAAATGTAGAGTCAGCTGACAGTTCTCTGTGAGTTTGTCACTACACAACCACCCACAAGTACTTATGGGAGTTATTGCTAAAATAAAATATTGATTATAGCTGCTTTAATGGTAGTAAAGGCCCAAAATCTGAACTGAACATGTGAAATGCATGCAATAATGTGTTGCAGACTTCTGAAAGGTATAGTTTTAAAATAAACCTAGCTTGACTCACAATCAATCTCATATGAACTTGAATTCACTGAGCAATGAATTTTATAGCTTCTTTTATATTCTAAAGATGCCGGAGCGTATCATTTGCACATTTGGCGTTCAGCTGACACTCGCAAGAGTCTTTTTACAGTGAATGAAAGGGTTTGGCTTCAATTTAATTTGATGGACATATGGGCCATTGCAGGGATCACGCCTGTGACCTTTTAGTTACAAGGTGGTTGCTGTAACCACGAGGCCACCCTGCCGCCTTTAGCACACCGGTGGTTCCTGGCTCGACTCAGTTATATTCTTAAATGTTAACAGACTTAATACAGTGGAACTCCATCATGTCACATGCAGTGAGTGGTTAGAAAAGCTGGTTCTCATTAGCTTATGGGCTGGAATCAATATTATGTGGGTCTTTGTGTGTGTGTGTGTGTGTGTGTGTGTGTGTGTTTGTACTCGCACATGCATATACTGTACGTGTTCTTGTTTGCGTGTGTGCTAGCATGCACATGTATAGGCACATTCTTTTGTGTGCGTCTGCATGTGTGTATTTGCGGTTCATGTGAGATCAACAGGCAGGGACTTCCCCTCTGTTTGGAGCTAATCCCTGGCTGCACTGCCCAGATTAATGTGCAGTGGGAGCAAGAGCTGACAATTAGAAAAGTGCTTGTTCACATCAAACCCTCAAAGAGAAGCCTGCTATGACAGGACACACCACAAATGTTAACATTTCAAATGGAGATCCCAGAGACGTAAAAAAATGTCGAAACGTCTCGGAAGAAGATTTGTAATAATGCATGGCATACTTGCTTTGAACAGGAAGGTAATTGTTTCATGTTTGCAAATTACGTTTTGGTAGACTTGCTAAGATCAGACTAATCTCCAAACATTTTAGGAGGAAATTGTGTCCCACCCAGTGACTTTGAAGTCTGTTTTTTGTCAAAGGATTGACAGTTTAGGCTAAAACATGAAAAGCGGGAACTAGAAGTGAGTAGAGTTCAAGGAAGGAGGATGTGTGTGCTGAAGCAAAATCATCTACTCCATGTGAAAGTATTCATAATCATCCTCAGAACAAACAATACTTCCGTTAGATCCATGTTGTCAGTGCACAGTGGCTGTAACCTTTGCACGCACTAACACTGATTGCTTACAATTTTCTAAGAGTTGAACTTGAGCCAATTCTTACACTTTCTTACACTTCAGTCACTTTGCATAAGACCTCAAATGCTTGAAATTTCTGCAACAACTTATCTTCAGTGCAGTTCTGGCAAATGACAAATATTATAGATCACAAAGCACAGAGTGCATGTAATACAGTATACACTAGATTTGTGAGGAATATGGAACATTATCAGATTTGTATTGACACATGCATGCAGGGAACTAAGTCTAAATCAACTATTTCTACATAAAGTTGAAAAAGTTATATTGTACATTTTTACATTTCAGCCTCTAAACTGACACTTCTATAAGGAACTTCAATGCAGAGATGACTAACATTAAAATTATACTGTGGCAATAAGCAAAGGCAACAGTTTGAATAAATTAAACTTACGTCCACTCTTGAACATTTGACTGAGAAGGCATCAAAGAACCCTGCACACTGTCAGTCAGTTGCACCCCCTTTTATTCATAATGTGTTGGTCCTTAACCCTCCTGTCGTCTTCCCGTCAACCATGCAACTTTTGTCCTCCCGGGTCAAAATTGACCCGGGAGGACGCTATAAATTTTAATAAAACAACCAAAATTCAATGAAAGTAGTGATCATTACTTTTACTTGCAAAGTGTTTGGATTTTCAGGCAATTAAATGAAAGAAATCTCTATTTCTGACACAAAAACATTTGAAAATGGGTCAAATTTGACCCGAGGACAGCAGGAGAGTTAAACATGTACGTATCGGATAAAAGTCATGTAAGACTAAATGACTAACAAATTAAACACTCTTAACAAGGTGAGAACAAGTCATCAGGCGTGTGTGGGGTTTTTCTTAGTCAAGAGTTTTAGCACCTATGCAGCTGTTAATAAGATTTTATGGTGTGGAAGGACTTAATTAAAATGGTTACACTGTATAAAATTAGAAGCAAACTGTGGCGAAGCTCAAACATCAGAACCACTGTGCTTTAACAATACTCAACTCGTCTATGTAGTCAGACTTTTAACTTAAGTTAACCAAACTAACTGTAAGGTCAGTTCTCCAGTACCACAGTTCATATTGCTGTTGACTCCCTTTCTCAGCCTGGAGAGAGCGAACAGTCACATGGATCTACTTTGTTTCAAATAATTGATGTTTTTCTACAGAATTTTAGCCTCACACATGATTCTGAATTAATGCTTGGTGTTTGGATTGCGGTAAACAGTATCACGATGGACCTTTCTAAGCATTTACTATGTGGCTTCCTGTATCAGAGGATGCAAGATGTTGAGGAAATGACTTTGAGATTCAGTAATTTTTACAGCTTTATGTGGTTGGTCATGGTTTTGAGTAATGTGGCCTTTCGACATCTTGTACCAGCAGCATTCGGATAAAAGGGCACAATGGCTAGCGGAGAGATAAAATTCACTACATTTAGTTGGTCATAGAGCCATATAATAAGGCTTGGAAATATATTTTTTACTTGTTTTACATATATATCATGTTTACACTACCCAGTCAGCTCATAAAAACTAAAAATCTTATAGTTAGGACCATTTTTAAAGTCTTTCACTACACAAAAACAAAAAAAATGGCTCCTTTCAGCTGTCAGCAGGCAACAGGAACAATCTGGTAGCTAAATAGTTTTAATATATTAAAGAATAACCAGTCAGTGGTATGTACTGTATGATGCATGATGCATGTTTCCACAAATGGCCTCTTCTACAACCCAACTAACGTATTTGTACTCAGTACGTACATCAGAGAGAGGCAGTCCTTTTACATCCGCACCGCTGTTGGATCCAGACACAGACATGTAGTCAGTAAAAAACGTGGGAAATAAAGACACTAAACCCCTTGGTCTCACTTCATCTAACAAAAGCACAACCAAACTTTGTCCAAGACAAAGAAGGAAGGAAAATAATTATGTCTCAGGGGCTTTCTGGCGAGTGTGTTTTCACAGAGGTAATTCAGAGGACAACTCCCTCTCAACATCCTTGTTTTTTTATTCTCTGCTGCTTTCGGAAATCCACACCTGAAGTGTAAATTTACGCCAGTGTTGACTTCCGAGTGCACCAAAGTCACTTGGATTTCATACAAATGTATTTCTTATGAAACAACTTTTTTGACACTTCCTCGTGAAAATGTTGGGAGGTTACAAACTTTGATAGGACATTACCTCCTGTTCTGAGGGAGTCAGACCAAATGGCAAAGCTGGCAAGGCATCTGCATGGTTTCAGTGCCACAGATCAAAAAGATATGCGTGTTTGTTTTGCATCAGTGAAGTCTTTGCTTTTGATTTGTGAAGCTCGAGTGGATTTGCGTCACAGAATAAAGGACCAGGGAAGGGTCTTGAACAGGTGCTAGACCTGCACAGTTCTTGAAAATGTTATTACGGTGTATTTGAAACTGTCAGTTGATGGATCACTGGAGTAATTAAACCCTTAAGCCATTCAGCACTGCAGGTGGTGAGATGCTGTTTGATTAGATGAATTGACTTTTCACTTTCTCAGCTTTTATCAGAGCATGTAGCGTTAGCTGCTAACTTCAACTCAAATTTTTATATCTTCCTATTGGTATGATTCTGCTAAAATTGTTGTAGTCTGAACTGAAATGTTTGATGACATTAAAAGTGTTTTAAACAAAGTCCATTTTTTCACGTCCCTCAAAAGCATCACACATAATATTTAAATTGTATTATCTATCTGATCTTAGAGAGGTGTTGCTGTCAAATTAAGCTAACATAAGCTAACAAGCTGTGACTTCTCCATTTTAACTCCTCTGAAGACTTATAATAATATATATAAGACTTTAATAATATTGAATTATATAAGTGAGTGTTTTGAGTATATTTAAGATTCAAGTCTTAATTTTGGAATTGTCTGCACCATGACAATTACTAACAATACCCTCAACAAAGAGTTTTCCCGGAAGACTAAAAATATTGATCCTGAACCATCACTTTGTATTCCAGAGTTCATAATGTGTGACTCAGATTAGACTTCCTCCATATGGCAAGCATTGAATCCTGCAAGCAGTAGATCCTCAGTTCCCAGTCATCCGTATGGAAGGTGCCTGGTTTAGTCTTTAAATTGAAGTAAGTGTTGCAGTGAAAGATTGGTATGTGTTTACTACTGCCCAATCATCGTCATGTGGTTACTGAAGCCATCACGAGCGCTCAAAGTAGTAACTTTGTGAGCTGTATCTGTTGAGCAGCCATCGCAGCTGAACAATCTAACATGTATTTGCCTCCACTCAAAAATCTGTTAAAACATCCGTCTCCAATAACAGGAAGGGAGTGCACTCAAAAATAAAGTTGTTTGTGGCAGCCTTGTTCGTGCCCACTTTAGAACTAAGGGCACTGTGTAATTGTTGCATAGCTGCGCTGTGGGTAAGTCTGTACGATAATTTGAACCACATTACAATGATTTGTCTCCAAGGTGACAATGACAAGTATTCAGACCCACCAAGATGAATTTGTTTCTGTTTCCAGTTGAACGATCTGAAGGATGTTTGTAATGTGCAGTTCAGCGTCGGCATGTCATCTTTGTATTAGTGCAGTCAAACAGATGCAGCCACTGAAGTTCCATTCTGGATATATATATATATATATATATATATATATATATATACACTGTAACTGTGACCCAGTTTCATACTAGGTAATAATTCTAAGCAGATTTGAGTATGTAGTCCTCACGATGAAAAAAGTGATAAAAAAGAAGAATATTCAGATTGAGTTCAGAGGTTTCTGTAGATAGACACTATTGTCCCTCGATGCATTGTGCAGAGGAGATGGAAAAATCACAGCTACAAAGGTTTAAATAAATTGTGAAACTCCTTGAATAACAATCTTAAAAACTATAAAGGTTTTGGTAAAACATTCATCTTTTATTTATTAAGTTTAAATGGTAGCGGCACTCCAAAATCATACCATGATATATATACTCACTACAAAACCACTATGTTATGAAAATTAGTATATTGTGCAGCACATGATGAACTAGTGCTGCACTTTAATCTGATTCCCAAGAAGAAAAGTCTTTTTTTAAGTAGTAAAAGCAGTCCTGTCTCCTTCAACATACTGTACATTTCTTTACTATTAATTTGTGTGGCGTTCTTACACATCACAGAAGTTATAGGAGTCAGGTTGGAGGGAATGGTTGAGCATACGAAGAACTTGACACTGAAGACTTGGGGGACCACATCCTGTGTTCGACGTTATCAGTTTTTGGGCTAATTGGTGATTGGATTAGTGAGAGATTGTGGTTTTGATAAAATGTTTAAAAAAAACTACTACCAATGCAGGATGCAGTAGATGCAGGACAAATGCATAAAGGACTCCTACAATAGATAAGTCCATATGTAAAGAGTAATCTTTAGGTCAACCATGTTTTAAATTCTAAAGCTGGTCTGCGGTTATTCCATTTGTAAAAAAAACCAAGAACTACGTTGGGAATTATTATTCCAGACAACCCAGAAGGTGATGATTGACAGTTTTAACACTTATTTTGTTAATTTTGTAACATATCAGTTTCAGTAAAAACAACGTTGTTCTTCCACAGTGTTGAATCAGTTGTCACAGATGATATGGCGTCTACCACAGATGGTAACATTGTTTGCATGCCCCCTTTTCACACAGATGTATGAGAAATAAAATCCTTAACACAACTATGGTTACCTGAAGGTCTTGCCTTTGTTCCCCCAAGAAAACACAGCAGCTTATATTCTGAGCAGCTCCCCACTGAAAAACAAAGACAAGAAAACCTCGGGCGTTCATGGACGAGTTCTCAGGGACTCAGATCTTGATAAACACTTGCTTTACAAATCACACGAAGCCGTCACCAGTGTCATGCACCTGCACAAGCAGATGTCTGAGTGGAAGCAGTTTATGTTTCTGTTTCTTCATTTTGTACCTTGAAAGGCAAATACTGCAGTCAAGAAAATGCACTTTTCATATGCTTATCATCCAGCTCCACTTGTCCTGTTAGACTTAAACAAGAACATTTAGGATAAATAAAAGATAGACAACATGGATTGAGAGGTAGCTCCGGAGTCAGCTTCACTCAGCAGATACTCAACTTTAATTAGGTTATTTCTAGAAAACCATATCTAGGTTCTTATAAAACAACATTATTGCTGTTATTATGTGTCTACAGTGCTGTTGGGTCTCACTTTCAATTTCTGGAGCATATCAAGTCTGAACGTCATAAGTGTTGTGTTAGCGGTGGTATACCACAATGTTTGTGCCCTTCAGGCTTTTGTACAGGTGATAAAGGTCTTGTTTTAATAAGGGAGAGTTTCAGAATGATAATGTTTTCCTGGGTTAGCCAAAAGTACAGAAAAGACTTAAGTTTGCAAAATGTCTTTTGGTTTATGCAATACTGAAGGACTTTCTGGAAAATCTGCCCATAAAAAGGACATTTGGAGTTATGTTGGAGTCGAGGGCCTGAATTGACCTGAAAAAAAAGATGACATGGAAAAAAAAAAATGTTATCAAGCTCATTATGACAAGATGACTCATGGAATCTAAAGATTTCATTTTAATATTGGCAGCCAAACTTGGTGAAAACAGTAAATTCCTCCAGTATTAGAGGATCAACGTGCCAACTTGAAGGAACTTCTCTTCACGCAGTATTGACAGTAAAGGCTAAACAGACAAATGGTATATTTAACATCCAGTAAGCCATGCTGCTGCAGTGGAGGATGATAGAGAAAGTCAGCCTAAACTAATGTTATTCTTCATGTCTTATTGTAGGTTGGAGCCCTTCAGTTAGACTGTAAAGACATCAAAATCATTACACTATACGGCCAATGTGTGAGCAAACTGTAGTCCTGCTTTGTACTGCAAGACATTTTGGTTTGGTTTTTATCCCGAGGCAGTAACTATTGGTTTGAAGAAAGCAAAGATTTTTGTTAGATTTTGCACTCTCAATGTTGAAGCAGAACCTACATGCACTACTAATGTGACACACATGCAGAACAAAGGCATTAAGGGAACATGTATGCTGTCAATCACACTGTATAACACATATATCTGTCAAATGCTATTTTTTTAGATAGGAATGCTCAAAATAGTTCTTTATATCTTCATCTTGCAGTATCATTTTTTTTAACACAGAAGTAAACTTGGTGATATTTCCAAGAAGCCCATACATGTGGACAGTTACTGCAAAGTCAAACTAAATTTAGCCCTCAGACAGACTTGCACATAAAATAAAACATTTGGTCCCTAAACAAGACAGGAAACGCAACAGAATGGATTAAAGTGCCCGCAAAGTTAATGTCACCATAATCCCCGTTTTTTCATTTCATTGGACAAGCTTTTGCAAACTCAACAGTGGACAGGCTACTTCATTGCCCTGCTTCACATGTATTTTAGGCTAAACTTGTATTCTTCTTCCCACTGGTAATTTAAAAGCCAGTGGAATGTGGAAAATGATTGTAGGAGTGGAGGGGAGGGAAAAGATATGCCTTGCTTGGTCACTTTAGTGTCTGAAATCCGTAGCTGAGATGGCGTTTGACTGATTTGTGTTTTGACCACATGTGCCAGACCCGCCTGCTATTCTCAACCTGTAATTCCTCCCTGAATTCAGGCATGCGACTAATTTACTGTAGGGGCAGTTTTTTTTTTTCTTCTTCCAGGGAGCAGAAACTTTACCCCTTTTTCTGTTACAGGGCTCTGCACCAAGCGCTGTAAGTGATGACACCTGTCAGGCTGACAGCTTATTCTCAGTATGTGGAAGGCCTTTATCAGCTGCAGTTGTGGGGACCAGGAAAATGTCTCCCACCTGCCAAGGATTTCAAACCTTTAAATCTCTCAAAAGGTTGCATACTTCAGAGTGACTCCATTAGTTTAATGTTCACTTTATCTTTTTTTTTTTCTGTTTATTTAGCAGCACATTTTAGTCAGTCAGTGGTTGTGGCATTTGAAGCAAGCAGGTGAAGCGGGTGAAGTGTCTTTTTTTTTCCAAATTAACTCCTTACAGTTGTGTTGAACTGCACAGCAGATGGTCTACTGATGCAAATCTTGTAAAAGAACCCTGCCGGTTCTGTCGTCAAGGGCCTACATTTATTGCACATGGACTTTTCCTCCTGCTCTTCTATCTTGTATGTTGTAGTGTAGTGTAATACTTTACTTTAGTTGACTGAAAAAATAGAATTAGATAGTATGTAAAGGACTATTTGACTTTTTTCAGACTCCTTGTGACTAAAATCAACATTAAAACTGGTTGTACAAAGATTAGGTTGCTGTTAAGCTACTTGAAGTGTTGGTTTTAGGAAACCAGTCCAGGTCATGTTTTCATGTTCCCATCACTGCTTTATGCTCCAGCAGGAAGCTGCTTTGGCATTACTACAGTAACAGCATGGTGTGACTCTGTTACTCTTTCCCAGTGAGCTCTACACTTAAATAGGCACGTCCAACATGTCTTCCAAAGACAACCATAGGATCTGGATAACTTCCAGATCACAAACCATGCTGCTGCTTTTTATGTCACACTACAATGTTTTCATGCAGCCATGTGTACTCTACAGTATGTTGGCCAGTTGTTGCAATGCACCATTTGTGAAAACAATGAAAATTCTCCAAACAAAGCACAATTCTTCCAGCCGACGTGAACCGATGCAGTCGGAGAAAAACAGCAAAGCTGCATCGTAGGCCAAACTAAGGAGGTTTTAATAGAATTTCTAAAACACCAATTGCGAAAAGCAGTATAGCATTTTCTGATTCCGAGTGCCCTGTAATTTGAAGTGTGTGGGTTCAAGCCACTTATTTTGTGGTGATGGCTTTACTGGCGAGTTCTCCAAAAAGACAGAGGCCAACGCAGCCGAGGGTTGAGCTAGCTGCCTTGCCTTCCTTACTGATTGACCGAGCCGCTTCCCCTTTGGTATCTGGCCACAGTTGTTCTGCCTTCATGGCTAACCTCACTGGGCGTAGCTGTCTACCATTGGGTGTTTAGAAAGCCCAATAGGAGGACACCTGCTTCTGGATTTATTTATTCCGTCTCTTGCACAAACACCCATGTAGTCTGTTTATGGATGCAGATGGAGAGCACATGGGGTAAACAAATGCGCATATCTCCTTTTTGCTAAACTGACGTCTAAACAACAACCAAACACAACATATTCTAACATCCTTATTTGCCGTACATCACTCGCAAATGTAGAAATTTCACCAAACATACTGTACAGTATATGTTGCGTTATTATCTAATCAGGCCTTAAGGTCAAACATCCTGCAAGCACTACTTGGCATTCTGTCCTTTGCGTACTGTACTATAAGAATTTCCCAGAATTTTCCAAATTGGGGAAATTCTTGTGGTCTTGAAGGACATGAAAAGACAAACACATGAACAACAGAAAACATCTTGCATAGTATGTGCACTGACATGGCCTTCATTTTATGTGGACAAAACCGCACACACTCACACACACACACTGCTATAACTGAGGAGGAAGGCAAGTAACATAAAGCTAAATTTGGCTGACATCTGTAGTAGATCATTAACAAACTTAAATGGAATAAATTGAAATATTTGAGAAGGAATCAACAGAGGTGAGCTATAAAGGCAAATAAAGCTTGTGGGTTAAGCCAAAAAAATTAATATAACAAAATAAAGTTTCCTATAATTAATTATAATTCATAGAATTAAAATTATTTCTCTGCACAACCTGTAATCTTCACAGCCTTTTGTGCAGGACTTACAGATATAACATTAAAACCACAGTGTAGAGCAAGAAGTCCTTTTCAACAGTTAAGTTGTGCATTTTTGTATCCGGTGCCAAGACATCTGTCTAGTGACACACCCTGTAATTATAAACGAAAGGAAAAAAAATGTCTTTTGATTATTTCCATCCTTATTGCATGCACACACATTTTAGGCCTGCAATAACAATTACAACAAGAAATGACGCTGTAGAAATTGAAAATACTTCTTTTTTTTTCTTCTTCTTCTTCTTTTCCTCTACATCGTGCATGGTGAGGTATCTCAGTGACATGATGGCAAAGTGGAATCCTAGACTGTGTGACAGAAATGACAAGGTTTAAAATACTATACTGTGTTTGCATTATGAACACTCAAATATTTGAAGTCATAGTGGCCACTGAATCTGTGGGGCAAAGCTGAGATGTGTTCATCTCTTTCCAGGGCGGAAACAATCAAAGCCCTAGTCTTTTATTTATTTTTGTAGATATAGACCTGTTTTAAAATTAAACTTGGATTTAGACTTTTAGTGGATGGAAAAGCAGCATATTTGCCAGGAGAGGCTGCAGGAAAGTCTGGGAAGGGTGGCTGCAGTCTATCAGCAGCCCATGTGGAGGTTTGTGATGAGAGGGTATGTTAAAGGGTGCTCAAACAGATTATGGTGAGTCACAGCACTGTACAAACAACTCACAGCCCTGCGCTTGTATCTAAAAGGCACACTACAACACATTTCTCAAAGAGCGAGTGCATACAATAAACGCGTTCGTGTGTGGCATCTATGTATAGTCCATTACTCCCGGTCTCTCTTAAATGTTTTGATATGAATTAGATTCAGCTGCAGTTTGGAAACTCAATTCAGAAGCTGTTCATAGATGAAATAAAGGTAAAATGTCTCTTTTTGGCCCCAATTAATTGAATATCACAAGGTATTAATGGATGCAAAACTCTTGTAAATCCAATATGGCCACAAGGCAGTACTTCCTTGAGTCACTGCTAGTTGTCTAACAGCTAGTAGCCAATTAAGTCTGGCACAAAAACATTTTGCTCAGATGAAGCAAACGATATTTAACATGTTAATTTGTGAGATTTAGAGGTGCTGGTAAGCAGATGTTGTTACAGTTGGACAGAGCCAGGCTAGCTGTTTGCCTCTGTTTCCAGTCTTTGTGCCAAGCTAAGCTAAGCTAAGCTAAGCTAAGCAGCTGCTGGCTGTAGCTTCATATTTAACTATCAGATACGAGAGTAAAGCGTAGCTCTCAAAATGTGGAACCATCCCTTTTAAAATTCTCACTTTCTGCAATATATATATACACTTGGAAACTATGACGTGGTTAAGGTTGGTGAAAGATTGTGTTTAAGGCAAATAAACTGTGTGAAGGTATGGGTAGGGATGGGCAACTAAAACATTTGGAAATGTTAATAACATGTCTGTGACGGGACGTGAACACCAGTCTCCAGCATGAAAATCTGACATACTATTATTTTTGTATATGAAAAAATGTTTCCAGGTAGCATTGTTAACATTACTGTGTAATTTAAATTGGCTATCAGGTGGAGATGTTTGACCAGGAGATATATATTTAGTCCCACCAGTCCCACCATATTTAACTCATATTAATCATATCCCAGTGCATTTGTCCAGCTTTTGGCTCTGCTGAAATGCCATTTTCATGAAGTTTCTTTTTAAAATCATTTTCCTCAACACTTACTTACTGTTTTTCCATCTTGTGAATTTCATTGTTTTGGTGACTTGAGTGCATCGTTTTTTACAACTTTGATTAAAATTAAAAACACCACACATAAATTATATCTCCTGGACTCTGTATACTGTTTAAATAATTGTTCTGATAAGTGAAATCCTCTATATTTAACAGCCATATTTTAAAATACTATAAATACTGGATGACAACCTGCTCTTGAAACTCGGAGTATTAACTCTTTCATTACTCACAAGGCTATCGGTGTGTTGTCACAGGCTTTACGTCAACAATAATGAATGATTTGTTGCAAGTGAATCAATAGATCAATGGAATTATGATAAATGTGTATCCCCTGAAACAATGAGAATTTAATGGAAAGAATTTCAGCTTTGGTTTCTGAAGCTTTTTGATCTGATTGCTAAAAACATTAACATATCAAGAGAACAGGCTAATGTAGATTAGTGACTGCGATGACAAGGTTCAGTGCCTCCAAACTCTTAAGTGAGTGAGTTCTGCCTCTGGATCACATATCCTGCAGGATGTGTAGTTCAGGTAGATGCAACACACTTCAGCACATATGGTTTCCACAGTTGCATCTATTACACAAGCCGGCTGTGTGAAGTCACTTCCAAGTCAAATAAGCAATGACCCCTACTCATCCTACCCCTGAACCCCCTCCTAAGCGCCTGAAACACACACACACACACACACACACACACACACACATGCCCCTCAAGGAATATCCAGAAAGGGGACAAGGGTAAAGCCTGCCAGAAAAAAGGGCTCCCACCTAAAAACATTCCTGTAGTACAGGCCATGTTTTCCTTACCCCAACAAATTTACACAGTTGTTAGTGATGGCCCGGGATTCCTCCTAAAGCGGAGCCCACCAATAATAAACAGTATGGCAGCTGACACCGCAAGACACCTGCACAGCTCCCTGACACTGCAGGATTGTTCCCAGGGACTGGGGAGGGTGGGGGGCTGATGTGGGCTGAGGTGGGCTGGAGAATGGGGGTAGAGTGGGGTATGGGGGCTGGTGGACAAGTTGTGTGTGTGTCTGTGTATGGGGGGCAGTTTAACTAAAAGCAATCAGTGTCGACTCACTGACACAGTAGTTTCATGTGTGACAATGGAAAACCCTGCTGTCAAACCAGCTTGGTGTGATTAAACCTATTCTGTAATAAAGTCAGGACAGCGGACATGTCTCTCTGCTGCTTCCCCTTCACTTTCTTACTCTGTAACATATGATAGATGGACTTGAAATGTTGCCATTTGATGTATTGTACCATTTGAAGAATTAGGTTTTAGCTTTTAAAAGTAAATATAGTGCTGAAACGATTCATTTTCATTCATTGGATCATCAGTGGCTGGTGCCACTTTTAAATGTGAGGATTTTATGATCGTATGTTACTGTCATTTAAGAGCTTTGGGTCTTTGTTCAGGCAAAACAAGCAATTTTAACATGTCACTTGGTAGTAAGCACTTTTCCCTCTTTTTGTCACATTTTATAAACATTACCAATGCATCATTAGAAAAAATATGAAACAATAATCAGTACTGACAGTAATTAATCATTTAGCCAACTTTAAAATAGTGGCTAGAGTGGAGTATTATTTAAAATCTTTTGATACTGGAACTGAAATGACACCTGAGTTTTGGTATAGATACTAAAACAATTCTTTATTTCAATGTCTAACTCTGATAAATGTGTTGTTAAGTTCTTCTATGCACCCTTTTTTTAAACAGAAGACACCAAAATTGAATTCTGATCAAATAATAAGTGAACAGGACACGCTATCCCAGCTTTAATGACTGTCATTTACTATAGATTCTGTGATAAACATGTGATTTAGTCCCCAAAAAGTATTGAGATTTAGCTTTAGTTCGCTCTCTTTAGCCATTTCCCTTTTTTTTCTGTCACAAACACCTACAGTCACACACACACATTCAGACATAGATTCCTTATGCCACAGGATGTCAGGTGGTCCGGGCCATTGTGTCCCCACCTGTAGGACATTGTCAAAGCACAAAGGAGGGGGCACATGCAGTACGTGTCAGGCTGCTGTCAGCTTCTGTTTGACTTGAATTTGTAAATCCCTCTCTTTTAGCCGTGGGGCTTTGAAAGATTAGCCAAAGGTTTGTGGAGTAATTCACATCTGTGTAGGTTTTCCCTTATTGTCAAGAGGCCGGGGATCCCTCCACAGTTTTCACAGACCTCAATAATTACAATTGTCAACACTGTTCAAGTTTCACTGTTTGTTTCTGAGCACATAAACATGTTCAGAGTGGATTTTTTTTTTTTTTTTTTTTTTTTGAGGGCAGTGAGTACGCCGCCCTCAAAAAATGCTTTGTTGCTTTGAAATGCTTTGCTGTGTTTATTAACTGCACGGATCACGGATTTAAAGGAATAATAATAATCTTTATTGTCCGCATGTGCAATGTGGAAATTTGTTCTTTACCGGTTTACGTAACCTTCATCTTAAGGTCACTGGTGTTTTCCTTTTAGCCGGCTTAAATTTCAACTGTGTACACATTAAAAAAAAAAAAAAAAAGTTTCAAAGAGGATCAAACTGAATATTGAGTATCACAGGATCTCTACCTGGGACCTGTGCAGCGCTCAGCTTCTCAGGCACTAACCAGACTGATGTTTGCCATAAAGCGGGGGGCCTCTCGCTGCCCTGTGAGGTCACAGCACCTGTTCTTGGTAATTGCTGGCAGGTGACGTAAGGCCTCCACTTGTTTTCCATAGCGTAAGGTGGAGGAGTCGTCCCCCCCCCCCGCTCCCTCCAACACTGAGGCTAGTCGGTTGTTTGCAGCAAATAACCAAGTCTGAGTCGATGTTTGCGCTCGCCCGATTCACTGTGAGGGAACTTTTGCTTACCTGTCAAAACAAAAAGTTTTGACAGGTAAGCACTTTGTAGTGCTGTTTTGTGTGCGTTATCATTTTCATTTTCACAGAACCATACATGGATTTTTTTTAAAGGACCAGAGATTTTTCAACCCTGATTTTAAGCCCCAACACATAACACCAAAAGTTGCTGTTTTTCATGACAAACACTCCAAAAACTGAAAGGAAAAATTGAAAGAAAACATAGTTAACACATAATTCTGCTTTGGTCTCACCTTTTGTAAGGTCGGTGGTCATTTGGTTATCATTTAGGATATATATAATAAATATTTACCATTACATAATATACATTTCACAATCAGTGACTTTTGTCTTACCATTTCTACTGTGGTAGCTCTCCCTTTTATAGAGCTGGATGTGATGCAATGTTGCAAATTACTCAGCAGGACTGCTTCATAGCAATATTGGATTTTTATATGATTATTAACATTCTTTTCTGTTTATATGATACAGTATTAAAAGTCAATTGAATTTCCAGACAATTTACTATATCCCAAATACTAATATTGATATCATGATGTAAACAATCATCTAGGCTAGCCAAACTTATTTGGAAGAGGATAACAAGAACAGTTGGAAACATCAATCACAGATTTTGTTTACATACTGTATTTGCTGTATTTTTGCATGCACATTTTTCCTCTTCAAAAAGAGATTATTACCAATATTTCAGGTTTCTAGAGAAAGCAGTTTAGATAATCTGGCTAAAGTGTTGTCTTGTGTAATCATCCGACCACCCGTGTTTCTTGCAGTTGTTTTAGCGACGACGCTGTGTTCCCACATCTCATTATATATGCAAGTTCAGTCTTATCATAACAGACGGAGATGATTGCCACAGCTATGAAAATAAAACCCTAAGATGTAATAAACAGATGTTATCTTTAACATGCATACGCCGCAGATGATCTTTTGTAAGCCAACTTTAGCACATTTTTGCATTATTTATTTGATTTATTCTAATTTTGCCCAGATTTTTAATATTCAAAATAAACAATCCAACTTCTTTGAATAATGCAAACCATAAACAATGAGCTCTAAACATTTAATACACTCATTTTTAACTTGTGTTCTCATCTTTGTTTTTTTTTTTTAGTTCACAGCTGCTACAAATTGCTGTATAAGTATAATCTTAATTTTCACCAAATGTGGGGTTAGATAATGAGGTTGGCTGCAGAGAACAAAAAGTTTTGATGCTGCATTTTATGTAGAGTAAACATAACGGGCAGCCAATCACGAGCCTGTTTTATGTGAAGCCATTATTTATCTTGGTATAATTGACTCACAGTTGTAGACAATCAGAATTTGAAAGACAAGGACCAAAGACTGCACTGAACTAAGATATTTATCTCTTAGAGTGAAACTGGTACATAGTTTTTTGGCCACTACACAAATGTTTCTTACCTCCTTTTGCTTTTACCGGGTCCACCTGATGATGTCTTTTCAAGGCTGGCTACAGGAGGACAGAAGCCAGTAGATAGGGTATCTGGCCCAGGCCCCCAGCCAGCTGTGAACCTGATAGCATCTGTTTTAAATGTTTGAAAGACAGAGAGAAAGGAGCCCTCTTTTCTTCTGAGCTCTGGAGTGCTAGTTATCTCACGCCTTTTTAGTAAAGGGATCCACAGATGGCCCGTGTCCTGACAAATGTGATATCGCTAGCCGAGGTATTCTGCTTGGATCCTCGTACTGCGTTACTGTAGGCCAACAAGTGGGATTCATTGATGCTCAGAGTAAACAAGACAAGCCAGACACAAAAAGAGTCCTCCTCTCTCGATACGAGGCAGAAAAGAAAGAAAGAAAAGCTGCTTTTTATCTATGTGAAGGCAGACATAACAACCTTTTCACACCTGAGTGTGTCCTCTGTTTGGAGTTCTTCCCGTCCATTGTCATCGTGCGTTATCTTAACCATCAAATCAACATGAAAAGATCATTTCATGTTCTGTTGTCACCCGAGGGGATTTGGACAACTTGCCTATCATTTGCTTTGTCTGAATCCGGTGACAAAACCATTTGTCATCCTTTTTTTTTCCTCCAGGTTTTGTCTGGTTTGAGCTCACTTCAAAGACCAGGTCTCTGATGAGCAAGTGGGAATCAGTCTTTACTGTAGATATGTGTGTGTTGTTTACCCTGAAGAATCCAGACCTTTTTTTTTGTTCTTACTCATCATGCGCTATTCATAAATCACAGAGCCAAAATGTTCTCTTATCCAGTAGAGTTATTTTTCAACCCTTTCTGAAATGGTCAGAAGTTGAAGATGATTTTGAGCTATTTTGTTAGTACAAGCTAAACAGGCATCCACCTCTGTATTTTGCCCATAAAAAAGTAGCATTGTAGCATTTGCAGCATACAGAAAGCACATGTCCGAAGAGCTTATATAGGATTCTAAATGAGACGCAACCCAGGACCAAAGTTGGCTTTGTAACATCGAAGGAGAGAAGTGTGTTTTTCATGAGGTGTTAACTGTGAAGTACAGGAGAACTGACATGTATTTCTGCTCTTTTCAACCGTAGCTGCTCATTAATTGTTGGAGCAACACGCTGCTGCCAGTGTTGTAATTATCCTCAGGTCTGCCTGTCTTTAGGTCCTGTTTGGATTCAAGCATGTTTTCTATAGGTCCATTTCAAATCGGGTCTGAAGACACTGGTCGTCATATGGTTTTATCCATTTAGGTTTATTTTGAAATAAGGAAAATAGGTCTTAGGTAATAGGTTATTGTCAGATGTTGATTTGTCTGTAAAACTGGTAATAATTAATTTGCAGTGAATTTGTGGGAAATAGTGTTTATTAAAACAAACCAATTAATATTACATGTAATAAACTGATGCATTTTGAAAAATAAAATACCCTATTATGTCTCTATTTTTTCTTATTTTAGTCAAGTCTGTTTATCCTTTATCTACATTTCCTGTAAAGGGTTGGAGCTGATGCCTGCTGACATTGAGCAAGAGGCGGGGTGCACCCTGGGCAGGTTGCCAGTTTATCACAGAGCTGACACACAGAGACAGACAACCATTCACAGTCACATTCACACCTACAGGCAATTCAGAGTCTAACCTAACCTGCATGTCTTTGAACTGTGGGAGGAAACGGGAGTGCTTGGAGAAAACCCATGCAGGCACAGGGAGAACATGCAAACTCAACACAGAGAAGGGCCCCAGCCAGCAGGTTTCAAACTTTAGAAACCTTCCTACTGTCAGGACACAGAGCTACACAATGCTCTGCACCACCCAGAACAGAGGTGTCGTATATACTGGGTAGACAAAAGTAGCAGTAGTAGGGTTACGATTTGGAAGAACAAAATGACAATATCAAGCCTGATTGTGTCCAGACTAAAGGTGTGAGCTTTACGACAAACTGCTAAAGACAGAAATGTTATATAGGGAATTTGTGGGGAAGTTATGATTTCATTTCGGCTAAAACTTTCACTGTGACACTCTAAAAGTAGATGCATCTATCGCTCTACTGTAAATCTTATGAATATAGTTTTTATCCCTTTTATAAAGACCTTTTTAGCCCCCTTTTTGTCTTTTTATTTATTCATTTTTTTTACTAAAAAGTCCTCAACTATTCACCTAACCTTACAGTATAACTCCACATTTCATGTCATTTCAAGCAACATTCCCACCTCGACTGTAGGTGTGTTGGAACGGAACTGAAACTGAAACTCTAGTTACTGTAAGTCGGAGGATTCAGCGAGTCCCACGCATTTATCTGAGCATGATATTCTGTAGTCAGCCCACCTCGATAAACTCGGGCCATCGCGGGACGACTTAAGTCTGAGTCGTTTTCTGATTTGAACCCGATTCAAAGTATAACATGAGCCTTTTGTATTTCAAAGTATGGGGTATTTGTAACAGATCCCCTCTATCTGTCCGCTTTAACAAGTGACATTGGCCTCTGTGGCTTTTACTGAGGAGAGGCTCGATGGTCGTGATTATTTACACAGAGGGTTTCCTTCTTTTTCTCTCTTTTTACAGTCGGTCATTTTCATAAGGGATCATAATACTCTTGGACAGGAAGTATCTGGCTATATAGACTACGCCCACAGACTCAAGACCCAAGATTTTGAACCATATTTCAGCGGAAAGAAGAGGCTCATGCCAGGACGCTCAGATTTATGGTAAGTCTACTTCCATTGTAACATGTCCATGTTGGTTGGGGGGGGGGACCTTGACTTGAGTGGGATTTGACAAGATTTGAAGGGTAAGGAAATCTTATTATCCAGGATTAAAGATTCAGGTTGACGTGAGAGACCAATATAGGCTTGGAAGGAGCTCTATAAAAGGGCCAGTATAGTTGGTATGTACAGCACCGGCCACTGTGGTCTCAGCATAGATGTGGAATAAATATACACTCCTAAAGTAAATCTGAGCACAGCTGCCAAAGTGCTGAACCTGTCTGGACAAGACTGACGTGATTAGAGTCAGGATTGAAGTGGGTTTAAACCGTGAGATTTTGATCTTCTTTCAATGTGCGGTAAATTTGTCATCACAAATAAATGTTTTAGATGTTTTTGCAAGAGGGAGGCCTTAAGGTTGGTTACATTGATAGATCAGCAAAGTGATTGATTTATCTTTAAATGCAACTGACAACTTTTCTATTTTTAATGCATTTTCTTAACCAACGTCTGGTGTATTTTAGGAGTCGAACACATTATAATGTGCCGAAGTTAGATTCATACTCGTGATTTTTCACATCAGAAAATTGTGAATTTGTGTTTTTGTCTGTGCTCTTCTCACTGGTTTGAAGTGGACTCCTTTGGAAAAAGAAGTCTTCATATCACTTAAAGCCTGAGTGCAGAACTTTAACATATAAATGAATGTCTGTTACATTCAAGCCCTGCCAAACCAGTTCACACAATGCTGATTAAGCCTATCACCGCCAGATAAATCTCTCTGTATTGCACAGTATACAGACCTTTTAAATCTGGTGTCTGGTATGACATTACCATGTTGGCGCACCACTAGTGATGTGTTTTACGTCAAACCAGTAATGATTGGTTTCCCCTCTTTGCATGATGAAGATACTCCAGCGCCAAGCACCGGTCAGGATGGGTGGAGATGCCGAACATGGCGTAATTTCCCCTGTAAATCTGTCACAAAAGGCTAAAAGCTGTAATTTTCACCATAGGACTGTTAATCTGTCACTTTATTAAGTTTTAATATTATTTCAGGAGAGAAAGTAACCATTTAGATTCCCAATATGTGGTCAGTTTATCCAAATAACACCTACGACCAGCTGGTCATCTCGGCCACTAGCAGCCCAACTCCTGAGATGTAACGTACATCGCCATCCTGCGGAAAACATGATCCAATGAACTGATCTGTGCAGCTCTTTGGTGATTTACCGCTGGCTGTAATGTCTTCGTAGCACCCAGAGACAAAAGGGCTCTCCCTTCTTTGCACGGGAAGATTTGAAGACAGTGCTCCTGGGGGCGGGGGCGTATTGCGGACATGTTGGAACAGTTGCCTATTTACACATCCAGCAGACACAGAGCAACATTAGCATTCATTTGGAGTCATGTTTAAGGCAACCTTGTGCAATATTCATTTTCTTTTTAGCTCTGTTTTGGTTTCCACCGGATCCTGAGGGAAATATCTGGATCTTTAGTTGCTAAATGCTCCATTATGTTCACCAGCTAGTTGTTTAGTTTGTCTGCCATTTGGTGCATGGGCAGGCAGTGTACAGTGGGTTTATCAGAGATTGTTTGCTATAAAATAGCTGTGTGCTGTTTTATAGCAGCTGCTGGAAATTAGGTTGATTAAGACAGTGAGAATGAACCAAAACAATGAGCTGAAAGTAGCTAAAAAACACTCCGTAGAGCTAATTCTCCGTGGGTTCACCTTTCGCATTACATGTAGTCATTTGATCTATTGATACATTTAAAAAATAGTGATGAGAGCAGCTTAAAGCTACTACAGTATTTGAAATCTCTTGACCCTGGTAGTATCTTAAGAAGACACAAAACAATCAGAATAATTTGAAAGATAATGTAATCTCTTAAATCTACACATAGCTGCTTTAATTTTTGACATCAACTGTTAAGGTGCTTAAAATCTGTTGTATTTATCCGAGATACATCATGAACTGTACGTTGAACCGCATGCATCAGCATTCAGCATTCAACAATTCCAGGATAAGCCACAAGTGAACTGCTGACCTGACAGGTGTAAGCTAAAATCCCTCAGTGGTTCAGTTAACATCTTAATAATTTTTTGTCCATCAGGAGAGCTGTGTACATAGAGAGCAGTCAGCAAATTACCGGAGCCAAAACCATTCCCACATTCCACATGCTCGTGCATAGTAACATATTACCAACATTTCAGATACGTGCTAGAAATCCCATGAGGACAAACACAACTGGACAGGTGGGAGAATGAGAGTGTGTGTTACATGGTTATGTTCAGAGTTCAGCCAAACGACATGCAGACTGTATAACCTCAGTGACACTGGACAGAACATGTTCTCAAATGGCCTGATGAGGACACATTTTAAAGGTAAATTATGCTTTTTTCTAAAGATCTGGGTCCTAGTTTTGGCCTTCTGTCCTATCGGGTGTAACTTGAGCTTTTACTTATAAATGTATTGCATGAAATCTGGCAACAGTGACTGACTTGGCACACTTTACAACAGAGGCCATTGGGGTTAGCGTGACGATCACAAAGGTTGTAAACAAATCCCCAGATTAACCAATTTACTCAAGTATTTGGAGATGAAAATGATACAGAGGATACCTGAAACCACCAATATCATGTTTTATTTGCATTGTAAAACTGTCTACAATAACTACAAGTAGGTCAAAGTTAGACCAAGAAAGACAGTCAGCCTGGTCACCAGAATAAAACGTTGGCATTGTACATTTCTGCAAATCACAGAAATGTTGAATATCTACATTTGAACATTTCAACAATACATATCCTATCAACAGTTCTAAAGTGACATAGTTCACATGAGATCTATATGACCTGACTTTCTTATTAAGAGGAGGAGGGGTCGGTTGATGGTTAGGAAGTTTGTTGGACAAAAGTTGGATGAAAGTCAGAAATCAGCAGAGAGCATGGATCGAGACCACCTCGAAACCAATGCCCACTGACCTTTTCAATTGACAAAATCGTGTGTTTTTAGCGAGACTCTAATCCTAACCCTAACCCTAACCCTACATTTGCAACTGTTTTTATTTTATTTTTTTATTTTAACCAAAACCATGATCTTTCTTTAACCTTAACCAAGTGGTTTTTGTGCCTAAACCTAACCAGACCACAGCGTTGTCACATCATAAAACATCATCATTCAACTGATAATGGCCAACATTGAGACAGACATTTAACATATCCGTGGTTTGCAGAAATGTACAATGCCAACCTTTTGTTCTGGCGATTGGGTTGAGACAGCGGTTAAGTAGAAGCTCCAACAAACCAAATGGGTATTTAAATCAGTTTACCCAGTAATTTCTAACTTTTAGCTTTGTTTTCACTTCCAAATAAGTGGTTTAGATGAAATGGTTAAACTGACGATTTATGTGCAAACTGCCTGTGCCTGTCAACGACTCACTATTATTGAAACAATGACCAAAACTAGAAAAGTAACACAAAGGTTGTGAAACAAACAAACAAAAGCAGAATTTTCCCTTTAAAAAGAATCCTAACTCATCCACTGATGAAGACCATTAGATGTAGTCCAGAAAAAAGCTAGTGAGTGGACGTTAAATTCTGCTTTTTTTTTGTAACTACTATTTACAAGGTCAAGAATGACCTAACTCTTACTTACTCAATCACAGAACCAAGCATACCGTCATTATTAATGTTCTTAAATAATGATACACATACAAAGTCAATGTTGCAGAGCCTCCCTTAAAAACATCCGTATTTCACAACTTATCGCAAAAATGTTGAGATCATTGAAATCTTTAGTCATGTAAGGGCAACGTGGTTGTTGGTATTCAAAGTACAATATATTTTTTTCCTCTGTAGGAATACATTGTTGCTGCAGGAGCTACATGACAACAAGAGTGACAGCCTGTGTTTTATTTTTGGAAGTGGTTTTCCCCCTCTTTGAAACCAAAGTGTCAGACATGCAACACTTTGTTGTTTTATTTATCCATTTCTCACCATGTGTTCTGACACACAACCCCGATCGTGGCCTTGAACTTGGCCTCCTCTATGGCGAGTGGAAGCCCTAACAAGCTGTAGGTGTGAGTCATTGAGCGAGCATGCCTGGAGGTACAGCCTACTCCCTAATGATGCTTTTATGAGGCTTTCACCCCCCCCCCCCCCCTCCTCCATGGGTCTCCCTGCCCTCCCTCCTTCTGACATCTGATTTCACACTCCCCCTTTCTGTCTCTTTTTTTTACCCATTAAAACTCTACTTTATCATATTTACACATCTCTCTGTCTTTATTTTCAACCCTTCTAACCTTGCGTTCCATGCTCTGCTACCTCTCCCCTTCTCTCCCCTCCTATGTCATCCTCCACCACTCCCTCCCTCCCCCCCCCCTTTTTTTTCATCTCTGTCGGGAACAATAACACCCAGTGTGGTTGCCGCTAAGAGGGAGCAGATGCTGGAGCTGCTGCCCACTCAGTGCACTAAACCTCCCACCGCAGGACTCTGAATCCTGTCCCTCCTCCTCCTCCACAGCCACAAAGAACACAGAGCAGCGACACCAGCGCCAGCTCTGGCCTCCACCTCCCACCTCCAGCAAGGAAGGGTGGATAGGTTCACGTACACAGTCTGCAATGTCTCGAGGGGAAAAAAAAAAAGAGCAGTAGGAGAGTATCTCCCTGGAGCAGTGTGTGTCCGAATTTAAAAGAATAAAAATGAATTAGTTGGAAGTTTTTAAAGAAAATATCAAAGCATGTTTCTGCTCCAGTAAAACAACAGTGGAATAACAAAATAAATGAAATTTTTACCCTCCATCTTTGTTTAATGGGTCATATAGCTCTTTGCAAAGTAATGAAATGTGTCAAAAACACTCACAAACTGGATGCTTAACACTGGACATCACCACCTTTCTCTTCTGAAATTAATCTTTCAATTTATTCATTTTTTTAAAGTTACAAATCTGGATTATGTGTAAAATATTTTTCAACTCTTTTAACACTTTTGAACAGTCCCTCCACCAAATTAGAAACACCAAATCAGAAACACCAAATTATGGAATCAATGAAATATCAGTACAATTTTGAAAGCACAATTTGTTTTCGTTTCTGTGTTTGTTCATCAATAAGAAAACCATAAGAAACGACCAAATAATTCTCACGCCGAGATGTTAGTCAGGCATAGTCTGATATTAACTTATACATATAATTTCAGCGTTTTCCTCTGTCACCTTCAGGATTTCTGCATTTGCATTCATGCTATAGGAGCAGTGAGGAACAAAAATCAGTGGAACGCTGGACTTGGTTTATTTTAGCAGGCACACTGGGTGGGTGGGTCATATAAACATCATTTGTAAAGGCATATGTTGTAAGCCTCTGACCTCCTGGGAAACCTGGTTAAAGTAAATCAAGCGCAGCATTTTCCTTGTTGCATCTGTAGAGAGTTTACATGTAAAGAAGCGGTTAATAACAACACAATATATTGATAAAAATGGCACTTTTCTCGACAAGCTATTGTACATGTTGATAATGAGGAATAACTGAGTGAATGTAGCTTTGTTAGCCTGTGAGAGTCAGCACCTTTTAGATGCAGGTTAAGAAGTGAAACCAAAACCTGACACTGATACTGCACATGTAAGGGGAAAAAACATATTCAAAATATACAATATGATATGTTCAAAGGCTAAATCTGCATTACGTTTATGTCTCCATTGCTTTTTTTTTGTACCATAAGCTTTCAACGCAGGCACACACACACACACACACATAAACGCACACACTCTAGTCCTGACCCTCATCTAATTATCCCACAGATCTGCAGCTCCATGCACCCAGCTTCCTGCCACTCCAGATGTGCCTACAGCATCTCTGATGTCTATTTAATGTTCCCCAGCAAAGTGACCATCTGTTTATGCACTCTGGCTGTTCCCCTCTCCTTCCTCTCTCTCTCTCTCTCTTTCTCTCTCTTTCTCTCAGTCCCTCTGTTTTTAAGAAAGACTTGGAGATGCTGTCCACATATCACATATACGTATGGTCATCTTAATCGATTTCTTTCTCCTCTTTATATCGTTACTTTGTGTTTTGCTTAAAACTGTTCCCATTCTCAAACAAACAATAGTCATCAGAGTAGATTTTTTCCCTTTCTGTAACCTCTCAGCTACATAATACAAATATCCTGTTTCTCATCTGAAGTAAGCAGTACCATACCTTTTTTTTTTTTATTCCCTGAATCTTTTCAAATTCAAACTGCTTTTTGAAACGCTGGATCATATCAAGCTTTTCCTGCAACGCTCGAAACATCGAACTTGAAGGATCCGCACGGTCGAAAACACAGCGCATGCCTCCTCCGAAGCCAAAACCATATTGCCTCCACACTCGGCCTCTGCAATGCACCTGTGTGTCTGGCTTCGTTTTCTGCTGTGAAAATATTTGCACTGCTGTCGTATTTTATTAACTTTTAATACAAAAGAGAAACTGTTCCAGCTCTGTAGGTGATTTAGCGGCACGGACTGAAGCATTGTGTCCGAGCTTTAATGAGGGGTTGGGTGGGATATTCTATCGCAGTAGAGTTTGCCAGCTTGATAAATATTTGCTGGTAAGCCGGAACATTCCCATGTCATGTGTGTTGATCTTCACACATGGCATGCATATACTTTATTGGCTGGATCCTCGGAGTTAAATCCAATCGGACTGTTTATTCTCAGTGCTGATACTGTTTGGACTAAATTTGATAGATTAACTCAGTGTTCCACCTGCAGTAAGATCATCAGAGACCTGCCAGGTTTGATAGGCCGTTCTGTCCGTGTCAGGTGTGTAATTAATATCTGAAATGATAAATGGATGTCTCATATTTAAAGTAGGACTGTAAAATGATAGACTCTTATCAGGCACCGTAAATCTTTCTCGTTAACATGTTATCATGCCAGAATGATTGTCATTAGTGAGCATTCTTTGAATATGAGTGAAGATACTGGGCTGATCGCCTGTATTTTTTAGGCCCTTTTTTTTACAAACAAACGTTGACCCCTGACCTCTCTCAGACAAGGAGCGATTAGCCTCTTGAGCTCCAGTCAAATGGAATATTGGATAAAACCCAGTTCTGTCATGGCTCTGGCCTATGTGTGTGTGTGTGTGTGTTTGTGCAAGTGTAGCTCTGAAACCTTTTCGACTATTGAGAATAGTGTTATTTTGATTTGACAGAGAAATGAAAATCCTTACCCATATTGGCCTTAATGCATAACAATACACTGTATTTACCGTAACTATCCATTTTGGTAATTAGAGTCACCGTCCACAGTACATGTAATGGTCATTCTTTGTGTCTTGTACCCATTTTCACCAAAAATACCCATAGTTTTTACAGTAGCATAGCTTTTTAAACAGATATATGCCTGATCACGAGGCCAAGGTGAAGTCTTTAGATGACTTGTTTGTTCGATCAACAGTCTTAAACCCAACGATATTCAGTTTATAATGATATAAAATAGACAAAGAAGGACGTTCTTACATTTAATTAGCTGGAAACAGAGAATGTTGCACGATTAAACCAAAGAGCCACTTAATTAATTGATTTTTGCCAATTTATTTTCTGTTGACTGATTCAGCTCTGATGTTAACAGCTTAGAAAAGGCTTCCTGGAATCAATAGTAAAGAGAAAATGGGGCAAAAACACATTAATGGTCATGATTATACTCTAGAGGCCCTCTAAGTAAAAAAAGAAAAGGTTAAACCAGTGTTTGCATTATTTTTAAAATCCAAATATAAAGAGAGAAATCAAAAATTTGAGTAGGTGTGTGGTTAGAGGTGGGAGGGGAGGGGGGGGGGGGGCAGTTAATGGGGCTGTCAGCTGGACTCAGCCCATCTCTGATTTGTTGTTGTATTAGACCCACGACTCCCCCAGAAGGCTTAACAGTAATTTCAACTCCTTACACACTACCTCTCAAAACCGAAGAGGCCTTTTGTGATTTACACTGGAAACATTAACTTCAGAAACAGTTACTCGACTTGTATTCTTAATCCACTACAGAAAAAAAAACTGAACGAATACACATGCTAGGTATTTGCTGTTTTATGATATATCATCCACCGCCGAGAGTCCAGCTCCTCTGAGCCCTGTAATGAGACTGTTGACATTACCCTGGAAAATGACCGTCTGGAGATAACAATAGAGCTAAGCACAGTAACTATGGAAAGTGAAAGGACACAGTGCACGTGTCAAACAGCCATGGTAAATGCATAGGGACCCAGGAACCGGTGCTGAGAACACCATCATTGTTTCCACCAAATCCAGGTTCTCACACTTTTACTGGTCCATGAGTCTGGGTGTGGTGCCATCCAGCTGCTGGAGCTTTCTTTGTGACCAAATGTGCACCAACCTTGCAGTTAGTTGCCCTGGTGACAGGTCATATGGGACAGTGAGGGAGGTGGGGCCAATATACATTCAAATAATGTATGAACAAAATTCTCAGCATTGCTTTAAAAAATTATTTTTTTCTTTTTTTTTTTTACGTTTTTTTTTAACCAACTTTTTCATATTCTGTGTTAAAATATCTCACATCTGTCCCATTTTTCTAGCAAAAGTAAGCGGTTCACCATGGAATAAAAGTGGTCGACCAAAAAAATGTTAATTGTTGTATGGCATTTCAGTATAAATAGTCACTGAAACACTGTCAGATCTAATTTACAAAGAGAAGAAGTATGCATATGTCTGTGAGCGAGTCTCAGAGAATATAATTTTCTTCTCAGTTCAAAGGGAAAAACCTCAATTTGTATTTCGTAATTGGGGCATTGCAGCAGTCTATTCTGAAGCTGCTTTACTCAGCTCTGTTGGCAGCTTGAATTAAAAATGCCAAACCTCTCGTCCTACACTATCATACCTTATAATTTTATGCATCAATGTATTTCTCCACACAATTTTGGCTGTTCAGAGGCGTTCGGTACATGTGCTTCCTGGAGGGGAAAATTTCTCTGAACGCTGACAGGAAATGGATATCTGACATCTGAGACATCGGTTGAAATTCATTGTATCTTATAGTAGTATCATAGTATAGAACAGCCAAGTAGAAGTGAACAATATGGATAAAATCTTCATCCACAGCATTTTTCTATTACAATAGCAGTATATATACAGTAAATTTACATAATTTGATTTTAAGATTCTTATATTCATTTATAATGGTGCTTTCACCTGTTTGGTCCGATTTAAACAAACTCCGGAGCATTTACCAGTATTGTTTGGTTCATTTGAACTGGTGTAAATGCTGTCAACTTTAACAAAACCGCTTGAAAAGGTAGTTCTGCCCAATCCCAGTCCAAGTCCAAAGGTGATCGCGGATTTTTCATTGCTGCCCCCCAGACTGTGTAACACCGTCAGCTCTTCCCTGTCCATCGCGACTTTTAAATCCCAGAGCTGTTAAAGTCTTAAGTCTCCAACGCATCAAGACAGAATATAAAAGCAACACAAGGCGATATAAAGAGACACTTAAATACAATTCAAAAGTATTAGATTGGAAATAAAAAATAAGCAAAAATAAAATATCAAAAATCAATTTTGACAAGTCCAAGTCAGTGATCTAGTTGACCAGTTAAAGTTAAGGTAAAATCATTGTCATTCATGTCTAAAAACTATTAAAATGAAACTCTTTTTAAACATTTCACCTTCCACAGTGTGTTTATGGTGTTTTTAGCTGAGACCAATCCAATACAATACAATACCGATGCTGTCTTATTTATTTTTTATTGTTGCACTATTAAGCCAGGTCAAAACTTGCCTTTATTCCCAACTTATTTCTGTCAACATTTGTTCTTTGTAAATACACTCACTGACTTCCACTCCCAGGAATTGAGCCTCAAGATAAAGGCTGATGTGAAGATCATTCCTTTCCCCTTATTCCGAGTGACTGTCTTTGGGGAATACAACAAGCACCCAATCCATGGAAAACCATGTGGCCAGGCTCAAGTCAATCGCTCTCTCAGTAATGGCTGGAATACCTTGCCCATTTTTTATGACTATTCAAAACAGGCCATTCTGCGCAAATATGTATTTACATTACCCAAAAATTGGTGGGGGTCTGTGGGTTTTGGAAAGGCCACATGGGTAAGTTTTTATATTGCTTATACTGTATGTTTGCTTGTAATTTGTAGCAAGCACGCTTAATATGTTGCAGTCAGAAAATATTTTTCAGCACAAATGCAAATGGGTGTTTGCAAACAGGTTTTATGTGCCACTAGGGATTATTACCTCTGAAACGGATCCTGGAGAAAACATTTTTACACCAGCCAAGATATTTCAAAGACTGCAGAGGTCTTACAATGTTAATGTAAACATTTTGAGATGTATTTTACACAATGTGGGTCATTAATACTTTATATCTGCTGTACAGGATAAATTGGCTCCAGTAAAGCATTAGAGCAAGTGAAATATAACCTGCAGCTTTCTGGCACCGCTCCATTACGTTACGGTCCTGTATTTACAACTTCGCCGCTGCAGCCCACTTGACCCCCAAACACAACGAACCGCTTCCCAGATTTACACTGAGTCTCCTCCTTGAGGTCCATTTTTTGTTCTTGGACCACAAACTGCTGCTGCTGCTGGGGAATAGCTGAGGCCTGCATCAGCACCTCAGAGTGTGACATGTGGAGTTATGTTACTAGTGATGAGAACAACTATTGATGAGAACCGCTGAAAGAGGTCACTGTTGTGTAATTGAGGCTGTTGTCTATGGGGCCAGAACAAAATTTGGCATTGAAAAAAAAAACTGAAAAAGGAAACATTGGCATTGAAACATTTGTGTTGGAAAAAGTTGCGTTGGCACTGCAAAAAAATTCCACTCAAAAATAAAACACGGGCATTAAAAAAATTACAATCTTATTTTATTTTGGTATTTTTTTGCGTTATGATGTGTTTTTCAATCTTCAGATTTTTTCTTCATGTCTGTCTTTTTTCATTTTTTTTTAAAATGCTGTCAAGGTTTTTTTTTTCAGTGTAACTGGTTTTCAGTTTCAACTGTCTGTCAGTGTGTTGACGTAGAGAGGAGGGCCTTTGCTGGGCCTACATTACCCAGTGTGCCTTGTGGTTCGATGAAGATATCTGAGGGAAATGGCATCATGGCGAAGATTTTGAGCCAGACCGCTGTTGGACTGTTAATATGTCACTTTATTAAGATTTAATATTTTTTCAGGCGAGAAAGTAGCTATTTAAATTCCCAATATGTGCTCAGTTTATCCAAATAACAGCTGTTTGTAAATCTGCTGCAGCATATTTGGAGATGTTTCAGAGCCGCTGGCCAGGTCATCTCAGCTGCTAGCAGCTCGACCGCTGAGATGATCGGCCGGTCAGCGTCCGTCATCAACCCGGGGAGAAAATAATCCAATGATTTGATCTGATATAATTCCTTTTGGAAGATAAATGTCGGTCTTACAGATGAAATCTAACAATTGTAGCTGCAACATTAGTTTGAATGTAAAGTGAAGCTTCATGTTTTTACTGGACTGAACAACAACGCTGCCTCTGGGGCTCTAGATGTACAGATATCACCACATTTCAGTAAATATAAATGTAATAAAACGAACAGATCAGTAGAACTGTTTTCAGTGCCAATACAAGTGTTTCAGTGCCAATGTTTCCTTTTTCAGTTTAGGTTTTGTTTTCAATGCCAAGATTTAACTATCGCTGTTCAGGCCACATAGTTGTCAGTTGTTCAACTCAGTTCATGCAGTGGTGATGTTAACTTGGAGGAAGTTTTCATTGTACGAACTCTTCTTGAATTCGAATTTTTTTAACATTTCAAACTTTAAAACATGCTGTAATAAAAACAAAGTTACCAAGTACTTCATAGACAAAATGAACAATAATAATTTGGGCAATACAAAGAAACAGTGGTTTGATAAATAAAGATGTCCCAAATTATTTAAGAACAGACATTTATGGCATTTTTTTTTTTAACATCAAACTAATTTTGAGACTAATGTCTTTAGTTTTTCTCATGTCCACATCTGTCTCTCCTCAGCTGAATGCTGTGCTCCGATCCAAATTTAACATTGGAACAATGTAGTATTCAGCACTACCATAATGAGATGTTCTCAGTTCCCAACCAGCCTCATTGTAATTCACATCAACAAAAAGAGAAGATCTGCCAATTTTATGGTTAGGCAATGTCAAACTGATATGCCCGGCTTGCCTACAATAAACTTCTTAAGGACAAATTAATGATTTGACTGAGAGAAATGATACCAACATGCATAATATATCAAACTGAAATATATATATATAAACAAAAAAACAATGCACATGTTAAACGTATTCATTTAGCTTGAAGGTCCGAACATTTTTGTCCCTTTGACTCTGTCACAGAGTCGCACACTATCGCTATGCTGTATCAAAAATAACAGAAAACCTAAAAGCAGAGCAGGATCCAATCGGATGCTGTAAATTAATCGGTCATTTATTTTGGAATTCAACCCTTTCTTTGGTTTCAATAGCTTATTAGCCACAGCTTTACTTTAATGCCTGCCTTGGCGAACTCCAACACAGCGCCCTCAAGATCAAATTGGAAACAGACCTTTTACCTTCTCCCTCTCTTACAAAAGATACATTACTGTGCTTTGCAGAAAAGAAAGGAAAGCAACCTGCAAAGTTCCTCTATAACCTGCTGTTGAATATTGATATGATAACGACGGCTGCGTAACGCTCTGTAATCCATGAAGTTTTCTTTCCTCTGTGAAACATGCTAAGTCATGACCTCAATATGGTGCTCATGTGTCGTTTTAAAGCCTCCTGCTGTGGAAGCCTGTAAAGGAAAAATGTTCCAAAAAAAGCAGAATACCAAATGGTCAGGTAGCACACGCAACCAACTCTGAGCAGCGGTCTTCTTCCTTTAAAAAATCATACATAGTCGTGTAAAACAACGCTTATGTGCAAACATTTGCAGCTGAAACTCACTGCAGACCAAGTGTCAACCATCAACTCCTGTTTGAAATCCAAAGAAACATGCTTGCCTTGCCACTTTGATTTGCATTCCTACTTGTGGCTACAAAATACTGTAGAGTCCCATCTTTCATTATGTTGCAGTGATGCAACTAAACCAATCACAGTCCAACCTGAAACAAAACTACTTACTGTTTTTGAAACTCAAGTGAAATTCAGTAACTGTTGAGCATGTTGAGTTGCTGTGTGTGTGTGTATGTGTGTGTGTGTGCAGTGTTTCAGCCAAACACTCATTCTACATTCCTCCGAGGCGCTCTGAAGACCCCTAGACGCGTTACAACAGAGAACAAGAGAAAGACAGACCACAACAGAAAGTAAGCGGGACTCCTTTAATGCTGAACTATTTTCATTTCATTTTCATTTTTAGAAAATATAACAATGTCGCAGCGGTCCCCCCAACCCCCGCCTGAACGCTACGGGTTGCATCCTTTCATTGAAATACATTGGTTTTGAATATTTTTCTCTGAAGTAATATGTCTTTGCGGGCCTAAAAAAGCAAAAACAAACCAAACGGCCTGGCAGCACAATACAAAACTACTGCACCGTGCATTAAACCGTACTTCATTCCAGCAGTTTTAAAAAGAGCAAAATGTAATCTTTCTGAACAATTCTTCCCACAGAACTTTGTACCCAAGAGTGTTATCACTAAAGGCACTTTCAGACAGCGAGCGGTTGCCTCCGTAGTTTCCAATTTAAACACAACTGCAGCTGTGCGACACGGAAAGAGAGAGAGAGAGAGAGAGAGAGGGCGGCTGCAGCGGACGGAGCTGATGATGGTTGAAATTTTTCATCTTGCCGACGCAGCTCGCTGGGTGACCATGGCGACCGCAGAAACTACAAGCGAGGGAAACGATACAGCTAATTTAACTGATATCTGAGTTTCCCTCCTGAATTACACACTTCCTCACCAGTAGTGAACAAACATTAATGAGGAGAAACATTCATCAGCTTCAGAGTGTGTTTAGACACTCTGGGACCATAAATAATGTTTATAATGTTAGTTAGTGTATTAATAATTGTAATTTTAATAACCATTTTCCCTACAACATGCTCTGATGAGATCAAACTAGGTGGTTAACAGCAGCCTGTCGGGGTTGGTATTGATCATCAGTATTGCCAGGTGGTTTGAAAGCACCTTAAAGCTTCAAAAATGGCTTCATCTCAGTCATCTAACAATTACTTTTACCTTTTTTTCTTTCCTGCAGTTACTACAACTGGAAGACACAGGTGTCCACGTCCAACCCGAGCCTTAACTTCGAGGTGATTTATGACGACCCTAAAGGCCTTCTCTTTAAGAACAAGCGGGACAAAAAGATCCTGAATGTGGACCCCTTGGTAGGTTTTTTGTTGTTGTTGTTGTCCTGCTCTGTTTTTTTAACCCCAGGGTGACAAATGGTCCTGCTAATTAGATCGGTTCACCTGTTCCACAGCAGTAAAAATGTCCCTAGAAAGCAAAAAAGACAACATCTTTAAATCCTTTTTCTGCACCCAGCACTTCTTTAAAACAAATTTTGTTGTGCTGATGGCTCAAGTGTCTAATTTACCACAACTTGCTGATTATTTATGACGGTTGAGACCTGTGTTGGATCCCATGCCCTTACCTTTTTAGTGAGTGTCTTAATTAATCACAGATATCAGACACAAGTCATTTTCAGAGGGAGCCTACACTGTAGGAGAAGCAGACTGAAAAAGAGAAATAAATCGGTGGGAGGGAGAGATATTTGCTTTCCACCTGCACGAAAAAATGGAGGATCAAGGGGTCGAGACAGGTGCTTCCTCCACGCTCACAGTCCGACAGGGGTCCTGGAAGAATAACGACTGACAGACGGTGTTTTTTTCTCTCCAGTTTCCCTCTTTGCTGGGGGGTAGGGAAGTAGTTGGTGGGGCTGAACTATTTTGAAATTGCAGACAGAGCTGTGGGGACTGCGTTTTTGAGGCCAAGCGCCAAAATGGCAGCACAGTGTTCTAGCTGCGGTCGAGCACCGCCCCAACCAGGCTGTCTATTAAAAACACAAGAGAAGGCACAGGAAGCCAGACACAGCAAACCACCCGTGTGCCCAGAACCCAGCTCAGCTCAGCTCAGCCCAGATTGGCTCGGCATGGAGCAGCACTTAACCATCCGGCTTTTAACCCACCATGAGCTCACTAGCTGCTCATGTGGCCACAGATCCGCAGGGGAACCTTCCAAAATCAAGGCTCACATCAACTCATTTAGGGTGGTTTGTTTATTTTTCTGCCTTTGTCATACCATGACCACTTTTCTGTCCTAGCCAAAAAAGTGGGTTGGGGGGTGGAGGAGTTGTCATATTTCAGTTATGACAATGGCTTGATTTGAAAAAAAAAGAAATACTCTGGAAACTGATGTTTGTGGAACAGAGCGAACTACATAGATGACTTGTTAATGACACATTTTGGTTTCCGTAAAAATAGATGCTTATCATTTAGTTCAACCAACATTTCCCATTTTCTCTTAATGTGTCTATGAAGTCATTTTTTATTGGTCTATTTTTATTGACGGGCTTTTGAACTTGCAAAGAAAGACCGCCTCACTTATTAGGACACCCACAAGTGTGTTTGAGGTAAAAGTGTAAATTGAGTGTAATGGCTGGCTATGGATCCACTCCCACCAGAAGCTTTTGACACACTTAGCCTTAAATAAATGTTCCCAGCTGGTAGTGGCTTTACATCTTAGTGGAGGGGCCGTATCGTTTTTTTTGACATTCAAAGTAACACAAAACATCTTGAAAAATGAACAGTTGCAGTCACTGTCAAATTATGCTGCTCTTGGCCTCCCCTGTAATATACCTCTTATTAAAAAGTGTGTTCTGGATATCTGTGGTTTTGTTTAATTGCTAACATACTGACTCTATGGCAGTTTTCACATTTTACACCTGCATGCATTAACTGTTTTGTATTAACATCTTATCATCTCATGACTGTTTAATAGAAAAGGGCTCATTCCAAACCCATTTAGCTTCTTTTAGCTCAATGTTTTGGTCCTCCAGTTGAACATAAACTGTATGATTGAGTCACATGGCTCTCATTAACCCCTCATATGAAACCATAAGCAGCTGTTTTCAGTAAACAAGCTCAGATAAAGACACTGTTCGCTACCTGCCCACCACCAGACTGAAAAGGTTAGTAACTTAGCTTGTTTAGAAAGTAGAATATCTAGCACCTAGTGGCTAAAGGTGGAATTACACTTCTCTGAAGATATTCAACTCCTGTCCAAAAAGTTCGAAACAGAGTAGAGAAAAAACACAAGCTTAAGTCAAGTTGTATAAACAAATATAAAAGAAATAATCATCTCTAAACCACCTGTGTGCACGTTCTTTGCTTACATATTGAACTACTTCAGAAGGCGATGGTATATCTGGAGGGTAATTGGTTTAGAAATATTCTGCCCACTAGTGGTCAAAAATCTAGCTTAATGCAGCTTTAAAATCCTGACTGAAAGTGAAGCACATTTGTATGTAAAATTCACCTTAATACAGTGTTTCTCAAACATTTTCACATCAAGGACCCCTAAACTGACACAAATTAGACCACAGACCTCCATCTGATAAGATTTTTGCTTGTAGATGTTTTATTATAAAAAGTGTATGAAACCTGTGACCGAAATAGTTATATATTTTGTTATTGTGTTAATAAGGATAGAATTATAGTGAAAATAAATTATCCCCCTTTTTGCTGGGGACCACCTGGAACCCCCTCAAGGTCCCTGGAGCCCACTATGTGAATCACTGCCTTAATAGACTGAAGATAAAACACTGTCCAAAACAAATAGCATTAATAACTTGTTAAACATACCTGTACATGAATTACTTTCTTTTTCTTTTATATCTATTTAATTAATTATAAGCACTATAAACTAACTGTTCTAACTCTGTGCTGGTTTCCAGTCCGGTCCTGGCGAGGACTCCAAAAGGACGTTCCTACAGTCGGACCTCTACATCCATGTCGTCTTCTACGACCACAACATCAGGACAGTCTAAGCGTCAGAGGCTGCAGCTGACACGTTCATACATATGGCACGTATTGGGAGAGCACTGGAAGCCTCTAATTTGACTGGAGAAAAAAAAAAAAAAGAGTTGCTGTAGAGGCACCAATCATTTACAAACTGTTCCCCTCATATCATGCATGCCATCTGGGTGGAGGGTGCTGCATAAAATGGCTTTTAAACTGAAGATTCCCAGAGGAAGAAGTGGACGGACCAGTGAGCCAACTCGGAGGCGTTTCCTTGCAAATAACCTGAGATTTCAAATGTCAGTTCAGATTTTATTACATAATCCTTCAGTGAATTGACCAAAAAATATTATTTTAGTTTTGCAATTCTTTTTATTACATTTATTTGAAAACCAAGGCCCAGATCGGCTCAGTTTTTTTCGGTCAGCAGTCTCAGTAAAGGGACAGAAACCTGCTCGGAGACCCCGGGCTCATCTCATCGTTTGGCCTGGCATGTTTTGGGCTGTTTGTCTAAACAAATTAAAGGCGTAAGAGCTTTGAAAGATGATGGGGGTTGCTTTTATGTCCTCCCCCAGGCTGCGGTAGCTCCAATTGGACTGGAAGAATGGGTAATGGGCTTAAAGCATTCCGCATGTTCCCAGATGCAAGGCACACTTTACAGGACATCAAAGTGCTCTATCATTTACATATTAGTCATCCACCGTGACATTTTTAATGCAAGATAACTCGACAAACGACCTGCTTTAGAAATTATTGTGGAAGTACAGAAGATATTTTGCAACCAGCTCCCTTCTAATTTGTTGATTTCAAATTTTTGGGTTTTGTTATTGAAACACATGGTAAGAATTAGTCCCACCACAAGTAACGTTATCTAGGTCTATAAGCTAACAAATTACAAGGCCTGTGTTATTTGTTCATGAATTTGTTTTCTGTAGACACATAGTTTGGGGCACTTTTTCCATTTAGTCACAAACAACCATCCTGCACAGGAAACAGGTCTGTGGAGGCCTTTTTGTACACTTCTAACCAAGAAGCACAGTATTCACTTTTAAATAGATGTTCATCATCTACAGGCTGATAACTTTTTCTCCCCATAAAATGTAGGTTATCAACATAGTCCTGCATGGAAATAAAGTTATAAAAATCAGGTTTCATCTCTCTCATGTTGTGATGATATTAAGGATGATAAAAGGATGGAAAATGTATGTATTCTTCAAACCGATATAGCGGTTTTCCCCCTTGAATCCGTTCTGCTGAAACCTTTTTTTTTGAAAGTTACAAGGTTTAAACAAATTAGTTCATTCTAAAACAAACCTCTAATGTCTCTCAGCCAGCTTGATATCAGAGCAGCCTTTCACTGGCTGCATCTGTTTGTCTGTTTTGACTGAATTGGACTCTCTTGGCCTCATTGAAACAATATGTGTGGTGACACAGGGATGTGGGTTCTGGTTTTGTAAAAACAGGGGTTTGGGGGTCTGGATTCTGTTTTTTTTAGTCAGTGGGTTTCGCTTTTTTTTTTTCTTTTTTTTTTTTTAAAAATGCGGGTTCTGGGACTGTTTTGGGGGTGATGATGAACAAAGTTTGTGAAAAGCTTTAAGCTATTAATTTATTTTCTGTTTTGCAAATATGTTTTTGTTGTTGTATGTCTTTAAATATTTTGTCTGTTTTCAGCTCTGCAAATCTGGTTTTCCTTTGCTGTTGTCTTAACAAAACTAACTGGATGAACAAGAACGAGAGGAGCATTTAAATTTGGCAGAACGATTGTGTTGGCAATGTCATTTCCTCTTTGACCTCTTTGTAGAAGCCAGATTTAACCTCAGGGCGAGGGTTGTTGCAACCGACCGACCGACCGACCGACCGACCATCCCTCCACCTGACTATCTCGCTATCTTTCCCTGATAAGTTTTTGTATGTGTTGGAAGTCAGCACTCAAACTGGCCAGGTGGCAAATGAACATTTCACACTCTACAGCTGTTCAGATTCACAGGCCACAGCTCATTCATGTGGCCCGGTGGTGTGTGGTGATGGAGCTTCCTGCTCTGCTCTCCATCCTTGAAAGTGGCATCAGTCATTCCAGATGCCTTCCAATCAAAACAGCAGATGTGCACTTGAAAAATAGGAAATTTAAAATACCAGTTGATTGACAAACAAGCATGTATTACTCATAAAAAAACGCACGGGCTACTTTTAATGTGCCTTACCTCTTCGGTGGTCCGAAACTGAAAAGAAACATAGGTCACTGGAACTCACCCAGACAGATAATGTGTCTGTAAATAGTAATGAATCTACAATAAAGTATAATTTCAATGGTTATATCCCTCCTCATTTCTTTTATTGGGCTTTTAAGCTGTTGGGGTTTTAACTGAAGCGTGGTTTTATTAGTTTGAGGCCTGACGTGCCGCTAGTATACACAACATGAGGTAAAGAGGTGGATTCAGACTATACAGAGCCTCGGATAGTAGAGGCACTATTCTGTCCTCTCTATGAAACAAGTACAGTTTCACCTTAATTTGATGTCTCTTCATGTAGTTTTTGCCTTTTTAACACTGTTGCATTTCCTTACCAGCAACATTTGAGCCTTAAATGGACGGCAAGAAAATTCATACATATAAAAACATATTAATTACATATAAAAAATTACAGTGTTGGCCAAATTAGTATTTTAAGCAGTCAACAGGTGTAACAGGCAGCAACATATATTGACTTATGAGGGCTCGTGTCCAGGCAATGCAGCGATAAAGTCTGAATCAAACTATGGCATATAAAACTTCATATGAAATGTAAAGACTGGTATGTTAAGAATTGCAAAGTGTTTTATACAAGTTCTTGTTTACAACAGCAGTAGAACAAAAATCAACTGTCCCAGTTTGAATTATGCTATTGTGCATGTTTGCCTTTACAATCATAAGCAACTTTAAATAGTATTCAGATTTAAAACATTTTTCCTAGAAATAACAAATATGATTCACTAAACTTCCAGAAATGTGAACTTCCAAATGTTCAACAGGCCTGATGTTAAAACTCTTTGGCACACTGACATTTATGAAGACATGTTTACCTGCTTCACTTTTGTGTTTGATAAATTGAGCCCATTTTTTAAACTAAAACAGATCATAATCTTAGTGCCTTTTCCCCCTTAAATCAATAACAAGTCTGACCTAATTTGACATCAGTTGCATTCCCCACCTGTGTAAACTTTTTCATGTTTCGCAGTTTAACAACTATTCTTTTTCTTCATCTTTTTGAAAAAGAAGAGCTGTGTTTGTCCTTAAATGGTACGGTACATTTTATCAGTTCAACTTTTGAGTGAATAGATTATAATAGATCTATTATTTTAAGCAGTTTATACTTCATTTTAAATATTACAGCTGATACAAAAAAAGGACATAATGTTTTGTCTCTTCTATTTATGTCTTATGAGCCACAGGCCTGACTAACAGTGCCTTGACTGATTGATTATTATGAGTTGTTCCAGTCAGGTTCCTGCTTCCAGCTGACATCGCTCTGCTGCTACTTTGCTGTGTATGTTGATGCTCATCTTCCTCCTAGTTGAAGGAGTTAAATGTGCGTTCAGTGCGTTGACTGCTATGAAGGACATGGCATGCTAATATTATTGCCATCAGATGTCCAAGGGCGGGGAAATGCCCTAATCATTTCCTCCCGAGTGCCCCTGAAAGAGAAGCCCAGTGGCGGGGGGTGGAGGGCGGCTGGGTGGGGTGTTTAAACCCCGCCAGGATGGGCTGTTTTGGGGGGACGGCGGGAAGAGGGGGGGCACAGTACAGCATCCGGATCGGACCGTGATGGTACAGGATGTGTGTGCTTAACTCCATTGAACTAAACTAAATAGGGGAGAGAGCCTTTAATGCCGACAATAAGCCGCTTCATTCAGCAGCGCGGCCCAGACGCACAGCTCTGCGGAGTAGAAATTACGCACGGAGGGGCTGTTCTGTGGCAGCAGTTTAGGTATTGAAATCAGTTCAATAAATCGGTGGAATGTCCTTTTCGTGAAATAAAAAAAAAAAAAAAAAAAAAATCCGTCTCGAATCAACTGACAAAACAGCCTCCTTCAGCTCTTGATAACATGAGATAATTTGTCCCCAGGCTGAATGTGCGTAAAAGTATCTCGAACAGGAAACTCTCTCTCTCTCCCTCTCTCTCCCTCTCTCTCTCTCTCTCTCTCTCCCTCTCTCTCTCTCTCTCTCTGAGTGTGTATGTGTGTGAGGAATACCCAGCTGGTCCCACAAGCCCTATAATACCAAGCACAACATGCTTTACCTTCAATGAAAGCTGAGACGGGGGGACGGTTGACTGCTGGTCCTGAAATCAGCTCAGAACTTGGATACAAAACCAAGAGCGTCGGTGTTTTAGTAGCTTAGTTCTCCTGCATCTGCTTTATTACACCTTCTGCTTTTTTTTTTAACTGACTGTAGCACGTTAAGACCTTATCAAAAGCAGACAGACAACTTGGATAACGCTCTTATTTTTCCTTCCTTCCTTCTTCTCTTGCTGTGACTGGTGTCAAAGGTGATGGTATCATTTTCTTACAGAGGACTCCTCCTCAGGTGATGGTATGTCCTTTTGGAGATAGGGACAACTTTTGGAAACGTGCTAGGTTTTCCAAAACTATTATTTTTTCTATTTGCACCCTCGCTTTTGCTCAAGCATGGCTCTCTACTCTCGGTTTGTGGTCGTACTGCTTTACGGATGGAGTTATCTGTGCGTTGGATACTGCGCGATGCTGAAAACAGACAATTTCCCCACGGGACGAAAGGTGGATTTTACGCATTCGGTGGATAAAAAGCAACCTACGAAGGAAGACCGGGATCTGCTTTTACAGGATACAATGACGGAGCACATGCAGATGCTTTACGCGAAGTACAACCGGGCTGGTTTTCCCTTCAAGGATGGCAACACTGTCCGCAGTTTCAAAGCGCACTGGGGTATGTATCCAAAGTTTTACGCATGTTAACAATACTGACTTCTACCAGTCTAGAAAGACCACACATGCATGCCTTATCGTATGAATTTTGGAAATGTAAACTGGATCTGGTAAAGTCTCCTTCTGTCTTTGTCAGTTGGAATTATTCGCACATTAAAAGTGTACAGAGCTGTGTTCACAGGATATGTGCGCAATTTAGACGTATCATCTTTAAGTAGAGAAGCGTTTTTTATCTGCTTTTTCAGGCTTTAAAACAAAAAAAAATCAAAAATTAGTAAAAATTGCTGACATTCATGTTGGGTTTGCGGAGCTGAAACTGAAATACACCTGTTGATCCAGTCTTGGAAATGTGATCAACCTGTTACCCTTCCCAGTGCCAGGAACAGAGATTCCACATCAGATCTCTGTATGAAACTCAACGTCGTTTGAGGACACAATTGCTTTCACACCTTAAGATTTTAGTGTCAGATAGTCTTAAGATTTTCCCTCAAGCCAGCATCTGGCAGCTGCCCAGCCTGCGTGTATTGAAGCAGGATTGGAAGGTTTTCAATGCATAGAGCTTCTGCATTTAAGATGCTTTTATTAGTGTTTTACCAGGAACTGTTGCAGTAACTTTAATCTCATAAACTCTAAATTGCTAACTTGGCAACTTTATGTTATTATCACTTGAACGTGGGTGCTATTAAAGACAACCAGTTCCCACTTAGGGTCAAAGTTTGTTAGATTATACTGCCTCCTATCGTCTGGTAGTTGTATGTCATAAGATATATAAAAGGTAAATTCACCCAAATTACAAACACATTTTCTCACTTGCCCTCAATGGTATCTAGCCATGCAGATGGTTTTGGTTGTATTTGCTCAGGTTTTGCGATATCTTGAGACTTCTGCTTCCACCCCAGTACGACTGAGATGAGTGTTACTTAAAGCACTGAAAGATTACATTTAAAGCAACATCTCTTTCCAGAAACTACTATCTAGCTCCTCCGAAGAGTCTCTTTTAAAACTGTTAAAAGTGTGATATGTAGATTGTCCAGTGTAATGGAGGCACTGTTTCTGGAAGGAGATGTTTCTATTGATTTTTTTTTCAACATAATTTCCAAATGCCCTTAGAACCACAGACCAAATTACATTCACCTCCACTGTGTTGGGGTGGAGGCTGAAATCTTGGAGACAGACACCTCATAATTTTTGTTTTGTAATTTGTGGATTGACCCTTTAGTTATTGAAACTGTTGGATCAGTCTAGACATATATATTATTATTGTTAATATTATTATGTATTTAATTCATCCAGAGAAGGCCATGGTTAGAATATGAAATACTGGACAACTGCTTTTCTTTGTAAATAATACTACTCATTATATACACAGGTACTCTAAACAAGAAGCAGCTGCAGATTTTCAACCTCACCTCCCTCACCAAGTCAGAAGACGTGCTGTCAGCCACTCTTCATTACTACATCGGAGACCTTCAGAACAGCACCCAGGGCTGTTCCAGGTCCAAAAGCTGCAGCCGCCACGGGCCTCGCAGGCACAGCCACATCCACATGGTGATCTGGAGTTTTGCCTCTGTGGATAACAAGATGAGGACTCTAGGACAATTTCGGATCAATGTGTCCACTCTGTACAGGGACTTCATATCTTGGCAGTGGAAGGACATAACTCGCGTGGTGAACCAGGCCAAACACCATGACGAGCTACTTATTGGGATTGATGTGGCCTCGCAAGGGCCCCAGCCGTGGAAGAAGCTCCTGTCGGACCGCTCACCCTACATCCTGGTCTACGCCAATGACTCTGCCATTTCGGAACCTGAAAGCGTGGTAGCCACCCTCCAGAGACACCCCTCGGTGGGAGGGGAGGACTCCGTTTCACACAGCATTCATAAACTGGGACAGCGTGAACGAAACAACACTGAACAAGAACAACAGCAGCCCAGGCACAAGCGCTCGGTGAACGTTCTGCTCCCTTTGCAAAACAATGAACTTCCTGGGCCTGAATACCCGTACGAGACGACCGGTTGGGATGAGACAAGTCCGTACGAACCTTTTGACAACAAGCAGGCCCGTCGGCCACGTAAAAAGACACGCAAGAATCAGAGGCACAAGATGCCCCTGCTGCAGTTCGACGAGCAGACGATCAAAAAAGCGCGAAAGAAGCAGTGGAACGAGCCCAGGAACTGCGCACGGAGGTACCTGAAAGTGGACTTTGCTGACATTGGATGGAGCGAATGGATTATATCACCTAAGTCCTTTGACGCCTACTACTGCTCAGGGTCCTGCCAGTTCCCCATGCCAAAGGTGAGATTTGTAGTGCACTATGGCAATGGTTCCCAACCTGGTGTTTGGGATCTTAGGAGTAGCAAGATAAGAGGAAATCAACAAAACATTAATGCTACACAAAATTAGATTAATTTCTCCAGATGTTCCTCCAATAGTGGCTTTTTTTCTTGGGAATTATTGGATAATACATCTTATTCAAATAAAAGAGGTTGACCTGGTCACAACCAATAGACATATGCAACTTGTGACAGTGAAAAAACATTGTTACAAGAAAACATCGCTTCGCTCTTAGGCTTCATGAGCCTGAAGTGTTGGGAACCACTGCGCTACTGGGTTATGTTTACGGCCTCGGTCCCACACCTCTTGTAACCTGGTTTTATTTCATCACCACCAATAAATTACAAATTTTAGGCAACGTTGTGGAGACCAAAAGATCAGATTTTAATTTGAATCTCAGTTCCATCTTGTGATCCAACATTTCAGTTTTTTATCAGCGTCTTAAACTATATTTAATGTTCATACCAGTAAATATGTTTTAGAATCACTGGTATTGACACATTAACAGCTGATGAACTAACAGACATCATATGACACCAAAACTCATTTATGTTCTGGCACAATATATTGTAGAGACTACACATCAGTCTCTACTCTACGTTCAACATTCAAACATAGTGTTTTTTTCTGACAGTGTGGTACACATTATGTAAATACAACAGGCTATGGTGAGCTATCAGTGCATCTAGGCATTAAGATTTCAGTCCCTTGTTTACTGTTACTGTTTTGTTTTATGTTAACTTGTTTTACGTCAACTATGTTGACTTCAGAGATCCCTGAAGCCTGTCTGTCTTATATTATATACAGTAATGCCAAAGAAACTGACAGAAATGTATGCCATCTGCTTCAATCTTCAACTGCCAGGATAAACTACTTACAGTGGCAGCGCCGCTACAAGTTCTCCTTCATGCTTTTATCTTCTGAAATAAAATCATTACATCTTTGAAGATAAGCATCAGAGCTAGCTTTATGTATTTTAATAAAAAAAATAGGTTTAAGTGAAGTCCTGCTGTACTAAACATTAAGTAAAAGTGGCCAAACTGCAGATTATGTAATCTAAATAGCTTTCTAACAAAAAAGTGATAAGAAGTCCTGCTCAGATAAACTTCCTGAAGAGCAGGTGGCTGACTTGAACATCAAAAATCAATGAAGAACGTTGAGGGAAGCATCTTTGAGTAATTCATGCCGTTCGTGAAAGTTTCTCCCCGGATGCAGGCGACACATCGCATGGTTTTACACATTTGATAGATCGCATACAGAAAAGTGAGAGAAACAAAGAAAACTTGCGCTTCAACTGATGTTAAACATCAGCTCTGTCCATAGCTTGTGGCCCCAGTGACAAGATAACATCACAGGTATTTTAAACATGGCCGGAATGCACGAGTCTCATCCACTTAATTCATTACCTCGGAGTCGCCGGCCTTTGTAGTCGGATGTAATTAGTCCCAGAAGTAGGGACTAGAGCCCTAAGGCAACCCCCTCCCTCTCCTGCAGGTTTGCTGCTTAGTCAGACAAGCCTGTGATCCTGTGATGTTGCTTCTTCTTTGTCAGGCTGAAGCTTTAGAAACTGCTTAATAGCTACTATTAAAAGGTGCTCTGCCTAGTTCATTGTGATGTGTGAGAAGAGTCCTGTCACTTGTTGGATCCTGTTAAGATATGAAGCAGCTGATCAGGTGATGCATGTTTGTGAACCGCTGAGGATAGAGCTACCACTTTCAGACTTTGATTCAGTTAGTTGTGCGTTTTATGACTTAACGGTAACTTGACGAATTAACCATGAAAATTGGTTTCTGTGTGATCCAAAAGCTAGAGGTTGTAGGAAAATGCTCAGTAAAAGATGCTCTCCAGGACTTGAAAATTCTGATGTATTATAACTTTGGTTTTATTTTCATAGATTTTGCCATTATTTCTATTGGTTATGATAACACTGTACTCACCAAAATAACTGCTCAGATGAAAACATCACTGCAACAAAGTCAAGCAGGGCAAGAATTACAAATGATCAGACAATCAAACATGTTGGAAACAAGCCAACAGTTAATCCAGATTATTTAAACCACTTTATTTGAGGTAAAACTAAAAATGAGCCCATCTTCATTTGTGTGTAATAATCCCTCATTTCATGCGTGCACAGCTATGGCAGGTACAGTAGGTCGAAGTTGAGCTTTAGGTAAAAAAAATTTTTTTAAGCTTGATTGTTGAATGATTATTACCAAGAGGACGGACTGCAAAAAAATATGAAAGAAGTCCCTGCCTTTAAGTATATCTAAAAAGTAACTTATGCAACAATATACATACATTTTTGGTCACATTTTTAAAAGTAAATCCTTGATAATTCCAGCTGTTTAATAATCCATTTTGTCCCTTTGCTGTAGGCTCTGAAGCCCTCTAATCATGCCACTATCCAGAGCATAGTGCGGGCGGTGGGCGTCGTCCCGGGAATCCCCGAGCCATGCTGCGTCCCAGAGAAGATGTCTTCCCTCAGCATCCTCTTCTTTGACGAGGACAAGAACGTGGTGCTGAAAGTCTACCCCAACATGACTGTAGATTCCTGCGCCTGTAGATAGTTTTGTTTTTTTTTTCCTTCTATGCCCATTCACACACACACACATACACACACACACCTGATATTGTACAGAAATGGAAAAAAAAAAATTCAACACATGCAGCCAAGAAGATACTCTCTCCTCCTGTTTCTTCAGTCAAACACTCATTCACATACAAAACACCAATTGAACACAACTTCCCCCTTTGCACTGGAGGAGAGAACTGCCTGTTGTTCCAGGTGAAGAGGAGACTGGTCTGTTCATGGGAAGGAATGGATCATACGGGTTATCCTCAAGGAAGATAACTGGAATGGAAATTCAAATCTCCATGCTCCAACTTCACCACCAGCACCACTGTTTATCTTCACGTCTTTATCATCGCTGCTCGGTTATCCATTAGACGGTAGCAGGGTGAACACAATCATAAACTCACTTTCTAGATATACAAAATACCGATTGAGGCATAAAAGAGACAAAAAAAACCGAAGGAAAAAACTCTTTTTTCAGGAAAAAATGATCTCTTTCTTTTCCTCTCAGTTTGAACTGATGCCTCTGAGGGGGGTCATTCTCATCTTTCTCTCCTTCATAGCTTAAAGTTGTCTTTGATCATTACCACAAAGTCACCTCTGCTCGCACTTGCATGGTTTTTGTTACTATGTGTATGTATTTATGTCTGTACTATCACTGTGTTATTCACTATATGAAAAGTTATTGTATAATTATTGGCTTGGCTGCTATAGAGATATATATTAGATTCCAAAGCCAGAATTGTGACTTAGACAGTAGATAGCCTTACATATTTGTGTTTAGATCACTGCTCCTTTTGTTGTACAGAACCCACATTTTAAGAGTATATTATATGCTAAAGAGTAAGCTACTTTTCATTTGTGGTCTTCATTAACAGTCGGAATAGGGAGTTTTGAGGAGACCCATTATACCAGTGTTTCACCAAGAAAATGTTCAAGATGTACGAGTTAACCTCAGAGATTTCATTTTGAAAGATAAAGGGATAAAGCATATCAAAAGGAGAAACTACTACATTGAACAAGGGCTGTGTAAAACCACAGGACTCTAAAAGCCATTTGATGCTTGTGTGGAATTTTGAAACCCTTGTTGGACTTTATTAGCTCAGAAAGAAATCAAATAACTTCTGGGACTTGGCAGGCATCAAGGATTAATACTTGCGGTGGAGACTGATATCAGGCTGAACTTATTTGTTTTTGGCATTAAGTTCAGAACATGGTGCCATTACATAATGTTCAAAGTTATGTATCTTATTTACAGCATAGAGTGACATTTATGAAGAAAAACTATTATAAACTGCCAGAATGCTTCTAGAAATCTGTTTTTGTCAACTCAGATATAAAGTAAGTAATAAGTATCATGTCAATATACACTACTGGTCTGGAATCAGTTTTGCTTTACATATCATTTAAGTTCATCATTTTTGGTTTTTAACAATTTTCATTAAAAGATACTTGGATTTTTTTTAAAGGTTGAGATGGGTTGAAAATCTGACGTTCCCGTGGATTTTATATCCTTATGCATCTAAAAGCTAAAAGCTCCAGGAAAAAAAAAAACTGTGACAAGTAGTTTACTGTAAATGGGATCCTCTGGTGGCGAGATCAGCTGAGAAAAATCCCTCAAAGTAATTAAAAAACCCAGTTTTCACCTAGACCTTACAATTTCAATTAACAGACAAATCCCCATATTTTAAACTAAAAAACCAAAAATGATGAGCAATACATATAATATATTGAATGATCAGGGAGAACTGATCTGTTTTCCCTAGGTCACATAACCCTTTAATATTACTGTATGGATTTTACATGAATCATTATGGGGTTATTATGTTATTTGATCACATGTACTTTGCGTCAGGTCAACATGGAACAAAAGGCACACCTGGAGGAGAAGTTAACATGTCGTAATGTTGCCTCAGGTTGTGCTTTCTCTTGTCAAAGCTCATAAAACCAAATATTTATTCAGAGCAAATAGACTGAAATATAGCAGCAAACTTTCCCTATACACTTGTACATTGTTTTTGTATATAGCTCACTATATGTCGATGACATTCTAATGTCTCGTTGGGATAGAAGTGCCTTTTCAATGGGTGGATTTCTGTTTTTTTAAAACAGTTTGATTTGATTCATCACCTGTTCAGAAAGGCTTGGTCGTTCACAGAACTGAGCTCAGTTTGCAATGAAGCTGAAGTCAAAAGCAAGCAGCTGAGAATAGTTTTTATATGGTACAGTATACAATGCGTGAACATAGTGCATATTCTTTTGATAAGTATGATCACCAGTGGAGTTTATTCTAAAATGTATTTCAAATAATTCACTATTTTGATATTTCAGAGACATTTATTTTGTGTCAATAGCTAAAGGCAGATTGTTTAACTTTATATATTTTGTATTGACACTTTTTTCCAGTATGTGCTTCCTCATCTTGTGCCAGTACAGATTTTAGCAGTGCATGCTGTAGAACGGAGTGGCCTCCTCTGTTTGTGCCAGTACAACACTGCAGACGTGAGGACTGCTGGCAAGTCGTGTTTGCGGACTTTGCTTTTGCTGCATTTGAGACTCGACCCAGGTCTTTACTGTTAAACTTCACTAACACCTTTCAGAGTGCAAGTATCAAAGACACTTAAGTAAAATATACAGTACAGTATATCAGCGGTTTATAAGAGCTTACTCTACTACACTGTTCAATCCTATCTTGTAAATGTTACGCTGTAGGTAAAAAAGAAATGCTTGTACAATAAGCTTCATAAAATATATTTGTATATGGAAATGACTTTTAACATGCATCTATTTATTTTCTCTATGTTGCATATCTTGTAGAGGTGTGGTCTGGGAAAGGGGGACCGAAGCTTGGACATGTTGATGGTCTTTATATCTGTGATGGACATTTGTCTCTACTGATGTGAAAGTGTGGTGAACTGTTTAAAGGTCTCCCCCCTCCAAGCACTGACCCTCCTTACAAAGCATTCAAAGAAATGAATAAAAGTATGCAAGACTCAGGTCTATCAATGGTTTTTGGGTTTTAGAGGTTTTGAGAGGATAGTGGCACAAAACACACAAGCAAAGCAAAATATTCAAAATTTATTTCCTTCATCTCTCCCTTGGTACCATTTTGCATAAAATACAAGATCAGTATTTCTGGAATTCAATAGCAAAACTTAGAAGCATACATCTATGTACAGTATCATTCATTTACTGCCCAAAAAAGTCAGTATTTACATTTTATATACAGGTACAGTATGGTTTGTAGGATTGTACTAGACAGAGGCAGTTGTAGATGGTACAGTTTGTGTGTATGAACGTGAAATCTGTACATAAAATTATAGGATCTACTGCATTTTATGAATGTTTTCCCTCTTTTAAAATTATGTTATTAATCTCTTGTGAGTGTTTGTTAGATTTTAACCCCAGTGCCAAAATATAGGCTTAGAGACATTTGATACCTTTACTAGAACAATGACTGTAAATACATTCTGAAGCTTTGAACAGTTTTTGTTACATTTCTGTTTTTTGAAAACTTTATTTTAAGGCCATGAGTCCACACAAATGGATCAACAGGCCATTCTGGTGACAGACATTTTGACTTGTCATAGTGGTAAAGCAAGTGTAACTAAGGACATTACTGATGGATGTTTTAATTTGGTGTCCCAACAAGCCAGTATGTGGAATAACAGGGCCATGGTTAGCCTCATTCCAGACCTCTGAATCACTGCCCACATCCCTGTTTTCTTCAGTGGTTGTGCTCATTGGCATCTGTTTCACTGATCGCAAAAACAGTCAGTCAATCATAGTTTTGTTGGCAGGGTTAAGAACCATGGCCTTCATCTTTCAACAGAGCTAGCTAGGTAGCTACATTTAGCAAAAATAGTGACAAGAGTGGACGACACTGATGCAGCTGTGCAAGTTGTTGTAATTTGAGTTCTTAAATTGGTGAATTTCTTAGATTTTTGTGAAAGCTGTTAAGTTAACAGCTCCAAAGTGAAAATGACATGGACAGGATGGATATGTCACGCATGACTGTTTGGTTCAGGTGAAACAAAACAAGACATAACCCAAGCAGAAATTGTCTGACGTGAAGCCGATGTCAGGATGACTGAATGAAGTTCAATGAAATGATAATTGAAAAGATTAACTGCTAGTCTAGGTCTAGGCCTGGCACTGGAACAACTAAATAAAATGCAGCCATTATTAATGTTATTACATACCCCTGTGTTGGACAACACAAAATCCTCAGTGAGAAAGGTCTGCACATATTGCTAAAACTAGAAGTGATAATAATAATCTATTGGTGTATAAAACAAAATTTAAATAGGCCAAAGACTGTTCCATTGAATTAAAAACAAGAAGAAATGTATCTCTAACTGAAATATTAACAAACAGCTGTATCGTGAACTCAGTCGTCATTATGTTAAGGCCACAGCTTCTCCAAGAATTTTAGGTGCTTTCTCACATAGACATTATCATATACTGTACACACACACATTCACCAGTCAGTGTATACATACATGTGATATACAAAATTCCCTCGGCCAGTTTTTTTAAAGGTGCAGTGTGTAGAATTTAGTGGCATCTTGCGGAACAGACTTGGCAGAAATGGAATATAATAAAGTGTATTTTAATTAGTGTATAATCACGTGAAAATAAGAATCATTGTGTTTTCGTTACCTTAGAATGAGCTCTTTATATCTACATAGGAGGCTGGTCTTCTTCCATGGAGCATGCCATGTTTGACCGCCATGTTTCTACAGTAGCCCAGAACGGACAAACCAAACATTGGCCACAATAGGTTGTCCTAAATGCTTGGAAGGCGAGATAGAGGGGTCTTCAGTTAGTTACAATCTGTAACCTCACCACTAGGTGCCACAAGATCCTACACACTGGTCCTTTAAGTTTACATTAAGGAATAAGTGGCTTAGATCATACAAATTGTGTATTTTTAATGCTTGTGCTTTACAATGTACACTATATACATACACACTTGGTGCACAGTCGATCTACTGTGAACCTCGGGTGTTTAAAAATTCCTTCATAGTAAACCCTGAAGGTTTTCTGCTCAGTTTGGCCTCTCGGCTGTTTCTCCTCATATCATCAACGCCTCAGACCAAGCAGAACTTCCTTTCTTCTTAAGAAGCTCAAAACCGCAGAGTTGACTCAGCTTCAAAAAGGTAAATATTTCTGCAGTTCGGGCACCCTGCCGTGGGGATGCTCACACTCTATAACTTAAGTGGAGAAGGTGTTTGTGTTTTTGTTTGCCTAGTTTGGGCAGTGGGGAGACTGTGAGGATAACACTGTTGGAACAAGGAACTCTTGATGCTTCTTAGCACAAATGTTTCATCCTAAAACTTGTTTAGAACATGGTGGTTAGATACTTTTACTATCTGAACGGTTAAGTAGAATTCCTTCGCCCAAGTGTGTGCTTGTTCTCAAGTTGCTTGGCTGTTTGCGGTATCATCTTGTCTCCACACACCTCCATTCCTCTACAGCTGTAAACAAACTGCATATACAATCACAGATTGCCTAAGATGTGAAGAAAATTTCACTTTCTCCACCAAACACATCTGGAGCCATCAAGAACACTCGGGGAAGAATATTTTGGAGGTATCTGAAGACGATAATTAGATAGAATGTAGATAAGTAATGTAAAAACATAATACTAAGACTGTAGACTGTGACCTGTTTTAAGTCCTTCTGCCCCAAAATAATATGAGATGTAGCCTAAAAAGGTCAGCTTAGTTATCCTGAACACATGGTTGTTTGTCGTTTTCTGAGTAATTTGCCTGCAGGCTAATTTAGCAAAGCAGAGCTGGTAGTCGTCAACTACAGAAAGATAACTAGACATCAAATTTTTGAAATTGATTCACTCTGCTGTTGTTGGTACGGTATCAGGTCATTAATTGATCAGTAAATCTGTGCTCTTTTTACCATTTTATACAATATCTTGGGAACCATTTTGTAAACTCTACATACAGTTTGTGCACTGATGCATGAATAACTGGTCATGTTTTTGGGAATTGGAAAAAAAGTTTCTTACTGAATTACTGGTTGTTATTATTTTGGAACCAGTTTGAAAGCAGAGTAACACACACAGATGTTTTGTTTTGCTATGCCCAACTCACTTCGCATGGGGTGGCCCAACCAACCAGAAATGATCAGTAATGCAGCAACAAGGACTTGATCCCTCACTGGCTTCCCACCCACAAACACTGTCACCTGCATTTAATTTAGTGTCTATCCCCTGCACCACTTGGGTGCAAAGTTTCTCAGCAGCAGACTGTAGACAGTCTCTGTAGGTCCGACCTCAGCTGATGCGCTTTTTGAAACATTAAGGATTTTAGTTTTAATGCTAACATAACACAATTACCACTATTAGCACAACATTCTACTGGATACATTAGCTAATGTGTGTTTGTTTGTAAACGAAAAGATAGTGATGGTTATATAATAAGCTGACCTCTCTTCAAAGCCAAACTCAAAAGAGGATTGTGTTCATATCTGTTAATTTGTGTTGAGACCGCCAATCAGACGATCATAAAGTAACTAGCTTTTCATTGCAGCTATTGTTACCCAGGACCTGAGGACCTCCAACACACCTGCCAGAGGTGATGTGAGGTCACCTGCCCAGTAAGTTTTTGTTGTCATGGTGTATAATGGAGGGAAAATGGGAAAAAAGATGGAGAAGAAGGTCTCAGAAGTCCATGTCCCAACCAGAAAGCTCATCAGGAGGATTGTCCTCATCTGGAGGATAACTGTCAAAGTAGCTGTGATCTGTCGGTCCTGAAAGCTGTTGTTGAAGAGAAGACGAGAAAGGGGGAAAGAAATTTTTTAAGATGCCTCCTGAATTACTTTCTCAGAATCCAATAGAAGTAGAAGAACATTTTTGGAGCAACTGAATTTAAAATGTGCTTTGCTATCATTAGATTTTAGTGGTGTAGATAAATATCTTTACTTACTTCTCTTTTCAGTGGAGATGGTAAAGTCCTCGCCTTCAGTCCCTCCCAGTTAAAGCCATTAAACCACCTTCATACACATTATAGAGAGCACATAAAAACCCTTAAGTAATTCCCTATCTCTTTCTATTTTTCAAAAAGACAAATTCAAAGCTTGATACTGGTACTTTCCCAGTCCAAGTAGCCCCTTGGATGTTACAATGTGACTGATTCTGTAACAAGGAACCTTTGTCAGTGTTTTCCTTGAACTTTAACCCTTATTCCTTGGAAGTATGCTTGGCTAAAAGGATACCCAGTATGAAAGGAAGGAGCCCTTATCACTTCAATGACCCGAGGCCAGCAAAACATTTAAAAATAACATGAAATAACATAATTTTTAACCCCCTGACCTCATGTTACTAGGTTTCCTTTTATATATATATGAAAACTTGACTCTTACTTTCGAAAATCAAAGTGAAGAAAATAACATTACTTGAAGAAAGACTGTGGTAAATCTAATAATGTAATAAGCTTATTGAATATGTTTCACATCCCACTGCTCTCGTACAGTGTGTTCAGTAATTATCTAATTGCTGAGGTCATAAACTACTGGCCCACATTCATAATGTTCAATCAGTGCTAATTTGCACGGCTAATCTCCTCATTGAGATCAGCAACAAAATGAGTCAGCTCCTTCTTACCTGTGCTTCTTGATGTCAATTATTCCATTTTTGAGGTTGCCCAGTCGCTCTGAGGGATTTCGCCTGCAAAGTTCACCAACGTAATAGGAAATTACTGCTAGACACAAACAAAAAGCTAGTACATTTTGTTTTGGGATGATGATCTGTAATCTTGCCTGCATGATACAAATAATGGACGTCATTTTTTCTGTTTGCCATTTTTGTTGTTCAGGTAAATTCCAAGTGCTTAGCTCTAGCCGCCCTTCGTTTTTTGTTGCATATCTGACATCCAATGAAACTCTGATTTGAAACACTTTGTAGCACATTATCATTGCTCAGACCCGTCAGATCTGTTTCACAAGGCTTAACTTTTTCTTCAAGGATCAATCTGAGAAATCTGGTGGGTAGTAATGTCTCTAAAGTGGTTGATTTTATTATCTACTAGAATTTGCTAAACGCCGGTTGCTTTGCTTGTGTGATTTTTGTACCTGCATAGCTTGCGTATGAGGTCATCAGGTCTCTTGGTGATCTTCTTGGGGAAGTCCATTTTCTCGATTCCTTTCAAGATGAAAGTGTACGTCATCATCTGGTCACTTCCTGAGAACGGAGGACTGTGGGATGGAGATGGAAAAAAGGGCAGCAATTTCATTTTGCCTGTCGAAGCAAACCTTTTTCAGCAATACTCTGTTTAAGTCAGCAAACAATATTCCATGAAAATCACTCGGCAAGAACACTAAAGTGATGACGAGGTTAACTGCTATACATCTATGAAACAAATGATGTACAAACCTGCCAGTAAGCAGCTCAAACACCAGGATGCCCAACGACCAGAAGTCCACACTGAAGTTGTGGCCTTTGTTGAGGATGATCTCTGGGGCTACGTACTCTGGTGTCCCGCAGAAAGTCCAGGTCTTCTGGCCGCATTTGATCTTCTTGGCAAAGCCAAAGTCAACCTGGCAGGGCAAATTAGTTGAGAAATGTCCACAACTTTTATGAAATATCCATTCATGACACATCATTTTGAAGGCCTTTTTGGGAAAGGGAAGAGCGTTTTACAGGTAAAAGATACATTTTAGAAAAACATCCTCCATCCTCCCTCCACAGACGTTTCATGTTTTCAAAAGATGAATTTGTTTAATCTCTGGCAGTACACTCACTAGTTTGATGTATCCATCAGAATCCAGCATGAGATTCTCAGGCTTCAGGTCTCTGTAGAGGACACCTTTGCGATGTAGGTAATCAAAAGCTTCTGTGACACAACCCACGCAGAATTTGGCAGTGTGCTCATCAAAACTTCCCCTAAAGTAAAGAAAGCCCAATTTAAACTTTTTGGTGGAAAGCAGGGTCAGGTGTTAACGCAGCTCAGGAGGAAGAGAAGCCAGAGAATTGGTTGGATGGCACAAACGCACCTGAACCAACTAACAGGCAGCCGTGACAGTGAGTTAAATGTCTAGTTTTCAAAAATGAAACGGCATCAGTTGCATCAGTCCTACCTGTCTCTGAGCAGACTCCAAATTTCTCCACCCAAACAGGCCTCCAGCAGCATGTACACGTATTTGTCATCCTTGAACGTGCGATACAGTCTGAAGAAAGAGAAGCACAGACAAGTTCAACTTTATAAGTAAAAGCCCTGGCCCTGAAAGCATCAATATCATAGAAAAGGAATTAAGAATTAACAGTCTGCATTAACATTCAAGCTGATGATTAATGAAACAATTAAGTCGATGCACAGTCTGCATATCTTGTACATTACAATATCGTACATTAGTTTGTCTGAAGCTTTTGTTCAAAAAGACTTACAATAAGTGTAATATTTGATTGTTTTTTATTCTTTTGTTAACCTTCATGTAAATAGAACAATAGCAATACTGCACTTTGTCCTGTTATTAATATATATTTGTACTGTTATTTTATTTTTTTTCCAATTAAAACCAAAATTGGTACGGTCTCATCTAACATAAGACTTTTTTATTTTATTTATTGTGCAGGGTTTTTGTCTCCAATTATTTTCTTATTACTTTAATGATCACTTAGTAGACTTAGTTGCCTAAATAATCCACATTAGCTTTCATTTGGGAAAATACAACATTACTCAGGCTTGATTTCCCAGCAAACTTTCCTACTATTAAACAGTAAACTGATGGACTAGATATAAAACAAAGCAGCAGGGAGGGTGCTAATGATGCAAACAGATCATAATTTTTGTTTGTAATGACACTTTACTGCAGTTGATTTAAAAGACATTACTGTGAAAATTACAGCTTATATTGTGTAACTAATGTGTTAATTGAACCTGATGGCGGTGATATTTACAGAGTAAACAGTGAATAAAAACCAGGCACATGTACAGTTTATCATGCTCAAAGACACTTGAGACTACAGAGCGGATGTTGACTGCTCTGCCACACTGTCACTTCATAGTCTTAAATATTAGATCACCTTGAAAACAGATCAGAAACATGAAAAGATAATAGTTTAAACATGTGAAAAAAGGTGAAATAAATACATAAGAGCGCATAAAGAGGAGGTCAGCAGGAGGAGCGTTTCAGAAGGTGAAGAATGGCTTTAATATCTCAGCTTGTTCTGCTGCGCACGGCGAAATTGGATCATCGTAATCTCACAAAAGGCAAAGAAAAGCTGCAGCGGCAATATTTCATAATAAATAACTACATTTTCATAGCAGACATCTCAATATCCCCTGCCATTCTCCCCCACTGAGAAGATGTAATCTGTTTGCAGCCTCGACTGTGATCTCATCAAAAACTAATAAGCGCCACACTGTTTTCTCAGAGTAATGGAGCAGAGCTTCATCATGGAGGATAAAAAAAATGGGAATGGCTTCAAAGGCTGAGCAGGAGGACTGACTTGACAACGAAAGATGAGCGAGCCTCAGCGAGGATCTTCCTCTCCGAGTGGATGTGTTCTTCCTGCCTGTTGTCAACAATGTGCTTCTTCTTGATGACCTTTAGTGCAAAGGTGATGTCCTTGCCTTTCACCCTTACCTGCAGGTAATAACGACAGGATGTGATGTCACAGGACTGGAGAGTTTTGTCAGAGTTGCTCAGAAAGAAATGTAAGTTGTTTGACTTACTAGGCCTGCAAATTTAGATTATTGTCATTATTCATTAATATATATGGGTATATGTGTGATGTCTTCACATGTCTTATTTTGGTTAACCATCAGTTCAAAACCCAAAGATATTCAGTTTACAATTATATAAAACCAAAAAAATTCTCACGTTTGAGAGGCTGGAACCAAAGAATTATATTTTTGCTATATACATAATTAATCAATTATCAAAATAAATGCCAATTAATTGCCTTCACCTCAATGGGCAACTCAAGGTTGTTATAACAACAATTGCAATTTTCGTAGTGAACAAATAGTTAGCATGTAAGCATGGTTGTAGGAAAGACAGTGTCCTAATTTTGAGATTCATATTCATTAATTTGACATGAGATATTCCATCATTGTCTTGTTTCATTTTTCATTTTATTTACTGCAAAGTCCAAAATATCAGAGCTTTCAGAAAAATAAAAAAATTGCAATTCATAGTGACCATTTTAATGCTAAGATTAAATACTGATGCTAGTATTTAACGCTACAACTTGTGAAATTGAACTTTAGCTAACTTAAACACTAACATAAACACTAATAAACCTGTGACATGTACACATAGATAGACGAACAGATACATACAGATAAACATACATGCACTGATACAGATTATGCATGTATGTACACGGACACATACACCGATAAATATTATGTACATAAATACATCATTGCTATGAATTAGGGAACATACACATCTGCACACATATGCAACACATGTAAAATGATTGTTATGTGATGTAAATACTGTTGTTATTGAGAATGTCACTATTTATTATGAGCTTTATTTAATTAATGTTTTTCTGGTAGTGATATGTTATGATTATTTTAAGTAGAAAAGCCTAACCAGAGACAGGGGTCGCAAATTAGCCTTGGCTAGAAATCCTATATGCAATACATCTGTTTCATGTTATTTTAACCTTTTTTTTGCATCGTCCCTGACAAATAAACCAATAAAGTAAAGTAAATAGACAGAGCTAACTGACCTTTTTAAAACTAAGTTAGCTTACTAGAATGACAAAAACATAATTGGTATAATATATATAATATTTTAAGAAATATAAATGCAAATAAGACTTTTTTGCATTCATTTATTTGCTAACTAGAAAAGCAAAGTAGTTAGTTAGCCTGCAGAGCAACTAACTAGCTTACTTAGATAGCATTAGGCTACGCTAATGTAGACTCACAGATCAGTCTCTAAACGCTTCGCTCATAGAGACTGAGGACAATCTCCCAGGTTTCATTGTAAACACTGGGTGGAAACAATTTAGTTTAAAAAAAACCCAGAACCAATCCAAAGTCTTTAGGGCAGCCCTTCATACCGGGACAGTGACATGCAGTTCGTTAAGGAGGAGAATGGGTCGAGAGCATCATTTCCAGTGAGGCCTCTCCTTTTACAAAATGTAAGGGGCGTAAGTTTATTAACAGCTGCTCTCGCTGCCATTTATACAACTACAGTGCATTTAGGAATCCCCAGACTTCAGTAGGCGGAGATCTCCAATTGTCTGGTATTGTGAGACTAATGCTAATGTGTTTTTTGTGGGAGGTTTCTTAAACAAGGAGGTCATCTAAGCTAACTTGCTAATGAGATTACATGGCTATAATCCATTTTATGTGTTACTAACAAGAGTGCTAAGTTTCATATAATAACCAGTTGCTGCTTTTCTACTTATGAAGGGAATAACCAGAAAATATGTGGTTGGTCATAATGACGTAGCCTACATTTTCCCCACTGAATCTCCTGTGACTGCAAAATAAGTTTGTGCATATTTGAATTCTCTTATGCTGTGCTAAAAATGGATTAAGATCATTTGTATGGTATAGTTTGAGTCATAGTCAAAACCAAAGAGGGTTGAGAACAAACCAGGACCATGACAAAGTGGCACAAAGTATCATTTAGCAACGTCATCCATGCATTCATTTCTATTGGTGACTTTGAAGAACTTTGAAGAAAGAGTATCTGGTTCTAAATTTCAGAAATGTTATTATTTCAGATTAATATTGTATATTCTGGCCAGATTATACACATTTATTCAAAATATTTGCTGGTGTTAAATTGAATTTTATGTGACTACATTCCAGTCATACCATTCACAGCCGAATATAATGGATTTAGAGTAGATGCAGCCCTGGTGTAGACTGATGTGAACTGCAGTGTCACTCGGTCTTACCAGTTCTACTCGTCCAAAACCACCGACCCCGAGAGTTGAGATGATCTCCAGGTGGTCGAAGGGCCTGGACGAAGAAAACGCCGACACCATGTCCTTCAGCTGAATGATGTCTGGAGACAGCGGCTGACTCTGGTGGCGTGACACCGACCTCCTGGACGGAGATACAGACAGAGGGAGGATCCAACCAATGATGGAAAGATTGAGTTCCAAATAGAACAAAGCAATGTCATGCCTCAGTTTTCACTCTCACTTTTTACTAGAAAAAGTAGAAGCTTTAACTGAAACTACAACCAATAAAACCATCACGTGTCCCTTTATCCCTCCGGTCGTAAAAGTGTCCAGTAAAGCTGCTTCACAAGACATATATTATTCAAGAAATGCTCAAAAATATGCCTAATAAGGATTATTGTTATTTTTTTGTCTACTTTATTCTACCCCTACCACCCAGTATCTCTCTGCTCCCACAGATCATTTTGTTATGTGACCCATTAAGTCATTTTCCTGACAAACAGAAGTTTAACACAGCCGTCTTCATATTTTTGGCCCGAGTACGCAGCACTGCACCTGGCATGTCTCTTCTTGTCGTCACGATCGAGTGTTGCCACGTAGCCTTGGAGGTACCTCTGCAGCTCATTGAAGGTGCCCACTGTCTGATCAAATGTCCTAGAAAAACAACAACTGCACGTCAGCAGTGGAACCGCTGGAATGTTGGCTGATAGTCTTCAAAACCCTCAACGTTGATTTAACTGACTTGTCACACTGAGATGAAGAATGACTTTTAACAGGAGAAAATCAGGTAAAAGGAAATTTTTCACACTCTGACAGCAGCAGATAGACACCAAAATACACCTTTGTATGTTTGCTACGGAGGATCACATCATGTTGTGTAGTTCTTGTTAATCACATCAGACTGCAGGGTATTAAGAGGTCACACAGCAGATGTCATTTTCAGCTGGCATTCGCACATTTTTCAGAAGTGATTCTGGAAGAAATCTCACTCAGTATTTGTTTCATACTGATCATTTATTCAACAATGTTTTGTATGATGATTCACGGAATTAAAAAAGGATAAAAAAAAACATTTTCATCGTTCTTTTAAATCAGATTTCCTGTCACAACTTCATTCGATTACAACATAGGATGGGCGGATCAGTTTAGGAAACAGTGAAGTCCACCTCCTAAAATGCTCTGGTTGTACTAATAACTGCAAATCTAATGTTCTCCTAGATACAGGACAAACTTGTCTGTCATGAGCACTTTTCATGGTTAAAAACATCTTCCAGCAGCATCTAAACCCAACCCAATATTTTTTGTGGGAGTTTAGGATTAATCTCTATAAATCTCTAACTATACTTTCAAATTCAAAAATACTCACTCTCTGTCAATGATGAGGCACTCCACCCCGTTCTCATCAGCGATGATATTAGCGGACCTGACATCATCACTGAAAGAGACAGAGAGGCGTGCAGTACATCATACTCATCAAACCACTCGTCCCACTGTGTTAGTGCATTCACAAACATTCAAAAAGTCATGATTAACAGGGTCAGAGAGTCACAGATAACATGAGTCTGCAGTTATATTATTACAGTTTAAAAGTCTAAAATGCATTTATTTTGAAAAGTGTCATATTTACCAGAAGCCCCATCTTGTTATGCTTGTGGCTTTAGCATTAATTCTGGTGTTTTACTTGACTTAAAGCTGGGGTAAGCTTGAAACAAACTAGTTCATACACAGTGTTGTCCGACCACATCTGAAATCAAATTTTGTGGACACCTGTTGCAAACGGCCGCACTCAAAAGCGCACAAATGGGAGATATCGGCGCTCACTTTCGGACAGCCTCTCCTCTGAGGCGTTCATGATGTTGCACTCAAATTTACACACAAGAAAAATGATGGGAATAGTTTTGTAAAGAATGAAAAAAGAGAGCTTCTGCATTAAAAGTGGCTGTGATTGTCGGCTTGTAGGTTTCAGAAAGTTACTCAGTTGGTTGTAGCCCTCTCAGATTTGACTTGAAGGTACCTTTTGTAACAACAGGAGCTTAGAATAAAGTCTAAGCAGCCCCTGTGGAAACCAGAATCCGTGGTCCGACTCGGTCTTTGCCCTTACCTTACGAGCGCCTTCTCTCCAAAGTAGTCTCCCTTCTGCAGCGTGTTGATGATCTGGGGCTGTTTGTGGGCCTCGGTGGTCTGCGTCACCTTCACCTGCACAACACAGTTAGTTAGCTGAACATTTAAAAGCACTTTTCGTCCGTTCACAGTCGAGTGTCGGGTTTCGCCGCCGCAGCTTTCACAGGTGCTTCCAATTTTCTCCAAATATTTTTACATGCATTGTAAAAAAGTTCAAATTCGAAAGAAATTGAAATAATTGACATATTCAATTATAGTAATTGAAACAGGATGAGTGATTCAGTGGCGTTGATGCACTTTATGTTTTCTTGACATGCTGTCAAAATAGACACATTAATTGCGAGACAGTTTTATTCACACGCCTCCGTTTTTGTGCCGCTTTGTTGTTCCTCAAACTGCTACTCAAACAGTTTTCAACAAAAACACAGCGGCAGCCTGGACGTCGTAGGCGGAACTTTCTCCATAATTTGTGAGGCTTTAAAAACCAGTGGCCCACCCCGGTCGAGGTCAAACATCCCACTCATGGAACCATCATGCATGCCGCAGTGACATCACAGCCGTAACGACCAGCGTGTGTTTTAGCTAAGTGTCCCGTTCGACCTCTTGTGACCTTCACTTCCCTTGTTTTTCCTGGTGGCAGGCGCTCTCAGAGTTTATTCTCTCCCTGCTCAGGGGGGTGCAAGAGGGGGGGTAGTGAAGCCATTTCCTGTATTAGCCCCACTCCTCCCAAACAACATGTGTCTCTCTCTCTCTGGTTTGGTTAGCTTAGCACCGAGGAGCACGTCGGCTCATAATGGCATTTTGAAAGTCCCCTGTGGACAGCTTTGGCCCCCCTCTCCATCTCCCCTCGCTCCCCGGTGTCAGGTTGCTGACTTATCAGACAGACGGGCGGGTGAGTCATAGACCCACACCTCCCAGACTCACATACAGTTTGACCAACATGTTGTTTTGCTGATGAATTGGCCAAAATGGGCTTTTATTCTGGGAAAATATTGTTTTTATTTTGGAGGAAAGTATCACTCATATTGGTTATGAACCCTTCTAATGAACGGCAGAAATGTAGTTCATCAGTCAAGTATACAACTAGATCCATTAGGGATTCAAATATAAGAAAACAAAAACCTCTAAATTATATAAAGTACTTTTATATGTGGAAACAGTTCAGGGTTACCACCAGGAAATTCCTACTTTCCATCCTACTTGACTTGCAGGACGACCTACCTGCTATGTTCACTGTCGTATCCGGTTTTCTTTAAAGTTTTGCGGAGAGGCAACATGTGGTGTTCCCTACAAGACTGTGGGAGACCAGTGTTATTCCTGCAGCCATTCAACACTCACGCTGACGGATGAGAAAAGCCAAAAGACCGAAGCAGCATCCTCGTTAGTGCGATGGAGACGTTATAGAATATTGTCTAAGCGAAGCACCGGAGGATTTATTTTGTTGTTGTAAGGACGGGATTAAGGTTATCTGACCCTCATGAGTGTCATTGTTACAAAACCTGAAAACGTCTAAGAAATCTCTGCAGTGCAGCCTGTGTGTAACATGTTATCATAACCAATGAGAATAATGAATTTTCCTTTAAGTGTTGAAATGTTGAAATGTTGTTGACTGTAATGTAAACTTTACTCTGCTGTTTTTATTCATTTTTTAAAAAATTAGTCCTCTCTAAGGCAGTGAAATTATATATCTTGATGGAGGTCACTTCCCACCAAGAGCTGCTAACTATAATGTCCCATGATGGTCTAAATGTTTTTATTAACACTTTTACTAATTTTTGAATGTAAAAAAAAACAGTGATCAGCACCAAATATTATTTAAATTAATTAAATTATCAATTTTAGTATTGGATATTAGTCAAACTTTGTGCCTACACTGCAATCTCTTGTTAAGAGATAAATTAAGTTTTAGAAATGAAAAATTTAAGTCTAAAATTTAGGAGTGAGGACATTTTTGGTTCATCCTCACTTCTTCATTGTTTAATCTGGTTTTATGTTTAGGATTGAAGTTGGAATTAGTCAGTGGAGGAAAGTAACTAAGATACTCAGGTACTGTACTTAAGTACAATTTTGAGGTACTTGTACTTTACTTGAGTATTTCCATTTGATGCTACTTTCTGCATTTCAGAGGGAAATATTGTACTTTCTACTCCACTACATTTATTTGACAGCTTTAGTGACTTTTCAGATGAAGATTTGACACAATGGATAATATAACAAGCTTTTAAAATACAACACATTGTTAAAGATGAAACCAGTGGTTTCCAACCTTTTTGGCTTTTGACGTCTTACAAAAAGCAGTGTGTAGTCGGGGTCACATTTCAGATGTCTATGAGTTGTTAACAGCTCCACCAAATAGTGATTTTTCCCTCTAAACTTCTCACATGCTTTCATTTCAATAAATGATCCAATATTTTACCAAAAATCAAAGATTAGAGAAAAAGTCCAAAAATTGAAAACAGACTTGTGTATCAGAACTTTGTTTTTTCTTCTTTCCTCTCCCATTAATCATCTCACCACTCCTAAGATTTATTTAGTGATCCTTTGGAGGGGCCCAACCCCTAGGTTGGGAACCACTGGACTAAACTAGCTAACTGTATATAAAGTAGTTGAAACTAGCTCCACCTCCAGCAGCTACAACAGTTACATGCTGCTCTAACACTGATGCTTCACTATTAATAATCTAATGATGTCATATATAATAATATATCAGTCAGAGGGACCAAACCACTAATTTTACTGCAATACTTTAACTACATCAAGCTCATAATACTTATGTACTTTTACTGTGGTAGGATTTTTCATGCAGGACTTTTACATTGTTGTATTGGTACTTTTACTTAATTAAAGGATCTGAGTACTTCTCTCATGAGTTACATTATGTGCTTGTGTGTGTGTTTGTGCAGCTTGTTCATGTTACCTGTTAGAACTTGTTAAACACGTTACCTTTCCCTGTGCGATGATGTAGAAGGTGCTGCCCTCCTCTCCCTCCCGGATGACGTACTCTCCTTTGTCATAGTATTCCTAATGTGCAGAGGGGGAGAGGGAGGAGGAGGAGGAGAGGGAGTAGGGTGGGAAAGGGGGGGAAGGGGGCAACAGTCAGAATTGAAGCATTACATTGATTTAACCATCGACCCTGCCGGTCTGATTCCTGGTAGCCGGTCCCCTGCGGGATGAGAGCTGAAGTTCAGACATCAGTGATGCTCTGTCATTCACAGCTTCTCAAACTGCTGACCCGGGGGGGGTGGGGGGCATTATGAGGGGTCAATGGGCTTAATCAAACATGAAATACAGGTCAATAGTTTGTGCTACTTATGATGTTTTTAAAGTTTGTCATGTGGACTTTTCATCATTTGGATTCATTTTATAACTACCAGAGCTGCTATAATTACTTCCTTTATCACGTTTTTTTTGTTTGTTTGTTTGTTTATTATTAATCAATAATTAATAAACTGGTATTCAGTTGGTTTCAATCTGCAACCTCACCTCTAGATGCCACTAAATCCTACACACTGGTCCTTTAAAGGTACCCTATTGTGTTTGTTTTTACCACTAGTAGCACCATGGACCTATGTTGTTAGGAGTGGTTGCCTGTTTTGTTTGTATTGTGCATGTGCAAAAGGATGCAAATGCACACAACACAATTCACATCCTGCTGTTGATTTTATGTTATTCCACTGAACAAAGGTTGGTGGTAGTAATGAGCCAACAAACGTAGCATCATGTGCTTACAAAGGCAGTGAAGAAGAATGAAAGTGAAAAATGCATTCGGCATGTTGAGGGAAGCTTTAATATTCTCTGAGCAATGATTTAGAGCAGTGGTTAAACCTGCTGAGGTTTCCTGCGATTATAACAGACACCTATCAGCCAATCAGAAGAAGCCAGTATATTCTATGGGAAAGTAGAGGTGCTGCTCATTTGCACACCACAACACAATCCAGTTACGGAAATGAAACGAGAGAGTCTTTCTCCGTTAAGAAAGTCTCTTTCAATGTTTAGTTCAGCCTGACAGCTGACATTAACCTGAACAACACTTTGAAATATTCCTGAATTAAACACTGAGGCACAGTATGTTCTCTCTATCCGGTGAAGTGCCATTCAGAGACAGATGCCTCTACTTCATGCTGTCAGTCACTCTCTCTCTCTCTCTCCATACCAAACCTAACACACCATCCCAACCACAGCACTAAAGCCAAGTGGCCAGAGCTTGCCAGATCTCCTTCCATTTTAAAGCTTTTAGGCGAAGACGGGGGAAAGTGCAAAGAATGAAGTTAACCAGGATGAAATGTTCTCTGGGACAGATGCCTAATTCCCGCAGCTGAGACAACTGTCCACGGCTGTAATCCATTTGACTATAGAGGATCTTGGCGAAAGCGAACAAACAAATCAGAGCAACCACGCGTAAACATCCCTGCTGTGTTTACTGTCAAAACTCTTGACACAAGTGGCATTTTCCTTGAGCGTCCGAGCTTGTTTACGCCCGGTTTACGCTTCAGGAGAGCCTAGTTTAACACCCGTCCGTGACAGCGGAGACAACATGCCAAGGTTGTGTTTATAAAGACTGTCTGGATGATACAGGGGAGCGACAGCATTTGAATGGTGTCTCGGGTTTGTTATACCCGGCCGATGAGGTTGAATCCTGAACCTGAGCCAAACATTTACCTTTTCAGGGGAAGTAAACGGGACATTTTCATTAAAAAAGCTTAAAAAGCACATCTCTCTCCATAAAATACTTCAAGTACCCTGACCCCAACAATCACATACATCCCCTTCTGACTTATCTCTACCATCAGTTTACTCTGATTGCTCTGCTCATGTCAGTGTTGGAAAAGTGCCACTTATGCACCGCTGTGTGTGTTGAGTTTGGCTGCAGTTGTCCTATTTTCGGCGACTGTCAATCGACCAGTCGCAGCACATACTCAAACTACATGTGTCTCTCTACTACTAGTGGCAGAAACACTAAAAAAAAAAAAAAAAAAAATAAGGTGACAGACAACCCCAGCAGTCTTCAGCAGCCCCAGGTGGGCTGGCTCCTTGAAAGCATCATGCTGCCTTCGAGGAGCTGATGAAATATCGAGAGTCATGACATGAGCGTGTATGAATGATTTAAAAAGAGCTAAAATATGACAAGTGACATCCCCAACCTGTAGAGAAGTGATTTTTTTCAGTTGAATTTTTACATTTTGGACTATTATTATTTTATACATGTTTATACAACAACATGTAATCTACATGGTCCACGATCCAGTTAAGTGTCTGCGTTTTGTGCACATTTAAGACCAGAAAAATAAAGCATTCATGATTTGTACACACTCTTAAAACGACCTGCAGTCATGCAAATAATGACTGTCCTTGATAAGTAGCAAAGGTAGAAGTAGTGTGATATTTTACTGCCACAAAAAGTCTAACGGTTCGTTGCACAAAGCTTTTGCGCAGCGTCCTCTGCTGCCAAAAAAAGCTTTATAAAACTTTTTTTTTTTCACATATGCAGTAGTGCTCCCCAACACCTATAAACAGTTCCCCTTTAACTTTGAGTTATTCTAACTCATGAGACAAAAATCTTTTTTTTAGCTGAAGCAGGTTACTGGATCTAAATTTTCTGAACTAGTAAAGGCAGATGGTTAAAGATGAAAGAAGAGGAGTCACAAAGCAGCAAGCTAATCTCCCTACTATATAGTTGTTAGCTTAGCTAAGCTTCCAAGTACAGACTATTCATTGTAGGCAGCAGCTCTTGGGTTGTTGCTTGTTAGATTGTGTGATGACAATCTGAAGTTATAACCATCTATATTTTCCTCCTTCCTCCTTCTTTGCCATTGAAACTTTCCACTTCAAATTCCTATCTGACTGAAAACCTGACAGAGAACCGTAAAAAAAAAAAAGGTACTTGAATCCCCTCATACTCTCTCTTTCTCTCTCTCTCTCTCTCTCTCTCTCTCACACACACACACACACACACACACACACACACAGACACACACACAGACATATTATACAGGAAAGAAACACACACACACACACACACCAGAACAAACCAAATTCCATTTCCCCACTGTTTGACAAGAAGCTTCAATATTATCTGGCGGATTCTCTACGAACATCTGCACCGCTATTAGGTTACATCCGCCCCCCCTGAGACGCAACAGAATCAGCTCCATTAGAAATGACTGAATAAGAATGTTCTCTCATTTGGAAACTAGCAGGACGACCAACGATTGTGTGAGGAACGTCCTTGAAGTTTCCATTGTGACGAGATGCTGAGGAGGGCTGTTTTTTTCACCCGAAGCCGACAAGCACCGCTCCGTTTTCTCTTATTCTCCGTTGAAACACAATGCTTACGGAGGAGAGATGTAGTAAAGCATTCTCAAGCGTGTTTCAACATACACACACTTTAACACACTCGTATGTTCTCACACCAAAAGCCTGTCACTCGCACATCTTTAAGAAATCACTCGTTCCCCATTTGAATAAACACTTTCTGGGGCCTTGGTCAAATAATTATGGTAACAATATACAGCGCCCGGCGATGACAGGAATAATATCGGCTCTGTTCATCAACAAGGTAATTTGTGAGGTCTTGCCGACTGGAGGTAGAAAGAATATGCTGACATGCAGTAATGGTATATGGCCAAATGGTAATGATATTTTGACAGCAGCTATCTGCAACGCTGGAGCTCCCATGAGCTTCCAGAGGGTTGTGCAATACTGAGGCAATACAATGAAAAGTCAAATTGTCCCCCCCACCCCCCCAAGTAAGGAAAAAAAAAGATAGTTTGACAGAATAACTTACCACCTCGAGGCAGTCCACTATTTTGCTTAGCTTGTCGTCTGGTAGATTAGCCAGGAGTGACACACTGACAGGAAAGACAAAACACAGATGATGAACATTAATTTCTGAGTATACATTGTAATACAAATTACTATAAACTGGATGGCAAGGCCTTTTTATGTAGAACTACATCTCCTGTGTCACAGTAATCAAGTAATGCCCCGGCTTTAGACAGTGTAACTGAAACATTGTGCATTTGGTGTAGTTATACAGTATGATCTGGACTTGGATTGCCTTTTTTATGACAGTAAACATATTAATAAAGATTTACTACTATTAAGATCTACAAGTAGAGGTCTGGGCAGTACCACTTTTAGCCTCTTTTAGCCAACAAGCTCACAAATAATGAACATATTTAGCAGCTAAAAGCCAAATATAAACAGTACCAGTCAAAAGTTTGGACACATCTTCCCATTCACTTGTGTGTCCAAACTTTTGACTTTCTACTGTAGGAGGTGGAAATCATCCAAACCAGACTAAAAAAAGAGCTAAAAAGAGGGAAAATAATGGATTTAGATTCATCAGGTGGATACAAATATGTCTCCAGTGGGATGATAATGTTGCTCTGCGTCTGCTGGATGTGTAAATAAGCAGTTGGTTGAAGAAGCAGGAGTGATAATAACTTGCTAAACCAATAGTATATCATGTCGGGGTGTGCCCGAATACAAATACATTATTCGGCAAAGCACAAATAGTGGGTTTTATACGAATATTTGTTTCATACAAATATTTTAAAAATTATTTGTTGAGATAAAATGAGCTACTGACACAAGTAAAGTGCTCCCAAGGGACTCTCCATAACCTGTTGTTCCCCTTCTCCTAACAAAGTTAGGTTGTAAAAAATAGGCAATAAATGAAAAATACAAAGCAATAATTGCCTTTGAAGTTCCTTCTACTCGTTACACAGTGTGCTGTCTCTGTGTTATGGGTGTATAAATAGGAAGAGGTCTGTCTGCAATGAGGCGATGAGTAAAGTTTTAGCTCAGTAATCAGTAACTTTCATTCGAATACAAATACAAATAATTTTGCTGCCTCAACAAATACAGATACAAATACAAATAATGGGATCTCTGCACATCCCTAATATCATGGCCTTGTTGCTGTGAGTTTATCTGTAAATCTCTTCGCCCTTTAGTGGTCCAACATTGCTTAATGCAGCATTAAAGGTAAGTATCATCGTCATTTTGCTATAATGACTAATTTCTCTCATCTTTAAATATCACAAGAAAATGACCTTGTTTGACTAAATATTACTAAATACAAAATTAACAATCTACATTACTATACAGGATCCTTAATTCTGTTATTTTACCCAACAACATCCCCAAATATTAATTATCTGGACTAGTTTTTTGTTTTTGGACTATTTGGCCAAATAGCTAAATCTGAAATTGGACCTTTACTACTATCTATATTCTATCAGTATCAAGATTTGTACAGTGATGAACTGCCAAAGTAACTTGTGAATTGAGTCCCATTTTCCAGCTTTTGGATGCCAGGTGGTGGTCATTTCCCACAATAACCATGACATAGTTTGATGTAGATGTTTGGTAACCATATTTCTGCCATATCTTCAGAAAAACACTTGTTCCTAATTGGCAAAGTCCCAAAATAGAACATCAACAACACACATGTCATTCTTTGCCTTTATATCGCCCATTACTTTTTTTATATCAGGGGAAAAAACTTGTGGTGCATTGTTGCTTACAAGAATCATAGCAGTAAGATTATGCTAGCTTCTTGGCTACAGCTTGAGGCTAACCTTCGGAGGAAGTTGCGGTACTGTTCGTGTCGCGTCTCAGCAGTCCTCCTCATGATGTTCTGAAACACCTCACGGTCCAAAGCCCACGTCCGGACTTTGTTCACCGCTGAAAAAACAACATGACATCCATCAATACTTCTACAGGTTCTGACCTTTAAATGAAATACTACTTGACCTGTGCCCCTGATTAGTAAATACTAAAGTGGCCACAGATGTTTTCAATAGCAGAATGTCTAAAAACTTGTAGACTGATTACCGTGTCAGAGACAAAACAACAGATGAACATTTTCTCTTATCCCTCCCTAATCTTCCTCCCAGTTTTCTATCTTAACTCAAGCCCTTTATCACTGCAAAGAAATAACGTCCTTCTGTTTAGACAGATGGACAAAGACGGCGAGAAAAACATGTAATCTGTCTGCTAACTTGGTGGTGAGTCATATTAAATCGACAGAAATTAGGAGACAGGCCTTTGTTGGTACAAGGAGGAAGTGGTTGTGAAAGTTTGACATGAAGCGGTAGCAAAGCCAGATAACAGCTAACAAGAGAGTTTCCCTTTATCCACTTCATCTGTTATCATGTAAAACCCACTAAGAGAAACTTGTCAAACTATCAGTTTTTCCAGTTCACCCTGAATATTGAGGTCAACTCGGTGTCCCTCCCCCCCAAAGGGCAACCAGTCAATTACTTGGTTAAATATACAAACCTGGACAAAGAGCACTCACATACATGGTATGCGCTCTCCAAATGCCGAGGAGGTGAAAACCAATCAGAATGCAAAGCTGTGGATATCATGTAAAGCCTTTGTCAACACACCCATGCAAAAGCTTGTTTACTTCGGTCTAATGACTTATCTGATGCTCCGTCTCTCACTATCAGGTGATTCCTCAGCTTTTGAGAATTCACTACAACTAAGATGAAGGTCAGAGAAGTGTCAGATTACATTCAGTCCACAATGTTTTGGGGGGGCATATAAAAGAATATGTTTATTAAGTACTGGAGAGGGTGGGAAACAAAAATGACTTTAGTATCTTTTACCAATGGGAACAATCAAAATTCAGTAGGTGGTAGCTCTTTTTAATTTACCTTAACATGAAGTTTAGAAAATGCAGCTGTGAGAAATCAAAGTAATCCACATCATCTACACAAATATAAATTTTGCCCTTCTCTGCCCTTGTTTTCTCACCAGTAGAAGCCTCCAGTGCAATAACGAAGACAAGAAACCCTCACTGGCTTCCCAACTAGAAAACACATCATGTCACATTTGTTGGAGTGCAGCCTCCGATCAATCGAACTATCGACAGCCTGTTAAATATTTCATTACTTACTTTGAGCTGTTTGCTTGGGTTTATGACTAACCCACAAATACAGGAGTGGTGAAAAATGAGTTTTTTGAGGGGGAGGTGTATGCTGAAAAATAGACAACTGTCATCTTATTAAACTTATTGAGATGACAGTTATCTACTTTTAGGCGTACCCTTGTCCAAACTCAAACATTCTGAGAAATATGAGAGAGTTAGATATAAAGATCTACACCACTTTCATGTCCGTGCATTAGGTAATATATGGAGCAAGAGTCAGGACGTGTTTAGCCTAGCTTAGCATAAATACTGATAAAAGGGAAAGCAGCTGGCCTCAAAGGTGACAAGACACTAGGAAGTCACTGCTCCTGGTTCTTGTCTCATGTTGAATTCTTGGCTGACATCTTCTGTGGAGGAGAATAATAGCCAGAGCCTTCTTTTGTATCTAATGGAAAAATATATATATTTATATATTTTGCATTTTTTAAATTTCTGATCATGTGTAGGGTGCCAAACTTTATTGAGCAAAGTTTTGAATTTGGTAATAGCATGATGCATCTGTGTGTATTCGCACTGAGGAGAAGAAATGGGACACGGGATTAGACTTGTGTTACGTGACGTGTGATCATCTCTGCCACAAGGTCACAGATTCAATCCCTGCAGCAGTCAGTGTGTCCATCGTCAGCCAACAACATGGACACACTGACCACTGATGCTGACCACTCAGTCATGTGCAGTCAGTCTGGATCAAAGCGCCAGCCTGATGCCTGAAATATAAAAGAACAATCTGATAAGGAGAACTTCAGTTCTGCCTTCAGTGCACAGATGAAAAAGTCTTTTACCTCGAACTGATGCAGTCCGTGTGCAGTTGTACAGAATGGCTAATTCTCCAAACGTGGTCCACACCGTGATCGATGTGAGCAGTTTGTTATGTTGAAACACATCCAGCTTCCCATCTGTAAATATGAAGCAAGGAAAATCAATAGCTTTTTGAAACCTACTTACATTTGGGACACAGGAGAAAAGACAGACACTGGCTACAGGCACAATCTAATGACATTTAAATTTCATTCTATTCATTTAAGACAGGAAAAGATCCTTTGATTAGTACATCACAAAATTGGACCAGCTGGTAGATATGGTCAGACTTTTGTAAAATACAAGATGCCTCCTTGCAAACAAGCAGGCGTATGGATCCTGTTACAAAGACAGATACAGAAATAAGAACAGACAGTTTTATAGTTTTAATAGCCTCTTTACAGTATTGATTCTGGAAGGTATCACAAAAATAATAACTCCTCCTGGGGCCATCTCTGCCAAAAATGTATGCTATCTGCTTAAAAAACAGAACACAATACCTCCACTAAAATGCTTAAGCCTTTACATAAGAAAATGAAAAATAAAATCCCTCTCCCTTCTTCCTTTTCCCCTCTCTCCTACCATCTGTACCCTCCAACTGTTAGCGTAATGCAAGATGTGACATGTATTTTTAGGCTTTTGGTCTGCCAATGACCCTGAAATGAAATCATTTGCAGCACAAATTATGAGTCAAAGACTTCATTAATGAGATTACAATCGTTGGCTCCTGACGTCTGTGCGATTATTTCAAGGGGTTTCATTTGTGAATAATAATCACGAGCGGTTTTAATGCCTTAGTAACTATACGCATATGACAAAAGCAAAAGCTGTGTTGGATTCAGTTTTAGTGGTAAAATATCACAGAGTCATTGCTCCTTCTCAGTTTTACATCACAATTACCTGCTTTTTTTAATGTATTGTTTAAAAATATATCTTACAAATTCATCCTTAAACATCTTACAAATATTTTTTAATACTTTAGGGAGGTATTCAGTCATATTCGGACTCATCTGACTGTCCAAAGTGACCGCTCTACTGGAGGCACTACATTTCTGACCTGTTACATTTTCCCATCCAGGCAGGGTGGGAAATCATCACTTTAACACCAGACAGCAGAACAAATACTGGGACATTTTGTCTGTGATTGTCAAATTTCACTTCACCACCAGCCACACTGGCCTATGACCCACCATTGTTTAGAAGCCATGTGGTCATCTAAAAAAATTTAGTTGCCTTATAATTTTGAGAAAGTTGCTGGTGAGGTTTGGAGGTACCTCCTACAGAGAACAAGTAAATAAGTGTGTAAATGAATAGGTAAGTAATTAAATAAGTACAAAAATGAATAAATTGATAAATAAATATGTAATACAGAGCAGGGTTATGGTGCCCTTTAGGTCGGTTGCTTGTACACTGTGTCTGGGTGCCTGGATGAATACATTTGTATCCAAAATTAACTTCTTCACTCTCCTGCCAAGAGCTGGTAAACCAGAGGAATGTATTCTGTATACACCTGCCAAGAATACTTTTCACAGGCCAAAATAATTATAATCTACATTTTTCATAGAATAACATTAAGCTAGTTAACCATCCAAACAACAGGGAAATAGGTACAAAGGTTCACAAAAACTTTTGGATGGTATTGATATGTGTTGAAGAGTGTAACCAATCAGGAGTTCTTTGATTTGATTGGCTCTTGGTCAGAGCAGTTGTAAAGTAGCCAGTAAGGCAAAGTTTGAGAGCACACAAGGACCAAATATAGACATCTCAAAACACTACAGGTCGGTGTGGCAGGTGGGTGTGACTTTTCTGCCAAATTCATATTTTTTCTGTTAAACCTACAGTCAGCAGTCACTCTTCGTACCACAATCTCTTCATAATTAACTCTCCTACATCATTGATCACTCATCAAATGTTGCCAAATCTAAGCTACACAGGAAAATAAAAGGACAAATATAAATCCTCAAGTTGAAATCAGCACAGAAGAATAGATACTCATCATTTCCCAAGGTTTCTACATGATCTGCTTGTTTTGTCTCCTTAGAACAGGACGGTTTTGGAGCGTTGCAGTGAAAATTGCAGCACGCTGAACTTGTTAGTTGCAGAGCGTCTGAAACCGTTGCCTGAGGTCTCAAAAGGCCGACCTTGTCATATCGCCAGGTGCAGTTTTAGAACATAAGGACGTAAAATACAGCAGATTTCTGGACAGAATCTGCACCAGTCTCAAACCACCAACAAAGGCATAAAGGTACATTTTAAGTTGATTCCTCTTCCCTAATACAATTTTAGCATTGATATACTGTATTATGATGCAGATACAAAGCCATGGACACATGAAGCAACCTTGCTTCTAATCCGTCTAATGAAGCAAATGACTTTCAATCTATAAAGAAAATAGAAGTGTGGAAAAAAGGTAGCAGTAGAAATGCTGGATACGACTTTGGAGCAGAAGTTTTTTTGGTAATGAGGCAACTTGAGGATATTTGCTATGTCTGGTTTTCTATTCTTAGATACAAAACAATAGTGAATAACAAGAAGAAGACTGGGAGTGGCGCCAGCAGCTGGATCTTCTTCTCCTCAATAGAGGACCTCCTGGCTGATGATCCCAGTGTGGAGCCGGTCCAGACTGTGTCATCATTTGCTGGTGATAATCATTTCCATGTCATTTGATATTTTTAATTGTGGAAATTTTTTTAGTGCCACATCAACATGAATTAGCACAACAGATGAGTTGAGTGCAGTTTGTTGATCAAAAATAGAATATTACCTTCATGCATTTCTAAAATCTTATATATCTTATAATATTATATATTGGATCTCTGCTCCAATGTTGCCATCTACGTTTACTGGGTAGCTTGGTGGTGTTGCTAACAGCTTTATTTGATCAGGTAACTAGAAGCTTGGTTAACTGGATGTTTGAAGTAGCTTTGTTTGTACATGGCTCTTGTTTACAGTAGATGCAGACATGTTTGAGTCCATGTGAAAACAGCAAAAGGTATTTGTCGAAGGAAAGTGATGTTTGATGCCTTGATCACTACCATTTTGATTTTCTTTCCAACCAGGATCTTCATCAGACCCAGTTCACAACCTAAGCCATCAGCAGAACGTGGCAAAAAGAGAAAACACAAAGTCCACAGTCTGAAACACCCCAGTGGTTTGAGCAGCATGTCACTGAGCAGAGGAGGCAGATGTTGGAAGTAATGGTCCTGCAAAAACAAGCAATGGAAGTGGCGAGTGAAAGGAATGACATCTTAAAACAATTTGTTACTGCTTTAACGAAATAATAGGAAGTTATTACCATGTTCTGCTGATGGCTTTGGGTCTATTTTGTTTGTTTAATGGTATGATATATCTACCTTGGTGTCTTTTTATTCAGGATTTGTTTTCTTTCCATTCTTTTATGAAACAAAAACTTCTGAACGTTTAGATGAAGCACACAGAAGTAGTTAAACAGAGCTTAAATCATCCTAAACCCAAAGTAAAGCAAGTTCATATCTTTTTCTTTCACCTATAGTATTTTCAGGGTCTACTGCTTGACATTCATTGCTATCCACATCTTCACAATCCTCCATTTGGTGCCCTTTTATTTCAGTTGTCTCCATTTCCCCTTCAAATGCCTCCAATCCTTTTCAATCACAACTGAGCTGTGGAGTGTGTTGAATTTCATTTGCCTCTAAGATAAGTGTCCATTATCTCTTTTTTGGTGTGATGAGACATGCTAAGTGGGTATGCAGAGTCTCTGCACAGGTGGTAGTCACTTCCCATTACATCCTAGAGGTGGCAATATAATGAGCACTTCCAAAACACCCTGGCATCATGCACAGACCCCAGCCAACCAGTGTACACATCAAGGAACATCATCTCTAATGCACACACTGCCTGGAGTTGAATACTTGCATGTCTTTCCCTGTTAATCTAACTGTTTCTATGGAGTGCGGGTGCTGGGATGGGAATGTGTGCACCATCGATCGCTCCAATGACTCCAGGGAAGCCAGTTTTGTCTTGAGAGCCATTTGCCAGGTTGGCAGGCTCGCGTCTATTCACACAGGACCTTGCGAATGTCTGAGAAAACATAATGCAGGGTTCCTTTTGACATGTCAAACCGGTCTGCAACACCTCTGAAGCTCTCTTGTTTTGCCAGCAACCGAATGGACCGCAGCCATTTATTCAGGGTTCTAAGGTTAAGTTTACCAAGAAAGGACACATTTTCTCGCAGAGAGTGTGTGGAAAAGTACTTGCAGCATTAGTTTATGGTAGAAGTTTCTACTCCTCTATGATGCTGTAAAATAAGCTGACACAAATCTTGCTATAATGGCTGTTGTATGCACACCGATGCACATACTGCTATATACATTGTGGGAATTGCAGGTAAGTAAGTATATTGTTTGCACGTGTTTATTTTATATCAAAGGCAGAACACCTCCAATAATAAGAGCACAAGCATATAGATCCGGAGCTTATTAAAGTCTGTCTAAATGTCATTTAGTTATTAAAATGTTACTAAATGATGTTCTCTCCTAGGAAGGTGTGCTAGGTATTGTGATTAATGTAACAAATAAATATACTGTAGGCTATATTTAAATTATTATTAATTAAATTATTTTTTCATAATGTTTTCTTCTCCACTCTACACCTCTAAATATATAATGGTAAATATTACAATATACGATCAGGCGTCTTGAGGTTCTTTTTGCAAATTATATCCAGTCTCGTTGTGAATCATTAATCTGAACTGGCCTTTAAAGAGGTAATACGATCAAATCATCTGACCATACACCTGATTAAAATGCTGTTTAATAAAGTATATATACAAACTTTAAAGTGTTTTAACTTGATAGACATATCACAATAAACTTATTTAAAAATACATTAATTAATTATTGTTTGACCCCTAAAGCTATAGTTTGAAGTATTTTTCAGAAGTTAAATTACTGCCAGTAATGCTGTAGTTACTTCCTGTTTACATTGTGTGCTTGTTTTTCAGGCACTTAATCATTTAATCAATCATTAAACATTTTGACTGTCGCCATCTTGGATTTTGGAGCCAGAAATGACCATATTTGGACAAGAGGGTGGAGCTGACCCTAATGCTAGCTGCTAGCTTGGCAGCATTTTACGTTTATCGTCTATGGTTAACTGTGATAATGGTAATGCTAATGCTAGTTTTGGCCAGAGAAAAACTAGCTTAAGATAAAATGTACTTACCAGAAAAACTGAGCAGCTGACTCCTTGAGTCTTTCAGAACAACCGAAGGCTGAACTAGACTTTTTTAAGCAACCAAAATGTTACGGTTAACTTTCGTGAACTGAACACACTAAAATAGTGACGCTATAGCTACACTGTAACGTACATAACCAACGTTGTCGTTACGTTGCCAACGTTGATAGCAACTTGTCAATCACAAGGTAGCCACACCCTAACGCAAACCCTGCTTTATCATCTATTCTACTCTAAATAAGACCATAATTTACAAAATGAACATCATGCTGTATTGAAGAAGACTTAAAACAAGCGACTGAGACCATAAACTCATTAGGAAACTGTTTAGTGAGGTAATAAATCAAGTGAGAAGTAGGGTCCTTTTCTCATAGACTTCTATACAATCGGACTTCTTTTTGGAACCAGTGGAGTCGCCCCCTGATGGTCATTAGAAAGAGTGCAGGTTTAAGGCACTTCTGCATTGGCTTCACTTTTCAGACCCGGAGCTACTTGTTTACTTCTAAATTATTAGAAGTTGGATGTATCAGATCTGTCAGAAAAAATCCCAGTTTCCCAGTAATTATTACAACTTGGAGGTTGACATTAACACTATTTTGAGGTTGGAAACTTGTAATAATGGTAACTCTGATATAATCTGCAGGTTTTCATTCCAATCAAAGACTCCTCCCATTGATTAGAGGAACTGATCAGTGAAATCACGTGCTGAGGTGACTGGATGGAGTGAAAACCTGCTCAGTGCTCTAGAACGTCATGCCATTACTGCTTCTTATTGAGCGTCACGTCATGTTTGACCAAAATGGTCAAATGGCTGTGTTCAAAATAATAAAATACTCAATCAGTACTGCATACTGCCTACTAAATGAATAATTAAGTATGTTGTTGCCAGAAGACTGTTCACACTGCAGTTTACTCAAGGAAGACAGTCATGTGATGCAGTCACATGACTGTAGCACATGACTGATTGCAGCAAATTTCCAAAAAGGCGTTATTTGGATAAATGAATCACATATTGGAAATCTAAATGGTTACTTTCTTGCTTGAACAAAGTATTAAAACTTAATAAAGCCTTTTAGCCTGACTCAAAATCTCCATTCTGGGGCATATTTTGGGGCAGTTGAGTATGGTACTTAGAAATTCTTGCTAATCTAGTATACGTCTGGGCATTTCTCACATATACAAAATCCACATACAATGCAGTTGGAAAGTACTACATACTCAAATTGACGTCATACTGAGTATGCGATGCCGAACACTGCTTATGCAACAAGACTAATCTTCAGAGACTTCAGGTTTATCAGCCAATGTAAAAAGTTCATTTCCAGATCTTCTCCTAATTAAATTCCAGACTAAGCAGAAGATGATCAAACAGGACTGTTGCTACCTGCCAGGACGAACAGATGGTATCCAGGCTCTCCCTGCTCGATGACGTACTCTCCCTGCTGATAGGTGCGCTCATACATGCACTCCACCATGTCTTTGATCTGCTGCAGCTCCAGCCTCTTCAGGTACTGGTTCTTGTTCAGAGCATCAGCCAGCAGTTTCTTCACACTGTCACAAACAGGAGAAGAGTTAGAAAATGTAAATTCACAGAAAGAAGTGGGTGCCTTTTTTTATGAAGTGGAGATGTTTGTAGGTTTATCTTTGTGGTTTTAGCTTGTTTTTGTCAGTGAGGAGAGCAGAGAGATATTTGGGCAGATTCAAACTCAGGACATTTAATGAAGTCCAATAATTTTGATAATCGATTTCTTGTTTCTATAATTTTTTAACCCTCCTGTTGTCCTCGGATCAAATTTGACCCATTTTCAAATGTTTTTATATCAGAAATATGGATTTCTTTCATCTAATTGCCTGAAAATCCACACACTTTGTAAGTAAAAGTAATGATCACTACTTTCATTGAATTTTGGGTGTTTTATTAAAATTTTAGAGCATCTGTGGACTTTTGTCCTCTCGAGTCAAAATTGACCCGGGAGGACAAAAGTTGCATGGTCGACTGGAAGACAACAGGAGGGTTAAAGCAGAAATGTCTCTACTTCCAGCTTTTCATTTGTGAATATTTGCTGGTTTTCTTTTTCTTTTATGACAGTGAATTGAAATCTTTGGGTTTTGGACTGATGATCGAGGAAAACGAGCAGTTTGAACACATCAACTGATGGATATTTTTCAATATTTTCTGATATTTTATAACCCAATTGATCAATAATGAAAATAACCTTTAGTTTGCGGCCTTACTTCTTTCTGTCCCTTCTTTTTTCTCTTTCGTTTCTTCCATCTATCTTTCCTTTTTTCCTTCTGACTTCTTTCAGTCTTTACATCTTTACATTTTTTCCTTTTTTCTTCTCTTCCATCCTCTATTTTTCCGTTTGTCTTTCTTTTCTTTTTCTTTGAATTTCTTCCTTCCTTCATTCTGCTATTTCTTTTTTCCTTCAAACCTTTCTCTTTCTTTCTTTTTTACCTTTTACTACTTTGCTTCCCTCTGTCATTCCCTCTTTATCTCTTTATTTCCATCTTTTCTTCCTTCTTCTCTTATTTCTTTCCTATTATTCTTCTTCCCCTCATTCTTTCACACAACAGGAGAACAGTCCTCTTCACTATGTGTACTTTTACTTTGCTTTTTCGATTTTTTTTCACATTTATTGAGGTCAAACTTTTAAAGCGGAGTATTCGCTAATGGACCATTACGGGTGGAGTATGTTTTCATTGTAGTTTCGACACTTGTTTTCTGTAAATGAAATACTTCAGGCACTTCTCCCTCCACTAATCGCAGGTTTATGGTACGTTCCTGAGCCCGCTGAGCCACCGCGACGCCCACATCCACATTACTCACCACGTTTTTTAGTCTGCGTGATAAATATTTTGTCTCCTGTGAAATGATGACTATTTGCAGCCTCTGGGCTCATTCCGACAATGAATCAAGTAAAACAGCGAAAACATAAAATCATGATGAGCTGTCAAAGTTCACCGTTGTGGATTTTAACAGCTGCAGAGTGAGGGGCCGTAAGAAGAAGACATCACTTCCTTCGGGGAGTTGTAAACCGAAAAGGTTAAGAACCGAGGTTGAATGCAAACTATAGATCATGAGACCCGGTCGCTGCTCGGGGAGGTGACCGGTGCAGGTGGTGGGTGGTCTGTTTATCCACCTTATCGTGTGTAATAAATTATCACTTTGGGCTTCATAAAATGAGAGCAGATGACATTCAGTCCTTTATTTTTCAGCCCACGTCTTTTCCTCCCACCTTGCTGTGTCATTACTCCGCCAGAGTCTGCAATGTGTTACGCTGTCATTCACATTCAAGATGAGTATTCAGTTTCAAAGGGCCAGTCTGCATGAGGGTACCAGACAGCCTCATTTACATTAGTTTTGGTTATATAATACATTCTGGGCTTATTAGCGACATATGTTTTAAACATGAGGAGCAGGGAGACTTATTCACTGCCTGGGCTGTATTCATGTTGTATAATCTGATGAACACTTGCTGTGACAAAAGGCAATTTGGCTTTCATGTTGGGAAATCTAACAAGACTTACTGCTCTCATGAAACAACCTTGTTGTGAAGCTTGTAGTTGTGTAAACAGTGAATGATGTGACATGACATGAGGAGCCACACATTCAAGATCTGTTACTTAGATTTGATGGAGAAGGATCTCTCTATACACTCTGTTTAACAAATGTAAAACATCTTATTCATCATGTTAAAATGCAAAGATGACAAACACACTCAACTCTCAACGCTGAAGGAACAAAGCACTCAATCGCCAAATCAAAGGAGACAATAGTCGAGGAGATGTGGGCAGCATGTGTTGATTGGAGTGTTCAATGTAAATGAAAAAGCCGTGATGATAATGATGATGATGATGATGATGTTGTGTTTGTTTCCATCTGCCTGGATTCTTCACAAACTCTCATCCCTGATCCGGTGAGGAGATTTTCGGGTTTCTAAAATGTCTCAGTGAAAGCTGAAATCAGTCTGATCTAAGACAAAAATCCTTTAATCTTTAGACACATTGTGAGGTGGAGGATCTAAGGATAGTCGATGCTGTATGTTGTGCACATTGCAAAGCTCTTTAAGACGAGTTTGTGATTTGGAGCATATAAATATTGTAAAACTGACTTGACAGTTAAAGAGATAAAGGTTCTTATACTGAAACTTCTTGAAACATCTTCAACACCAAACAGCAAGTCCAGAGTTTGTTACTTCTAAATATGGTCAGACCTGAATATTCAGCTTTTCTGAACATTTATGACCGTATATATTCACTTGTTATCATGTGACCATCACATGATAACCTGAGTCAACTCACTGGATGCAGAGTGAGGGTCTCTGGCACCTACTTCCAAGGTGCACGGAGAAGGGAAATAAGTCTAGAAAGATGAGATGAGATGACCCTGATGAAGGCCACAAGCCGAAACGCGTCGGTCAACTAATAAAGTTGTTCCTCATACTACAAGTGTTGTGGGAGTTCTCATCTTTCTCAACTCACTGGATGAAAACGGTTGAAAGCTCCGAAAAGCTGATATGAAAAGTAGAAATGAGTAAAACATAGGCGAGTTTATTGTAGAGTAGTTTCTAACTCTGAGTTTCAGTACTTCTCACAAATACACTTAAGTTGTTCTGATATGCCGTGAACGTTTTCAGCTGGCTCGCCTTAATCTGAAGTTGTTTCCAATATATCTATATATAGAGGGGAAAAACAAGACTTCAGGCACTCATGCGTGGAGCAGGAACAAAAACACTAGGATTAAATCAAAAAGCCTTTATTCAAAACATGGCTACTCACAATATAAACCCGACCGGTTCAGTTTTGACCTTAACGGTCTTCATCAGGGTACAAAACGGTGAACAAACATCAATCAAACATTCTATAAACTTCCTGATTGATGAGTGAATACAGGTGGGTGAAAGCAACAGACCACAATGAGAAGCCATGTTTATGATGTCTCGTCTTTATAAAATGTTTGCTTGATGTTTGTTCACCTTTTTGTACCCTGATGAAGACCCTTAAGGTCAAAACCGGTCAGTTTTTTATTGTCTTTTTAACTTAATCTGAGTGTTTTTGTTCCTGTTTCACACATGAGTGCCTGAAGTTTTATTTTCCTTCCATGTGATGACCCTTTTCTTCAAGAGCACCTGCGTTTTTTTCTTGAGTTTTATATGATAAAGACAGTCAGCAATTAGTCATGTGACTTATAAATCACCATAAATACAAGGCATACAAAACAACATTACAACCATCATAAATTACAGTACTTGCTCTTAATAAATAACAAAAGGTTTATAAGAATACATGCAAGAATTGCAAGAAAAATAGTTGTCTGAAAACCTTTTTGGAATAAAGCGAGGTATACTGGTGCAACGGGCTTAAGTTAGAAGGTTTTTAGAGTAGAACAGGAGCTTTAAGTCACCTGCTGGATGTCCTATAATAGTCTGAGCAAAGACACACAATGTGTCTTAACAGCCAACCTACAGAAGTTACAGTAATACAGGCGGAAGGTCTGATGCATTGCGTTATCTGTAGATGTTTCAGTGCCTGCTAACAGCCAGTAGGGGGCAGACTTACTGTGTGATGTCTAAATTAATAAATCAATTACTGTCTTCATCTATTCGCATGTCAACGCTTGTCAAACACTTCAGTAAGACAGATCTCTGCCTCTTCGGTTGTTATTTGTTGCTTTTTTTGCACCGTCTTGATTTTCTCATCATCATCTCAGGTTCTGAACATCCTCTCTCTCTTACGGCTTGAACTATTAAAGTCTCCATGAGGCAGCATTTTGAGATCAACTTACTTCCTAAATTTGTTATATTTCCTGTCGGGGCGGGACATACTGTAACACAGACGGGTACTATAAATCAATAACAGTTAGAGGAAAGATAATTTTATTTGACAGGCGGTTGTTGGAGCTTTTGTTTCATTGGAGGAAATTTGGATTTATGCCTGTTTATACCTGCTTATAAAGAAATATCTTATTCTGTTCTCTTCTAGTCACATATTTTGTAGGAAATCACTGAAATAATTAACTATATTGGACACATTTTCATCCATGTATTGTAAAATGGATATTGTGGCCTGCAAAATTTTATCAAACCACTTTCAGTCACTTTTTTGAGCTATTAATCCATTTTAAAGCCATTTTTTGAATGAAATGCATTAATCCTGGACATCATATTGACAGTATTCTATGTCAAATACTTCTGTTTCACAGTCAGTCCTAGTTTACAGTCACTGACCAGAGTTTTTTTGCTCATCACATTCAAATTTTTTTGTCTCTTGCCCATCTTCCACTTACCACCCACTCCTTCTGCTGCTTGCATTTTTAAAAATCACCTACCAGGCTGAGATGGACTGAGCCTGAGGGTACCTTCATGAACCTTTAAAAGGCTCCTGTCTGGACTCCTTTTGTGTTTTAAAGCTTCCTGAAGAGAAACATCTCACCTCGCATCCTTCGGTACCCGGGCCTTGTCGAAGGAGAACTTCGGCAGGCTGCTGGATGTGGGTTCGGCTGACACCCCGGCTTTGGCCCCTTTCCTCCTGTTGAGGTTTTCCTTGATGCGGACGCTGAGGTTGGGGCTGCTCTTGCCGCTGGCTTTGATCGAAGGCTGCCGTGATGCCAGACCCGCCGAGGCTCCGCTCTGGTTCCTCATCACGTCTTGCAGCTTGTTGAGCTGGATGCACTTGTTCTGCAGCTCCTCGCTCAGCTCGGCGAGAGATCGCGTCTGCTTGGCCAGCTGTTCCTGGAGAACTTTGATCTGTTGATCTTTGGCACAGAGCTCCTCATCCTTCCTCTTGCCTTCTCGCTCTAGTTCCTCCACTCGGGCCCTCAGGGAATCCATGGACGTGTTTTTGAACCCACCGCCATCTTTGTGAGATCGACCATTAGAAGAAGCACCGGAGCCCTCTGTGTGTTTGTAACGCTTCGATTTCATCGAGCCGTTCCCCATCTTCTTATCACCTGAGGAGACAAGACAGATTCAAAGTCAGTATTTGTTGAAATGATTGAAAAGATATCGAGGGGAAGTGAGTTTTTTCAACAGTACTGTGACATTTAGCAGGAAAAGGTCTGTTTGTAGAAGCTGGGAGTGAGGTTTCAAACAAAAGAGCTGACGCTGCGAGGATAGAAAACTGGAGAGAGAGCGGATCAGTATATAATGGTCAATGAATGTGTCTCCCCCATTTATTATTCAGAAGGCAGGAAGTATTACATTACATCAACAGTCACTCCCTATCTGCTCAGATTGCAGCAGAGAAAGGAAAAGCTGTTTGGGAAGCTTATCATAATAAAAAAAAAAATACAACTCTAACAGTGTAATTACATTCTAAAAAAAATCATCTTTAAAGCATGTTTCTGTCCACATACTGAGAGAGTACATGAGGGGAAAATGCCAGAGAACAATCCTGTTTTTGTCGTGTGGGACTGTCTCCCACTCACACATACAGTAGACTTCATTCATCACATTCCTGCTGGGATAGTGAGTGGATGTAAGCTCGGACTATTCTGCCATCATCTATGAATCTTTTTGGGAAGATCTTTAAATATTTTTCTTTTGTTTTGATGCTTCAACTCTTTTGAAATAAAAAAAGATTTACAGGTAATATATAATATCCAGCTGTATTAATACCCCCCCATAACATATATCTCGTGAAGGCTGTGAAAATGAATTCCGTTTACAAAATAACAACTACATCTCGTGCACCTGTAACTTCCCGATGCCTCGTCATTCTTCCCCCCCTGAGATGAGTCTAGTTTGGAGCAGATTTCAGTTCTCACCTGATCAGAGCTCCGAGCCTTCAGACGGTCGTTGAAGACTGTTTAAGAGCAGAAATGATGTGTTAGCATCAGTACAGAGAGACGGGGTCTATCTACAGCACTGCTCGCATCCTCTCCTCCCTCTCTGTCTCTCTCTCTTTCTCTCCCTGTGTCGCGCGCTCTCGGTCTCTCTCCTCCTCGGCTGAGCGCGTTCTCGCTCGCGTGCGCGGCAACCGGGTATGATTGCCAGGTCAGGTGTACACGACGTGGAGCCTAATCTACAAAAAAAAAAAAAAAAGAAGGAGAAGAAGAAGAAAAGTCGTCGACTGAGAAACTCTTCACTTTACGTCCAAATAAACTTTTAGGATAAACATTTTTCTATTGGTTGAGAAGAAACTGAGATTAGGGTTTGTAGGCTGTGTGTTTTATTTTTATTTTTTTTAAATTTAGGCATATTTCTTTATTTTTATTGCAACATAGGCACAAAACAGTTGCACAAACTTACAGGGAGATAAAAGCTTCAACACTGCATGAATCAAGAGGCACAAAAGCAAAATTATGAGCAAAATTATAAGTGTTGGTCCAAATATAACTATAAAGACAAGCATACAAACAAAAATAAAACAGACAATAAAATAGTAAAACTTAAAAATAGCAGTAAGAGGAGAAAAAATAGCACATAGCTATATATATATATATATGAAGCTATATGAATCCAGAGGTTTAACAGATGTCAGTAATTAATCTATTTCTGTAAAGAAATGAGGCATGTTTGCTTCACCTCTCAGTTCTCTGCTTGTGTAAAATATTTGGCTGTAGTTTTATTATCGGTTTGTCCAATAATTAAAGAAATAATTAAATAAATGAATGTATTTGTTCTTTTCAGCAGGAAAGAACTGGACAAGTGTACTTTTATGGCACATTTCATATACAAAGCCAATTACAAGCATTATACAGGAAATGCATTGTAATAAATACAAATTAGGATGATACATGACACATTTTTTAAAGAAATAAAAAGTTAAAAAAAAGAAAAAGAAACAGCTAAATAAGAGATAGACACCACTTTCTAACAAAGCACCCTTTATAAAGGGACTATAATCTGTTACTACATTACTGGTTATTTGTAATGTTTTATAGATCAGATATAAGTCATTAATAAGAACAACTTGAGTTGCCAGGTTGTTGAAATTCCTCCTCCAGCTGGTCACTTGCTTTGCTTCTTTACTTTTGGAGAAGAGCTGCAGGACATCTTTGATTAACAACTTCCAAACATTTGTATTATCTCCAGATTTGAGAGATCATAACTAACAACCACCGAATATATTAATGATACAAGTTGTAAGTCATAACAAATGGGTTTCTCACTCTCTAATAAACCCTCCATTATTCATCTAGTAACATTATGAACTGATTAAGTGATAAAGATGAGCTTCACACTCTCTAATACGCCAGCAGGAAAAGTTAGAAAGTCTTCTATTATAAATGTTTATTCTCGCAGTAATCCCTTGAGTCTGGAGTTGATATAAATGTTAATACGTTGTCTAATAAATGGATTCGGGTTGAGATGTCCTGCAGCTCTTTTCCAGGAGTACGTGAACAAACAGTCCTGATTCATTTGAGAGATAAGCCAGAATCCTGCTGGAGGAGACTTTTCCACAACCTGTTGCTTTAGTAATAGGTTATAAGTGATCTATAAAGCATAAGCAAATTACCTACAAACCATTAATAAAGCTATTAGCAACATATTAAACCCCCATTAACACAAGGTGGTACCAACATGAGAATAAAAAAGGATAGACATTGTTTAAAAGCTGAGATAGATCAATACAATATTAAAAAGTGCAGAGTCCAATATGTCTTTTAAGCAGATAATTCATCTCATTAATCCTCTCTTTGACTCCATGTGACCATATGTCATGTTTCTTATCATGCATTTCACTTTTTTTTTTCTGACTGAGCTGAAAGTCTACCCGAAGCTGCAGTCCTTTGCATCCCGAAATGATTAATTGGTTTTCCCAGTGACGCCGTTCTGAGCAGCTTGGCCTGCAGCGGATTCCATCGACAGGCACACAGAACAATAATGGCAGGTGGCCAAAGCTGATTCATCTGCAGGACTCGGAACCACAACAAAGTAATAATCCAGGGGACCAGATGCATAAACGATGCGTACACACAAAAAACCCCTGCTTACGCCATTCTCCGCATATAAACTGCTATTTGGCCCATAAACACAGAATGTGAACACCTCACGCATTCTTCAAACCAGGCCTGCACATGTTCTTCTAAAGTGATGTGATGAGGTGGAGATGAAATATACGATGAGAGACGGAATCTTTTAGTAAAACATTGTTTTGGTTGACAACCAGCTGCACTGATTGTTTGATGGGGTTTTTTTTGTGTTGACACAGATTTGTAAAATGCCGGTCAAAGACGCATTTCACACACGTAATATTGATGAATGGTTTTTGTGTGATTCAGTTTATCTTTCTTTGTATTTACAACGTTTTATTTTCCTGTTAATATTCTTCTCCTCTCTTTCATATGGCACAGATTGTAAAGTCTATTTAGATATAAGAGTTACAATCTAAACATTGGTTACATTTCTGAGATATGACTGCTGCTGATGGTTTACTATCCGTGTGATGGATTTATGATACACACGCTATAAAGAGCCGCACAGCCGTGCGTAATGGTCGCGCGTAATGGCTGTTCTGGCTGGAGAACCTCGCGGGTGCAGCACCTCTTCTTTCCCGTTTGTTTCATTGACAGGTGACCAGACTGGTGGAGCACGCGGCGGATTGATATGATCATCATTATAATTGTGGGAGTGGAAATGAGGCTCTTGCACGTGCGCCCACAGTTCTACAATTACTGAGATTTATTTTTTTTTAAAAAAACAGAACCATGTGTACGCACAGCTTTATAAATCTGGTGTTTGCATGTTTCTGGCTTTGTGCGTGCACACAGCTTTAGTCATGAATCTACACACAGTTTTATGCATCTGGTCCCTGCTCAGTGACTCCCAACCTGAACCTGAGAGGAGTCTGAGAGGCTGACACATGATCTGAAGATGTCTTTTCTTTATTCTTGTTGTCTGAGTAGGGTGCCAGTCACTTGCTTAAGGGCACTCTGGCAGAACGCGTGTTCAGATTGGAAGCATTGATTGTTTTGGCTGCATGGTGGCTCAGTTTTTAACACTGTCACCCCTCACTTGACACATATATGCTGTCTATCTGTGTGGGCTCATCTGGATGTTTAGTGTGTTTACAGCTGTACAGTGATTGTTATCTGACCAGATAGATGACAGTAGCTGCAGTTTCCATATTTGTAACGTCTCTAAATGTTATTGCTTGTCGTCCTTTAAAGGTCTCGGAAAGTCTGACTTTTCTTTTTTGGCTCAATAGTTTAGTGCAGTGGCTGCCAACCTCTGCAGTGTCAGTGACCTCCTGTCACCAGCTGTACATGTCTACAGGTTCAACCAAAGACCTCGCCTGTTTTATCTGAATGATTTTAAGAGATATGAAAATACAAAATTATCCAGTTGCCAAAGTCAGAAATGTCCAAATTTCTTCTTGTCCAGTGTAGGATGATGACATTAAAGCATCACAGTGTCACTGTGTGGACAACATAGTGTTGTAAATTATAGTGTATTACATGATGCATCATATGTTTGACTTCTACACCAAGCATGACCTGTGAATTAGTGTGGAGACATTTAAACAACAGGATGCAATATGTTGTTTGCATCACTCTTCATCTTATGATATCAACATTTTTACAAGACATAGTGTATTCATTTTGAACATCATGAAGCAGGACATTAAATTTTACATGCCATTGAATATAACATCATTCTAATGCTGTACAGTCATATTATTGTTTGTATAATATGTCATTCTATGTGCTGGATTTTACACAATTTATGGTTTGTTTTCGTGTTTGATACAAAACCAAAAGCACAATTAAACACATTTAAGCTCCACATAAAGCAAATAAAACCAGACACTCAACAAACAACAGAAAAGATAGAGACCAAAAAAAAAAAAAAAATACTCCCACGCTATTTCTGAGCAATCATCCTACTTTTATTCTCTCAAGTAAATAAAAATATAATCATGCACACAAGTGAACACATGCACACTCTCCCTATTTAACATTGTCACATTATGAACATTTCATTTCATTTTTTCTATGATGTACCTGCAAATTCATCACCTACACACTGCTCAAATGTAACGTGAATTTATTTCATATTCCTTAATAATTCTCATTTTTCTCCGCTTCTTTCTTTTAATAACATCGTCTCAAATGATGTTTTAATTAATAAATCTAACCTGTTTTAAATTACGGTGCATCTGGATCAGTCTAATCATTGACATAAGACACATACCAAAAACACTTTATGTTTTTACTGCCTCCCAAAATATCATCTGTTTTATTCCTTTATTGTTTGACATGTGTGATTCATTTCAGAGGCGGCAGTTAGAGCAGCTGCCAAATTTAGAAAAGCATTATAAATGTTAATGTAGGACGCTGATTTCTGTCTCCGAGATCACACATCACTAGAGAAGAAGACAAAAATATTCACATTTACGGTGACTCATATTGAAATGATTTTACAGCAACATGTGGAGGTCATGCAGGTGTCAGTTTAAAACCACAGTATGTGGTATGTTAGCAGGATATCTTTGTGTATTTATCAGATGAATTCAGCAGCAGACTGATCAGCTGCACTAACTAAATTCGGTCACTTGGTGGAGCCAAATATGTGTGTTTGTTTTTCTGTGTCCATTCAGAAAACATATTATATCTGTTATATCTGTTTCTTCTCACTAACTCCCTCAAATATTGATCATAAAGTTTTTATTTTGTCTGACACAGCATTTCATGGTGGTATCCTGCAGCAAATTTATTAAAAAGAAGCTTAAAGTGCCTTTTTATTGATGTATTTCAATATTTTTGGCGTTTATTAGAAAGTCAAGAGAAAGGAAAAACTGTTTCATGTACTAGAATTTTCCCCTGATCCATCTTGATTAGGTTTGTATGTCACATCAGAGGTTGTTCTGTTAAAGATTTGTTCTGATTTGATGATGGAGGTTGAGGGCAGAGCCTTTTTTAAGATGGTTTTCTTCTTTTAGTTCATGCTTCTTGTTAATGTCAGGGAATAATTACAGGATTACATGGAGATTTTAATACACTTATCCTTCTTTCTTTCTTTCTTTTCACATAGTTTGCTCCTAGATGTTGTAAACAGCCACAGTCCAGCCAATCCACGATGCTTTGGTGAGGCAAAACAAGCTACCATAGCGCTGTGTGGTGAGTCCACCTCCCTCTGCATGAAGTGCTCCTTCATTTCTTTGCTCTTGACTCTTTGATTCATCGCTTGATAAAGGTGAATCGGCCTTAGCTGCCTCCAGAACTCATGTGGGCAGGCGGGACAGACCTACAGTGTCTCTGTTAAGGAATTTTACATTATTTATAAAGTGGCACTTAAAGCTCCTGGTGGAAACTTTGTATAATCGCAGCACTCTGGAGAGAACTGGTAATACTAAAGGGCCTTAAAAACACTAATGATTCAATTAAAACACCAATAAGTTCATATTTGACCATGAAAATGTCAACACAGAGAGAATCTGAGGTTTGATCCCTTTGTAATTATGCCCCCAAATCCCAAAATATCCACCTGCTCAGTGTTAATATTAGTGAGCTATGTTAAGTTTTCAGACTTCAATGGTGAAATTTGATCATTTTTGGGAGCTTTAACAATATTAGAGCACTGTGTAGTTTGCATCAAGTCCTCTTCCCAGACATTAAACATACCCATATATAGAAAAATAACATAGTTGTATTTAAAAAGTTGCTTTTGATAATTTTTTTCATGCACAATCTGAAAATCTTTGACAATTAATCATATAAAGAATATTTAAGTTGCTTTCAATGTTTAACATATCTTGTATTTTAGGTAAAGTTTGATTTTACAGGTCCGTAATGTCCCGGGAAGTTTCAAGGAAATAATTTTATAATTGGTTACTTCTTACAGGACAAAGAGATTTTTCCTTGAAAGACAAGTATGGTTTAAACCCAAGTTAATATTTATTCATAATTTAATTCTGGAAAGTTAAATTGTTTGCATGTTTGCAGACAAATGACACATTTTTGCATGTTCAGCTGACCTGCTGTGTTCTGTGTCATGGTTACACTACTTGCATTAATTGGAAGTGTTCATCTGAACACTGTTTCTGTTGTCTTGATAACTGGATCAGGTTCTTTCCAGGGGACTTCCTGGGAAATTATTCAGAAATGATTGATCCGTAAAATGAAGCATTTACAATTTAGACCTGTAATACTTTGTTGGTAACTAAATGAGCCCAAAACAAAAGCTTAAGTTAAGTGCTTGGAATTATAATTGTACATAACTAATTATTATGCACAAGTAATTTCCACTGTATTACCTGATGTGATTCTCTGCTGTTAAATTGAAAACTCTTTAACAAACATACACAGTCAACCAGTCATTTTAAACATTCTTTTATTAACTTTCTCTTTTAAAACACAACTAACTCATTTATAAACTGTTCCTCTATTCCATTTTAACAGTCCAAATACAAATGGATGAACACAGGAAGGAAAGCAAAACATACAGTATGTACACAATAAAACCACAACAGCACTCTGTGTTGAGGGAGAAGCTGTCAAGGCAAAGCAGACGTCAGTCAAAAAATATTTAACTTCATACTCTGAGCTAGTACCTTGAAAAATAAGTGTCTCATACAAACGTGTATAAAAAAAATAGTTAAGCCAATATCTGAGGACTACTTAAGCATGTTATGTACCGAGTACAAAATTAAATAACAATAAAAACAATAGTAGATATTGGCATGAGGACATAATGACTACACAAATAGATTTATAAATAAAAAGATATGGAGGAAACTTTTACTTTTAATAATATGAAAAATAAAAAAGGATATTATTCAGCATGTGTGTGTGTTTTGGGGGGGGGGGGTTTAAAACAGAAATCCTCAGTTCACATTATTCAACCACACAAAATCCATTCACTTTTCTGACCAAACCACCAGGGGGCAGCACAACCACACTGATTTTCTACACTAGAACAGAAACAAAAAGGGGGGAATGGATGCATGTTAACCCAAAAAGCAGCCCACACACAGCCTGGTTCACCATCTCCGCAGCAGGATGGGCTGTTTTAACACTGATTATCAGGAACAAGAGGAAACATACGATCATCACACCTTGTATTTAAGCTCAGAGCAGAAGGCCTCAGTACGCTTCAAACCAAGCGAGCGTCAGATCGTCTCAAACCTCAATTCCAAGAGGAAAAGAGCTTTCAGACGCTGTTGGATCATCCGACGAGCCCTTAGTGACTGAAGCGTACTGTGACCTTGAGTGTGCCATCGATAAACCGCGAGGAAGTGGTGCTTTCTGGGTTTAGCGAATCACAAAACGATATACAACACAAACAAAACAAAACCAATTACATCTTCTTTTAAAATGCAGCCAGCGCATTTTTTTTTTCTCTTACACATCAAAAACCTTTAGAAGCATGAAGCTGAAGAGATACACAGGTATCGTACAAAAAGGAAGGAGACGAACATAACGAAAAACTACAAATAATGGCTAGCTTCATGATAAACAACAGTGTTGCAGGTACGTTTTTTTTTTTTTTTTTTTTGAAGTTCTCCATACAGAGAATGCTGGCTTATGGAACCAGAGAGAGAGAGATAGATAGAGTAGCGTGTCTGTTGAGTTAGCTAACCAGCAGCTAACTTGTAGCTTCAGTGGAAAAAAACATGTTGAAAACTGCCGAGGGGGGAACAAACAACCCCAACGACTCCGTATAACGCTCACAGAAGGTTTATCAGGGCAAAATGCTTCGGACAAGAGAAAAGCACATCCCTTGGCTTTTACAGTGAAGGTTTGTAGAGTTTCTTTTTTTTAAAAAAAGACTACAAAGTCATACAAAGAGATGAAAAAAACAGCTGTCCTGAAATATACAGCACATAGAGCGAGAGGATAAGGAAAAGCCGAGCTTAATAGAAATCTGAAGCTGGGGGGGAACACAAAAGGGTCCTCGCCAGCCAAAGTAGAGATTGTCGTTTCCCTTCCAACATGGGGATACTTCGTTTGGACAACAACAGCGACGTTGACTGAGAACAGCTCACTTGTCGGGGGGTGTAGGGGGGGGGTTTGTCTTCATTCTGGTATCTTTAGCTTAGAGGTTTAGACCCTGCTTAGCAGAGTGGATCTGTGGAAGAAAAGAGAAAGAAACACAAACTGTTAGTTGAAGTTGGCTAAGCTTTGCTCAAAACTGTTGCTTAAATTGGGTTTGAAACTCGTTTAGTGAGCCGTCTTGACGTTGGACAACCAACAAAAACGAATCATGTGGTTTTTGGCCCTTCGGTTTAATTTTCCACCAAATTTAATTGAAATCTGTTCAGGCTTTGAGATATCCAGCAAACATACAAACAGAAAAACAAAAACACAACCCTCCTGTCTTCAAAATGGTCAAAACAGTTACAAATTCTCAGTCACAGCAACAGTTCGTCTTATCTTTGTTAGATTTCGGGGGTGGGTGGAGGGAGGGAGGGAGGTGATGAAGTGTGCGGAGAGACGGCCTGAACAGCCGAGCGGCACGTTCTGCTGACGCGGCTCGGCTGGAATAAAGTGACAGATCGTGTCGCAGCGGAGGCAAAGCTTGGGAGGGACGCAGGGAGGGTTGGCAGGCAGTCAGGAAACGTGACCTCTCTCACACACAGCCAACTGGATCCACCCTGACTGGGTTTAACCCAACAATCACTGAGCTCTGGATCCAAAACCTGCTCTCACCTTTGACCCTTGCCAGCAGATCTGATTCATACATCTGCGTTTGGATAGTTGGGTGTGTATGGGGTCAATTTTTGGCAACCTGCAGCATGACTGTCAGCTTTAAATCATGTGCTCACTGTCCTTTAAATACTGGCTTTATTTTTACATGTCTGCCTCATGTATTGTCACATTTCAAGTTTCGTGTCTTTTTTTTGTTGTTGTTGTTCTTTGTAAGATTTGTGTTTTTCTAAATATGTGCAAGAGCTGTTGTGTAAGTAAAAACTATGAAGAAACTGTTTAGATGAGTGACTTTTACTGGCAGTTTTGCTTTTAGGAGGTTTATTACAGAAGTAGGTTGCAGATATTTCATTACTGTTTTTAATGTTTTCAAAAATATGTTTTAAGCTGCTTTAGGAATAGGAAGCTGACAGCCCTGACATGACCTTTAAAGTTGTAACGTCTGAAATAACAGTAAACTTTCTTATTTATTTTGCTTATTTTGTGTCCACCTGATGAACTTAAGTCCATTATTTTACTCTTTTAGCTCTGTTTTGGTCTCCACCAGCGCCTAAGAAAAATATCTGGCTCTCTAGCTACTAGGTTTCTCTTTTCTTTTTCAACATATTAAATATTATATGAGTTTCTGACAACTATTTCTTCTAAACAAATCAGAAATGTAAAACGCAACAGGAAAGAGCTGCCAGACACAGAGGATTTAGAAAATAAAAGCCTTGACTAACTGGTAAAATTACTGTTATAATTGATCTAATGGCATCATAAAGAGGAGAATAACACATTTAGTGTCTTGAAAGTGGGAAGTTATTACTCAGTTGAACTATATTCTTGTTCTAATTGTGGAAAACAGGAAGTCACTACGTTGACGTTCATGCAGATCCAAATAAAGACTTTACTGTTTTTATTTATCAGCCAAATATGTTTACTCATTATGTCATCATCTTTTAAGTCTAAAGTCTGCATCTACTGTATGTGGCTGTAACCCCACACTTCTACACATATTTGCTATTTCTAAAGGCTTTTAAACAGGTTTTCAATCATTTTATTCCTTCAAGTTTAAAAAAAAACTAAAAACTATAATGGCAGCGAGACACCCGACAAATGTCTGAAGTGCTGAACGACGCCTCTTTGTCTCTACGGAGGAACCAAACATCCCCGACTCAGTTTGTGTCAATTAAACTTCAGTGATGCTGAAGCAAGAGGAAATATCCCTCTGTCAGCTCTCTGGGGCTTTCTTCAACCAGTTAGAGCCGACCGAACAAAGACGATTTTCTCTCATCCATCTTCTCACACACACACAAACACACAAACACACACACATCCAGAGCCCTGTGTGATCAGAGGGTATGTTATGTGTGCGCAGAGGATGTAATTGTGTGAAAATGACGGATGTCCTTTTGCATGCGTGTACGCGAGTGATGGTGTGACCGAGAAGAATGATGAGCGTTCGCGCGCGTGTGTGTGTTTAATGCGTTTATTGAACAGCGTGCAGGTCAGCATCAGTGTGTGACCTACATCCCTCTGGGTCTGCCTGGTCAGTGGGGAGGCAGGAGGGGATGCGGGTGACAGCCGTGATTGAAAGACTCGAAACCCCTGAGGGTGTGTGTGTGTGTGAAGAGAGAGATGTAACGTGGGAGGGGGACGGGGAGGGGGACGGGGAGGGGCGGGGGTGGAGGGGGGATCATACACACCTCAGAGACTTCCATCTGTCTTTCTCCATGTTGTTCTCAGGACCTTCGCTCTCGTACGACGCCAGATATAAAGCTGCAGAGAAAAAAAACAAAACAGAGAAACATTATTAGCTTTTTAAATTATTATCGGAAAACATGACATTCACTCTGATTGATTGATTCCTGGGGTGGCGTGTAACTCTGTGTGACATGTAACTTTAATAGTCTACCCTGATTTGCTAGACTTATAGTCAGGACTCATGATATTCAGGACTCTGACCTATATTTTATCCCCATTTTTCATTGGATTTTCTATCACAAAAAGCATTTTCAGTGGTACACGCTGTCTTTTTGCTTTAGGAAAAACTCAATTTGGATGGGCGGTGACATAAAAATGCAGATAAAAATCAGTTTAAACTGCTACTATCTTTTTTTATCTGGTTAATTTCAATAAAAATTTGTTAAAAACAAAAAATTCATAAAAAAGAAAATATTCAGATACAGGTATTTATATTAGTAGTAATGAGTATTTGTTATTACTTCCATTAATGTTAGTTATAATGTTTCTGTCACTGAGATGCTCCGTTACCTCTGCTGAAGACATAACGGCCAATTGCACTTGTTATGTCAGGTAGTCCATGAAGAGAGAGCTTTTTGACAGAGATGATAGATCTCACTAGGCTACAGTAAACGTTTTAAAATGGAGTTACTGGTTTCTGCACTTTGTTTCAGCAGTGGCAGATGTGAAAAACAGAATATATAGTGTGTTGCTACAGTTTAGCAGCGTAAGATTTACATGATGTAGCTGTCAAACACAAAGAAGCTCCAGTAGAATTTATTTTAGTTCTCTTATAGTTGTTTTTTTCTAACAGGACAGTCAGTCTTATTCTCTGCATTCTCACTTTTATTTAATCTTTAATCTCTCAGAGACACAAGAAAAAGAAATATTATTAGCCAGAAGCAACACAGCTGAGGCCAGTCAGTCACAATCAACAAAGAATTCATAAAAACACTTACAAGAGTCATAAAAAAACATCAGATAGTAAAGTTTTTAAATCTCCAAGGGGTATTAAAACTCTAGTTTGAGGGTAGTTTGCAGTTAATTTCTGAATTGTGCCTTCAATACTGATTGTTAGAAACACATGTAATCTACAGTGAGAAGTATCGAAAGTGCAGGGACAAAAAAAAAGCTGATGTTCAAAAATTCATCTGGAGTCTAAAAATAGCTGGATGGAGTGTCCCTGAGTCGTCCTCTGGGTTTGTTTATGTTGTTACCACTACTTCCTGTTGCCTGAGTAGTTCAGCTGATCTACATAGTCACACTAAAAAGTGAAAAACATCACTTTTATTCACATTTACTGTCACTGTCTGTGGATGACAGGAGGATGTTTACTATCACCCGACACTGTCACCCATGGATGATAGTGTCGTCTATCTATATGGCTGAAGAAGAGTATAGGGGGTGATACGGAGCGCTCGCAGGTGATTGGTCAGTTCAGGCAGAGCACTTCAGTGTCAGGAGGATTTTACAGACTTTCCTGTCTCTCTCTGATAAGACGGTGATAAGAGCCGGAGCCAGTGAGATGACAGGACTTTGATGTGGATTAAAGGAGAGCGTAACTATCGGCGCTGCTGGAGTAGGAGAGGTGATAACAAGGTGTGTGTGTGTGGATTTGAGTCTTAGTGGTAAAAACAGTATGTTTTTCTCTGGTCTACTATATTTTTATCAAAGATGATGACTCAGAGGACTCATCACATCATGTTTCATCATTTGATAATAGCTCTGTATCTGCTGTGTTGCTTTCAATGTAAATAAAAATACATGATCCAAACATAACTTGTTTTTTTTTTACATATGTTCATTAGGGTGCATACTTTTATAGGCGTATTTTTGAACTTTTGTGAGGAGTCTGAATGCTAAGCTAAGCTAAGCTAAGCTGCTGCTTCATGTTTAGCATACGGGCATGAGTGGTATCGACCTTCCCGTCTAACTCTTGGCGAGAAAGCGTATACGCATATTTTACAAAATGTCAAACTACTCCTTCATGAGGCTCTGGTGAACTCACCATCTTCAGTGAACACTGGAGCAGTCAGCAGGTACTGCAGGATCTTCCGATCCTTCTCGAAGGGACACTCCACCTTCTTCCAAGTCATGAACTCGCTAACTTGTTTGGCGAGTTCCCAGAATTTCTAAAAATGAAACAAAAAGAAGATGAATAGAAGTTAACAGGTATCAACATGTTGAGGAGCCTACATGCAGCAATGCGTGCATATGAAGCTGTTGCTTCTCATCTCTTTAATATTGTGATATTTGAGTCAATTATGTAACCAGGGATCCAATGGCTCTGCCCAGTGACGCACAGCACTACACTGTGGTTACAGTGGGCAGCTCTGTGGTGCGATTGTGTACCCATGACAGGATGTCAAAAAGGACTCAGCACAGTTTCCCAGGATAGAATTCAACCTTAAAATAGTGTCTGATTCAGATTAACTGTGACTGAAGACCAGTGGAAACACTGATGAGTCTGCGGCCAGTGGTCAGTGTGATTGCTCCATGGAAACACAGCTGAACTTTACACACTCAAGTTCTTACTTCTTCATTCTCTAACACTCTGTAGGGAAGTCGACATAAATAGCGGCCCAATCCGTGGCCATGTGTAGTAAATACAGTGACGTTTTTGCGACAAGTCAGCTGAGAAGTCAGCTGTGGGAAAAAAAGGAGAAAACCTGCTGTAGTCTGTCGCAGGGGAAACTCCCCTCAGGGGGAATTTGAAATTCGTTTTTACCTCAAAGTTGATGTGTCCGCTCTGCAGCCTGTTGGCACAGCCCTCGTTGAGGAAGTAGATGTCTTTTATGAGCAGGCTGAAGAAAGGGATGACAATCTGCAAGACAACAGAAAGAGAAAGGGATTTAATTTCACTGAGAAGATGCGAGGGGGGACTTCCATATGATTCACGGGCATGTTGGCTTTATATAAACATCAATCAAAGGATCACTCTTGACAAAAGAGGATTTGTTACAACACTTGTAGGGAAAACAGACCCACAGGCTTGTTGCAGCATGTATGTTAACCTATAAAATTCCCAGGATGAATTCCTTAAAACAAAAAAATTGAGAAGTGAGACTGAAGATGAAAGTGTGTTTTTCAGAGGAAAAAAAAAAGAGAAAAATTCCCCTTCAAAGTCCCCTGAATAATTCATCGCCACCCCCATACAATGATTCAGGTCACTGCGTGTCTGGGCACTAATAGATCTTGATGGAGAGCAGTATGGAGAAGGTGCACCAGTCTCCGTTCAAATACTGGTAAAAATGCTGGCTTATTCAATCTGGTATTTATCAGTTGCTATGGCTGATAAACACAAAATATCTCTTATGTTGCTCAGTGTTGAGAGATGATGCTGCAATATCACACATTGGCACATAGAAAAAAACTCTGTCACTTCTTCCCTGACCATCCTAACACATTCCCCACCCAAAAAACATCAAACGTCCATGACAGAGGAACTTTACAGAGAAACGCCAACACCGCATATTCACATCTGACTTTTCCTTAAAGCAAATATTGATTTTTGTTGCTTAGTATTTAGCTGAGATAATTCTGTGTCAGAGGTCACACTTGAATAAACTGTTGTTGCCAAACTAGTCGATTAATTTCATATGTTCTTCTTCAACTCCGTTCGCTTTCGTCGTGAGCTTGTTTACAAGAAATCCCGCCAAAAAAAAAAAGTGTTTTGCAACTAACATGATTACTTCACAGTGGACGTCGGAGAGTCTGCACACACAGCGAGGGCTCTGCAGGAGCAGGATGTGCTGAACAGGGATGTTGACACTCATCTGTATGCACCGAACACTGTTGTCATGTGCGCGCACACACGTCTGCACACACATGTTCTATGTTGAGTGATAAAAGTGGTCCAGTGGTACCAGAGAGGAAGTCATTTTCACAGCTGGACACACAGAGGATGTTTAGGGTCTGGAGCCAGGAGGGCGCCAAGTCTGGATTTGTGGTGAAAAATGAGATCTGCTATAGAGGATGTACTATATCTATCAAAAGCTGCTGACATCTATTAACTTCTTCTACTGTTTAGGAACAATAAGATTCTGGATGTCATGATGTGTTAACATAGACGCTACCTGCTGCTCCGGAGTCTCAGAGAGATTTCAGATCTCTGTTTGACACTCTGACTTTGCAGTGCTTTGATAAAAAGCAACAGGAGCCGATCATGCGGTCCGACCTGATGTAAGATGGAGTATTTCCTGCATTCTTCTTGTAAAATATCTTACTGAGCTGTTGCTTCACAACCAAAACATGTGATTCATCAAGTCTGCTTCAGATCAGCTGTCTGGCATTTAGTTAAAATGTTATTTCAAGCAAATAAATCAACATAGCAACAAACGTTGGATCTATTAAGTCTTTCTGTCCTCGCAGCAACAGGAGTAAAGAACATAATTCCGGCAAAACAATATCGAAATGATGATTGTGGCTTTGTTGATCCTCCGACAAATTCAACAGGGCTGTGGATGCCTGCAGGAGATCATAAACAAGCCCCCCCCCCTCCGACCCCCTCCCTAAAAAGGAGAGGTCACAAGAGCAAGAACATACCAGACTTCTCGGGAACTTTCCATTTCATGACCCTGACCTCTTGTCCGGGTTTGTTTGCATATTTGAGCTCCGAAAAAAACATCCCTCACGAACCTCGGGGAGCCAGATACATATTGACAGTACACTCTGTCTCCTTAAAGAAAACACTTTTTTTTTTTAAACTTGTCATGACGTGAGGAGAGGCTAACCACTAACGCCTGGCAACGCACAAGCACTGCAGCGGTTCAAACTCGGTCAGGGCGGGCAACTCAAGAAGCAGCAGAGAACACTATGTGATCTGGCAGGCGGCCATGCTTTCTTTTTTCTTTTTTTTTTTTTTTTTCTTCCTTTCCTTGTTGAAGAGAGAGCACAACATGTTTGATGAGGAGGAAACCGAGACCGTCCTCACATCGTGGCCCACTTATAACTTGACCTGTGTGTGTTCCCTCTGAGCTGCGCTGTTATGCAACCTCTGTCCGCTGTCCAAGTCCGCTCAAGTGGCTGTCGATGGCACAAACACGATGGGAACGCAGAGTCCAGACGATAACAAGGAGTAACGAGCAGCTGCACCCTGGTTTGTTTTTCTGCCTTTTTTCTTTCTTTTTTTTTTTTTTTGCCTCCACATCAAATATTTCCTTCAAGATTGATGTCACAGTTCATGAAGATAAAGGCATCGTGATAACCATCTCAGCTTTTTACATAACTGCATCTCCGCTGAAAACATGCGTCACTAAACACTTTGTTGAGGGCAGTCCGTCGGCCCGGACTGCTTATTCACAAACTGAAAGGTCACTTCTGATCCCTGCAGCAGCTGTGAAGTGGTCTTTAGCAAGACACCAAAAACCTCTCGGTTATTCACTGGAACTGGCTCTGGATGAGTGAAATGTAAACACAAGTATCGAGTGCAGATGTTTAAACTTTTAAGAATTTATTTTTGCACTCACACATCCAGCAGCCACTGTAAATGATCGGACACTTATTTGGCAGATTCGACTGAATCGCCGACCTGAACTGACGTTACCAGTCTGATTTTTAAATGAAAAAACCCTCTTTCGTCAAATTACTGCTTTAATTTAACAAGCAGCACTTTATATGTCAGCACTGCTAATTTGAAAAAGATCTGCTTAGAGTCATATGCTGCACTGAGAAGCAAAAATTCATACAGCTGAGTCGTATAGTCTCTCTCTCTCAGAGAGAAATGAAAGTATCACGGCTACAGCTTGTGTTGAGGCCTCACCTTCTCTCTGCTGCTGTTGGCCGTGATCGACCTCTGCGTGGCTCCTCTGAGCGCCGTTCTGTAGTTGTAGAAATTGCTCGAAGGATCCATTTGATGCTACGGAGTGAAAAGAAAAAGCAAAAAAGGTTAGAGAGAGCAGCTGGAAAGGCCTGAGGTGGATCTGAGGTGTCAGTTCAACAGCATATATATAATTAAATCCTCGACACAAACGGACCAATACTTTTAATCACACCATCATTTAGCAACTCAAACTCTTAGTGTTTTGACATTAGCTTGTCAAAGTCATGTGATCCTTTGTCAAAGACAAAATAAGGCACAAAGGGAAAAAAAAAAACAGGAAGGTAAAAGGAAATCATGAGAAAGAGGAAACAGAATAAAAAGGCGAGGAGACGTGTGACTGACAGAGAGAAGGAGACGAGATCCAGAGAGACGAAGAGAACTGACTCCCTGAACACTGAAGTCCCAGCCCGACTCATCTCCATCTCAGATCTCCTCTATCAAACGGTGCACTGATGGCCTGTGAGGCTCAGTGAGCCTCCTCCCTGCTGTATCCAGGGGTTTCTACAGGCTCCATGAGGAGGGGGGGCAGAGCTGTGTGATCTGAACCCCAGCTTTATACCCCAGATTTAAATCTAGCAAACCTTTAGCAATGACTAGATACTGAATATTTAGGTTAAAACGACAGCTGAGAAGATATTTTAACCTAGTTTTTCTATGTGCATGTATAGACGATGGCGGCAGGACAAGGGAGATAATTTGCTTTTGTGTGCGGCATCTTTGAAAAAGTTGAGAAAACAAAGGAAAATATTCATCACAAAAGAGTTGAGATGATGTTTTTTTTTGTTTCTCCGGCAACTATCTACATGTTATTGTGCACATCATACATATAACATCAGTTTAAAACAGTTGGAATGTGATTTTGTTTTACTGTGCAATCAAACAAAACTGGGAAAAACTTTTTGGCGTTTTCGTCCTATAAAATGCTTCAGTATGACCACATGTTTAATGTCTGTTAATGTTAAATTATGCTGCACTAAAGAAACACTGCATGAGTCACAGAAAATCTCTGCTCTCCCACTCAGATCCGTTTTGATAGGAGCTTTAAGCACGACTGTGTTTATCTTTTTCATAAGACAAAGCTCCCCCCCCCCCCCCCGCACGCCCACGTCGAGGCTAGTCATCAGTGAAGGACACAACAAAAGCACAGAGCTGCTAACGTGTGTGGGAAAACACAAATTTAGCGCTGGAGTCGGACGATTAAAACTGAATAGGAGAGGGCAATAAAAACTGAAGATAAAAAGGAATAAAAAATGTTCACAACTGCAGATTTTAAGTAGTGACAGATCTCCGTCTGTCCCCCCCCGGACATTTCTTAAACCTCAGCTCTCTCACTGGATGTCAAAAAAACTGCACCCACATTGAATTGATTTCATGTCACAGGAGCGTCGTTCAGCAAGGATACGACGAGCTTCGGGCGAACTTACTTCTAAGATGTCAAACTTGGCCGTCTTGACTTTGCTCCAGGTCTTCTTCAACCGAGACACGGGACTCATGTTCATCCCAGCTGCAAGACGGACAACAAAAAAAAAAAATGAGAGAGATATCACACATCCAGGCAAACACCCAAACATGCCTGCATTAACACATGGCATTTTCCCCCCCAATTCAGCCAGACAGACGCATACCCCCCCCCCCCCCCACATGGCAGTCATCCTTTAACATCCCCCCCTCCTCCACCTCCTCCCTCCCTTTTTCTTTCTTTATACTGTTGTTCCTTCTGATGCAGCGAGGCAAAAGGCTGCAGGAACAATGGAGTTAACACACGCCTCGTTTCCCCTCCCAGCACTCTGCTTCCCATATGGTAATCCTCTGTGTGTTTGTGTGCAACGCTGCAGGTTCAGGCGCCGAGGGTCACCGTCGGAGCACAACACAAAACAACCCTTCAGTAAACAAAAGAGCTCAGATACGTGATGAAATATAAAACTTCCTGAACTCACTTCACTTGCCGGGGGGAAACAGTTTCGGTTTTATGTGACACTTTAGTGCTGCAGGGCCAAAATGAATGAATGTCCGACCACAGTGTGTCAGGACATGTCTCGCCTAGGAAACGACTCCATCGACTCACAAAGACGCCAGTATGTGTGTGTGTGTGTGTGTGTAAGGACAGGTGTTGACTGTGGTAGTGGCCCCGTTGGGACAAACACTCCCTTTTATGATAACAACAGTGTTTTTTGCCTTCCACGTGATTCGTTTCACTTTAAAAAACAAACTCCATACTTGTGACCCGTGCAGGATCTCGAGAACTCTGCAGGTCTTTCCAAATTTATCTGCGATTTGCTGGAGAGAATTGTTCATTCTCATCATGTTTAATGCTACTCTTTTGGTTGTCCGCTGCTTGATAGTGTTGTGTTCTCTTTCTATTTCGGTCCTTATCAAGTCTAATTATGATCGGATGTTCAATTCGCACCAGTTCGGACTGTCCTCAGCTCCCTTTTAGGATCAGGTCTGACTTGGATGGGCAAAAAATCTCAGATGGACTCCTGAGCAAACAAAAGCAGTACTATCTGCATGGCTTGACACCTCTAGAGGTAAGTGAGGAAATATTTTTCTTTGTAATTTGGTTGGTGAATCAACCCTTTAATCACATCACTAATAAACTGTGTGGTTCCCAGGAGACGAGGAGGCTGGTGGAGACGAGATTTGCCTGTGGTGCTCCCTCTCTCTCTCTCTCTCTCTCTCTCTCTCAGGGGAGAACGACGGAGGACAGCTGGCACTCCAATATCCTCTACTCTGCTCGACCCCCTCATCCTCCCATCCTCCCTCTCTCCCTCCCTCCTCCCCTGTGTGCTCACACTCTCTCTGGTCAGTGCTGACCATCTGCCTGGATGGTTTATTCTGTGTCCTCTTCCAGCTGCCTTCCCCCGCTCTCTCTGCTCTGGACACACAAATCCTGTCCCCCTACATCTCCCCCCCTCAGGCCTGTGAGGCTGACCAGATGCCCTCTCTCCTCTAAACGCTTAGACATCTCCGAGCCCATTGGCTCATCCTCTACAACACCTAAAGCGAGGTCTCTAAAATGTTCGAGCTGCTTTGAGACTCTATGTGTGTCTTTCTATCCTTTATTCAGCCTGGGTAGTTTTGCTCAGAGTGCAGTCATTTCTTCTTTTTTTTTTTTCACAAACACATTAAACACATTCACACCTGGAAGCTGCCCAGTGCATTCACAGTACAATCTGTTGAGCAGCTCCACAGGACCGGTTTGAGGTTAAGCGGCTCACCCAAAGGCATGTTGGCGAAATGAGAAAAACTCCTTTTTCTGCTTCCCAAACTTAACCAGAAACCATCAATGAATCATCAATGAATTTTATGATATATAAATTGTTCAGTTGCCTAAAATGTGCTTCAGGTTTCCCTCAGAATCAAAGAGTTAGGGGTTTCTTTCTGCAGCCGTTGCTTTGCACTGATATTCAGCCAACATGTTGGGAGGAATCATTCAGAAGTCCATTTGCAGTAGCTTCAATAGACCAGAATGCAATGCAAGTGTTTGTGGAGTAAGAAGTGCGACGCTTTATCTTTACTGTAAGTTTTAAGGGAGGAAATGATGCTCTGCAGTGACAGATGTTTCAACAAATACAAGATGTCAAACACCAAACGCCAGAGAGCCACGAGAAACACTGTCACCAAGTGTTTTTCTCTCCTCTGACCAAAGAACAAAATTTGAGACAATTATCTGCATGAGCTTCCTCTCCGCTGCTGCTGCTGCTGCTGAATCTCACTGATATCATTAGACTGAAATAAAATTACGCAAGCTAGAAACGAACTGGGACAAAGTCATGAGAGGTTACAGCTACAGGGGGAGAGATTACATCACGGCACGAAAGTCTAAACTGAACAACACATTGCATTTACTACGCTGATCGGATTTACTGATGAGCAAAAAAAAAAATAAAAAAAGCTCTGTGTGCAGGAACAAGTGCAGAGTCCAAATGAGACAGCAGCAATTTTAAAAATGTGACACTCATCTGTGCAAATGAACTGCTGGCTGTTGAACGTTATCTTTGCTTTCAAATCAGCAGCATTTTACGGGACTGAATCACAGCTTCATCCCCCTTAAATTAATATACAGAGTTTTGGAAAGAATCCCTTCAGATTAAAAGTAGCTGACAATAAAATAAGAGAAGGAAAAAACAACACCGACTCACATATGATGGCCATGAGGGAGTTAAAGTTGCCGATGTTGAAGCATTCTCGCGCCACGTCGATGAAGAACTCGATGACTCTTGCTCGATGCTTCTTCTTCACAGGCTGTTAACAAAATGGGAAACGTTTTAAAAACAGCATTAGCCTTCTGGAGTAACCGCACTGTCTGGTAAATGTGTTTGGAAATCGAGTTGTTTGCTCAAAGGGAGCTTTTTCATTATCGAGGAAGAAAAGCAGTTTGTAGAAAGTAGCTCAGTACTTAAACTTTATGCGAAACTTTTGTTTTTTTTTTGTATGTGTCACTTTGGTTTTGCTCATTTTGGTGATTACCACATATTGAGGCCTTGTTGAACCACATATTATTTGACACTATGTGACTGAACACAGCACTGAGCTTACTGTTGCTTTTCATTTCCTTTTGGTGAGCGGATTAGTAAATTTAAGCCATTTATCAAGCAAAAAAACAAAACATTCTCTGGTTCCAGGTTCATAAATGTGACAAGTTGCTGATTTTCTAACATCTTCGGGTTTAGGGCTTTTAGTCGGACAAGATAAGCAATTTGAAGACATCACCTTGGGCTCTAGCAACTTAAAAAACTGTCAGATTAATTGATAATCTAAATAATCAGCAGCTGCAGCCACATCTTCCTTTTTCTTTAAGCAGAGCAGTGAGATTTCTTGGCTCCGTGTTCATTACTCACCATGCAGATCTCTGTGGCCACCAGATAACTGAGTCTGTTGAACCATTCAACGTAAGCTTCCAGATTGCTGGCCTTCTTGTGATCACTGAAGCAACTCTGCAACAACAACAAAAACAGACTTCCAATTAGCATTTAAGCTAATTGCTTTGCAAAAATAGTGCTGAACCAGTAAAATAAAACTGATATTTGCTTTTTTTTTTTCTTTTTTTCTTGCTCTTCCAGTCGATGCATCGCTGAGCGTAAAAAAAATAAACCCTCGGCTAAGTGGACCTGTGTAGCGCATCACGCTCAACTTCACTCTGCTTCTATATGCACAATAGTGGCCAATGTTATTCACTTTATGCAGGCTGGTCCTTTGTGTGGATTCCTCTTGATCTAATTCCACACATTCCTTTGGCCTTACGCCACTCGCCCCCATGGAGGTTTTCCACCAGTGGACACATTTTAACATACACACACACACACACACACACACACACACACACACACACACAGAGTTATTCCCGTCTTTTCCAAGTGGTTTGTTGGGGGTACGAGGCGGGATAGCCTGAGGCACAAAAGCAGCCTTAACCCCCCCCCCCCCCCCCATCACCCCCATCACCTTGCATCCAAAAAAGCCTGTTGCCTAGCAGCCGAACGCCAGACAAGAGAGCCCACTGCCAGCCACACACACACACACACACACTCACACCCCTTCCTAAAACAAACCTCTGGCAGCTGTGGTTGCTAGGAGATGAGGTGCATGCATGCCCATCTAATCCAGACACTTGGATGATTTGAGGAAATTGCCGGTGAGGTGTGTCTGAGTGTATGTGTCTGAGTGTGTGTGTGTGTGAGGAGCGGATATTTGGTCTGCCGCTACAGTCTGGATATCACCACCTGCCCTCGCTTTGACCTGTATGGCAGCCAGTCACTGTGTTGTGTAAACTTAATATCCGTCTGGGGAAGAAACTAGGCCGTCTCACTTCAAACCAGCACCAGACGGAGACAAATCGGGTCTGCGCACAAGGTTTCCGCCAGGAGGATTGCATAACAACTGTATATACTTGCTCTTATCTGGTGATTTATTCTTAGAAAAGCATCCAGACGTTACCTTATCGTTGTCCAGTGGGTCTTTCTGGACAAAGGCTTGGACGAATTCTTCAGGTCCGATGTAACTAAGTCTCTCCTGAAAGATGAGGGCAAAAGGAAAATCACCATCATTAATCCATCTTTGGTTTGCATCTCCCAGGGTCTTAAAATAGTTTTAAGAAATCTTTATAGGTTCTTCAGGGCTGCCAGAGGGTTGCCCTGAAGTTACTTAGTTTAAGCCTGATGGTACTTATATGGTAAAACCCTGATGTTATTCTCTCCTTTTCAGATACCATAGGAACCTTTGATTAAACCCTGTTTTTCAAGTGACTCATTTGTTTTTCAATGACACACTGACATATAATGGATACAAAGTGGCAGTGAAAAACACCACTGTTTAAAATCAATGCATCGGTCGGTTGGATGTGGGAGGAGCCGCGGTGTTTCGGATCGCCTCAACCGGCGCACTGATTTCTAATCCATCATATGTGTCAGCTCTGCCCTCTCTCACATGTTCTCCACTCCGGGATTGATTCGGTCTTACTCTCTTTGGGGTCATGTGCCAATACGAGCGTGAGTCATTGGCAGGCTTTCTGATTGTTTCTTTGGGAGATAACGTTTACGTCTTAATTAGGTTTGACGTCTCAGAACGAATGATGAATATAAAGTATTGATTAAAACTGATTTTTAAAAAGGTCTGGCTGAGTCTGGCTCAATTACAGTTTTCTGATTATCAACGGGCAATGTCCTTGACAAATTAAGCAAGATAGAAATAGACACTAAATAAAAAAATAATAATAAAAATGACGTTGAGCCGTCCTCAAGGTGTCTGGAAGCCAAATTTTACAGAAATATTTGCAGTGGGAGCAGCCCATGTGACAGATGTGGCACATGTTTCACAAGTTACAGTCTCTGGATTTCGTTCTCACCAGTTCTATGTGCGTGAGCTGCTGGGCGACGGTGAAGGGGTCGTTGCAGATGGACAGCATGTCTCTCTGGATGGCCGCCTGGGGCTTCGCTTTAAGAGCCGTCAGCCGTTCGGCCGCCGTTGCGTTGATCTTGATCAGCGCCTCCTCGTACTGACTGAGCACCGTCAACCTCCTGATCAGGCCCTGGCTCATCTGGCTGACTGCCTTTCTGTAAACCTGGTGGAAAGGATGGAGGAAAAAAAGAGATTTATTTTAGTCTGCAATCACTTGGGAATCTGACAAAGTTCCTCGATGAACACCTTCAGAAGGGTTTGGTGACATAAAGGTTCTTTTAACAATCCTTTTATAAGCATTTTTTCACATAACAGACTTTCTTTGGATCATTGAGGAACCCTAGATCTCTCTTAACCATGAGCTATGGCTTTGATTTCCTGTTCTCCGGTTCAGTACTAGATGCAATGGCGGCACGGCTATTAAATACAGATCCATCACTTTTTCGCAATGTCTGGTTACCCGGAGCACAGGAAAGAGACGCTACAGCAGAGATAAAAACAAACAAGAGAGCTGAATGTGATTTAAATTTGACCAGAATCTCTAGTAGCATGCATGCACCCTCTTTGTTTGACTCAGCTGTAGGTGTTTTGGGTTAATCCCCTACCGCTGTTCTGTGGCAGAGAATGATAACAACCTCAGTGGAATTTACAACACTCATGTTGACTGTATGTCAGCAGAACTCACTGCAAACTGATGCCAGTTCTCAGCCCAACCCACAAAACGACCCTTCACAATGTGACGCCTCCAGTATTTATTTTGCAGAAAAGCATCCCTTTTTGGTCACGCACTGGGAGGGTCACTCACAACGTTATGCAAGCTCTGTCCTGCCGGGCTCATTAAGGCCTCTCAGCTCTGGAGGGGCAGAGCAGAGGACTTTTGGCTCCATGTCCTCAGGGGTTGAGAGGTCATCCTGTTCTGAACCTTCCCCTGGACTCAAAACAAGCCATGATTAGATAATCGTCTCGTCTCTGACACACTTTAGCACAGAAGTTGCATAAGAGGGTCTATAGGGGGAGGAAGGACATGTGTGTTTGATTTAGTGTATATGGAGGAGACCGACTGTGCGTTGGGATCCTGTTTGTGGCCTCTTTCCGTACCACCGGTATGAGCTACCCAAAAAAATCTGGGGTGACGAGGCCCCTTTTCTCACGACCACATCCCTCCTCCCTGGACTTTCTGCCAATTCAGCCTCCAAAATCTGGGTTCTACAAACAAGACTCGAGTTCAACAGTGTGGGAAGGAACACAGCTCGCCTTATAATGGATGTGGAGGCCCGGTGCCTAGACAGCAATCAAGTGTGAGGAGTCGGTGCGGTACAGAGGCAAACTGGGGGGAAAAAAATGAACGGACTCTCATTGCTCTGCTGGAAACAGCCAGGGAGAGAACTTTTCTTCTGAAATTCGTTTCCCAGAGCGTGACTAATGCATCTGTCAGGTGATATGGCTGTATAGGTGCGATGGCATGAACAGACATATTCACATGTCAGACGATGAACTGTGGCTCTCTGGATATTACAGTTTTGGAGGACTGGAGATTAGAGAGAAAACTGTATATGATCTCTGCTCCTCAGCCACCGACGAGCCTGTTAGGGCTGCAACTAACAACGATTTCTGTATTTTTTCCACTTAATCAATTGACGGTTTAGTCTTTAAAATGTCAAAAATGAGAGAAAAATACCCATCACAAGTGCCAAATGTGACAAATCAAAAAAAACGCTTGTTTTATATGCCCAGAAATGTTCAGTTTAAAACAGAAAAAAAACAGCAAACTCACATTTGAGAAGCTTAAACAATCTTTGGCATCGCTGCTGATTATTTTCTGACAATCAACTAAATGTCTCGGTACTCAGCTGCTAGACGCAACAGGCGGCAACTTCAGGGCAAAATAGACTAATCAAGTAATCAGTTAACGTTTTGGTATTTGATAACTGATTATTCATTTAAGTAACTCCAACTCTCAGAACTTGCGATAGTATTTCTTTTGGCTTTTTGCAGACAATTATGTAATCAATGAGATTAATAAAATAGATTTAATTGCCGCCCTACATAATATACCTTAATTCAGACATTGTAGTATCATTGTCAACACTGTATGCATTAAGCTGATGCTTGACCACACTCTCTTGCACAGTTGGACAACAGTGAGACACGCCACCAGTGAAAATCGCTCCAGTTGCCACTTCAAAGTCAACCATCTGCTGTAGCTTCTGTCCCCACTACAAACAGAGGACGGGCCAGGGTCGGATAAATATAGTCACAGATCTCGGAGAAAACAGCTTGCCTGACATTTTTAAGCAGAGGGAGTCACATTTGCTCATCACAACTATTGGCATTACCAATGAGGATCCTAACAGGGGCACACACTGTTGCCTACGCTATCGACCCTGGCAGTGATCCTGAGGTGGCAGACGGACGCTCAGTACAAGTCCCCACGGCTGAGTGGCGTGGTCGGTCCACGCCATCACATCACTAGAGGTCCTGTTTTTCTTGGCTGAGTGGTGTTACTTCCTGTGGAGCACCACCTGAACCACAAAAAAGGCCTGACCATTTTTAGCAGGTTAGCCAGGCAGCACTAATGAACAGATAGTTAAAAAAGGTGCCCCGAGCAGGATTTTTATCTAAAAACAGACCCGTGTTGCTATGTCTCTCTCGACCACCTACTGTACCTGAGATGCAATTGCATTTAGCAACATGTCAACAAAAACTGAAAGGGTATAAGCTTTGTAAATGTAGAATGTATGGCAGAGCTGTTGTATTGGATTGCATCAGATTGCACAGGTGTTCCTAATAAAGTGGCCAGTGAGTGTATAACGTAGTGACACCTGCCATTCAAAGGTAAGTCGGCCTTGTATGAAATTTAACACACATCCAAACTGAATATATATAATGTGGGATCCGTTAAATCAACCAAACATAACATCATAATAAAGCAAAAAAAAAAAAAAGCACTTTGTGAAAAATAACTGCACATTTTGAGGGAAGGCAAGAACTCCGTTCCACCGAATGAGGTCAGATGAAGATCACAGTGCTTGTTTTCTCCTCGGCTGTTGCTTCCCTATATATCCAACCACATCCATAATGACAGTCTTACTACGGAGATCAAGGTCCTGGAATGTTTGGAGTGTGGTCTGGACACGACATTGACCAGATGTTCGGTACATCTATTCTGGACTCGAACCCTTTCCCAGAGCGCTGCGGTCGACGCTCTGAAGATTCAGCATCTCACTCTCAACTCTAGACCTGCTTATGGTTAGACATTTGTGTTTGTTTTCAAAACATGATTTGGAGAATCTGTGAGAAACATAAATGCAAATCAGATCTGATCAAACCTCTGCTTTTGTCAGCAAACCACTTCCTTAAACTTTACAAGCTGGCCTTTCTAAGAAATATCCCATGGCAAATCATGTTTTATTATCATGGGTTATCATCTGCGGATAAATGAATGAACAGTATCACAGGATTACTTCCTTAACATTTGCTTGTGGCGATTTGTGAACCCGAGGCACCAAAGCTCTCCATTCATTTGAAAAAACATTCTTTGTCACGCTGTGAGAATCATGAGCACACGAGCCCATGGCCTACATGTTATCACAGCACATCTGCAGGGTGTTAAGAGTATTGTAAAAGGTTGCTTTGTCAATAAAGTACATACATCTAGCGTTCGTAACCTTTATCTATCTGCTGTAAGGGCTTTTTTTTTTTTTTGTTAATCTCAAATGTCATAATGATGTTGATACAGAGTCAAGTAAGGCGCTATCTAGCTCAGTCTGCTTGCCCACATAGATTCTACAGGCCAGTCCATGATTTTAAAGGAAAACTCAAGAGTTTTGGAGAAATCTTCACTAATTAGATTCATTGCTGAGGCTGCTGAGACATTTTCCTGCCATAATTTGGATCCAATTGTCCACTTAGAGGGAGGAGGTACTGCAAATTAACTAATTAAGTTATTCTGAGTGATCACTTTTGGTGTTAGGAAGGTGTTTGGCCAACCATAAGACACTTATTTCTTATAATTTTCTCCCCATCTGTAGTTGAAATGTCTGACGCTGTCTTCAATGGAAATGGTGGCTAAAATTAAAAACGTTTTTTTAAAAATAGGGCAAGGCTACTCTATTACCTTTTAACGTAGATACTGATACACTAGAAAAAGCAACGTCCGTGGCTTTCAATTATTTGGCTACACTTAAAAGATGAGTCACAAGTAATGTGTTTTCTTATTTTGTTAAATGTACTGAGTATGATATCACCTCAAAGGAAACTAACAGGGAATTGTGTGTTAAATAGCTTTCTGTTGCCTCCAGGCCAGAATCAATTTCAACTATCAAAAATATCTTTGGAGGGATGGTGTTAATGCCAACTGCAGCCAATCTACTGTGAAATCAAAAGATGTTTATGACCATCAAAACACAGCCTCCGTGTCTATAAGCGTGACTGAGCGAGTGTGTGTTACTGGTGTTCAGATGATGTCAAGTGAGTTTTTATGTTCAGGGGTTGCACAAGGAGAGCAAGGGAGCTGTGGATGTGTCATGTGAGACGCATATTGATTTCTAGATTAAATCTGGGTCAATATTCGTGCTTGTACTATTGATGAGTCATGTGAAACCTACAGTGGTGGGTGGGTTGTTTTGTTTCTCATGTTGAGTGATGAAGGAGGGATGTCTTCCATCAGGACAGTTTATGTCCTCCATCACTGTCTGTTCCTAACAAGCTCCTGCTGCCTTTATTGTTAGCACCAATCCCCCAAAAATACACACAAACTGGGACACGCAACTGGTTTGCAAATAGAGCACATCGGAACACATGTGAGACCATCAGGACATGCGCTGAAAGAACCCTGATTCATGATGACTAACCACATTATTTGTTCAGACTGGAGAAAACTGAAGTAGGAATGTTATCATTGAGAGAAAAGTACATTTGATATAAACTGCTATGCTAACCCAACTGGAGCAAGAAAAGGTCAAGACTGAAACCTGTGAATACTACTGAAAAGAAAAACTCCAACTAAGATGGCTGTTTGAAGGGTAATTTTTCTCTTTTTTACTTTTATTTTACTTTTATTTTTTTTAACCAGGTAAGATTGTTTGAGATTTCACATCTTTTTCAAGAATCCTAGCCAAGAGGGTGGTGTAAAAAATACATAGTTTGATATAAAAACAGGACAAGAAAAGATGAAGGGCATACAGAACATCCAGTTAAAAATTTCTTGAAATTTTGGGAAAATATGCTCATCCTGAGAGTTAGATGAGAAGATTCATTAAATATGTAGCTTGAGCCAGAAGATGATCCTGTTAGCTTAGCATAAAGACTGAAAGCAGGGTAAAACAGCTTGCCTTCCGGCTCTAGAGCCATGAAATTGACCTAAGTCTCATAAAGAATGTGATTTATTGTATTTACCAACATATTTAACTATTCCTTTATATTAAAAAAACATGCACACAGTCCATTTTATTTTTAGAGTCACTAATAGCTTATGTTAGCATTTCCTTTCATGGCGTACATAGCATGAGTCACTGCTTGTCAAAACAAACTTTTCTATATCTAAATGTCAAACAGTGGAGGGTCTGCATGTGCACCAAAGATAACAGAGGGTACTGGACAAAAACTGTTCTACCCTACTAAAAAAACTTTTATCCAAACAGCGCTGCGGAGGCTAATAGCGCGCTAAGCCAGTGACATTCAACTCTGCAGCGGTGGAACAATTCAAATGCTGCCTAGTATGGAGCACCCCAGAGGCAGCAAAAAAGCCACCTAGCCCGTGAACAATGGGGCTTTTCTCTCAGCTCAGCCAGCCTCAAAAACTGCTTTGTTGCCAGAGATACCCCCCTCCACTTCCCTCCACTGCTATCTGCAAAAATCTGCCTGTGCCTGTAGCTTTGCTGCACGTGCGGGCTACAAAACAGCACTTTACTGTTGGTGATAACATCCAAACTAAACATTATCTTATCAGCCTAGTCTTTTGTCACTTAACCAATTATGAATAAGTTATACTGTGGGCAGCATGAAGTAATAAAAAAGTGAAAAGGACTGACTTCGTCTCCACTGGCCAGCCGGTGGGTCAGCTCCTTCAGGCTACGCATCATCCTCTCGTCCCTGAAGTCATATGGGAAGGTTTCCGTCCATTCTGTCAATAGCTGGAGGATCTTTGGCGCAATCTTCCTAACTCTCATCTGAAAATGCAAGATAAAATTTAGTAGGTGATTCACTACATTTAAGAGTATAGCCAAAGTAGAACATGATATTTCTCTGATTCCTAAAATGATCACAGAAAGTTTGATAGAGCTTTGTTTGTTATTCCCACCTTGTCAGCTTGGGGATCGCTGAGTCGCTGTTGCTCCATGCACAGGTGACACACCTTGGACATGAGCTCGTACGGGTGGATGAAGAGTCGAGAGCTGAGCAGGAAGGTGAAGATGTACGTCCTCTGTGGAGAGAAAAGAAAATAAGTTTACCACAAAAGCAAAACCATAATCATGAGAGTGCAAACTGGGCAAGAAAATAGCTTGAAATCAAACACCAGTATGGGGAAATTATACCTACAACAGGCTTTACCTCCTAACTAGATGAAACTGCGAAGGAAAAGAAACCACCAGAGATACAAAGAAAAGGAAAATGTAAAAAAAAATCATACTCACATCTGGATAATAGTCTACATTTGGGACCAAGTGGTGAATGAGGGCCTCCAAGGAGCCAGACACAAGGTTGTTGTCATGATAATAGAGGCCGGGGTAGCCTTCCTCCTTGGTCTGGTACAGGTTCTTGTTGTAGCTGCCGGTGCCCAGCTGCCCTGAAAACGGTGGTGTCTGAGGCATGTTGTCCTACAAAGAAAAAGATGACAAACACAGCAGCAATCAGTCGGGACTGTAACTACTTCCCTGATAGATATTCCACCACAGACGCTGATGCAGGATGGCCAAACAAATCCAGAATAGCTCTCAGACACAAACACAGACGTCAAAGGTTTGCTTGGGAAATGGTTTGGGCACAGTCAACATCCTTCCTCCTCTGGATCCCTGCTGTCCATTTTAAGGTTTCTGGGTTTGGTTTAAGTTTATTTGGACGTACAAATGTGATGACTGAAAATACAAACTGTGGTTGAGGCACAAAAAGGATAAAGGCAAGCGTCCTATGAGTCATCTCCATCACAAGGAAACACACTAGAATAGACAGCTTGCAGGCGATTTGTTCAGCTTTGACCCCACTGAGTTTTACAGGGATTTGAACCCTCGCAGTGTAACCCTTGCTCTACACAACTATGACATCCAACATAGCCAAAACATAACTGTAGGCCAATAGTGTTTATGTCCCCAAATGCAGCAACCTTTGACTGCTGGAAATGACCCAATTCTCATAAGACAAGACAGATGAGGGTTTAAGATTTCAGACACGTTGCTATAAATCTTTAGCGGGACAATCGATTCATTCAAAGGGTCTTCTAACTCACAAAAAGTTGGTATTTAGTGACAGAGATTATAAAGAAAGCTCTGTATATTTGCTTTAACACCCACACACACACACAAAAATGGAAGAGACACCACAAACCACCACTGCAGGCCAAACTGTAACACTGCTGGATGTCATGACACTTGTTTTATGCTGAAAACACACTGTATGCTCAACATTGCCTGTTTACTTCCACTGCAGGAATGTGTGTGTGTGTGTGTGTGCATGATGCAAAGCGAAGAGGAGTGTGTGTCTGTCAAAGAGGCAGAGAACAAATGAGCATGCCGTGTACAACATGACTAGTGGCGGAGCACGTGTGCTCTCCTGTGTACACCACTGCTGCAGCACAATCAACATCTCCTTTATTGATCCATATGTTCCAACCTATCATTGCTTTGTCAATAAATCACTTATACGCTGCTTAGAAGCTATGAGGAGGTGATAGCAGGGTTGGGTTGGGTATCAACCTAAACACATTTTTTGGTAATACTGAAAAATTGCCATGTACTGAATATTCCAATGTCTCAATAGATTCATAATCCTGTTTATGTATTCTTTGATCAGACAGTTTCCAGTTTTAGACCATATTTTAATCAACAAACCTGCTTGAGTTCAGACAAAAAGGGGGTTTGTAGAAAAAAGGTTATATTTTTCAAAGTAAGATTTCCTGTAATTTAGTGTTTGATGTCAGTAGTGAAACTCAGGTATCATATCAGTACTTATATGGAAAAACTGTCCTCAGTGATGGAGCGAGCTATTAGCTTTTCAGCCATCTTTCAGGCTAACAGATTCAATAATGTCAGTTAATACCAGTCTTAAGATAAGAATCTTAATAGGAAATACATGTTTTTTCTTCTTTCAAAACGTTATATAGTCTCACTTTAACCCACAAACAACTCATTGTAGAAATGAAGATCAGCCATCAAGTGTAAAACCCAAACTGGTCCTCACAAAAATAGAACAACAAGCTCACAAACACTCCTCTGCCAGTCTACCAGCCTCCTGACCTCTGAACCTGGCACTTTGGTTGAATCCCATGCCAGGCAGACTTATGGTTGGGGAAACACAAAGGGCCTTTTCACACTGGGGGGGGAGTTGAATCAGGGTTCAACACCCCCATCCCACACCATCACACAACCCTCTACACACCCACACCACCTGACAATATGCCGCTCTATGGCTGCTTGCCGAGTCAGGAAGCCTTAAAGGCTGATGCACTGTAGTGCTGCCAGGGACGGATACAGGGATACCAGGAGGTATACACTGCATCTGCCCACACACTGGCACAAATAGTTCAAATAAATTTGGGGTTTCATTGTCCTGTGATGTGTATATGGGTTTCATGGGAGGCCTACAACAGTAAAAAAGAACCACAACATCAACTCAGACCAGACCAAAAGAGGGAACTAAAGGATATTTAGAAGCACTTCATGATCTAACATGGTACAAGTCTTGAGCTTAACCTTTAAAAAAATCACAAGACACAGCCCTGTTTGCCTTTGCAGAGACTAACAGCTCGGTATAGATACCAAAACAAACCCTGTTTATTCATGAGTTCACATAAAGCCTCCACCCACACGGAGCAAACCACCCATCCTTCCACTTTCACACGCATGCCGCCCCATAATGCACGCGTGCACACACCGACCATCGCTATTATTCAGCCAGACAACCATGGCCATTTCCATGAGAATGAGAGTGCGAAGAGTCAGAGCACAGCGGCCCAAGCATCTGCTGCACCATGTGGCTTCCCCGCAGAGACAGAGAGAGAGAGAGAGAGAGAGCTCACGAGTCTGATGGAGGGAGAGAGGAGGGAAACCCTGATAAAAGTCAAGTGTTATTGGGATTTCTGTTTACTCCACTGAGGGTTTTTTGCTGACCTTTAGTGCTCTTAGCTGTGTTTTTTAACCGCAGACTTTGTACTAGTTTAGTATAAATACAGACCTACTGTTCTACACCCAAACACACCACTACTGTTAAGATTTAGAGCACATCAACAGCAGCAGGTGATCAGTGGCTGAGAACATGACCCATTCACTGTTCCCAGCTGGAACTCCCTGATCCCACGCTCGCTTTTCTTACCATCAAGGGGGTGTTTGTTTTGATTGGATGTAGCGCTGAAAATTTTAGACAATCCTTCGTTAAGTAATTTACTATTTAATTTGACTTTGATTCACTTCATTAAGAAAATCAAAGAAAAATGCCAGAGATTTGTAGGTCACGGCTTCGCTAACATGAGGATTTGCAGCCTTTCTCTATCTCATAGCATTGCAAACTGAACCCTGCTGGGTTTTTAAACCCGTTGTTCAGACAAAATAAGAAACTGAAAGAAGACATCTTGGGCTGTGGGAAACTGCAATGGATATTCCTCCTTATTTTGACATTTTGTAGACTAAACAATTAATTGATATGGCAAAAAAAAAAACTTCAGACATTACTCAATAATGAGGAAAATAATTAGTTGCAGATAGAGGATGCACCAATCCACTGGAGCTAAAAAACTGACCAGCTATCAGCCAGGTGCGAACGCTACTTTCAATACAGTTTCTTTGTAAAAGTCATTATAAAATTCAGTATTTCTGCTATCATGTATATTGATTAAGTCAAAGCAGGCCACAGCTCATGTTACTGAATATAAAAATGATACAAGAGGTCGGATTGGTGCATCCCTGATTGGATGCCTGGTTGAACTGGGATTCATTTCAAGACATGTTGGATCTGTAGACCAACTTTCACACATACACACCTTTTTGAAGTGAAACTGAAATGAACCTCAGCTTGCAGGACACACAAAGTGACAGAATTAAGTTTCTAAAAACATAAAGTTGCAAAAAAGACAAGTTTACACTTGGTTTTAAAATGCGTCTTGGGCAATTCAATCACAAGTGGACAGCTCTAAATACAAGATGCACCAAGATGCATTGTGATCCAATCACTAAAACCACTTGCCGAGGTAGTCTGGGACGCATTTGACCGCATATCTTTAGTAGTGTAAACACTAATGCATCCTGATGCGTCCCCAACAAGGACGTGACAGGAATATACGTCTAGGCCCTTGGACCTTCTAGCAGAAGTGACGTAGGCAGTTATGAAATCTGAACACAAGTGGTCAGCAGGACACCTTTCAGACGTATGATAGACACACAGGTGTGAAGCGATGCGTCTTGGCTGTCCACTTGTGTTCGGATCACCGAAACTCATTTTAAAAGCAGGCGTAAACAGCCTCAAAGTCGTATTGAAGCTTCAGTATTGTGACATCACTCTGTTTCTCCGATGTCTTTGAAAAGGCAAACAATTTGGAGGAATCTCATGCTGCCAAGGGGCAGGTGGGGTTCTTTGAAGATAAAAGCCATGTCTCTAATACAAAAGAAATCTTTGGATAGAGGACACCATCAGATCAGATGTTGCCCTTTGTCCTCTACTGTCTCTCTTATCAGAGCAGCGTTTCTGCCTACCAGCAAATGCAATTCATTCTTTAAGACACTGATTTGTCTTATGACAAACACTCTTGGCAATAATTAAGACTAGGTCAAAAAAAGCAAATTAGTTCAGTTTTGTGTTAGGGCTGCAATAAACGAGTATTTTCTCGATTAATCAGTTAGTTGTTTGATCTGTAAAATGTCAGAAAATGTTGTTTTGTCCTGACCAACAGTTCACAACCCAAAGATATTCAATTTACCATCAAAGAAAACCAGAAAATATCCACATTTAAGAATCCAAAACCAGAGAATTTTAGCATTTCTCCTTGTAAAATGACTCAAAAATGACGAATCGCTTATCAACATAGTTGCAGCTCTGTTTTGTACTTCTGCCATCGTCTCTTTCTGTCTATTCTTCTTTGCTCCACACCAGCTGCAGCCTTCACCATAATCCTAAAAAACAAAGCGCGGGATGCTACAAGCGACGACATCTGAGACACACTGATTTACATTTGGCTCCCAGGTGTCGTGTGTAGTAGTAGTAGTGGTGGTGGTGGTAGTAGTGGTGGTGGAGAGGGGGGGGGGGGGGGGGGACCACATGTCGAGTCCTCGGGCCTGACAAAAGCAAACTCTTAGCGAGTTGCTGTTGGTTTAGCGTGGCTGCTGGCTGGGTGGCAGCTGAAGGTAAACAAACAAAATGCCAGCGCTCGCCTCTCCACTATAAGGGGGGGGGGGGGGTTTGTTTAGGTAGGATGGGTGGTTTTAATTATAGCCTTGCTGCTTGTGTGTGTGTGTAGCCATCTGCCTCAGTGTGTAAAAAGAAGTCTGACTTAAATTGGATTTAAAAAGACAGATGATATTCAGATTTCTGTCTGTTTTTGTCATGATGTTTAAAGATGTTTTTGTATCAAAGCTGTGAACTGATTTTGGGTGGAAAACTTTAGCGTATTTGTAACAACTGAGACATTCTTATCCTCTAAATCAGTTATAAACAGATGACGGTCACATAGTTTTCTTGGCCACAGTCTTTCAAGCATGATATTCTCTAGATATTCAAACTACGCGCACGCTGTCTCTGCTTCTTTTATTGGCTGGAGACTCGGCTCGCTGTTTATCACATGACGGGGAGTTTCTCTTATGATTGCTTGGCTCGAGACCTGGTTCAGGGATGTCTCGTGGTTGTTTTAATGTCTGGGACTTTCTCTCCTCCTTATGAGTGTTTACACAAGGAAGCACTGAAACAAACAACTCAGAAACGAAACTTATGGATTTTTATGCTTTACACTTCAGGCATTTAACTTGCACTCTTACTTATTAGATATTCTACAATAAAAAGTACTTAATACAAAAATGCACTGATGTTAATGTGACAAAATATCATTGTGACCCTGGTGTGGTCATGTGTGGTAGAGATATATACATAGAGAAGGGGAAGAGGGGTTTTTTTGTTTCAGGCTACGATTCACTGAAAGGTTACAGAAATGTCAAAATATTTCCCTTTTTTTTTTGCCCTGTGGGGAAAATTTGAAACAGAGAAGAGGGCAGCGGCTTTAAAAGCACCAATCCTCCCTGTAGCAAATGTCATATTAGGAGTAAAAAACCCTGCTGTTCTCGTGAAATTACCTTTAGGCTGCAGGGCTGTCAATGACACAAGCTTGCAGGTAATTTTGCCTCCAAACGCGTGGTTGGGGCTGCTTCACTAGAAGGAGAATGACAGAGTCTTGCTCAAAATGCGAGCTATCAAAGAGCCAACGGAGTCTCTTCCCGCCCTGCCCGCAGTGTTAACGGCCGCTCATGATGAGCAGCCATCAGCAGTTCAGAGGCTGTAAAGGAAAAAAAAAGCCTCAACACACACAGGAAATCGTTCCCATGGTTCAAGAGACATACACAAGCAGCCAGATACCCGCGTTTACTGTTTAAGCTGATGCTCTTATCCTAATGACACACTAACTATTCTCACAACCGCTGAGGAGTAACAGGTCAAAGCAGTAAAGCGCTGAGATTTGTGATGCAATGAAACATGATTTGCAGTCCTAACATGTATAGCAGCAGCACGCTTGATAAGTAGTAGCAACAAAAATGAAAGCTTCATAAAAAAAAAGGTGTTTCTTTAAGCAAGACTAGTGAAGGAAGACTAGAGTACGGCAACGGGGGGAATGTGATTCAGGCAGTCACACACTTGGAAGGACCAGCAGTAAATCAACAGACCCCCCTCCTCCTCCTCCTCCTCCTCCACTGCGTAAACACTCTGAAAGGCATGAGGAATCTCACTCATCCATGGCTTGAGGAAATGAGGGTGAGAGATAGCTGAGTGGCTGCACAGGAGGGCGAAGAGGCCACAGCGGAATAGTGGAAGTAGTCTAAATAAAGGCGGCCGGTTGGAAGTGTTGTTTCAAGTTGGTGTGTGGTCAGAAGTGCTTAAAACTGAACGAGGCTAAATAGTTTTAAAGTGAAAAATACACCGGTGTCAGTGTTTTGATATCATAAAGCGAGGCTGGATAACAGAAGAACTATGCATCAGTACATCTAGGGAGAAATGACAAATCACAAGATTTACAGTAAAGACTCCAGCGACAAGAATGTCACCAAAGACATAGCTGGTGGGGTCAGTCAGCACAAACTCACAGAGAGAACTAGGACAGCAACAATTGATTCTTTGTTTTTCCATCATCAAATAGTTCAAAAACATTATTATTGCATTATTATTACATAACAGTATGAAAACCAGGAAATATTCCCATTTGGGAAGCTGGAACCAGTGAATTTTTGCCATTTTTCCTTTAAAATTTCACTTAAACGATTATCAAAATTGATTAATTGACTAATCGTTGCAACTCTAATTCAGACACACATATTTCAAATTCAAGTCAAAGTTCCCAAAGATGCCAAAAAAACCACAGTACATGAGTACATCAAATGCAGCCACTCACAGCTCCTTCCACCCTTCCTCAATACATCCACACCAGTGATGAGTGCTGCAGCGCCAGCAGTGTTTTGACTTGGGGGGGGGGGGAACGTTTGCAGCTGTTGCACAGAGTGGTAAAAAGTCACAGCTCCCATATAGGATTCTGTCACCTGGCGTCATCAGTTCTTGACAGCTACACGGATCCCTCCTGCAGGCACCAAAACATCCTGCACAGAGGGACACCGCAGCAGGAAAAACACCTTTATGACTTATGATTCGCCTCCTGAATCAAAACAGGACTCAAGATTCAAGGACAATTGCTCACTAGAAACATCCAACAGCCACATATCAACTCATGTTTTAAGGCTGCTTGTGGATAAAGGGGATCCAGTGAATGCAAGATGCCTCTAGAGAAGGACCATAACAGATTTCTCTGCATGCAAAAAAATATGTAGGCATAGTTCAAAATGGGCAACATTTGGTTGAAAAGTTTGGGTTTGTAGCACTTCTGGGTTGTATACAAGTGCTTTCTTGACATATTTTAAATGACATGTAACCACAACACTGAAATATAGTCAATAAACTGACCTCTAAACATCCAAATCAATGCTTATTGGGTTCAAACTTAGGTGACTGGTAGCTGAGGGAACAGCACTGCAGAATCTTCTATATCATAATCCGGTGACTTCAAATATTCATAACTTCCCGTTTCCCTGAAGCCTCCGTTTGTCTGCATTTGTACAAACACATCCCACCACAACTACAAGGCTACACACCACCTACAGTAGCAATCATGTAATCCGCAATCCACAATAACTCATCCACATTGTCTGCCAGTCAGAGTCCTGCCAAATCACCAATAAACGGATTTAACTTGTCAGCACATTAAGAAAAACCCGAATGCATGCTTGTAATACAGAGCAGTGGCACGGAACGCCAAGCAGGAGTTATTCAGGAGATGTGGGATTAACTTCTCTGATCCCTCACTGTCTTACAGGAGAGGAGAGCCGGGGAGAGAGGGGGGAATCCTCTTAGCCAGAAGGTAGTGAGGGTTAAAAATAGTCTATTGATACTGATTTGAAAAAAATCCCATTATTGGGGCACATTTGGGGGATCACTAAGGGACAATAACAAGACTGAAAAGGCTTGTTATTGTTGCCAGCCAATTAAGATATCATTACGCATGTTTGTTTTGATTCTGGTGGATAAAGATGTGGATAAAGTCAATACAGGCGCACTGCCAGCACTCCTACTGCGGTAAAAGTAGGGTTTAAACACTAGAAATTGAAGGTTTAATCTTTGTCTTTACAGTCAAATTTGGAGAAAAGTTAAGTTCATTTAAGAAACGCTGTCTCTGTCCTCTTTGGCTGGAAACAAAGTGCGCTTTTTCCACCACCTGCGCGCATTTTGGAGACGCTCCACCGGCTCTCCAATACGCACAAACAATATAACATTCAATAAACAAAAAGATGCTCAAATACAAAGATTCCCGCAAAAAAACAACAACAACCTAATAGCTCACCTCAAGTAGAAGTAATCCAGGTGAGAAATCCCTCGTATCCTTTCCCAAAATGTGCGAAAACAGCCCTTCAAACAGCCGAGACTTTCTCCTTTTACATGTGAATAAACCGATACGGTGAAAACCCGAGCAGTCCCTTCCAGCTCCGGTCAGTTCAGTGCAACATTATTCAGTCGTAATGCAAAAGAGTAAACGTGTATTCCTCGTTTCACAGAAGCAGCAGCAACAACAGCAGCGGCGGGATAGTTCGCCGAAGAATCCGCATGAATGAATGAGAGCTCCGGCTGTGTCGCTCCGCTGCCGCCTTCTCTTGTGTTTTGAGCTCCGGAGCTGCGAGCAGGCTCAAGACTTTATTGTGAGAGGGGACTCAGCAGCCAATCAGAGGACAGAACTCCTTCCACCGCGCCTCCCCCTCCCCCCGTCCTCTCTCCCTCCCTCCTCCCTCCCTCTCTCCCTCTCTCATCATCCCCTCCCTCTTTTCTCGTTTTCATTTTCATTTCTCTTTTCCCTTCTCCCTTTCTCCCTTTCTCTCACTCTCCATCGATGACGTTTTCTCTCGTCCTTCCTCTTAAATGTTTCAATTCTTTGAAATGAATGTCACAGGTCAGAAATTCCCAAGCAAAAAATAAAATAGCCTAAAAATATAGAAGCGTGTGACACTTAGCGTGTGACCATTTTTAATTTGTTCATTTGAAGCACAATTTAGCAAAACTTTTCTATTTTGTCAGGCGGATATAGTTTCTATATGACTGTTTATCTATATGTAGGATATATAAGTGATTTATGTCTGTGAGAAGGATGTGGGGTTGCTTAAAGTCATTGGTGGAGTGTTTTTTGTTTATTGTATTCTTTTGCTTTTGTTATTGTTGTTGTGTTTAATGTAAAACAGAATGAGTTTCCTTTTAGTTAAATTAGCTATATTATAGCCTATAGCTATATCGTCCTTTCTAGAATTTATGACCAGATGTAACAGAGTCAATTATACAGCAGTAATATGTAGTATTATAATTACATAAAGTCTGTAAATAGTTATAAGCTGACATGCTACTCCCCTAGGATCAATATGTGGAACGTTTGAGTCTCAGTTTCTGTACCCCAACGTTTACCTCTGTGGGTCCCCCCCCCTATAAATGATGTCTCCCGCCTTTACCGCTCCCCTTTTTTTTGTTGTACTCCATGGGAGAGGTAAGCGACATTGTGGTCTTCCTGTTAAATTATGGTTGTAAAGTTTATTTGTAAGTTTAAACATATTGTGCAGTATGCTAACACATTTTTATGTCATTTAATTTGTGTAGGAGCTCAAGTGAGATGTCACAGTTGACCGGAGGATTTTGTTGTTTACTTCTGTTGTCAGAATAAACGGAGATCGACTCCAAAGATATCTTGGTCTGAACCTCTTCGTCACAACACAACGCTAGATACCACTGGTTACACTGAGTCTACGACCATGCTAGCAGTTGTGAGGCTGACTCATGGATATATAAAGAGAGCTAATACATGGGCTGACTGTAAACAGACACAATGATGCTTTGAGCCAAATGCTAATGTCATGCTAACATGCTTATGTTTAGCTAGTATGATGTTCACCATCTTAGTTTAGTGTATTAGCATGCTAACAAGTGCTAAATAGCACTAAACACATTAGTTTTGCTGGTAATTGTTTATGAATTTATTTTGTGATTTTCTGTTTCTGTTCTGTTGTTTAACGTAGCCTCCAGAGCGACAGAAGTCTGTCAGTTTCTGGAAGCCAACCAATCAGAACAGAGTGGGCTTATTGGGAGGAGGGGCTTTAAAGAGGCAGGAGCTAAAACAGCCTGTTTCAGACAGAGGCTGAACTGAGGGGCTGCATAAAGGGTCATAAAAAGATAAATAAGGAGATTTTCTAAGTGTAAATTATGCAAAGAAATTCCAGTAGAGCCCCAGAATAGAAATATAGACCTGGAAATGTGCATGATATGTCCCCTTTAAGTACTGAATTAATTGAATTGGGAGACAAATGCGTGTGCCAAATTTCATGGGAATCCATCCAATGTTGTTTGAGATATTTCACCCAGAAACACAAACATCAACGTCATGGTGGATCACCAGAGTCATTAAAATTCGTCATCTGGGAATTACGAATGTTTGTACAAAATTTCATGGCAATCCATCCAGTAGTTGTTGAGATATTTCAGACATTGACGTCATTGGTGTAATGGTGCTAGTGCGTCAAACCCAGCCAAAATACATAACCGTAAATGGGTCCTACTGTGTACACTCACTGGCCACTTAATTAGGTACACCTGTCCAACTGCTCATTAACGCAAATATCTAATCAGCCAATCATGTGGCAGCAACTAGACATGGTCAAGATTTTCTGCTGAAGTTCAAACCGAGCATCAGAATGGAGAAGAAAAAGGTGATTTAAGTGACTTTGAACGTGGCACGGTTGTTGGTGCCAGACGGGCTGGTTTGAGTATTTCGGGAACTGCTGATCTACTGGGATTTTCACACACACAACCGTCTTTAGGGTTTTACAGAGAATGGTCCAAAAAAGAGAAAATATCCAGTGAGCGGCGGTTCTCTGGGAAAAAATGCCTCGTTGGTGGCCGAGGTCAGAGGAGAACGGCCAGACTGGTTCCAGCTGATAGACAGGGTGAATCTATATTCAGTGTTATATATTTCAACTGTGTTTTAAGTGATTATTTACAGATATACATGTAATTAATAAAGTAAATATATGTTTGGCAGCTTCACATCCACCCATCAGTATTATCAGTTTATCCTGTTCACCTTTGCCTCACTCTCTTGCTTTCTCCGCCCGTTTCACCCCCATCTTCTCTCCTTTTCTCTCCCTTTTTTCCGTCCCTCCCCCACTCTCTCTTGCTCTCTAAGGTCAGGTCAATTCATTGGAGCCTTTGTGACCACAGAAACAAACAAACAAACTGGAATTATACACATTACATCAGTAAAAAAAGCAACAGCATAAAATAAAAACCGAGCAGCTCCGTCTCTTTCTCTGTTCCCAACGCAACAAAAATTTCCCGTTTAGTTCTTCCAACCGGCCCTTGATGGTCATTGTTTGTCCAAGAAAAAAAAAAAAAAAAAAAGTGGGGGGACAACTGTTTCTAAGTGGGCGACGCATAAAAAGGAAACTGGCTTTTGTAGAGAAATGAAAAACGTTGGCTGGCGTTATATGAAGGTCCGAAATGGGGCTGAATCATTGGATTTCTAAAAAAGAAAAGAAATGTGTAGGGTTTAAATGAAATAAACATGTAAACCATAATCGTATTTAAATGACAACTGTATTAAATCCCTTGATGCAAGTGTTTTTTTGGCAAACCCTAATCTTGGCATTGTCACCGTGCTCTAGTTTCTGAGTTATACAGGGCTATTGTGTGACAATACTAGTAGTTACTTATTTTGCTTTCTTTTTTTCTTATTCAGACAGGTCAATTGGGAACAAATCGTGTAACAAAAGTCTGGCAAAATGAAGGGAAATAAGAAATAAAATGTCATATTGTGACACAAAAGTCCAATTTGTTTTCTTGACAGTTTCCTTGACCTTTCCTTTTATCTTCCAACAATAGAAAACAGAGCAACACTAGATTTTTTTCCCTTCTTCTTTAAGCCAAATCTAATTGTAGTCCAGTGTTTTTCAAGCAGTAAACGTGACTTACACTGGATGTTTGTTTAGCTGCAGAATCTTTTGTGCTTGTCTGACTTTCTCTACATTTCCGAGAAGAGTAATAAGCCATGGTAAAATGACAACAAATCGTCCTAAATCTCATCAACATCCCGAGGTATTACGTAATCTGGGATTAGTGCAGATTTACGTATATGCACTAATCCGGCTTTTCTCTCGCTTAAATGACTTCACATAGTTTGACCACAAAGATGAGGATTGCGGTTGTTATATTGGGCATCATGGGACACAAACACAATATATATACGCCTGCAGACGCTACAAACAGCTGTCAGATCTGAACCAGGCGGACACTTGAAGTAGAATCTTTAGCCGTTCGTCTTTGCTTTATGTGTACTACTACAGAAATGATGAGGAAAATCTTAAATTTAGGATTAGAGCTGATCAAGAAACAGTGTTTTTTTTTATATTTAGAAAGTGTTTCAGTTTCATTTCAGTTTGGAACTTTTGTGGTTTTCATTGTTATTACATCAACTAACAGTGAATGTGACAAAAGGTTTCAATTCCCAGAAAAGCAGAATTAAAAGAAACTATATTAGAACAAAAACAACACAACCAAGGCTTTAGTCTATATGCTTCTTAATGTCAACAAATCCCATTAAAAGACCAAAACCAACAATATGTGTCCATCTCTCAATACTTTCTGTCTTCCTTTCCTTGTCTGTCCAAGCTAGTTGGTCCATAACTTTTAAAAAACGTCTCACAAATGGATAGTTTCGTCTTTTAAAAGACCAATAAACCAGCTTGGCACTGTAGCTTGTATCAAACATTACTCAAACAGGAGGAAGAAATACATTTGTTGTGGACTATTTGCAGTGGTGGATTACATTTGATGCTCTGGTGAGTCCAATTTCCTCATTGGATTTAATGACAATAAGAAAACTATAGAATATCACCAGCTGTATCCTTTCCAGTGTCAGAATATCAGCTTTAGCGGTGTTGATTACAATCTGCTATCAGCATTTCAATGTCTAAAGGAAATGGGGCTTTCCGATTTGCGCTCGTTCACACCCTGAGCCTTCAGGGAAGCTTGTGGTAAACGGCCAAGTGAAAAGTTTCCAGTTTGTCTGTTCAGGTAACAATCGGGATGTGGAAGCTAGAGCCTGGGGGGGTTTAATGGAACGAGATTCCTGTAAGTGTAAAGCAGGACATTGCAGGAAGAAAAAAAAAAAGTCCCAACTTTTACAGGATATTCTTAGCTCACCACTTCTGCTTTCACGGCCTCCACTAATGTGTAGAATACACCACAGATCAGTACTGTACTTTACTGTAAAAAGAAGAAAAAAAGGTACAATATGTCCACAGCTTCATTAACAAGCTGTGACTGAGGACGTCAGATGTTTACTCTCGTGGAAGAAGAGCCTGACTGGAGTGTAAGAACTGTGTTAAAAGCTCTTTTATATGCGAGCGTGACATCTAAGCCGAAATGTTCCTGCAGGGAAATAAATAAACACAGACTTTATGTCGGTGATACATTCCACAGAGCTTCAGCATAGACGAGGGAAGTCAGGCATCAGGAATTTACAGTAAGATTTCCCCCTCGTCCCCCCTCCCATTTGTGGCAACCTTGTAGCAGCCCGGTCACGGTCCAGTGACTCGCTCGCAGACACTTGTTTGACAATGTCAAGACACAGTGATAAGGAAAACAAACTCTCTGGTTGAAGGCCAGATTTTCTAGCTGCATCTACACTGATGACAAAGCAATACTTCTTATAGTCAAAATACATATATTATAATCAAGATGCAGTATATATATATTATACTTCATGTGCATGTAATGACTGTGACAGATCAGCTCTCCATGCTGTTGTTATACTGTATTTCATGCATCTCACAATCTGCGTATGAATAACACGACTTCACACTTTCAAACTGCGTGCAGTGCATATGCCAAAGTCCAATTTCACGTGCAGGTGATTCACCAATTTAATGCCGCATTTGAACCTTTTCGCCTTTCATTTAACGCCATTAATTAAGTTTAGGCACATAAAACACTTAGTTAGGAGTTAGGAGTAAGATCATGGTTTGGGTTTGAAACTGTAAAAGGTGGTAACAACGTCCAGATGTGAGGCTGAAAATCTCCGGGATGACGTTGCTCTCCTTTGCAACTTTTTGTCAACAAATTATCTAGACATCCACTCAACCTGCCTCCTCCTAATAAGCCACAAATCACCTTATAAAATAAATAAAAGTCACATTATATTGACTTCACTTCACTGGGAAGGATTAGTGTATCACCTGCATGCAAAATTGGACTTTGGCGTACACGCTGCACGCAATTTGAAAGTGTAAAGTCGTGTTTTTTGTGCTAACTTGGCATTATGTTTGTTAATGAAATACCTTTTCAATTTCATTACCAAATCTGAACATATGAATCAATATATTCTTATGGGAAAATGACAATATATATATAAAAGATTCATAGTTCCCCCATTTATTATATATTTTGAATTAAATTAAAAAATGTTGTATCAGAAGGTTCTGTGAGGAATATGAACAAAGTAAAGATTTTGTGTTCAGCTTGACAGCTGTGCATTTCAAGTGAAGTCAGTTTTAATTAGTTTCAAGGTTTCAGAAAGTCAGCAGATTTTCATAACACATAAAGCACATGATCAAACATTTTTTCTGATATCATTTGTAATTGTATGGTGAGTTTTGTTAGTCGGGCAGCTGCAAGGAAGCTGGAGACTATTCTGTTGCTGTAACAGGAAGAATTATGTCAAAATCAAAAAGCAAAGGTTATGAAGGCGAAGAGCCGAGATGTCAGTGACGCTTTAACAGAAGTGAAGAATTCCTCACATCCGCTTATTGAGACATTAACTGCCAAGTATCAACACAGATTAACACGTTTTCCATTAGTGCTGATAAAGGCCACACAGATAAAAAAGATCCCAAAGGAACATGGAAGGTTGGTTGAAAATGTCTGATCTTTAATTTATATAAAAGTGCATAAAACAATATCATTACATCTGGTACAATCAAGTCACACTTGAGAAATTTCCTTGTAGGCGTTGTTAGGAAGAAGAGAGAGGAAGAACACATCCAGCTGGGTCATCTTCATCGGGGCCACTGCTCTTCCTTCCAAAGCCTGCATCTATTTAGAGAACATCTCAACTGTTTGTTTTCTTTGGTCTGAAGCCGAGTGGAAATACGATAGTCTTTTTTTTTTTTTTTTTTTTTAAATCTGTTTAATTTAGGGTCACGATGCTTAATTACAAGTGACAAAGAGAATCTAAAGAAAATTCACACGATGACTCAAGCGGCTTAGCTCGGTGTGCGATTATATTGTGCTTCTCTCTAATAAAAGACATTAAAAATGAACAATGTGCATCATTCCAGACTGATTTTCTTCTACAAGGCTTTCTGAGAACGAGTAATCGATGGCTGTCAACATTCTTCTACTTATAAATCCCTGGATTTCAAGTCTTTTCCTGTATTTGGTTCATTATAAATCTCACTGCAATCCAAACCGAAGCCCTCCTTGAACGCAGCTATTTGCATTATAACTGCTGTTATTTTGTTCCACCTGAGCTTGTTCCAGTTTGCGAAAATCCTTCGCAGCGTATGCTAATGTCCGTCCTTGGTGATGGTGTGATTTGGACCGGTCGGTGTCACCGCTACAGTCTGGCCGCCTCCGCACCGACACCCTTGTTCTCTCGCTAGGCTAGTAAGGAGCTCCAGCACCCTGATCTCATGCTCCATGCGAGCTTTCTCCCTCCTCTCTTCCCTCTCAGCCGTCTCCCTCTGCCGGCGCTCCTCCCTCTGTAGCCAATCGGCGAGGAGGTCCCGATGCCAGCGAGCCTGCTCCTGCCTCTGGCTCTCCAGCTGCACCAGCAGGCCGCGGGTCTCCGACACCAGCCGCTGGAAGCACTCCGACAGGTGTTTGAGGACTGGTTCCAGGCAGGAGGACTCGGGGTGTTGGTGGCCGGAGGTGGGGAGGGGGCCGGGACTGGGATCTGGCGGTGTAGGGAGAGGGGAGGCGTCGGGCTGAGGAAGAGGAGGAGGAACCGGTGGAAGTGGTGCTACATGTGGGGAAGGAGTGCTCAGGCTGTTTTCTACTGGTGTACCTACGATACAGGATACAAAAGAATAGTAAGGCATTGGAGGATTACTTAACCAAGAGAAAATTAAAATGAATGCATACTGCAGCTATGTTGATAATTGACTAATTAAATGATTAATTAAGTCTCTTTTCAACCAAAAATGCCAAACATTCTCTGTCCCCCAGGTTCTAAAATATGAGGATTTGCTGCTTTTCTTCACCTTATGTGACAGTAAACACAATATCTTAAAGTTCTTGACAGCCGGTCAGACAAAACAAGCAATTTAAAGACGTCACCATGAACTCTGACGTGCAAAAGGTGATACAGAGTCAAGTCAGGAGCTTGTATGTACATACAAAACACACTGCACAAGTAATTGTAAATGTTGACATTGATAAATGAAATTTCAAGATAAAAACAAAGCTGATTATTATTCTGTGTTGCGTGTGTCTGTGTGAGTCCCAAAATTATTTTTCTATTCACCTTTCACAAAATAGAGAAATATAGCAGTACTCTAGTGTTGTTTATTTCATCAACACTATATTAACATATTAAAATAATTATTCAGCCTAAGAAAATCCTAATTATTAACATCTCATCTCAGCCAATTTAATCACTGAGGGATGAAACATGCACATACACAAATATGTGGGGAACACTGGTACATGTCAAGTCATGTATTCATCATTAGCTAAAAGCTAAGCTAAAATAAAATACCTGCCAGGAAAATACTAGACACAATATTTTTCATCTCATAGAATGTTATTTTTGCTATTTTGTGTAAAGAATCAGGTGCTGTGCATTAATTTAAATTATGCTCACATGCTTATGTAGCACACAAGGTTTGCAACTGATTGTCAGGTGCAACAAAGTAAAGATTAAAAATGTAAAACAACTAAAACTTCATAGCCAGTGTGGAGATGACAGGAACCTGACTTATGGTTACTGTTTAACTTACCGGCAGGTTCAGGATGGATGGATGACTCTAAATAAACTTCATGTCGTCTGTCTGTGGGATGTTGTGTGAATCCTGCATCACTGAACTCAAACTCATCCGTTGAATCTTCTCTGTTCTCCAACTTGACTTCAGAGTTGAGCTGCCACGACTGGCAGCTTCTTCCGGTTCTCCCCAAAGAACCGAAACTGTGACCACCGATCTCCGTGTTAGAGTTTAAATCCGGAGGGATACTTCCTGTCCTGTCAACGGAGTCAACGTGAAGCCCTTCCACCCTTTCTGGAGAAACAAAATAGGGCCCTCCTTCCACTCCTGCTGACCTCCTGCCCAACACGGCATCCATCTCTGCAAAATATTTAAAACTACATGGCTGTGAGCTGTCAACGCTCCTCTGTAGCTTGGCTCTCACGTAGTTAGCTTTCAGAGTTTTGACCCGGAGCCGGCACTGGTGCGGACTCCGAGAGAAACCCATTTCACTCATCCGGGCCGAGAGGTGTTTGAAGACATGGCGGTTGCGGAGGTTTTCTGCCAAACTCTTCTGGACGCGTTCGTCGCTCCAGGCGCACAGCAGCACCTGAGTCTCCTCCACCGTCCAGTTCACGGAGCGCTCGGCCTCTCGTTTCCCTGCACATACAGAAACATACAAGCATCATTTATTGGAAATGCACTTGACGACTGATCCTTGATTTGATTTTAGAAAGGTCCTAGCTGCAAGTTGAAGCGACAAAAGTATAGAACAGGGAGCTAAATAAATAAACATATCACATGAAGGTTCAAGGTTAGTGGAAAAATTGACTCCAAACCATGAATTCAATCAAATCCAAATGAATCTAATCAGAATCAAACTGTTGTCTATTTAACAAATTTTGGAAAAGTGTGCAGGTGTTACTTTTTCACTGGTACAAAACTACATTTAGTCGTCAGTTTATTTATTTCACAAGATTAAAACTAACACTGATTCAACTTTATGGTCATTTTGGAGGTAGAAAGGCTAAAAATGGTGGACAAATATTAGACACACCTTCCAGTTTGGTGTTATACAACAGCACCTCACTACTTTAACCTTCATGAAGGTAGGATTTATAGCAGGGATGTTGTATTATTATGCTTTACTAGGGTAATAAACTGGCAACTGAGTGCAAATAACTAACTAAAGATTTATTTATATAGCACTTTTTAAAAACAAAAGTTACAAAGTGCCTCACATAAAAAGTATTACATATAAAAGAAACAAGATAGTAACAAGCAAAATATCAGTACAACTAATTGATTAATCAAAACAATGAACAGATTGATCTATAATGAAAATAATCATTAGTTGCAGCCTAGAATCAGCTGGTGTAATGACTGACACATAAACCTGCAGATCTTGGCTCAGTGCCAAATAACAGAGGACAATAGAGGTCATCCTACACAGTACAGTCTAAGGAGGAGAGTGTGATTTACAACCTTTAGTATTGCATATTCAGTACTCTCCATGACAGATAACAAGCAGTAAATTATAAGATAACTAATCTATTTAATTACTAATAACTAGGCTAGGTCCTGTTGTAGTGAGTTCTTTAAGAACAGTGACACAAACTACCAATTGCATTTATTAACATATTTCACGTTCAGAAATTTAGATTATTGTCCACCTTTAACATAAATTATGTCCTCACATTAACCTTGCTTGCTAACCTTGCTATTTGATAGATAACAAGTTGTTACAGCTAACACTGGATGTTACAAGTCAGCTACCAGCTGAAAAGTTGAGCCAGCAAGCTAATTCAGATGCATACAGTGTAATAACAGCCTTATAACACTTACTTTTATTAAGAAGGTTCAGAGTGACTTTGTGCAAGCAGGACAATTAGCAACGAGAGTTTCAACAGCTTAAAAACAGCGTGAAACCAAACTAGAAAGCTGTTTCTGCTCTCAGTATCAACACAGCCAACGTTAGCGGCTAACAGCTGGCTAGCTGACACTAGCTACATGACTGACTGTCTGACTCTCTGCTGACTGATACAGCACCAATAAAACATGTCGCATGCTTCAGGGACTCTTACTTTTTGTTGTTGAAACGGAGTTGGTCGAGTTGATCATCGGAGGATTCATTTTTGACGAGCTCCAGCAAATGTAAACAATCCACACATCGACCCTCCTCTCTTCCGGGTGACAAAGTTCAATGCGTGACGTCACAGCGCGGATGCAGGCAAGAGAACGTCACTGTTAAAGGATAGGTTCACTCTTATTCAAGTGTGTCTTAAAACAACAGTCAGGTGTCCATATGAACAGTGAAAGAGGTTTTCCTCGCTGAAATCATTCCTCCTGTTCATACTGACTATTAAAAGTTCCTCTTCAAATGTGCTTTCAATGTAAGTGATGGAGGCAAAAATCCACAGTGTGTCCACACAGTCACTTTGTGCAAAAATGCATTTAAAAGTTAAAAGTGCAGTGGATAGCATTAAGTGGCATCTAGCAATGAGGATGCAGATTGCACTCAACTGAATACCCCCCCTCGCTCCCTCCCACTGCCCTTCCAAGCGTGCAGGAGAACCTATGGCCCTATCTAGAGCCAGTGTTTGGTTTGTCTGTTCTAGGCTGCTGCAGAAACATGGTGGTGCATAATCGCAGGCTCTGTGGAAGAGGACCCGCTCCCTACGTAGATATAAAGGGCTCATTCTAACGTAACAACATATATATATATAACACCACACTGTACCTTTAAGCTGAAGCTTATATGAGGCTTCATCAGTCTGAGTTAATCATATCAAGTGGATATCTGACACATTTACAGTCTTTTTAGCATTAAATTCCCTCTTTGTGTTTCCTCAGACAGTGTTTCCCTGTTGAGCTGCGGTGGTAGTAACAAAAAGAGGGACTTTGGCACTAAAAAGACTGTAACGTTGAAAGATATCTACATGATTTGACTCATTTGGACGCTGAAGCATCATATTAGCATCAGATGAACTTTTAAATACATTTTTTCCCCATCACTTACATTGTAAGTGCATTATGAAGGGATCTCCTAATGGTCAGTATGAACAGGAGGAATGATTATGGCAAGTTTTGGATTACAGCATTTCAAAAAGGTGAAATTAATACAGGAAATACAAATGTATAGTGAAAATTATGACAAATAACTATAGATCCTGAAATAAACTTCTTGTTTGTCTCTGTAAATCCTACTGCTGTTATTTTGCACAGCAAAACAACGCTCTAAACTATATTTTCTTCATAAGTCCCATTCGAAAATTGTATAAAAATTTATTATCTTTCTCAGTTGTTAATATATGTAATGCTCATATGTTTGGTGTTCCCATGTGGCCTATATTTTATGTTCACACATGCTGTTATTTTTTCATATATCCTCTGGGATCATTAAAGTTTTATGTTATTGTGTAAGAACGTTACAATGAGTCGAACATCACACGGTCCCTCTGTTTGAATATACTGTGCAAATATATCATATGTTGTGTGTTGTACAATATTCATTTAAACAAGTGCACCATGAGGTTTTGGCAATAATGTGCAACACTTGACAGGGCTATAGTGTGGAGGAATCATGTGATGAGTTTGCTGTATATGATATATTTATAGTAGCATATGAGCAAGAGTTGGCATACCATGTGCAGAGAATGAGGACAATGCATAGACTCATGATGCTTTCCTATTAGGGATATTGTACTACAAAATACAGGTACATAGATACAGGATACAGGAGATAAAAGCTCATCTTACCACCATTCAGTCCATATTTAAATCTTACAGTTAATTTCTGTTTGGGTGTTTTAACAGGTTTATTGAAATAAATTAGAAAAGCAGCAACTTGGTCACAATTGCGCCCCAGATCAGCACATTCTGAGTACTGTACCTCAACACTTTTTTCTGTCTGCCACCCTCTTGTATCCAGTTATAGTATGTCCAAAATGTACATTTACATCAAATTAAGAGTCTACAGTTTAAACCTCTCAAGTGACAACTTATGATCATTTTCTGTCTTAATATGCAAACTTCCTACAGAACAAGACCTGTGCTAAAGATATAAGCCATGAAGAGCGAGACACCTCGTCAACAGAGTGACCACATACTGTACATCTGCTTTCAGTAAACCAAGTTAACCAGTCAGTCCTTCAGTACAGACACTACACACAGTAACCTACATTAATATGATAATGTAACCCAGACAGCCTCTAGATGTGGACTAAGCAATCAAATCCTAAATCTTCCTCAGTGCATATTAGGCGCAATCACACCTGTATATACAGCTGTCCGCATGCAATCAGATCACCTCGAGTGTGAACACAGCCCCAGGGACCACAGATTCATCTAAATAACAAGAGGGAACCATCCAGAGGAAACACAGAGGCTGTGAGGTGTTAATGGGTCGTCTTGTGCATTCCCTGGATGTCTGCTGAGAGCATTAAGCTCTGTCATCCCTCCTTCTATTTCACTGGTTCAGCTCCTTACTCTTTCATCCACATGCACAACAATTAGGAGGAAGGAATTCTTAAGTGCTGCTAATGCAGATTCAGTCTGCTCTCCTGCCGTTAGATTAGCATTCGGAGCCTTCAGCCTTTGTTGTGTTATACAGTGACTTGGAATGAGTTTAACAGTAATCTTAAAAGAGAATACCAGGATCCTTTATGGTGTATTATAGACCATTTTCACCTTTCTATAATCAGTTTACATCTCTGTATCATACTGCAATGCATAACATGAAATTGTGTGTTTAATACACCAGTATCTGTGAGATGTGTTTAACCTAACTTAGCTTAATTTAGCACTAATATAGCCCAAAGAGTAATAAGCAAAGAGGAAACTGCTGCTATTCTCTGGTGGCAGCCTCTGCTAGCTCTGTCAAAGGTAGCTTCTAGCAAATCCAAAGAAGTCTTATTCACACATTAAATGTGTGTAATTAACAATTAGCAAAAAGTGCCACCTTTCTGTTTAACATGTTATGTTGTTGATGTTGATGCTGTCCTCACAGTCAGGCTTTGTTCACAGTAGTAACTCTGAACAAAGCCCAGCTGTTGGATGTATTGGTGACCAGCTTATTAGCTTACCAGCAGCATGTAAATAAGAGTAATTATAGGTGTGTCTTTAAAACTTGTTGTTGCCCTCTGGTTGGAACTGCTATTGATCTCAATTAGTATTCTTTTAACATTTAAGCTTTGCATGCAGTGTCAAATCTTGCCTGCTGTCCCATTTTACAGAGACAGCCTAAATGACAATAGATGAGTCAAATTTTGCAAGGTGACGTGTTTTTGTTTGTCCTCCTAGGGGAGACACTTTTCCTGTAAGTGTCAAATTGTCACAATGGATGATTCCACTGCAGAGACTTTTTCCAGGAATCATTTAGGTAGGAATTTTACCAGTGTTTCAACCACAGGAACCAAGTTTCGGTTTTGGTTTTGGGGTTATAGTTTCTGGCCTATAGAAAGTCCCCGCTTCTGTGGCAGGACTTTCCAGTGTTCCAGGAACTACCAGGGCGGTGTTTGTATTGGGCAATGTTATGCCTTGGCATGGAAATTTATTTTAATGATATTGACATTTAAAGCAGCAATGTAGCTCCTGTAGTTACATCATATACTAAACCAGAAAAGTACCCGGAAAATAATCAGTAGTACAGGAGTAGTTTGGAAAAAAAAAATGCTTCTCTGGCGTTTTAAAGTCTCTCTTTACACATCTCTCCCTTCCAGTAAATCATAAAGACTAATGCAATGACTTTCTGCCATTTTCTCATCATATTCAAAAATTGTGGTTCAAACAAAGCTTTGTAATCCACTATTGGTCTCTTTTCCTTCACCCAGTGTTTCTTTAGATACCCTGGAAACATGAATAAGAATGCACAATGAGGTTTTCAAGGTTCTGAATTGGTTCTTGAGTTTAGCCCCTTAAGCTTCTTGTTTCCTGGAGCAATTTTTGGCCAAAAATTGCCAAAAAGATTAGATAGATAGATAGATAGATAAGATTTTGAAACTAGACATCTCTGTACAAGTACTGATCAACAATGCACTCTCTACCAATATGTTAGGGAATTCTTGTGCAAAGGGCCTGAAAAAGTGTAATTTTGTAGTTTCAGTTCTCTATATAGGAAATAGCTATAGAGCTATAGGCAGTTTGAGATAAGGGTTGTTCTTTATGAGCATGCAGCACTCACAAATGATGAGCCCGCCACAGCATAGGTAATTACAGAGGAAGAGGGGAGCCGAGACAGTCGACTGGACATTCATCTCATTACTCACGCATGCCTCCAGGCTGTTCCCCCGCTGGCCTGCTGGAAACATCTCACAAAGTTGCTTGCAGGCATTCACACGCGCACACATACACACATGCAAATAGTCTCTGAAACACACGCACACAACACCCACCTGGACTGTCAGGGTCAAGAGCTTAATGCATATTTCCGAGCTACATCACTAATAACAGCAACTGGACGAATATTTTTAATGAATACTCGTTTAGAGACGGCGTGTGTGCGGTACAGCATGGCTGGGAATTACATGTTAGATTCTTGCATATTTTTTTTTACAACATAGACCATTGGCTGACCCCTTGGCAACCTACAAAGTGCAGGTAGGAAAATGATAAAGGGAGTACTCCTGGTGGTCCTATCAATTTTGCAGGAAAAATGTGGTGCTGCAAGGTAAAAGCCTGTGATCTTTCTTGTATGTGTCACTAGTCTATGTTCTGTTGGACTCTAGGGGATGGACAATTTGCAAAGGAGCCTGTACACCCAAAAGAAAGGGCCAGCCTTTTGATATATGGCCGCAATAAATAACTAACCGCAGAGCCTGAACTGTCTCCTCCTCTGGATTGTCGTATTTCCTGTCCTCGAAGGGGAGAGATATGTTGTAGATCTTCTCCCAGTGTGATTTGTAGTGCAGAAAACCAGGTCAGCGAGCACACAGCGAGGTAAGATGAGGTACAGACGGCTCATACGCTGGAGATGGTTATGTCAGCTGAGGCTGGAGGAGAACTGAGGCATCCCACTGTGGAGGCTCAGGATTCCTGCCTGCTGCTCTTTGGCGTGGCTCCATTTACCCCCCCTTTCATGTCTCCTGACAACCAGCAGCAGTAGCGGCAGTGTTGTTTAGATCAGCGGTTCACAAGCTTTCACACCAGACACAAACAAAGACTCAACATGGGAGCAGTGCAGTAATTCATGGAATCTGCGTTTTTATTATTTTTTTCAGCTTTTGGACGCCTAAGAATCAAAGTGATTGCTCCAAGTGTTCCTGCAGACTGTCAAACTCTGCAGTAAACCATGAAATTTATTTCACTTGTATTTTTCTCTTTAAAAATTAATTATGTATTAGAATAATCCCAATGTCCACATTCTACATTTGCAGCAAAAAAAAAGCCTCCTCATTCATTTCAATGAGACCACTGCTTTGGCACAGTAGGGGTCCAGGCTCAGAGTCCTTGGGAAAAAAAACATTTGTGGATAATTTTGCTGCAATACCATCCCTGTTGGCCAATTCAGTACATGTAAGCACACCATAATTACAATACAGTTCTTTGTATTGTGAAAACTCACAATTGTTGAGATGGAGACTGAACTTTCCAAACTTGTACAATCCTGTCTGATAGTATTATAAACTGCTGTGAAGTGTTTCCATGTTTGTTTACTTAAACTCTGCTTTATCAGTTGTATTTCGTCTTCTTACTGGAACCTGTAGCAACACACTCCCACCAACAGAGACTTTTACTGTTCAGTTCAGTCCATGTTGATAGCCATATATGTTATATGTGCTCTCATTTGCTGACATTTTCTACAGAAAGCGAATGTGTTTTCGGTTGGTAATCATACACTCATCATTGCTTGTTGATATTACAGCAACTCATCCAGATAATGTTCCCCTATAGCTGTGATTTGCAGCTGCAGAGCATATGCCTCTGCACCAGGGTGGGATGACAAACCACTGAATTTCAAAACACACATGGAGGAACCACAGTAGGTCATTTATCAGCCATAAAAGTGGGCTTCAGGGCTGTTGTGATGTGGAGTTGTGAACTCCTCTTTCAAAAGCTTCACTCCGGTCTCTCAAATGAATTACAGAACTCTTGGTCCCATGCCTGGACGCCCTCTAATTTGCTTGCATTTTTATAGTAGCCACCAATTTGCAGAGGCCACTTTGACCAACAGCAAACTTATGGCAGAGCATCTGTGCTTCAAAACATTTCCTATGAGCACCAGATGCCTATATGAGAAAAACATCACATTGACTCTAATGTATTCAACAACACAGATCAATTTGAGATGAACTGCAAGAGACCATCTGGGGCAGTGTGTGGTAAAGGTTTGGCTTTGGGAGAAACACATGTGATTTCCTCAGAGCTACACTGTTAAGATCCTATTCAATTACATTTGACATCAGGGCACCTTTCTATGCACCAGCATGCAGGGACGTCATGCAGTCAATGTCTTTGAGGGGGCACAGTTTCATAACACAACACAATATATCAATGTTTACACCTACCAGTAATTATTCTATGTTTTGGATTCTATGTTTATGATCAAACTGCCTGCCTATTATTAGAAATATGATTGAATGACACCTTTTAACACTAAATTGCATTTGATAGCAATATTGAACAAGTAAATGTTTAGCTAAAAGGCTTTAAACTCAGGGCTAACTTTAGTTCATTAGCGCCGGTAATTATTTAACACTAAGTTAAAGTTCACAAACATGTAGCTGCTTTTTTTATTGGCACTATTTAGCTCTTGACTCTTTGTAAAAATCTCCTTATGTCCATCCCCACATTTCAGAGCTGCAAATTATTTTTGACAAAAACAATAATTTAGCTTCTAATAGCAAAAGACAACAAGGTAATGTTAATGTTAATTACTTGTGGGTTATAGTTAAAGTCACTTCTGAAGCTGTAAGTCGTTTACCAATTCATTCAAGTCAAACTTTTTTTATGGCGTGAGCTGAGATTCATTATTCATAAAAACACAACCACAATTTGGAACGATTTTACATGACACAGCTGAGCGACTCTACTAGCTTTAGCTTCCAGCTGGAAGAAAGCAAGTAGCCTAAACAGAGAGCAGGGTACTGTGTGTTCCAGGCAGACTTGAATATGAATAAAACATACAGAAAAGCAACTTTTATCTATATACCATATTATTAAAGGACCAGTGTGTAGGATTTAGTGGCATCTAGTGGTGAAGCAGCAGATTGCAACCAACTGAATACCCCCCCCCCCCCCCCCCCCTCCGCATCCCCCTCCAAGCGTGAAGGAAAATATATGGTGCAAAAAATGCAAAAGGCCCCCTCTATAGTAAATGTTTGGTTTGTCTGTTCTGGGCTATTATAGAACATGCATAATGATGGTCTCCCTGGAAGAAGACGTACTCCCTACATAGACATAAAGCGCTCATACTAAGGTAACGATTTTCAGGTGCTTATAAACTAATTAAAACATACATATGAATTATTATATTCCATTTCTGCCAAGTCCGTTCTGCTTGATACCACTAATTTCTACACACTGCAACTTTAAGGCTATTTAAAAACACTTATTGTGAAAATAGAATTTTACAATTTCTAAAACCATCCAATCTCAAATATTTGAGGGAGCCTCAAGTTGAATGGGCATGACGCCACTGCCAGCATGTAAAGCTAAATATGTCTTCAGTCAGACAACACAGCCAAAACTTCCCCTACGTCTTAATTGAGTCACAGTCATCTGCAATTCCGTGTAACTCTACAGGCACTTCCACCTTGAATTCCTTCTTCCTTTGTTTGCATGAACAGCAGCTTTAAACAGGAACTGTGAAGCTAAAACTGGAACAAAGAATTAAAAGACTCCTAAATATATCACTCTTTGTTGTTGCACATATTTGCCCTCGTAGACAAAAAGTCACAGTCCACAAGGTTGTTTTTTTACCAAAAAAGGTAGGAAATTTCTTATGTGAGGACGGCAGTGATTGTTTACATATATGGTAAATGTCGGTCAGCACTCTGAGAAACTGTCCACTGTTTGTCCAGAAGCCTGAGAGAGAGAGAGAGAGATCTCGCCGGTTATATCACAGGGTTGGTTGGCGTGACACTGTGCTGCGCAGACGAGACCCACTAAAGAACTGAATAAGTAAACAGCTGAATGAATGATTCCCTTGTCGTGCTTTTACACTGTCGACCTGCCATGGTGGTCTGTGGCTGAAAAAGGAACATCCAATGCGGTTAATGATATTTGAAGTGTCCTTGTTAGGAATCAGGAACACTTCACTGTGGCCTGCATTTCACAATGTAACCGGTCATTGTCCGCAAGACTGAGAGTGTAAGAATGTCTTGGATATTTTCCATGACCTAGTTAGCAGTAATTTGATAATTTGCAGGTCAAAAGACATCTAGATACTGAGGTTAAACTATTAAAAATGACCTTGAAAAATGCAGTGGTGGACAAATAAATAAATAAGGACATTTACTCAGATACTGTACTTAAAAACAATTTTAATGTACTTCACTTACTTAACCTGAGAGTCACCTTTTCATGCCACTTTAAACTTCTACTCCGAAACATTTCAGAAGGAAATATTGCACTTTTTTTTGCCACTAGGTGACACGTATTTGATAGCTGTAGTTACAAGTTACTTTACAAAATAATGTTTGACATATAAAACATGATCTGCTGATTAAATATGATGTGTTGTTATAAATTAAACCATCTAACAGTATATATAGATAGGCTTAACCACCTACAAGATAAAAATGTTGCTTAGACATTAATTCATCAGTAATAACACATATGCACTATAATAATATAACACTCTGAAAGGGGTCGTTCTGCATAATGAGTGCTTTTACTTCTGATACTTAGGTACATTTTGCAAATAATACTTTTACATTTTGAATGCCTTTTACTTGTAATCATGTATCTTTATATTGTGGTATTGACACCTTTAAGATCTGAAATCGTCCTCCAACACTGGAAAAGTAAAAGGTTTTTAGACTTTCTGATATCTAGGTACATGTAACCGTTGTTAACAGCTGTTCAGGTAATATATTTCAACATTAGTAGTCAGGACCTGCTTCATATTGAGATATTTCGTTGTCAGTTGATGTAGTGTTTTTGAGCTAGACAGTGAACCTTAATGTACTCTCCATGTGTGTATGTGTGGGGAAAATATAAAGGACCTGATATACTCCAAAACAGACAAAGACAGAGGACGCAGTTGTGTTTATACTGCATCGGGTGTCTTCATACATGGATGGTTTCACGCATGTTTGTCAGCACGTACAGTCTTCGTGGTCATGGGTAGATGCCAAAATTTCTGTCACTTGGACCCTCATAGGCAAGCTTTGGATAGAAGCATCTTGTTAATGAATGTAATCCTGCAAACCTCCAAATGAGTGCTTACTGTTGGTTTTCTATTGTGAGAACCTCAAACTTCTTGAATTCGGTGCTGTAGATTCCAACACCAGACCCCACCACCTCCTGTTGTTTTGGGATCCCAGGGATTGCCAGGAATGCGTCCCACCTAAGTCACCAAGGCAACCCCCTTTTGGGTGGCCGAGGAATGCCCGGCGTTTCACTACTCGGACTGTTTTCTCAGTGTGCAGACAAGTGTCCACATTTCTTCTGGTAAACTGATCCCGACCACACAAGAGGAGCCTCCCCCAACACCTCCCTCTACAGCCACCTCTCCCCCGCATCGAACCCCCTACTACCGTCAATCAACACCTAATGCTCCCAACACAGCTGATCGAAACCACGTGGAGGAACTGCTGGTTCCAATTGAACCAAGAATGTGCTTATATAACAGTAGAGAACTAGGGCATTTCCATGGCTGTGGGAGTAGTATTCCTATAGCTTTGAACGTATAAGAAGCAGACAGATCAAAGACCAAGGAAAGGCCAAGCATGAAGTAACATGAAGCAGTAAGTAAAAGTCCTCAACTTCTGCAATCTGCAGCCCTTTGAAAACCCTGCCAACATTAACAAGCTAAATGATAAACAGTACACATACAGTATAATGATATTTATGCATATTTTTTTCTTACAAGATGCAGCTTTTATCCTGAGACTCAAAAATAAGATATTTGTACATTGAAGTTTAAACGCCATAAATTATCTCAGCGCCCCCCCCAAATATTCTTGTGGTCTCCAGGGGGGTCTCAACCCCTCGGCCGAGAGTCACTGACCTCTCGGCGACACATCTTCAGTGCCGTTTCCAACATCACAGAAAGAGATGAGCCCTGCACAAACACTTGACCCTCTGTTTTGATGTGTCACTCAACGCTGTAAGTGAGCTGAAAGATGTGATAAAGAGGAAATTAAATAATATCATGGAAGAATAAATACATATTTGGGCGAGACGGTTCAAGATCAAGTGTTACATCGGGTTATTCCATGATTCTACATACCCTTAAGCCTTTTGGAGGAGTTACTGGACCAAAACAATAACATTTTTGTGGAAAGGGAACATCGATAAGCTCACATCCAATCTGAGTTTCTAGCGCTTAATACCACAAGAGTCAGTTGCATCAGACCATGTGTATCTCTGCAATATAATTACCAAGGCTTTGTTCATTTTTCAGCTATCTTTGAATCTAAGTTTATGTGTCTCTGTGAACAGGGCATACTGTGAATATTTTATCAAAGCAGTTGGATTTCAGCAGCCTGAACTAGTGTTCAAACAAGACTTTATCTCACAGGACCACTGAGTTAAAACTGATTACTCTTCCCCCCGTGTTTCTCAATTTTCTTAAACAATCCTATCATACGTCAAATCAGAGCAGACCTGGAGAAGACAAATCTATCTAAAACTGTGCAGTTAGATAACACCCACAACAAACATGACTTTCAATTGTTCTCGATCACTCCCCTCGTCTCCCTCAACTTGTTAGTCTGCTTCTCTCTCTGTCTCTCAAAGAACAACTGGGCTGATTAAGACAAAGGCTGGCAAAGTTCAGTTTAGTCTGATGAAAGCGGAGTCAATTCTGAGAAGCTGAGTCTGAGACGTCCTAATAGAGCCGACAATACAGCGAATACATCTCCTTGATTTAGGGTTACATGGCTTTTCCTTTCTGCCACTCACAGGATAAAACTACAATTTACTGCACCACTAGTGATAAGGAATCTAAAGGTGCATTCAAAATGAACGAAGAGCACATTTTTGGCTCGTTTTACCTGCGCAAATTTAACTGCTTGAGTGTTTTGAAGCCCATTTATTATTTACCAAAAACAACTGATACATCAACCGCACAGATGTTAGCTCTAGCTAGCTAAGATAGGTAACGTTTTTTCGCTTTAGTTGACAATGTTTCAGTGCTTACACTCCTCGTCTTAGCATCAATCCATGCTGCCTTTGCTTTGTGCTGTTTGACGGGGCTACTAGCATGGATACGGTCTTATCAGTCATACTTGAAAATATCTCGTAACCTCCGAGTGTGTTTACAGAAAGTCAAAAATTACTTATTGAGAGAAAGCTGATTCTTTAGTAAAGTGTCTTTAGGGTTGGTTTAGTGATACATCAGAAAGGTGTGGGGAGGAGGGAGGTTTCCGAAGCTATTCTACCATCCGACAAGCACTTCTGACGGAGTACACTTCTGGTGCCTTTACACTGAATCACCATCAGCAGGTCTGCAGCACTGACACGATATTCTCTGCAGGTTTTAACTGGAACTGAGCCAGACAAGATGGACACACAGTCACCAGTTGAGTCATATGTGACTTCACTGCCTTTCAGCAAACGTACTTCTCCTTATATGTACTCCTTTACATTCAAGCTCAAAATGAAATAAATTCCTGATGTCAGCGTTTAAATTATTATGTAAAGTTTTTTCTTATGCAACAGTTTTGTGTTTTTAATGGCCAATGAAACCGACGGGAGCAAATCGTTTTCATTCACAGTGATTACAAAAACAAAGGGAAAGAGACAGTCTGTGAACCAAATCTGGTCCCAAACTGGCCTGTCTGTGTTTCTCCAGCTGCCCTCGCTCCCGTCTGGACTCACAAAGTGCACAGACAGTCTTTCTAAACTGTCATAAACAACATTTATCCCACCCAGAAAACACTTGTTTGTACAGATTAGACTCAGATTGTGTTTTAAGAGTTTAATATCTGAACAAAACAATGTCATCGTTCCACACATGCTAATTTATCATTTTTGACCATCAGCCAGTTGTTGCTCATCGTTTCAGCTTTCTCACATGTGGTTTTAGGATATTTCCATATTTCATAAATTTCACATGTGGTTTGTTTGTAAGTAAAGAAACATTCGTAGGTTCCCGCAGTAAAACAACTCCTGCGTCTCCTCGTCTGAACAAGAATAAAACATTCAGTTCTGCTCCTGATTGCTCTGCCAATAATAAATCATTGCCAGACTCTTTTTTTTTTTTTTTTCATCCGCCGTTAGCAGTGTTAGAGGAAGCAGGTGCAGTGACATTAAGAGGAATGGTGAAGACCCAGCAGCTTCACTAAATAATAATATCATTAACTGCATAAAAACACAGAGGAGCTCTGCTGGAGGGCCGAGGGGTTACTGGTCTGGGAACGCTTGTAATTAGTCAGAGCAGCTGGGAGGCTGAGGTGTGTGTGTGTGTGTGTGTGTGTGTGTGTGTGTGTGTATGTGTGTGTGTGTGTGTTCTCTCCCTTTTTATCATTTTAGCTCATCTGAGTTCAATTTAATTCACTGAGGGCTTTATTGGTTTGACACAACGATACAATACAACGTCAGAGCAGAAGGTGATGAATGAATTATTCACCGAAGAATGAAATAAGTCATTATTTATCTTTTGTTATGAAGAATATCATATTACTTTTGATGCCTGTTACAATTCAAATATGAACACATTACCACAATTACAGAAAAATAAGCCAGTAGATTCATAAATTACAATTTTACTGTCACTGTGCATCTTGTTTTGTTTGTAGTGTTTTCTTTGTTTTCTAAATGATCTTATGTTAAGTTAAAGGCTTTTTACATCCTGTAGGATTCAACTACCACACCCTTAAATATTAAAAAGTTAATATTTTACAAGGAAAATTTCAGAAAAAGTTATCAGTTAGTAATATATCCCAGAATTATACATTTATTGATTTAAAGACACTTGAAAGAGATGCTCACTCTCATATCATCTCAGCAGTGTGGCCAGAATGTTCTTCCCAATAATTTCCCACTACAATATTAATGGAAAAAGATGGTGTATACATGTGAAGTCTAGACTTTAAGATGACAAACATTTGCAACAAAATACATCATCCTTCTGATATCATCTTATCTAGACAACAGTTAAACTATTTTCCATTCAGTTTGCTCTGCAGAGATTCAAGGATGCTCTGACTCCGTCTGTGTCTCTTGCTGTTTATTTAATATGTTTGCGTAGTAGGGGAAATGACTTACGGAAACCAGGGAAACAATGAGGCACCGCCAACACAAATTGCCCCACCCAAAACCCCTCCTCCACCCTTTTCCTTTACTTCTCTGTTGCCCTCCTCCCTTCCAAGGACAGCACAGCAGGGTGAGAGGTTGCCCCACCCTGGATCAATAAGAGTCAGTTACAGTACATGCACACGAGAAATGGGAGATCTAAGGAAATAGACTGGTTACTGTAAAATCTGTGTATGAGATTTCTCTCCTATGCTACATTTTCTGATCTAAAACCTCTGTCAGGTCTTTTCCATGGAAAATAAATGTTGTGTATTACACAAATTATGCAATATAGCATAGTATATATTCATTAATGCTTAAAAACTGCCATTTTTGATGTTTTTAACAACATTATGTGTACAATATACAAGCACAAGTGCCGCCTACAAAAGAAAGAAAGAAAGGAAGAAAGTTCATGTTTTTTTTATCCAAAGTCTCAAGCTCAGAAAAAGTTATATTTGAAAGATTAATAGCGTTACAAGACACCAAAAGTTGCCGGATTCTGCTGGCAACTTTTGGTTCCCAGTGTTTTGACACCAGAGGACCAAATGTGAGCCTCATACACAGTATGTCTGGCAGACTTGGGCAGGTTTTTGGGATTGGATTGCTTCTGTAATCACTATTAGCATTAGTTGGGCCAACATCGGGATCCGGTGTGCCAATTCATGCCTTCCCTCACAAGTCTGGCATGAGACCAGTAAGCAGGTGCGCTAGGTTTAGGCTGCTGTTTGGCCAGATCATTTGGGGTACCTAGAAAATGTTGCAGTATTTTGTTTTCTTAGGCTGCCAGCATCACAAGAAGCCAAAAGCTGTGAGCCGAGTCAAGATGATTACAGCTGAATGTTGGCAAGACTCCGCTGTGTTCTGGCAACACAGAAGCAAATATCAGCTGGCCTCTGACCCATGTACAGTATATACAGGTGTTGCCAGATTTAGCTCTGTTGTGGAGCGTGGATTTATGTCAATTTAAACTAACAATTGTTCAAACAGTTGTCAGCAAACCAGACGGCTGCGGGCCAGCATTGGCTCCCAGAAGTGGACCAATGTACTGATTCTGGTGCATCATTTATTTACATTTATTTACATTTTGTCATTTGGCAGACGCTCAAGCAGCTGACCAGGTACAAATGCAATGAGAATTGGTTTTGTGTGTTTTGCATTTTTTAAAATTATTATTATAAAGTAAGAAACAACTGGAAATAGATAAGTGCATGAGAGATACTATAAATAACAAGAAAGTGATGGAAGTCATGGAAGAGCTGAGTTTTTGGACATTTCTCGAATGCAACAAGAGAGTCAGTCGGGTCTAGCATTGTAGTGTGGTGACCCAGTGTGCCAGATTTCGGCCACTGTTGTTTCAACCCATTTTGGATACCTGTGGTCTAATAGGTTAGAGCAGGTTGTGCAAGAGTCAGAGCCACAGTGACCTTGTGACACTAAAGTGATCATAGAGGAGAGAAGCGGAGACAAAACAAACATGACAGAAAATAGAACGAGAAGAAGAAGAAAAATATACAGCGAGTGAGAAGATGTGATCTTTAGTGGGAGAGGGTGACAGCAGGTTTTTCTTGATAAAAGTGTTTTTGGTAAATGATAGATGATGAGGGTGCTTCTGTTCCATTACCCAGACCTTCAATCAGAGTTGACTGCTATTACAAGGATGGCTTTTCCAATTTTCTTGTTAAATGAATCTGAAGTCGTCCAGTTTATCAGAGTTTTCGAAGGCTGCATTTTTCTCTGAGATGGAACAAACGTCAAGAGGGCTCCGTCATGTATCCGACCTGGCGCTCTGACCTCTGAGTGAAAGGACAGCCGATCAATAAAGTCTACCAATATTTGTTTTCATGAGCAGATTTTATACATTTGAGCTGAGAGTAATAACATATAACAGACGTTCATACAGCATTTAACCATAAATGCAGTAGATGATACACATCTTAGGAGAAAGCTCGCACTTTTTATCATGATACAGCCATCAATTAAAGTGACACTCCAATTTTACACCTCAAGTTCAGTTTGCTGTTGATGTGTAGTACTACTCAACCTCTGAGAAAAATTGTTTAATATCTTTAAGGTTGGGTTTACGTATGTATCTGAAGTATGGAGTGTGAAAGACATGCAAAGGGTGTAATTAATAGGGAATACAAATACCTTATTCGGCAAAGCACAAACAGTGAGTTTTATACAAATATTTGTTTCATACAAATATTTTAAAAGTTATTTGTTGGGGGTGTTCCCCAGAGATAAAGCTGAGCTACATGCAAAGTGCTCCAAAGGGACTCTCCATAACCTGTTATTCCCCTTCCTCTTTCCACAAAGTTAGGTTGTAAAAAATAGGCAATAAATGAAATTGCAAAGCAATAATTGCCTTTGAAGTTCCTCCCCTACACGTTACACACTGTGCTGTCACTGTGTTATGGGTGTATAAATAGGTAGAGGTCTGCCTGCAGAAAGGCGATGAGTAAAGTTTTAGCTCAGTAATCAGCGCAGTCGTCTATGATCTGGGAGACTCCAGTTCAAAACCCGGTGTGGGGACCAACTTCGTAAGGTAGTTTATTCATGAATTCTTATTATAACACTTTAATTTTCTAAAATTAAAAGTATAATAAAAACAAAAACAGGATAGTTTTGCTGCCTCAACAAATACAGATACAAATACAAATACTGGGATCTCTGCACATCCCTAGTTATTAAAAGATGCTATTGAGTTGCATTATGGAAAGTGCAGGATACAGAGTTACATACAAGGGACAAAAAAAAAAAAAACGACATGTGTGACGCATGTCGTAACACCCGCGCCCACTGTTTTCTAGGTAAATTCTTGGTGAGCGCATGAACTTGTCAGGATACAACACCGTCCTGTTTCCCAGCACTGATGTGTATCAGCTCTCTAGAGAAGCAACACTTTTATCACTGCATCTGCACATCACTGAGCCCTCCCAGTTGTCTCCTAGAAATGAGATTTATACACTACGAATTTGATGCAGTCCTCATCTCTGGTGTCTCCGGTACCAAAGTCCTGCACTTTGTACGCCGTCCACCCTGATGACCTCCCTACGAATACTGTGTTGAAACCAAATAGCAGCTCTAGATCATGCAGCTGATGTGTTTTGCACTTATTTTCTGACTTTTAACTTTATGTCTTTTGTACCCCAAATCGATGGTAGAGGTGCAACACTAAACCTCTGGCATGGCCCTTTAAAAATGTTACACTAGTGATCAAGTTGTAAGAGTGCAACCACACCCACGGTCTCCAGGGACTGTTTGGGAAATCAGTTTATATTTCTTGGCGCAGCAGCCATGCATAACATTATGTGAAAAGGTGGACATGGTACATGTAATTTCGTGAGTATTTACTGATGGCCAGATGTGGATAAAGTGGGTCACATTCTTTATATACATAAAGAAAGAACAGAAAAAGTAAGAAAGACTTTCAAATCCAGTGTGCTGCATCACCAGACTGATAAATATCATGATGTAAACTAAAAAGCATGACAGAGTTATCAGACGCCTCCCTGGTAGAACATCCTTTGCCTTTGAATCACTAATGTGGTGACGCACAAGGAGAAACAATGGGTAAACAGTCAGACACAGGGATTCTCAGCATGGTCACGTCTCCAGTCTGTGTGTGTGCGTGCAGCCTAGCAGGCGAGTATCGGCATCACAATTAATGAGCGTCAAACCCAGCAGGTTGCAATTCCAACACACTCTCCAACAAACACACAAACATGCATGCTTGAATTCTCACACATACATACACATACACACACACACATAAACACATGCCGTCACCCGAGCCACTTCATCACCCACTGGCGCTCATTTGTTGATCTGGAGGGGAGCCTGTGGTCGAGGCTCTTCTGTAAAGTGCCACATTGAGACTTGAAGCTTCCACTGAAAGCTCCAGCTGCAGAAGAACTGTACTGTCTGAAAAACAAGCACCCACTAATCTGCCTCCAAACTCTGTGCTTGGATGGATACACACTCTCTACACCTCTTTTCATCCCGCTATTCCGCCCGGAGAAATGGAACCACCCACACAAAGGAAAAAGAAGACTGGACAAGATGTCCAAGATTACATAATTTGGAGGCTTTATGTAACAGAAAGGGCGAGTCAGTCAGCTGGAACAGGCCTTTTTAGGGCTCTTTTCTGTGTCTGACAGTCTCGCTATTTCCTTTTAGGAGAAGACGGATGGATGGATGGGTGGACGGATGGATAGACGGATGGATTGTGTGCCACTGGCAATGCCCCAGAGCGGTACCTCTGTGACAAAGAGTGGCACAGATGGCGGCCCAGGGCAGGCCGGCGTTCAGGGTACCAAATGGCATGCCACAACAGGTCCAGATGGACTCAGGCTCTCAGTTTTATTTTTTGCCTTTGAATAGATGGCGAATAAACAGCGAGAGAGACAGAAGTGCAAATAAACAGAGAGACAAAAGTGAGAGTGTGAATAGGCAACAAGATGAACTAATTGATCATGCTAACTTTCCATCTGCCCACTTTTGTGTTTCGCACTCAAAGAAATCTACCAGCTGGACCTTTAAATGGCCTCTATGCTCTCAGCTTCAGAGTGGAATCGAACTCATATATATATATATATATATATCAGCTAAACTCTTGATGTCCTGATTCGTTGTTTGTCATATTTCAGGCTAATTTTTGTGACTCAGTTCATATTATATGGCTAATCTGCATTAATAAAATACATTATGTAAGGAGGGTATGCTGCCCAGATTAGGACTCTGATCTGAAACAGACTCGCGGAAAACCTGCCCAAACCTAACATGCATAAACTCATTTTCAAAAGAAAAAAAAAGAGACCCAGTCCAAAAGATACCTCAAGATAGTTCTGGTCCAAAAAGGACCCTAGAATAGCCAGAATCAGGTCGGCAAACTGTTTACTCCCAACACAAAGTGTTCATATCTAACCTATGTACACAATGTCAATGTTGACATGTTTGTTTTCCATTAATATCAAGTCCTGGCAGCTAAAGCATGCTAAAAAGGTTTTAATGGTTATGTTTTGGCATCTTACACTTTGGCAGCAGCACTCGGTTGAGAATAGAGAAAGATCACGGTTTTGCCGGCTTGAAGCATAACACAAGATGTGCTGACTTTTTCTCTTTTTTAACCGAAACCACCATCTTTCCCTATAACCAAGCATTGTAGCAGCCAAACATTCACCATGACTCTGCGCAATATAAAAACACACTTCCTGGTTTAGAAAAAATGTTGACAATGAATATTATCCAGGCAGCAATTATGTTATATAAGCATATTCTGTAGTAGACGGAGGGTTGCATGTTTCATAGGCCCCACAGTGTGACACCTAGGGCTGGTAAACGCCACAATGTTTCTGTGGAGATACTGGAGAATTTCTCTGTATGTGTATAAAACTAATTAAAAATATAGGAGCATGTGCAAGTCCAAATTAATTTCCAGAAACAGAAGAAGTGTCGCTTGCCCTTTCCTTGATGCTCATTTCCATTTCACCCAGATAAGACCTCTGATAGCTGCTTGCAGTTCAAACCTGAGAAGCCTGCAGCATTTACAGAGCGTGGGCAGGAGGGAAAATTACTCCTTTGAGAAAATGAAAGCAAGTCCGTCTCATGCTTATTGTGAAATATAATTGTCCGAAGGCTGTGAGTGATTGAGTGTTATTTCACAGATCACCCATCGAGGCAGCGTCCGGAGGGGATAAAGGCTTCATTGGGAACGGAGTGCGAAGAAAATATTTTCTTCAGCAGGAAATTACTCGAAAGAAATCCCCATTTTTTGACAAGAGAAGTCTTATACCAGCTTCAGTGTCCTTAAATTTAAAACCCACAGGAAAGAGTCAAATAGCCTTGAACTTCACCTGTGGCGACCTTTGAGCTCGCGTATCAAGGGCAAACGTGAAATGCGAGGATATTATGGTTTCAGCAGGAATTTCAAATGATAACAGCACGCAGCAGAAAATATTGGCTCATTTTTCATCCAAATACCTCTGCGAGGGAAGACTCTGTGAGGGACATCTGTCCAGTGTTGACGTTTAACGTTGCGCAACCTTTGAAAAAACAGCTCAATGTCTTAAAGGTTACTTTGCTCCTTTTGTTTGAGGAGGGAAACCCGCTGCTCTCTAATGACCATTCACAAATTACTTCACATTCCCTGGGAGGAAAAATAGAGCAGCTTATTCTATTCTTAGATAAGCTATTCCCTTGCAATTAGCATCTATCGGTGCAGACTGTCCATAGTAATCTAAGTAAGTATAATTACAAATAAATATCTATTCTGAGGGCATGCAGTAAAGGGTGGCAGGAGAAAGAACCTGAACATGTGTGAGTAAAGGTTTTACACCTCGAGCATTTTAAGACTAAGCGAGGACCAGTTGCAGCGATCAAAAACTCTTTCATTGTAGGTTTATGGGTATGTGACTGTTTTATTAAGATAGAATTGAAAAAATGCGAATCTATCTATCCTTTAAACACATAGGTGGAAAACGCACATTTGAGGAAGGGGCGGGTGAAAAAAATCAATTCATATAAGATTAATGATTCTCATTTTTCACGAATCAATTCATGGATTCATGGAAGTCGATTTCTCGAGCAACCGCAGTACCAGCACCTGGATGATGTGCAGCCAGCACAACACACACACACACACACACACACACACACACGGTTATCTTGTAGTTCATCTTCAAAAAAGGCAAGTGTTTGGATACATTTTTAATGTAATAACTTAATAATGATGTCTTTCCCTGGTACTGATGCAGTAGAGAGGCTGCTCTTCATGCTGGAGAACATAGTTGCCCCCCCCCTCTCTCTCTCTACTCCAGAAACACACACGCCAACTTTCACCCAGTGATTTTGGTCAGTAAATTAAACATTCATTTAATTATTCTCATACAGGCAGAAGACTGTAAGATGTTTCCAAATTAATGCAGTTTTCTAAATCAAAAAGCTGCAGACTCCCACACTTTTTTTCTGTTAGCGGCCTTAATCATGACCATTTAGCTTGAACCTGTAACAGGATACAAGTGAACCATTTGGTGCACGAGTACAAGCCAAAACACAGCGCTGCACTTTTCTACTTATCCTGTGGAGAATAATTCTGAATCGAACCGTAAGATTCCCAAATTTCCCACCCTTACTTTGGGAAAGACATTGTGTAAGCATGACTCCTTGCTTTTCCTAAGAATCCAACCTGCGATATCATCAGGTGTCAAATCTGGAGCATCTCTACGGAAGATGAACTGGGAACGACCCCTCCGATTTAAAAAGTCAAAATCGCTCTATACAGTATATATTTCTTCTGTTTTTTTTTTTCTCCCCACGTACAGTAGCGGCTCCGGATTTGCACATCTTAAAAGGCATCACTCTCACTTCTCTGGCAGCTGTGTTCTGGAGAGGTTTGAGCTTGTACAGAAACTAGACCACATTGAATAAGCCATAAATTATTAAGCTGCAGTAGTATTCCTCACAGATGAGGCATAACTAGGACACATTCCAGCACGGAGTCTGGAGGCTGCTGGGAGTTTTAAGGTGGAATGTTGTGTAGTCTGTCTCAGTAGAAGAACATGCTGTACTGTATCATAATGTACCCGACCGTACTGTTATGCGCTGCCTCCTCTTCCTCTGCATCCTGTTTCAACCCTGTTTGCGTGTGTGTGTTTGAGTGTGTGTGTGTGTGTGCAAACCCATCTGTAATGTAACTGTTCTCAGCCAGTGTGTGTCGGTCATGTTGTGGAGTGAAAAGGAAGCCTGACAAGAGTAAGGACACACGTATATTACATATACATTCACACACTCACACAATAGGTTTTGTGTACTTAAATGCCAAACCTAATACTCCACTCGGACATATATAAAATGAGCTACCAAGAGCTGATACTTAGATACATAGTTTATTTGGTTTTGACGATTTTTATGCCAAAATATGAATATGCTGAAGATGCAGGATAATCCAACAACAACATTACACCTAGCTCAACTTTTGTAGCTACCTTGAAACGTAAAAACCATAATTCTACAGCTAAAGGGGACGTATCATGCTTTTTGTCTAAGTTAAAACATGGTCAAAGTTCCAAAAATGCTCCCTGAAAGTCGAAAGCCGGGGCGTCATCCTGATCTGAACGTTACCTCTACTTCCTCGTCGTGATGACATCAGATTATTTGCGTATGCCCACAAAATGCCAGCGTTCTGTTGCCTTTGTTGCCGAGGTTACTCCATGTGTTGTTCGCGTCATCCGCTCACATGTTTCGGATCAGAGTTTGGCTTGACCGCGTACGGATTCATTTAGAAGTTGACATTTAGAGTAATCCTACTGTTTGTTTTACATAGCCTCTGGAGACGGAGGAAGCCTCTGGGAACTCATCAATCAGAATCGGCGGAATCAGAGCAGAATTGCCTCACCCGGAGACAGGATCCAAAACAGCCTGTTTCAGACAGAGGCTGAACTGAGTTGCTGCATAAAAAGCCAGTATAAGATAAATAAGGAGTTTTTTTTTAACTATAAATCATGCAAAGATATTCCAGTAGAGCTCCAGAATATAAAAATAGACCTGGAAATGTGCATAACACTTCCTCTTTAACTTAACAATTGTTGAGATGGTGGATACAGCGATCATCTCTGTGCAGCTATGTCCCCCAGAGATAACATTTGTATACTATTATACAGCGGCTACTGAGAATTCTCGATCCGATTGGCTGGAAGATGTGGATAATGGGACAGTATAACCAGACACTTATGATGCAAGGTTCACATATTTGAAATGCTATTTTAAGCCCTTAAAACCGTCTTGATAACGTGTGTAAAGAAATTGGACCAAGAGCACCTGCAGGGATATTATGAGTGAGGTGTCCATCTCAGGAGGATCGGACACCTTTAGGTTATTAAAAACATTAACAACCTTTGAAAAATTGATACGTTTTGACCAAAATGATGGACTGATTATTCAAGTTTGTACATTTTTTGCAGGTAATTACCACTGTGGACTGTCAGGGTGTCAGGAGAGCTGACGTTTGAAGCAAGCATCAGTATTCCAAAAGCAAATGTGCTCCTTATTAGTGGAAAGATGTGATTTACTGCTTGATTCATTGACATGACGCATTACGTTGAAACCTTGCATACAAAGACTAAATCCTGCACAAAGAAAAAAACACCAGAGATCAACACATAAACCTGCAAACACCATCAGGCGTCCGGTATTTGTGCTTTGTGCGAAAAACAAATTCACACTTTGTTTGTTCTTCTATTATTTCTCTTTGTAGGGAAGAATCTTTTCATGCCAAACTGCACGCTGAAATCTGCCTGTTTAGTGTTTTATTCGCTCATAACAAAAACACACACCTCGTCACACGTGGCTTGATATCCACTCTGCACGCTGGCACTCATCCAACCTAAAGTTCCACTTTAAAACAGGCTCGCCGCAGATGTACCGTTGTTGTTTTCACCGCACAAAAGACTCTGTGGGAGGCAACAGCAAGCTGTGACAACCAGTTTAAAAAAAAAAAAAATCAACATGAATGAAAAAGCACAAAAGACGAGTTAAAAACAATTTGCATCATTTTCAGGGCTGGTGGACAATTTTAGAAAAACACATTTTCTTTACTGATAGGAGCAGAGAATTGGAGGTGAAGAGGTTGTTTAAGATAATGTAAGTTGTGAAGTTAAAGTATTTCCTTCTCATATTTCAGCTACAAACCTTCCTGGAAACCTCTACTGCCTTCAGATAGCAAAACATTACAATCCGGATCAAATTATGTTACTTCAAACTAGGTAGAGAATTGTACACCTGAGATAATGTACGGCAACTTATTATTTTACTGCAAAATCTCTGATTGGATGATAAATATATTTTAAAAAACTTTGCATAATTCTCACACAAAAAGCACAGATAAAATACTGAAGTCTTGCACTGTGTCTCAAATCGCATACTTCTGTACTTACACTTAACATTTTGAGTGTATAAGTGCGTTCACACTGAGAAGTATGGGAAAATGCAGTGCACTGTGAGTGCACTCAAAACGATCAAAAAGTTGAGTGTGGAACTATGGACACTTCTCGCCCTCAATGGTCGCCATCTTGGCTAGCGGAAGTGAAGGGACCACTTTTCAAACTGGGAATGGTGGCCAGGTACGTTGTAACTACGGTGAACATCGACACATTATACAAAGTTAAGTTATACATGTGTTTTTTAGCACTAAGCACCACTATACTGTTGTCGGATATAAGTCATCAGTATGTTTTTTGGGTTAATTTAGCAGTCTGTAATGATTTGATGGCGCGAATGCTAACGCTAGCTAATGCTAATTTGTGATTGTCATTTCCGGTAAGTGCACAACGGCTGTGTTTGATTTGAGACAACGCTACCCTGTCAAAATTTGCATTCACCCCACCTCCTCCCCCTGCAGAATTACTGTTAAAGATGAAATATAACATTGATGTCATTGCAATTTGAGGGCGAACAATCACTCAGGAAGGTTGTATCAAAATCCAGTTTTCAGGCCAAACAGTTATATTTTCATTAAAGGAAAAGTTCTGCAATTTGAGAAATCTGCATATTCACTTTCTTGCCTGAGAGTTAGATGAGATGATTAATGCAATGTAATAATCATGTTATACAGTAAATAGTCACTTCCTGGAATCTTTTTGTCACTGTGAGGTTGCCAGGCAACCAGTGGAGAAATATTGTAGTCCCACATATAAACTTGTACTGATTAAACAAAGACATATAACGTCTTAATTAGAAATGAATTTTGTAAACTTCAGACAGAGCCAGGTTAGCTGTTTCCAGTCTTTGTGCTAAGCTAAGCTAACCGGCTAAGCTAACCGGTTGTTGGCTGTACCTTTATATTGAACACACAGACATGAGAGTGCTATCAATCAAATGAAAATATGTCCCAAAATATAAAAACTATTAATTTAAAATGTGCAAACTTTAAGCGAATTTCTGAAACTTCACATAAAGATCACTGTTCACTGAAAGATCACATAAATAATCACGCACCAGTAACTCTGATACATGAAGATTTTCAGTGCTGCTTCCCACCTAAAATGTGTTTTACTGAAACATTTTGTCTTCTTCTGATTCATGTGTCAGTTACTGTTTTTTTTTATCAACCAAGGACATTGTGGTCTTTATTTTCTAGTCTTCGTGGTGGGGTGGAGGTCTGTAATGGTGGGTGGTAGAGTAACATCAATTTTTTTTGTCTACAGTAGAAGAAGCAGAAGCAGGTACCACATCTTCTCCATTTGGATATGTCACTCTTCCACCTCAGTGCAAAGACTTTTTTAATATTTCCTCTTATTGTCTTTTTTATTTCTGTGTGTTTCCTCTCCAGGTTTTTAGGCACAAATATAAAATGCTCATAAAACAGGTTAATAGAAAAGTATTTAAACCACTGAACTGAGCCTCATAAAGTAGCTTTGGATCAGCTGAGTCAGATGGGAAATAAATGAACTGGAGTTGAAAACAATTAACCTAATCATCAAATTAGAAAAGCATGAATTGGAATAATAAAACTCACAGAGCTTAAATCAGCGATGTCTGCTTGCAGATTTTATGGATAATTAATGTTTTTATCTTGTTTTCGTGGGTCAATAATAAATCAACAGCACATTGTTTATATTGGTGGATCGTTATCAGACACTTTTCTATGTAAAACCTCAAATTATCACTGAAAATACTAAGGACACAATCTCATTGTCATAAATGGTAGCAACATCCAAGATTCTGTTAATCTATACATGTTAGTCACATTAAAATGCAGTCATGCATCAAGAACAACTGTCATTGAAATAAATAAACTTCCATTAAAGGACAAACGTGTTCGACACATCAAGCATGATCTTGATATAAGACACAATGAATATGAGGAGATGTTCTCTGCAGTAGGTTAATCACTGGTAAGTTATATAACCATCAGCTGGAGCACTTTAAAGAAAGACCGGTGAAGATGATCAATGTGGATTACTCCCCTCTCAAAGACCACCACACATAAAGAACTCTGTGTGAGATTTAATGTAAAGAGATTTAACCTGAATTACAAAGCGCTGTAAAGGGAAGCATCCTTAACTGAGAGATTCATTCACCTCGTTTAGCCGAGTGAACTCTCGGGCTTATTAACACATCCAAGAAAGCCCAGTCGATACTTGGGCCCTGTGGAGACAGTTAGTATGAAGTCGTCTCAAAGAGAACAAACTTCTCATGAAAGGAAACAAAGAGAAGCTTCTTTACAGTCTGAGAGGGACTGTTGTGCACATCAATTGAGACGCACTTGTTGGTCTTTTAATCGGCTCGGTGCTACTCAGACATGATGATGCATTGTTGTTGCAGAGAACTTCAGGGCTTCACATTCATTATGAAGTCTCCACTTGATGCCATTTTCCTTTCATAAAAAGATCTTTTTCTGTCATAGATGATTGAATTCATGATTGGTTGGACGTTACATAAACTCCTTGTACACTTATATTTGGTAAGGACACTTCTTTTTCTTCAAAAAACTTCCAACTGAGATCCAGCTGCGCCCTGAAGAAAAATGAGCAAAAGCTGAAGTCTCATAATGAATTTATCAGCCCGAATTTTCAGCTGACATGAAGAAAAGTTTAACATTTGTTGAGCAAATTAACATAGAACACAAAGTAATGATGATATTTGGATGTTATTTGCTGATTAAAAAGACAAAGATGTCCCCTTCTAATGTACACAATCTTTAAAAGTATCTGGTTTTATTAGATATTGGTTCAAAGAGAATAAAATACAGTCATCTGAGATTCAAACTGAGCAGCTCCACCAAAGCACTGATGAGTTAAGAACCTCAACTGTATATGACTGTCGATGCCCTTCAAATGACCCTTTGACTAACGTGGATCTCACTGGTGCGTTCTAGATGACTGGCAGCACACAGAGCCACCATGGGGATTGTATTTCCAGCCTTGATGTATGAATATCTAACTATAAAGGAAGGACTCTCTGTATCTCCCTCTGTCTGTCTGTCATCTCATTAACTTCACACTTGGTGGGTGTATTGCTGGGGACCAGAGGAAGTGCAGTGTAGAGTGTGAGCTCATTATACTCATTATAACTGATAAATTAATGAGAATTATTACTTTATTATTACTTTTAGGAGCAGCTTTTCTAGCCTTTATGGCACTGGTTTAGCAGCCAATCACAGATGTTACTGGACTGACAAACTGAAACCACAGAAAATAAACAATCTAAGAGCCCAATATGATTGATCCACTTCTTCTTAGGGTGCACATTTTTTCTGAAGCTCACTGTTATGTATTTTATTTTAAGATGCAGCCCTCATTGTACTTTAAATGACAAAAGAACATTTATTTACAATTAGAGTACTAGGCCAAGCAATCGGCCCGTTATGAACAGCCACGTTTTGAATAGGCACTGCGCTATTTAACTTTAAAAGGCTTTATAACTTATCTTTAAATACAGATGCAAGAACAAAGGCTGTTACAGAAACAGACAGCAGGTACTTTATTATCATCATCAGAGCGGACACGCCACAAAACAAGCATTGTAACATTTCCCAGGTTGCCAAACTGCAACCTAAATCCATCTAAAACATACCAGACTCTTTATAAAGTCTAGTGGACCAACGCTCAGCCGCAGATGTTCTGACTAAATTGGCCGCCTGGGTCAACAGTCAGGATGCTCACGTCACGTAAAGGTTTTAAACATTTATTGTAACAACCTGTATTTTGTGCGGCTCTGCACATGTGATGCTCTAGAAAAAGGCAGCAGCGAAGGCAGCAGCGAAGGCAGAACTCAGCTTTGTTGTAGGCAGACTGAATGAACGCCAAAGAATTATATAGACAAGCTATTAAGAGAAGTAGGTCGTGGACATACATGATTAGAGGCTGTATGGAGCATGTTACTATAAACTGACCTCCGTTCTTGCCTGAACTATCACGAGGCTCCATTTTCAATGACATAATAACATATGACATTGCATACCAGGCCAACGGAAATACACAAATGGACACAAAATGAGGTGAAAACATGTTAGCTCTTTACGTTAGACTAAAGCAAAAACCTATAAATTTCAGTCTACACAGTGACAGACAGGCATTCAAAATCTACTTATTAGGCATTTGCACTGAAAAAGCTGAAAGATTTATTTTAATTTACTGTCAGTGTACCGCAAAATAAAATAAACAGTATCAACACAGCTTTGAGAAGAAACAGCTCTGATCACAGCTGTTCATCTCTGACAAAGAGGAAAGAACAAACAAATGAAGTGAAGTCTGTGTTGTTGCAGGCTGCTCACAAATGGTAAATGGACTGTACTTGTCTTCTGACCACTCAAAGCGCTTTTACACAACGAATCACATTCACCCATTCACACACATTCATACGCTGAATGGGTACAGGGGCTACCATGCAAGGTCCCAACCTGCCCATTAGAGGAAATCTAATCATTCACACAGTGATTGCACAGCCATCAGGAGCAATATGGGGTTAAGTATCTTGCCCAAGGACACATTGACATGCAGACTGGAGGAGCCGGGAATCAAACCGCTGATCTTCCAATTAGCAGACAACCCGCCACAACAATATTAAAGATGAAAAACATCATTTGACAGTAATAGTGAGGCACTACTTTTAGTTTTAGAAGAAGATATAATAAAGTTTTTCATTTTACTGCCACTCTTCCAACATGGCGGCATATGCCACTCATAACCACTGGATACCAGTCTCCAAAGGTGCGATGACAGGCCTCTAACTGAGAATCTGTACTCTAGTTTCTGTTTTATTTGTCATATCTCTCCTCTCTCGATCCTCATCTTCTCAGGGTCTCTTCTTTGCTCACCAGGGAATCATATCCTGACAAGCCCCCCTGTAGGAAGCCAGGGGATGTTCCTGCCCCTCTGCGGGGAAAATAATTAGCCTTATCTTCTTCTGTTCTCTGTCTCCTTCACACCCTCTTTCATGCCTGTGGCCATGTGTGTAAATTAGCTACTTTCTACCTCAGTGTGAATGGGTTCCTCTGTTAGAAAACTCATCCATGCCTCGCCTGCATAACGAAGAGTTCGGCTTTTGTTCTGCGAGGGAGTCACACGCCACCGCGCCCCAGTTTTCCAGCCTCCTCAATGTCATCCTCAAAGAAAACCAACAGTTCTTAGAAGTAATCATACTGTGAAAGTAGCTGGGAAGTTAGAGCAGACAGGACTGACTGTTCAAATACTGGTTAGGAAGATCTTTGAGCAGATTTCACATGTTTAGAAAAATAATCCACAAACACTGGGCCTCATGCAAGAACATTTTCACATTCTTCTCCTAAAATCTTTTCTTTTCTGCTCTCATATGCTCATTGAAAGCAGTTTCACATGTGTATATCATCATGTTTTGTATCACAAAGCATCATTCTCTGATATATTGTTACACCCTTACATATTCGTACGGGTCTTTTCCTCAGTGGCACTTTTCCACTGAAGAGCTGTTCAGTGGTGTAGAAGACTGAACACCTCATGTAAGAATGTGAAGCAGGCTGTTGCTGAGAAGTGCAAACATGCAGTCAACATCACCTGGATAGATAGAAGATGAAATAGACAAATGTGTGCAGAGGACCGAGCCGACGGTCAGCACAGGCGGATATCTGAGGGAAAAGACAGTTTCAGGGTCAGTGAAGACAGGGTGTTATTTTAAATAAACGCAACCAGGCGGATAAAGGTTCATCTCAGGTTTACACGTATAGGAATAACAGCACTGAGGTCACATTTGCTGTTGGCGCCAGCAATGTGTTTGGGTGGATGACGAGTGTGGAAATACAGACAATGCAGTGTATATTCAAATTATGAAAAATGTATTTCTGTGTTCCACTCAAGCGGCAACTAACACGGCTCTGAAGCCAATGAGGAAGTACTTTAAAGTGCAATGCCACCGACGGCCACTAGATGCTGGTTCCGATGGACATCAAGGATTCAAAGGATTCAAAGGCTTGAAATAAACAAGTTATCAATGCAATGAAATTCTTAGTTTGCTATGTCTCTACTTGATGCCATCAAGTAGGGGTGTGCCTGAATACAAATAGATTATTCGACAAAGCACAAATAGTGGGTTTCAAACGAATATTTGTTTCATACAAACATTTTAAAAATTATTTGTTTTTGGGAAGACAAAAAAACCCCATGTCAAATACCAGTTCACAGGTCGGTTACATTGTTATCTCAGTCTCTCCTCTGCTCCACTGTTACATCTATCAGGGGTAAGTCCCAAGGGACTCTCCATAACCTGTTGTTCCCCTTCTCCTTTCCACAAAGTTAGGTTGTAAAAAATAGGCAATATATGAAAAGTGCAAAGCAAGAATCACCTTTGAGGTTCTTCTACATGTTACATGGTGTGCTGTCTCTGTGTTATGGGTGTATAAATAGGTAGAGGTCTGTCTGCAATGAGGTGATGAATAAAGTTTTAGCTCAGTAGTCAGCGTAGTCGCCTATGATCTGAGAGACTCCAGTTCAAGACCCGATGTGGGGACCTCCTTCATAAGGTAGTTTATTCATGAATTCTTATTATAACACTTTAATTTTCTAAAATTAAAAGTGTCATAAAAACAAAAACAGGATAGTTTTGCTGCCTCAACAAATACAAATACTGGGCTCTCTGTAAATCCCTACCATCAAGACACAGAGAGACGTCTGCCACAGTGGGCGCCATCTCGGAAAAAAAAGTATTTAAAAAGTGTCAACTTCTTTCTAGAAATACTAAGTCAATCATTTTTTCCTCAATTGCTAAATTCCCCTAAGAAGTGTTCTGGTGGTCATTTTTGAAATCATTGCTCCGTTGATAAGTTTTGAAGACTTATAGTAGCTTTGATGTCTGCCGTGTGGGCATTGATTGACAGCTGTGATTGCTCGCTACGTCCATCTTTATATCGATGGCTGACGAGCAAAACCTCCTATCTGAAAAATGCGTTTTTTTGAGAAAACTAAAAAAACTTGTTTTCTTGCAGAATGCTATTTGTTAAGGATACCCAATACATAATACACTGTTTTTGGACTATATTATCATATTATGTGTTAACAATATCGACTAGATATTAATGCCTCGCAAAGTGCAGATAAGAGCTTTTGCACTTAGTGCAAGTTGGAAGCGTTTCTACAAAACACTGCTCTAAATTAAGTTAATAATTAAAATTAAATTAAAAATAAAATTAAGTTTGTTTTCAGGTAAAAAGATGTAGTAAATGTAATAGTTACTACATTGCAGTATACTAGGGTCAGAACTTCTTAAGTGGGAAATTCCTTAAATTCAGTGTATTTGCTTCCTGGTCCACTGGAAATGAATGTTCAGTGATTGTGTAACCCACTCGTGCTGTAGCCTCTCTCCACACCCAAGGACTCTGCATTGTGTTTTTGTTTTGTTGTGTAACTTTTCTGTCACAACGAAGGGCGGGATTATCTTGCAGAAAGACTGAATATGAGCAGCCTTCCTGGTTCTCATCATTCAAAGTGAAATCCGCCAACCAGAAAATTCTGCAGATAGGAGGTTTTGCACTTTGGCCATCGATATACGGTCTATGGTTCTACTATACACCCATACACTCATCACACTGTGTTGAGGTATTTTTGGGCATCTCATGTCTTTATCAGACAGATGACAGTAGAGAGATGACAGGAAATGAGCGACAACATGCAGCAAAGGTCCCCGAACAGATGTGAATCTGGGATGTTGCAGTTCATGGTCGATTACAGTCTATTAGGGTGCTTAGATTCAGTTCTCTCACTCATGAATCCTTCTTCTTTAGTTGATAAACTTATCTAATTCCCCATCATTGATCAGTTATTTATTTCATTTTTATGGCCTTATGTATACATGCGCTATTAATGGTTTAAAATGAAATAAACCGTCATTCAACTTACTGTATATATTTTCATAGAGTTCAAAATTTCAGCTTTCAGCAAGTGAGAAAACTTCCACAGACAGACAGAATGGGGTTACTGCATGTATCTTCTCACCATTTGGGTCAGAGAAATATACAGCAGATCTCCTAAAATATATTATTTAAACTCCTGCCAGATTATTAAGACCAAAGAGACTGTTGCTTGCTTTTTCCTCCTCACATATAAATAGGTTTTACTCATTTGCACCTCCCCAAAACCTTTGCTGACTCTATTTGGTTTGCATATTTAAAATTTTAAAGAAATTGTTTGTCTTCTTCTCTCTGCATAGACGCCATATTAGTCCTTGCAATAGTAATATTACAAAAATGTAATATTAATTACATTTTTAACCTTAGAAAAGCATCAAGAAGTTAAGAATTAAGAATGATTCTAGTGAAGCTTTTGCAGGATCAATATTTCCACCTTCATCCCTGAACCAGACTGGATCTTATGCATACTAAACATCACATACAGTGAGGGCTGATCCTCTGGCAGGGCAGCAGCTGTGGTCAACTCTTCAAAAGCCGCATCGTGGAATGATTGTGCTTAAAGCCGACAGCAGGAGGTTCAAATGTGGCCTTTACAGATCAAACGGCTACCGTCGCCTCCAGGCATCGAAGGCCCAGGCACACTGAACCGTGGCATTTTGAGGCTGCACAGTAAGGCATGAATATGTAGCCGTGAGTTTGTAATAAAAAAAGTACTCCACTTCCAATGTGGGTAAAATAAAATAGGATGGAGGGGGGGTTGGCTGTGCAAGGGGCAATGGTAGCCTAAAGTCAGAGAGGCGGGCTGTTGACTGGAAGGTTGTCACTCTGAGTCCCAGACCTGCCAGGCAAATCTAACTGGGTAGAGAAAATTATGAAATTCCCGCTCCTCCCTCAGCACTGCTGTTACGTTGCCCTTGAGCAAGGTACTAAATCCCCTATTGGCCTACGGCGACTTTAGTAATTGTACTCAGCGGTTTCCAGCTGTGAGCTCAGTAGGAAACATTTAATACGAGAACGGATGGTGCATGAAAGCCAGATATGCTCAAGCAACCTTCTGTGGATGAGTACAATTTTTAAAGTCACATTCCTTTCATAAGAATAAAGATCGGTTTTGCTACTCTTTATTGCTGAGTGATAAAACACAACCGTGATGAAATCCAACATTTGCAATGCTGGGATTTTTCTATGCTCCAGTAGACGTTAATAACACATTTTACATTTTTGGCAGAAGCGCAACAGCTGGTTTTTTGGACTAAAGAGAAAAGACACTTGCAGAAACCCAAACTTTATTCCAAGAGGATAGAGAGGTATCATCATCTCATGGAAATAAGTGCTTTGTGTCAAAGATGGAAACAAGATTGTACACAGTTGTGATTGCTTGAAGATGGTTGGTTAACTCGTTTTGTTTTTTTCTATCTGTGATATTCTTTGGCTTACAAATACAAACTGATAGTTATTTAACCAAAAAGTCCTCCAAATAAAAATTAAAAAAAGTTGTCCATGCCCTTAAGAATTAAACATATAAGCGTTCTGATGCCACTATTGACACTATGACATTGTTTGTCAGTGCCTAAATGTTTGGGTTCAGGTTTGGTTAGGTTTCGGCAAATTGTTTCGGTTAAAAATGACAAGTTTAAGGTTAGGGGACCTTCGTTGTCATGGTGACAGTAATAACCACTTAAGGTTAGGGATCATGATCATGGTCATGCTTAAAATAAACTAACGTTGACTGTCAAGGAAATGAACATTGATCTCATGTTCAGCGTTTTTCTGAAATTTGATTCGATCATCCACCCCGACCTCCTCCCTCAGCTGACGTCCCTCCTGACAGACGAGAGCCGGGGTGGAGGGCGGCGTCACTTGAACGTACAGACAGTTGTTTTTAGGGGTTTGCAGTAAGTGGTCAGCTGACTGTCAGCTATAGTCTTTGTTTAAGAGCATTTTGGATTGGATAGCCTCTGCCTGGACTCATAATCAAGGCACTGGCTTCACACCCTGCCTGGACTTTGTGTGTTTTTTGGTTTTTTTATGTTCTTGTGTTCTTTGGGGTCTCCTGGTTTGCACTTCTGTTTAGTCCTTCGGTTCATATGGGTTTTCTTGTTATATTTGGGTGTTGGGTTTGGACCTCCTTTTGTTGTTTAGCCTGGTGTGTTGTATACTTTAGTTTAGGTTCATGATGGTTCTTGGACAGGTTGGTGTGGGTTGCATTTAGAGTATTGTGTTTTCTGGGTTTTGGTTTTGTTACTGTGTTTCCCTTGTGTGTGTTCATGTACTCCTCCTCACCTGCCCTGCTTCACCCTCGTTAGCCCTGCTCTGCGTTGTGTCTTCCCCACACCTGCCCTGTATCAGTCTCGTCAGCCCTGCCCTGCTTCTTGTGTTTCCCTCAGCCAGTCACTCCCAGCCTGCCCTTGTGTCTCGTCACCTGTTCCCCATTCCCTGATTAGTTTAGTCTGTATTTAAGGTCTGGTTTTGAGTTGAGTCTTTGTTGGATCATACATTTTGTTTCGTCTGCTAGTTCTGGTCAGCTCTGTTTAACGCTGTTTGCCTGTTCTTGAACATCCACAATTAAAGGAGATTTTTTTCATCAAATCTGCATTCTGGCCTCCGTGTTTGGGTCCACTCATGCTTCCCCAACCTGACAACTGGTTTGGTTTCAGAAAGTTATTAATACACTAATGCTATTATGACATTGTGTGCTGTTGTTATGGCATTATCCATAATAGATGCTCAATTCTAGTGTCCTTTAAGGAGAATATCTATAATAAATAAAACATAACATGATTTCTTACAGATTTTTTTATGTATCAGCATTTTTATTTACTGCTTTCAGTCTGACTTCCAGTAAAGACAAAGTAAAAAATATGTCAGAATTTTTAAAAACATACATATGTCTATAAAGGGCAGACTGAGGAAGGAAAGTTTGTCTAAATGGCTCTATTACCAGCATCATGGAGCGAGCAGATCACCAGTTAGGTAACCACCATGTTCTTTCAGTGTCACCACTTAGTGGGATCTACTCTAAGTGTCCTCATGTGGTTTGGAGAGTCGGTACATGACGGGGCCTCACTTACAACAAACTCAAAGTGTCTGACAGCAGTTACATTTTACACAAGTTCAGCTCTGTTTCTCATATACAACGACCTCTATTCATCCTCCTTTCGTTGCATAACTGATGTCTATCAAACATGATCTGACATCTTCACATCCTGTATCAAACACTATATCTGTAGATGTGAGGAGCAGAGTTATGAAGGTCTCGGGTGGGGGGGGAAGTGCCTCAGGCTGTCAGTCACCAATGGCTGCCATTAAAGGCATATTACATAACCAAATATCTTGAACCTGCACAGTGTGACCCAGAACTGCTTATGTAACCCTTTTTCCAGGCCAGAGTTATGAATTGGGACTTCGCATCTAGGTGACATGTTTGCATTCCACAGTGGGTCACAGCATGATGGATGGTCATCAGGCAGATATCTGTCTCACTGTTTAGCTCTACAATAGAACAGGAGTATAGTACTGTTTCCGAGTATAGGTTCAGATCAAGCCTGGTCTTCAAAACACTTTACTGACCTGTTAGATTTGTTTTTTCCATTTGTTTACAGGCCTAATATAGATATGATATTTCTTTACACGCCCTTCAAAAGTTTCCCATCCATACATAGGAAAGTTTTTATGCTTGGCTGAGGTGGAAAATGTGGTTTATCAATAAAAGCAAAATGCAACAAAGTGCAGAAACAGACTTAGCAAATTATGATGACGCGCATGACGCATGTGACTTAAACATACACTGCAGAGACAAAAAAGTGCAGTATTAATTCACTTTTTATTCTCCGATTTTCTGGAAATTCCTTTAAAATTTGCATTAAATTTATATGGATAACTTGACTATTGTGAACATATTTGATGTTTGTTTTTTTTTTTAGATTCTGATTGTTTTGCCACTTTTGTTTAGTTTGTTTAGTTTGTGACAAGAATGCCAGTTAAGCTCAGATGGCATCCAACTTCCAAACCAAGGCGTCTGATGTCTGTATCCTCTTCTGAGAAAGTTCTGTTAAGTTCGGTTGTTTCAATGTGAAACAAAAAGAACTACATATCTGTTATAAAGCACACTAAAGTAAATGTTCATGTAATAGTTTTATCCAGGGCATTTAATCATTTAATCTCAAGTGTCATTACACAACACAAGTACGCAACTTCTGCCATGTGATCGTATATGTCTGTAACCCTTTATATGCTGGTTATGATCTGTGAAGGATATGGTGGAAAGATAAGTGAATTAATTTGATAAACAAATTAATTCTGTTGTCAAAGGTTGTTATTTCCACCTACGAAACATTGCCAAATTGAAACCTCCTCCTCATTCAACTACTTGACTGTCAAAATCGCTCTGATTTCCTCCGGTCTGGACTACTGCGACGCCCTTTATTTGGGTGTTAGCCAGTCTTCCCTGTCTCGCTTGCAACTAGTGCAGAACGCTGCTGCTCGGCTAATAACTTGCACAAGGAAGAGAGACAGCATCACACCTATACTGGCCTCCCTGCATTGGTTACCAGTCAAGTATAGGACTGAGTTTAATGTACTTTTATTTGTTTTTAAGGCTCTACATGGCCTGGCGACCCAGTACATCTCGGAGCTCATCCGCCCCCTTCACAACACCAGATCTCTTAGATCCTCTGGCCATCTGTTGCTCACTGTCCCTCGATTGCGGCTGAGGGGTGAGCTGCTGCCTCAAAACTTTGGAACAGCTTACCTCTTGGAATTAAGTGTTCCCCTTCCCGAGACACTTTTAAGGCCAAACTAAAGACTCACTTGTTCGCTCGGGCCTTTGACTGTCATTAAAACCCAGTGTTCCACTATTATTTGTTTTCTATTTGTTCTTGTTTCTTGTTTGCTGTTACCCTGTCGTGTTGTTTTAATTTATTCCTGATATCTTATTGTACAGCATTTTGGTCAACTGTGGTTGTTTTTAAATGTGCTTTATAAATAAATTTGATTTGATTTGAATCTTAACTTTAGGATATTCTAGCACAGATACATGTTACCAAGCTGCAGGATCACACTCAGATATAAATGTAATGTGTTAACAACTGAATTATGTGCTGTGGCCGATTCTATAATTCCAATTTATACATCTAATCCTTTTTTATATTATGCATTCTTGTCACGATTGTAAAGAAATATTATCAATAGAAAAATATACAATCTGTATGTCAGATGCACTACAATAGACCTCTTGCTGCTCAGATACTCAGAATGAAAATTACATGTTATGTTTTGTGCATTTCTTTAAGTACTAGATATGCCAAAAAGTATGAAGAATGAGGTAAAAATGTACAAACACACAATACCACACAGCCTGGAGTGCATACCGTACCTGCCCCAGACTATTAATAAAAAACACTCAGGCAGAAGTGCCACAGACATTCTGGTTTTGGAAAACAGGTTTTGCTTTATTCATGACTGACGGATGGAAGGTCACCACTTTAAATCCCTGACCAGCTGAAACCAGCGAGAGAGAAAGTGAACGACAAACATTCTCCTTCTCTGGTATTAACTATCGCTGTGCTTGTGCCTTTGAGCAAGGCATTTCATCATTAACTGCTCCGGTGGCCAACAGTGAACTCCGTATGCACTAAAGGCAAGAAATGTTTCTTTCTAAAATGTCAAAATGACTGAGATGATTGTTGGCTACTGTTTAACACAAGTAGTATTGTTAATACTCATATCTGTCAAATCGATGGCTGAAGAGCAAAACCTTCTATCTGAAAAATGCACTTTTTTGTTGTTGTTTTCTTGCAGAATGCTATTTGTTAAGGATACCCAATATATAATACCCTGTGTTTGGACTATATTACTATATTATGTGTTAACAATACTGTAATAACCATACAAACATACTGTAAACAATACCACATAATATACTAATATAGTCCAAAAACAGTGTGTTATGTATTAAGTATCCTTAACAAAAAGCATTCTGCAAGAAAACAACAACAAAAAAGTGCATTTTTCAGATAGGAGGTTTTGCTCTTCGGCCATCGAAATATAACAACACATTTCCAATAAACCTGCTGCATCCAAATGATGAACTCATCAACATTTCGAAACTGATTTGTCACAACAGGCTCATATCTCATTTCAGCAGCTCTGCCAAATGCTCCTGAGAAATGCTGCCTTCAGCATCTCTGTAAACCATTGTAGCCTCATCAGTTGTGTAGTGCTGCTTTTCTTCGATTCATAATCATTTGGTAATGTTACATTTACTAGATATTTTGCATCAGTATTTTGCATGCATCACATGATCTGAACCAATTATAAAACCATTACTGGATGTAAATATTGATATCCAGGTGTGCGCTCTTATTAGTAGTTATAAGTGGGTGTAATTGTCCTTAAATTGGTACACCGCCAGCCCTTCAGCATGTGTACTACTGTAAACTCTAGTATACTGGGATTAATTGTCAAAATCCTTTTTGGTGACAAACTTAGAAATGTTTGACTTTATGAGTTGATGAGGACTGTCTCACTGTACCGTAGATGTTACAGACTCAGCTGGCGCCCACCACATGAGGCTAATCTTTCCCAGTGTTTTGTATGTGTGCAGAGTAAGATGTGTGGTCCTGATGCTGAGCCAACCCCACCCCACTCTCTTCCTGGCTGCCATCGTAAAGATCCTGATTGGACAATCACAAAGTCAAGCTCTCTAATCCAGAGGGTGTAATTTTGTCAGGATGGCTGTGGTTTGTGATTTGTAAATTAAGATTTGAGGTCACTGAATGTGTAGTTAGTTAAAAGTCACTGCAGTCACTGTACGCTATCTGCTCAGCACCAAACGGCAAACAAATACAGTTAGCAACTAGCTGGTGAACATAATGGACTGTTTAGCAACTAAAGAGCCAGATATTTCCCTCAGGAGTTGATAGAGAGCAAAAACAGAGATTAAAGAGAGTGAATATTGGACTTACATTCATCATGTGGACAGAAATACGACTCCAAATGGATGATGATGTCACTCCGTCACCGTTGGATGTGTAAATAAGCAACAGTTTGCTAACAAGTTCAACATATCAACTTGAAAGCTGATGATATGCCAGTGTTGTGTTCACGTCTTGTTTCTGCTGAAAATAAGTAAAGGTCATGTGTCGACATATCCTGCAATTTGAAGAGTTGCAAGAGCCAAATATGAGGTCACGTGATGAAATGTGATGATGAAAGCCCTTATGTAAAAAGAGGGTGGGTCTGCCAGCAAATGGAAGAATGTCGGACAACAATATCATGAAAACACAAAGCTGTAAACAGTTTCTAATGTCTCAAGACGGCAGGTTTCATTGTGTTAAACATAAAGATACTGTGTGATAACAGCTCCTGGCTCGTGATAATACAGTCCCTAAACTATATTTTGTGGTGTGCACCGGATACTGGGTAAAAATGCTAATGTCCCCCTAATGGCTCCATTAAAATATAATTACGTAATTAAATACTTGCTCTTTTTTTGCAATTGAGCGTCTGCATACCCCTCGCTGAACTGATGAATTGAATAAAAATCCCATTTTGGACTCCATCTGACATATTGTACTCTGACAAATCGTCAACATTCGCAACATCTGTAAACAACTGAACATTTCTGGCATGGACGATCATCACTATTTCAGACGTGACGCTTGCTAAATCCTTTCTCTGTATTTCATCAGCAGAGCATTTGACAGCAGCTGAAGTTTACGTGCCAGCGGATGCTTACATACCACTGATAGCTGCACTTTGGCCTCAGGATTAAATCCTTTATGCAACGAGTCCACTCTGTTCTGACGTGCCATCAGTAAAGGTGGAGTGAGGTAATATAAGCCATTGTGTCCCGTACATGGAAATATACAGAAACACTGCTTCTCAGCACTAGTTTCAGCCGTGGATTTATACTAATTTTAGTTCGCTGGTCAGTATTTAGTACAGCAGCAGGATGGTGTATGTGTGATTGGCTCAAAATAAACCTGGATTCATACTTGCAGCCTCTGCCAAGGGAAATAGATGAAAGTTATCTGGTGGAGTGTGTGGTGGATGCATTATGCATTATTGTATCTGTTCAATAAACAATGAATAAAAGCATTTTTTTTCAGTCTTCAGAAATATTCACAGTAACTTTGAACAAATTATCAAGCAAGATAGCCTAAAGTCAAAAACAAGTTCATCATAAAAGTTCATCATAGAGTGCAGGGCTTCAAATTATGGTTTCTGATGATTATTTTCTTGTTTTTTTTTTCTATATTATGTCAGAAAATTGGGGGAAATGCTCATCACAGTTTCCCAGAGCACAAGATGATATATTCACACCTTATTTCATCTGACCAAAACCAAAAAACTTCAGTTTCCAGTGATATAAAACAGAAATAATAAACACATTTCAGAAGCTGACACAAGCAAACATTTGGCGGTTTTTGCTCGAAAAGTGACTCAAGGTCACTTTTATTGTCTCCCTCAGGAGAGAACTGTCTCGGATAAAGGGACAACAACATCACAATAGAAACACATTAAATGAGAACACATGTGCAGACACTAGCCTCAAACATTATCAGAACAGTTTTCAGTCAAGTGCGTCCACTGCTGCACCTTCAAGCAGTGATCATTTTGTAGGTTAAAGGGTACAAAACATATAATGTGTGTCACTTTCCAGTTGTGTATAATCCTTGTTTACTCTATCTACAATAAGGTCATGAAAGGGGAGTCTTATGCAACACACACGCACACACATCAGACATGCATCAGTATAATCTGTATATATATCTCTGAAATTACATCTGATGAAGGACGCTGAGTGTCAACAAAGATATTTCATCGGTGAAGAACATCAGATTAGATTTTCCTCTCAAGGAGCAGCAAATATCTGTATTTTCTTCTGTAAACATCAGCTGCTTTGAGTTTTGTCTTGTTCTCGGTCATATTTAGAGAAAAAAAAATAACATTCCTGACCCCGTCAACTACCAGAATGTCCTCAGTAAAAACCCAAATTAAAAGATAACTGAAGCTCAGTGTTAGTCGTTGGAATGCACTCGCAGCTGTTAAACACCGAGGTTGGTTGATAAAATGAGAAGGTTCACAATTTTATCAAGTTGTCATGTTCATATTCTGTGCATGAGTGTGAGAGAAAGAGGAAAAGCAAAACACAGAGAAAGAGAGAGAGAGAGAGAGCAGGAAGGGATTTAGTCATTTCCCAAACCCATAATAACTCCCTTAGGTGGGCTGTGGCGAGAAAAGTGCACCGTCTGCTTCCACAGCAGAATGAATAATGGAGAGGTTTGTGTATGTGTGTGTGTGTGTGTGTGTGTGTGTGTGTGTGTCTGCAACCCGCCACACAATAATGATAATTGACCAATTAGGTGGCAGAGAGAACCGTAAACACCTGGGGCTCATCCAAGAAAGGTGAAAAAATTACAGAATAATCAGACAGAAACAAGACGAGCTTCCAATCAACCAAGTTTTCGTTTTTTTTGTCAGGTCATCGATAATGTCACACCTTCCTCCCACTATCACACTATTTAAATGAGGAAAGTGACAATTTACTGTTTATAGAATAACAAGGTTCACTCAACAGCAAGGGAAAAAAAAGTTTGAGATTGGTTTAGTATCATTTAAAAACATGAGAATTTGTCGGTGTCATACAAGTTAACTGTATCATTTCATATTTCCGTAAATTTGTACACTGGACTACTGTTGTGCAGTTTGCGTTTATTTGTACCGACTGTGCTGACTGATGCTAGCTGTATGTATTGTTATGCGAGTGTGCCAGTTAGTGCCAATTAGAGGCGTTCGGTACATGTTCAAACAAATCAGTTGTCAGCTCAGCCATGATTCACAGTATGTTACTTCCTCATTAAAAGCTTATTAAAAGACTGCAAAACCCACAGATACGATCATAATGTGATAATTACTGTCACAAATAAGCGGCTGCTAAGCTGTTAACCTTACAAATAGTGCTCTACACTACCTAGTTTAGTGCTGAACTGAACAGGAAGACAGGAGTCGTGGTGTCATGTTTCTGTCCACCTGATCAATATTCACTCTCTTTTAGCTCTGTTTTTGCTCTCTACCAACTCCTGAGGGAACTATCTGGCTCTTTAGCTGCTAAATGCTCCACTATGTTCACCAGCTAATTGCTAACTGTGTCTGTTTGCTGTTTGGTGCTGAGCAGGTAGTGTACAGTGACTTTTTAGAGCTTATTCTCTGAAAACAGCTGCCAGTTGTGGCCGAAAACAATGCTATGAGAGCGCTGAGAGTGAACCGAAACAGTAAAGTTGCAGCTGGACAGATAAAACAGTGAGCTGAAACTCGTTATTAAGCTCCGTAAAGCTGAGAGGAGCTGCAGAGTCGCTGATAATTCTATGTAGGTTCATCACTATGAACCACAACCAACACATTACACACATTACATTACATTTTGTACACTGTAATAATAAGAAATATTGTTTATAGGCACTATAACTGTGATGTCTTGCTGTTAACGGCCTTGTTCACTGATGATGAATCTGCAGCCTGTTGAACTTAATTGTCAAATTTATTAACAATAGTTAGTTTGAATTGAGAAATAAATAGTTTACTGAAATAATAGTTTCAATAGAAAAGGAAGCATAGTGTTGAGGGCGGTAATATGGTGCATAAGAATACAAAAAAAGGAAAAAGGAGTGATCTTGTCACACTGGTCTCCCCCTAAATCAAGTGGTTGCTTCCAGTTTTACCACATTAAAGATGTATGAACAGACTTTAAACATCACAAGATTTTTACTGGTTAAGATGATAAAATCTATTGTGTAATAAGGTAAATATTCAGTGTGATGTCATTTGCAGCCCTACATGCATTATATTAGTTTTCTTACTAATTGTTTACCGTCATGCAAAATGACATCAAGTCGTTGGTTAGAAACCAGTTTGTTATTAAATGTTATTCACATGTTTAATTTATACCAAATCTCATCCTCTGCACTCAAGACTTTTACTTATATAATTATTCATCCACTCATTTCTTCTCATTTTAGCCAAGAAAAACTTGCTAGTTGTGCTAAAAAACTGCATTTAAAAACCTTCTGCAGATTCTACCAGAACATTTATTTTTCACGATGAACAAATTAAAACAAATTGCGTCTCTACGAGATGAAAATGAAACGAAACCGCTAATGAGAGAGAGTCGTATTATCAGTAGACCTCTTCACCCGAAATAACATCAATTATTCTAAATAACCGGGAGTCCCCAGGTGCTTCACATCCTGCCTGGATGTGGCTGAAAACACATTTCATCTGTGGTAAGATTACTGGGAGTACTGGGAGTGCCAACTTTTTATAGTAACTAGGGAGCTTGTTAGTGATTATCATTCACTTTAATTAAACATATTTATTTATATTTCATTTAAACAGCTGCTAGTCATGTGTTTTGTTTTTTTTAAAAATACCTTTGATGAATGATTTCATTGATACGTCCTCTTAGATCATAGAACTCATATGGGAATCATGTAAAAGTTCATAAGTTCATCTTTAATGTGTTTTCCCGCTGCTTTCTTTCGCAGGTTTGACTTCGCTTCATCTCTGTGGCTTCGACCCTTTCAAGTCTCTGCCAAAAACATTAAGCTCCTTTGAGTAATTGCAGTGAGAAGAAATATATCAGTCCCATCATGGTGTCGAACCGTCCTGCGGTTCGACAGGGAGTTGTCTTTAATGTCGTTGAAGAGTTACCCACCAAAAACCGCAAATAAATATCTTTTTCTTGAGTTGCAATATTTAAAACGAATAGCAGTTCAACTGGAGGTCGTATGAATATTGATGGAGTCGGATGCAAAAAACATCTGGATCACCATTAATGGGTCTCAGTATGAATAAATATGATATTTGTGCAGTAAAAGAGGATATACAGGATACACGTATCTCCTGCTACTGTTAAACGTATCCCGACCCCAAGAGACAGTAGTGTCTTTTCTTCTTTGACACTGAAGAAGAAAACGACTTGTTTGTTGGGTCAAAACATACAAATTTGACTCTTTTAAGCTCTTTTTTTTAAGTTCTTACGCCTTTCAATCACAAGAACCTGTCCAATCACAAGAGTTAGAAGTACACAGAAGTTTATATTTGCCTTTCATTCACTATCATCATGATAAAAATGTCATGATAATTATCACATTATTACATTTTAACACAAATTGAAAAAATATATAAATTCGTTATGGACAGGCCCACTGTTGGTTTTTTCATTGTATGTATCCTATCACTCAGTTCAGGCAAATTAGATGTTCTTATCTAATATATAAAAAGAGCCGCCCCTTCCTCGAAATGGTACAACCTTCAAAGCCCTCGTCTGTTCGCTTCGGAGTTTGCTTCGGTTCGCTTGTAGCCTACTACCTGCCTCTCGCCTGAAGTTTGCCATATCAGCCTGCTTTAACAAGCTGTTTTTGAATGAGGCATAATGGCAAGTAAGAGACAACATGAATCTGGTGCTGAAAAACGGAACAAGACGAAACTGAGAGATGAAGCCTGTGCATCCCTTGCTGGTAAGTCCATGTTTTATCATTCTGAAATAGGTCTAATTGGTTTGCTAACACTCAGTGATATTGCTCATAGCTAACGTCAGCAACCCGAGCATTTGGATTTGATGTAGCTCTAAGTTACATAATCTAGATTTCATAATGCATGTCTTTGCAAATAGTTGAAACTTGGGGATAGTCACTGTAGATATTGGGCACCTTATATGATCTCAAGTCAACAAAATTCCAGTTAATTGAATTGGAAGTCAATTGACACAATGCCCCTTAGCCCCGCCCCCATGACCAATTATGCTTAGGGCCCCCAAATGGTTAGCAGCGGCCCTGTGTGTGAGACCACTTTTTTATTGATTGCCAATGTAGCTGGCTTGAGACTTTTAGAGTTTCATAATTTTTCAGGACTTCTTCCAGTTTATATATAAAACCTATATGATATATAAATATGAAACAAAATAAATATAAAATTCTGAGGGAAATACTAAATTCTCTCTGTTTCTTCTGCCACATTTTAAAATACGGGACAAAATATTGACCAACAAATCCTCCTACCTTCTACCTAAACAACAAAATCTACTAGTTGAAGTTCAGAATATTATTACAGATATTAATATACTGCCACAAATCTGTGGTATATTAATCTTTGGAGTATTGTGTATTTTTGCCTCCAAGAGAAGAACCGTTTCTAACAGACAAACATGATACTTAATTGAAACCGACATCGACTGTTGATGGGACAGATTGTCTGTCTCAGGTTAAAGAGGATAATAATGATATGATTGGCTTCTGCACTAATACTGAGCTCCCTCCAACTCCAACTGCTGCTGTATTATAAGTTATATTGCCATGATTTTAATCATTCCACGGAAATGTTATTGTGTTGGCCTTTATAAAGTGTAAGTACACACAAAATCTTTTTCTTTAACGCTGCACAATTAATCACATATGTTAGCATATGATATTAATACAGGTGATTTTTCCAACAACATCCATATTGTGTGTAAAAAAAATGCTTTTTCTGCTCCAAATTAGCTTATAAATAGTGAGTATAAATAGCAGATTAACCTTAGACTCTCTCACATACAGCTGCTGGGGAGCTGGAGAGACGACGTCATACATGAATGAGAGATTTATTCCTTTTATGTGGCAGTAAACGCAACACATGGACTCGCCGATAACCCCCCCGACATCACACACACACATACACATGCATTTCGAGTGTGTAGTTATGCTTCGAGACAAATGAGTATAAAACAAACAAATATTCAGAAACAAACAGTAACCGTGGAATTTTACACATACATTCTTCTTCGATCAAAACTAAACAATATTTCAAAAGAGACCAGAGACAGAAGCTGTTCATCAGAGACAGACTGCATCTACAGAAGGAGATTTAGAGGATCATCTAAAAACGGAGCAGATGCAGCAGACGTTCAGGCCGGCCCGACGGTTTGAGAGACTGTGAGCTGGAAAAGGAGGCTCTTGAAAAAACAGGTGGAGAAGATGGAGGAGTTCGCCACCAAACTGGAAGATCAGATGATACAAGACATGGAGCTCAATCATCTGTTGGTGCAGGAGCAGACGATAAGGCTGCAGCTCCGCAAACAACTGGAGGAGACAAAGGAACAGCTGGCTCATCAGAAGTACCTGAAAGAAATGTTTATCAAAAAAGAGAAGGAAGCGCGCAACGAGCTGGAGAGGCTGAAGAGGCTCAGTGACAAGGAGACCATCGACGCCGTGAGGATCGCCGCTGAAATTGGAAATAACATAAAGAAGAAAAAGAAGAAGGTGCTTCAAAAAGAATTCGAGGAGCTTAAAGTGGCACACGTTACCAGCCGAGAAAAGTTCTCAGCAGAGCTCCGAGCTGAAAGAGAGAAAAACAAGGCTCTGCAGCGAGAACTCAAGCAACTGAAAGTTTTATATCAGACCAGCCCAAAGTATGAAACCGAGCTCAAGGCTGAAAGAGAGAAGACAGATATCCTCCAGAGAGACGTTCAGTCTCAAGCTAAAAGAATGTTAAAAGATCCAGAGCTCATAAAGCAGCCGAGGGCTGAGAAGGACACCTGGCTCGGACGGATGGAAGAGGAGATCCAGATCCAAACGGAAGTGGAAGGACGAGGTGGACAGCCGGGAAAAAAACCTCCACGGTATTCACAATGTCGAGCTGCCAGAAGAAACTCTGGGGAGAAGCTCCAAAACAAAACAAAATAATCTTCAAATTCAGAAACTGTATTCAAAGAAGAAGAGGAAGAGAAAGAGGAAGAGGAAGGAGTCCAAACACACCAAAGACTTTGACACTTGAGAGGACTATTTGGGGCACAAGTTTATGAAAAGTCAATAAAACCAAATAAATAAATAAAAATTCTGACTGTGACTTGTATTTGAGCTGTTCCACTTGTGTTGAGTCTAAACTCTGAATCAAATGTAAAATACTGAAAAAATACTGTCTTCATTTATTTTAACGGCAAATATTAGAGTTGATATCTAAAGTTCTGTATCAGTTAGTGATAAAGTAGTGATCAGTCAACAGGTTCACATTTTAAAGACTTCAACTAAGTACTTGGACATGAAGGTATTGAATGTAGCAGGACCCTGTGGCATCAATAACCAGCGATGCAGGATGATGTCAGCCAGACGCTATTATTATAATACGCAATAAACCTGATTTTAACCTCGACCCCCAACTGGACAGATGTTGTTGGATGTTCAGTTTAGGAGGGCTGACGACACTCGATTAATTTCAGTCATGATAAATAATGACATAATAATAATAATCTACAGTGGGCTTGTTTTAATATTATTAGCGTAGTACTTTACATGTTGTGGAAACTGTAGTGATAGAAACTGCTGTGATGTTGTCACATCTTCTGAGCCACCTGCAGCTTATTATTTTTCTCTTCTTGCTTTCCATTGAAGTAACACGACCATTTTCCTTTTTTTTGCAAAATTTTTGAGGCTGTGGTCATCGTTGTTGTTGTTGTTGTTGTTTTAAACAATTTAATCGTTTAAATTGTCCAATACAAGCACAGACTGAAGAAGGCATAGCAGAAACATCTGTGCATGTTTTTTCCCTTTGTGCTTGTATTGGAGAACTTAAAAATGCTTACGTCAAGTGTGAGCACTCAGGTCTCGTCCAGTCAAACCAGACAGTATGAGCATAAAAATTGTACATTTTGGCTGAGAAAAGGGTGTTTAAAACATGTAGTGAGTTGACACAATGTACAAGATTAATAAAAAAAAAATACAGCATCTGCCCGGCACAAAATATGGGGCATTTTATCTCATATGTTGCCCTGCGCTGCTGTAGCAGGAAATCCTGAGGTCACGACTCCAAAATGATATAGTTTATAAACCCTTTTTTAATATTTGAATCACAGATCATGTCTAACACCATCACAAATAACTGTATCAACCCCTTCTCATTAGGTCTCGCAGGTTTGGAGGATTTGGTTTGCAAATGATGCCCCTCACCCACCGACCCACACACACACACACACATACACACCCACCCACACACACACACACATACACACACACACACACACACACACACACATACATAATCCAACCTCCCTGTAATAAAACAAAAAAAAAACTGCCCTGTCAATCAAACCACACTGAAAAAGGAACAGTCAACCTTCAGTGACATAATGGATGAACACAAACAATGAAACTGCTAATTACACAGTCATTAATTATCTGGCAGCTTTACAATACGGCCCTCTGGATCAGAGAAGTGAAAACAGTCGCTCTTATTACGCCTCTGCAAACAACTGCACACTTGACCTTTTGAAATCAATGAAAGCAGCGCGCTTGGCATTTTACAGAGCTGCCAAAAAAAAAAAACAAGGAAAAAAAAAAAAAACAGCTCACACCTCCGGGAGCTCCGAGCGAAACGATTTGGCAGCTGTGAGATGATTCGTTGTTGAAGCAAACGGGATGAAAAACATTCGAGAGGTTCAGATCATGTATGTACATACAGTATGTCTACTGAGGAGGATCCAGCTGTTAGATACATTGTTTAATATTAAAATGTTATTAATTTTACTGTGTTCATGTTTTAAAATGTTTTATTCCCTCTTATCTATCCTATATGTCAATGTCTTTTATCTATTTTTTATTTAATTGTATTTTAAATCAATTTTATTGGTTTCGTCATTACATTTTTTATCATTTTTATTTTATTTATTTATGTATTTTCTATCATTTATTTAGATAATGTAGATATTGAGGTCCCAGTATTAATAATAAGAAAATAAATGAAATTTAAAAAAAAGAAGAAAACATGTCACATGACACAAAAACATAAAACATGTGTGCAGTGCTTAAATATATAAACGGCTGAGTAAGAATCAAGTTCATTAATCTAAAATTGTTTTATTGTTTGCGTTCGTTCTGTCTTATTATCAGCTTGTCAGTCATCTGTGAAGCACTTTGGATTGCACCAACATGTACGAAAGATGCTATACAAATAAAGTTTGATTGAAAATAACAGTAGTTTGGTGGTTTAATGTCATACAAACATATCGACAGGAATATAACACTCATTTCGTCCGGTATTTGCAGCTGCTGTCATGTGACAAATGAGCCAACAGCCAGTTGTGCCAGACAGTGCGTGCGAAGTTACACAACCTTATCCTGTTGTACAATTTAACAAATGACTTAACAAATGTAATCTCACTTAACTGAATAAAAAGCCTTTTGCTCGCCACAGGCCAGAATTGATCATGAATAAAACATGAGTCAAACCCTCCGCCCCCTAAATATTAAGAGAGAAAATCCCCCTCTTTGAGGCTAACATTTATGATTTGTGTCTCCGTACAGTACAACGGCACACAAAGACCAGCTGCTTATTATTTGATCTGGAGTCCCATTTATTAAATAACTAATGTATGCATCGTGCAGCCCGGAGCATCTTAAATGCATAAATTTAAAACAGATTTTACGAGGCTTTGTGTTCGGACGTGATAAGAGATTTTTTTTTTTTTTCTCACCTCGAGGCTTCAGATGTGATTTTTACAGCTTTTGATATTAAAGGACAGTTTGGACAGAAAGAAATAAAGACGTGCTGACTGCAGGGCCGCGAGACAACACAAACTAAAGTAAAATGCATTTTTGCATATATGTGAAGTGATGTGTCTGCATGTCCTCAACCGTCCTCTAACAGTAAATGTTATTTGCCACCATTACAACAATACTCATAATACTCAAATGTTTTATGGCTGAAAGCGTTTTGTTTATCTCACAAGTTTCAGGCACCATTTAAAAGCTCCTAACAACTCAAATCTGGTCAAACGCAGTAGAGAAGCAGACTTATTGAATATATAATATCATGTTTTCATGTTTCATTGCTGCTTTAGAACCATTTTCCTTCTTGTTTCCTTTTCTTTTCATTTATATCTTTAATTGTATGTGCTCAGTTATAACGAAAAATGTCCTAAAATGTTCACGTTAAAATGTTTTAATGAGAATTTTTTCTCCTTTAACTACTTTTCACATTATAAAAATATATTTTATATTTTGTGTTGATTGATGATGATATTTTTTATTATTACTGCATATTAAATGATTCTATCTTTCTGTCATTATAACCACATATGAAGGTTTCATGTTATAACAACAAACCAACTTTTGTTATTACAAAAAAAAGTTAATTATGTAAGAGATGTGTTTATTTTGTGTAATAATGACAAAGTTTCATGGTATAACAAGATAAACTTAAAATACATTTCTTTCTAATTTGGCCTCAGGTAAAAATGAGAAAAAATATAATAATAAAAGGATTTAACAAGGATCTTGTTAAAATTAGAGAATTTGGTACATTGGCAGCAGAAACCTACAATAATCTCAATAGTTTTTTGCTCATAAATACATTTCTTAGGGCTCTTTCTTTCTTTTTTCTTTGCTGTTACACTCTGTACTTCTTTTGTCTCCCACTTCCTGTGTTATCATCACTTGTGCCAGACTTTCATCATAAAAGCACTGTAGAAATACAGCGAACAAACAGTCCCCGTTTCAAAGCCACAAAACTGCTTTTGAAATTCTTCTTTTGCATAATATCACAAACGGTGCGGATTCCGATAAAACACACACATTTCACAGCATTGTTTTGATTGTTTTTTCCCATCCGAACCAGGAGGTGAAGCTTGGTGGTTCCTCTCATAATGTCAGCTGACTAATGTTGAGTTTGAGCTTACGGATCACTGCCTAAACTCATTACCTTCACTGTTCCCACCACACTAACTGCTGACTGCTCGTAATTAAAGACGTCTGATGCTGGCATCATGATCGAAGTACATAAAGTGTGGTATCACAGCAACTCATACAGTGTAGTATTGTATGCTCAAAATACAACTTTCATAACATTTTACTATTTTATTTTTTAACTTTTGGAAAGCATAGATTAGCAGTGCTGCTTGCTTTTATCTACGCTGTTCCATGATATCCTGCATTTCTCCAGAGCATTAGTTGTTTCCTCACAAATTAATGCTACATGTCCACATTTAAGTTAAAGTGGCTACAATTTATATTTTTCATATATCAGTGTATCAATTGACGATGTGTAATGTGGGAGGCATGACTCGTAGTGATGAACCTGCAGAGCATTATCAGCGACTCTGCAGCTCCTCTCGGCTTTACAAAGCTTTATGATGAGTTTCAGCTCGTTGTTTATCTGTCCAGCTGCAACTTTACTGTTTAGATTCACTCTCAGCGCTCTCATAGCGTCGTTTTCGTTTTGTTTTCACTACCTGCTCAACACCAAACAGCAAACAGACATGGTTAGTTTTTGGCCGCAGCAGGCAGTTTGCAGCCTGTTTTCAGAGAAAAAGCTCTAAAAACCCACTTTACACTACCTGCAGATTTGACAGATATTCTGGTTATTCTGCACACAAACTACACAAGCACGTATGAAAACAACGCTGCGAGCATGGAAGCTGTTTATCTACATAGACACATTATTGAAAAGCAAGTATATCACAAGCCTTATGTTGCTGATGGTCTATGAGGTTCATCCCTCTATTCAAGCATCAAAACTGCTTTTGCCAGTGTCTGGTCGGGGAGAAAAACGTAGAACCTCCTTAAATTTGGGACTGAATGAGGTAAAACACTGCTCTAGCTTCTACTGAGCAAATTTATCAAGATAATTTTGTGATCGTGCTTCATGAGACAGAGCAGTCCAGCTTTCTACTGATGCAGAACTCACAATCGAGGAAACTTTCACGTTTTTTTCACATTTCTTTTAAAAAATTCACTGTATTATCTCATACTGGTGAAGACATCTCTATACCAGACTATGATGTGTGTGGCGTCTCAATCAGAAGGGACTCTCTGCTGCAGGCCCACTTTGTGACTTACAACAAAAAGCTGCGTAAATTTTACATTTTTAGTACAATTTTAATGCTTAATACAACTTTAAAACATTTGCATTTCTACAAAGTGTGTCACGGGCAGCTGTTTGCTTATGCAGATGTGTGAAATAATTCTTTGTCAGCTGGCCGGTATAAATAACTGATATAAGCTGAAAAATCATGTTGGATGTTTCTAGATTTGGCCTGAGCTTGAAACACAAGTTACATAAGCTTTTTTAGAGCTAACATTTAATAATGAACTTGCTATGTTCAGTCATATTCATACAGCCAACCTGAAGTCAAGCTTTAATAAAGATAACCCTTCTTATTGGGGTTAAATTGCTTAAACTGTTCAGTGCAGTCCTGAGCGGCGTTCCTTCCACAGACAGGTCGGAGAGTCACTAAGCCAATTTCATTTCCTCTTGGATTACTGGATTTGGAGAGAAGGAGGGGGGGCGGGCAGAGGGGTGCAAATCAGAATATTAGCCAAGGTAGTAATTTGGACCCTCTGTTGTGCAGGAAGTCAACAGAAAGGCAGACAAATTACTATTGGCCGAGTGCGAGAGGTGTGTCATTCAGCCTTTATGGAAAAATCCTGCAGAACGGCGATCAGAGAGGACGACTCCCCTCTGATCGCCGCTCTGTCACACACAGGAGAGGAAACATCTGCATGATTAGATGCTTGTAATCGTTCCACAATTCGAAAGTTCACTCACTGGATGAAACTGTCATCGTCAATACAAAAAGCGAATCATATTGCAGGCAGAATTTAGAGTCAACAACGATGCATACATGTGACGGTGTGACGAGAGGGTGCACATCCAGATATAGATCACGTAATAGCTGCACTATAAATGATGTCAGTCCATTTTTAATCAACACCCGTTATAACCTCTGCATTTGAGTACATCCTCATCGGTGTCACGGTTTGCCGTCTGCAGATGTTCGGTCAAAGATAAGACTCTAAAGGTCAGGAGTCAGAATGTAACTCGGTCTTTGTTGTCCCAAAAACCAGGAAGTTCAGTGGAAGGATTTGGTGCAGAGGTGTCAAGGCCAAAACATCCATCTTCAACTTTTCATCAAAGGAACCAACACTTCGGGTCACAAAACAAACATTTACAGAGGAAGATCTCTGCGCTCACACCGGGTCTGCAGTGAATGTTGTTTATCAGAGAAGAGGGAGATAAGTCACTTTTTAACCTCTTAAGCTTTTTCCCTGACATACTTTAGTGCATTTTTTTTCCATGCAAGGTGTGCAACATACAAATATGCACAACACACCAGATTATTAAAGATGTTCTGTTTTGTTTTTTTAAAGAAATTTCCTGTAGTTTTGTGGCCACAAACCTGCAGCGAGATAAACAACGAAGAAGAAATATGGATTCTTATTCTTATACCTGGAATTAGTGGATAAAGCTTATATTTGCTGATTATGAAGATAACTTCAAACTGAGACATTTTGTCATGCATTTTTCTTTTTCCTCATTAACTGATAACAAAACTATAGTGTCACCAGCAAACTGAATTAAAACCTCCAGGAGAAATAAATCACCACATTCAGCAAGACAAAGAGAAGAGTCGATGCTATTTTGACATAATAGGTCATCACTCCCTTTAGAGAGGGAACAGTCAGTACTTAAGAGATGCACATGTACTGTATGCGTGTGTGTGTTAGCACGCTTGCATGCATGTGTGTGTGTGTGTATTTGTGTCCATAAAATGTAGGACATACACTTCCTTTTCTTAGTTCAAAGCACAGGCATGTGGAGGATTAAACAGCATATCATTGAATACCAGGTATTAAATGAGCACAGCAGGAACACACGCACACACACACACACACACACACACACACACACACACATCAAATAGAGTACAAGATGAGCTCAAGGCCAATGCCCAGGCCATGACTAATAATCACAAGACCAGCAGGCCCTGAGACACGCTCACAAGTAGCTAACCGCTCAATGTAAACACATCCAAACACATCCACACGATATTCCCACTGCTAAGCCAGCGAGCTAATTTCATCCCTCTGGCGCAGTGTTTATTTATGTGTGTATGTCCGTGTTAAGAGACAAGCATCCCGCTATGACAAGGTTACATAACATCTGAAGGCATGTGCGTGCGCATGTGTGTGTGTGTGTGCGTGTGTGTGAGACACTGTCCGGTCTGATGACAACAGAAGGTTAGCAGAGATCACACACACACACGAGGCTCAGGGCAGCAGCAGCAGAAGGAGGACGTTGTGCAACTGGTCTGTTTTCAGTCTTGATTTGATTGATGGCAGATTGTCAGAAAACAGAAACAAAACACAAAGCTTTCATAAAGACTGAACTTCCATCTTTTTAACCTTTTTTTTTTTAAACATGGAGGCATTGATCATGTTAAAGACACTGTCAACATGCAAGAGACGAGAGAACAAGCTTGATTTTTAACAACGTGACTCTTTCATGTATATAAGCTAGGAAACTATGATGCACAGCATAACTGAATGTGCTTATACATCTGTAGCTAAGCACTGAAAACTGCCAACTGTCATTGACATTGAAATTCAAATCAAACAAGTTCAGGGTAAAAGTTTTGCCTTGCAAAGCTTAGCTGCTTTAGCTCGTGTTTCTGCTCGTGATTGGCAAATTATAACATCTTCGTTTCCTGTGTTGCATCATCACCCACGATGAAATAAAACACAGTGGTGTTTTTGACAATCAAGTGAAATACAGAGATGTTTGCACCTAGTGTAATACATAAACACTGGATCAACTGTTTGAATGACAAAAAGAAAAGTCAAATAGTATAAGAAGCAATAGAAAAATATGTACAGCGAAGATTTAAAATCAGCCGAACAGATTTGTTTTGTAGCTTTATGTTCATTTATTTGGATTTCCTCATCAGCTGTTTAGCAGAACAACAAGATAAAACCAGATAAAAGCCGAAAGTCATGAGGAAGAATGTGGCTCTTTGTATGTCTGTCAAGCAAAAGGCTCAGCCGCATGCAAACCTCTGCGTTTTCATATTTGCAGCCGTCATGCGGCTCCCTCATTAGTCGATCATTCACTTCCTCTTCCGCCTCCATCCAAAACACACCAGTAATCAGATAATTTATTAAAGTATTAATAAAGATCAGAAGAGCACGGAGGCAAGTACAAAACAACAGCTGCACAAAAACACAAACATTTTTTAACAAACAACCATCACATGTTAGAATTTACTGCTTTCTTCTTCTACAGTAACGATGTTTCTGATTGAACTTTTGCAACACTGTACACTGTAAAAGATTATTTATCTTTGGACAAGTTCTGGTTTGGTTCTTTTTTTAATTGACAAGAGTGGGCGATAATAATAACATGTCTGCACACTGCACTGTGGGATAACTGCACTCAGATTTTGAGCATAATAAATGACGTCAACTGACTTTATGAACATCTGCCTTTAATATTATTAATTCAACAGAGGGAAGCTAAGTGCCAAGCGGAGCCCCGTCACCAACACAGCCTGGGTCAGGAGTTTAATTCCCACCGGGGGCCACCCGTGTTAAAATGTCGTTGGTACTGTACGGTGCTTTTGGAATAATCTGTCCCTCCAAATGGTGCTTATGACATGTGGGCTCTAACAGGATTACACGTCCGACCTGACTAAAATGTCAGCGGAGTGACAACAGTTTTCATTCTCTAAAGTATTGTGCAGACAGCTGCCTTCCAACAAGCTGCTCGTCAGCTTTGGCAGTCCAACAGAAGAGAACGATGATAAACAGAAAGATAAACAGGAGGGATACTCATATTTAGAAAATTAAATCCTTGGTTTCCTTTTTTTTCTGTGTTATGAAGTTGTTTGAGTTATGTAATGCATCATGTCTTTATTCATTTTTCTTGAGTCCATTGCTGTGATATCACAGTTTAGACTTTTTTTCAAATGAATTGACACTTAAAACTGCTCTAAATTGTATATTTTTTATTATAACAATGATTAAGTATATCTGTCTAATTCATATCTGTAGTGACACACTCACAGAGCATTATTACCCAACACTGCAGATTGCCCTCAAGTGGCCAAAAAACAAATCATTTGATGCACCTTTAAACTGCTTGAAGTGTTTTTGAGCTGCTAACTGATTTTACTGTACAGTACAGCATCAAAAATGGTCAGAAAAAATATCAAGGAAAGCAGGTATGACCCTTTAAATTAATTTTTAATGAAGTTAAATAGGGTGTTCAATAGTAAAATTAACATCCATAAAGGGAAATTCAGACACCGTTCAGTCAGACTGGATCCAGTTTAACAACACCAATCCTGCCAAGGAGTTAATATGAAGTCATGACATTTGAATCAGCCTTCACTTAACCCAATTACTGGTTTATTAGGTTGCTTGTAACTTCAAAGTGTGTTTGCATGTCGTAACCATGACTTCTCGACCGATGCGGAGGTTCAGTATCTTGTGTGCATCGCTTTATTTGGCAGTTACCGCTGTTTAATACGCTCGCTGAGTGCTGTCGGTCGATTCCTGCCTGCCAACTTTGTTACACAGACACAAATGGACGAGGAGGAAGAATGCTGCGGCGCTCCGGTTTTTGGCCCACGTCCACCTTCACAGCAGCGGGTTGCTGATGTTGGAGGAGGATCAGGCATCTAGAAGAGTGCACTTCGGCCTCTGATTTCTTTTGAGAAACACGTTTACATAACCGGTGCTCTTCTATCAGGCTTATGCAACCGTCCTGGATTTTAGAGTTAAACACAAATCGTTCATGTGCCACATACTGGTCATACCTTTCTCCGCATGGTTACGTAATGGATGCTCTGGGTCTTTGACCTTAGAAAAGGGTGAAGAGACCAAATTCATAAATGAACTGAGGGTAAGAACATATTGTATATTTTGACAGCAGAGTGGCCTTATGGTCAGACACAAGTTCATTTCCTCTAAACAGACATTGTTGTGTATCTGTTCAAGTGCCTTTCAGCAAAATGCTAAACAACAGAATCGGCTAAATGGCTGGATTTCAATGAAAACAATCACAAACAATAAACAATTCTTATTAGTGCTGAAATGATGAGTTGATCAGACACATCCCACATTTTGGGAAATGTACTTATTCACTTTCTGTCTGAGAGTTGGATGAGAAGATCAATACAACTGTCAAGTCCGTGCATTAAATAGGTAGCTTGAGCCAGGAGGTGATTAGCCTAGTTTAGCTTAGCATAAAGACCTGAAACAGAGGGAAACAGCTAGCCTGGCTCTCTCAAAAGTTAAGAAATAGGACTGTCAACACCTCTAAAGCTCACTAATTAACTACATGAGATTTGATTTTTAACAAGTGAGCTTTAGAGGTGCTGGTAGGCATGTTTGTCTGTATGCTAAGCTAGTCTAATTGCTACCTGATGCTAGCTTTGTACGTTAATGCTGAAACATGAGAGTGGTATCATTCAACTCTCAGGAATTCAGCGAATCATGTCAGTTTATTTCTTTATCAAAGATGCCAAATATTCACTACTTCTAGCTTCTTAGATGTGAGGATTTGCTACTTGTCCCTGTGTTATCACTGTAAATTGAGTATATTTGGATTGTTGATTGAACAAAATACGCACACATACGCAATTTGAAAATGCCACTGAGGCTCTGTGAACTCTGTATGTTTCCATTTTCTGACATTCTACAGACCAAACAAGTAATTGTTTGAGATTGAAAGTTATTTTTTTTTACCTTGAAAACAGTAATTGACAAAACAATTTCACGACAAGATCCATTTAGTGGCTGTTCTGGAGCTTTCCATTGTATCATCTGCTGTTTCCAAGGTCAAGAATGAACTTTCAATCTCAACTTTTAAGTAAATGTGGACAAGAAGTCCTTTGAAACACTCAGAAAAAAATAAATCTGAACATTCACAATTCCACTCTCCTCACTACCAAAGACCCAGCCTTCATTTAGATTCACAGTATTTGCTTTCTCAGTCAGCATCCGCCTTGCGTTGCCATGGGAAACCCAACCCTATTAACAGTCAAAGGCTCCTGATCCATTACAAGCCATTTGGTGCTGTTTTATTCATCTGTTTATTCATCTTTAATTAAAATCAAAGAGCTACATGACTGTTGACAAATGACTGCAGTAAATTATCTGTCATTAAATTAAAGCAGCCATCAAGTTAATAGCAGCAGCATCAAAGGCTTATTCGTCTCAGGCTGCATATCAGATGTTGCTCCCATCGATTTGGCTTTTATGTGCATCTTGAGATTCAACACAATTTTCAGAAAATCACTGGTTGTAATCTCAATAACATGAAATTCAGCAGGCTGGTTGCAACAGACATGTAAAGACACTTCTGATCTTGGTGTTTGAGTTTGATTCGCTTTGAATAGAAATTTAAATCTGCCTAGAACCGCTGTGTCTGTATATCCTCGTTAGTCTAAAATGCTGTCTGTACATCTCACATGTGCCACATACAGCTGATGCAGACATTTAAGCAACTTTACTTGTCTGAGATCTTCCGACTGGTTTTTAACACTATTTGGGTTCCTACTTTGCAGCTACGTGTTGTAAGGTCTTGATGTACCATACATACTGATTGTTGCTGGATTCAATGGCAATGTTGTATATTGTAGAGCTGCAATGATTAGTCAATTGATTCGTAATTGGCAACTATTTTGACATGTATATAGCAAAAATGCCCAGTATTTGATGTTTCTAGCTTCTCAAATGTGATTTTTTTTTAATTTTCTTTGTCATATGACAGTAAATTGAATATCTTAAAGGGTTGGTATTGTTGGAAGACAAGAAAAATGAGCTTTGGGATGGATTAGGGTGATGGTGGTGGGAGCAATCCTGTGCTGTAAAATTAATTCTATCTCCTCTGTCTTTGAAATTTTGAAATTTGCAGCTCAAGAGTTGTTGAAGTGGAACCCGTTACTACATCACACCAGATAGTTAAATTAACTCTGCAGGAAGCTTTAGCATAAGCCCAATGCCGCTATGCTGAGTGCGTACGTAACTTCTGTAGTCGGGAGTTTGCATTGCAGCTAGATGATGAGCAAAGCAGGACACTGGAAGTGTTGCTAGTTGTTCAGCAGCTAAAAAGGCTTAACAGCCTTCCAGAGGATGGAAATTTATGTGAGGAATGGCTGGAATTCATTTTTGGAGACCATCGTCCTTCTATCATCCACATTAAGACAATTATAAAGTCAGCCAACTATCACCTGAAGAATATATCAAGGATTAAAGGACTTCTGTCTCAGCAGGATTTGGAAAACTTGTCCATCCATTTATCTTCAGTAGACTTGACTACTGTAACGCTGTCTTCACAGGTCTCCCTAAAAATCGATCAGACAGCTGCAGCTGATTCAGACGCTGCTGCTCGAGTCCTCACTAAGACCAAGAAGGTGGATCATATAACTCCAGTTCTCAGATCTTTACACTGGCTTCCTGTCTGTCAAAGAATTGATTTTAAAATACTGCTGTTGGTTTATAAAGTACTGAATGGTTTAGGACCAAAATACATTTCTGATCTGCTGCTACATTATGAACCATCCAGACCTCTCAGGTGGTCTGGGATCAGGTCTTCTTTCTGTCTCCAGAGTAAAAACTAAACATGGAGAAGCAGCGTTCAGTTTTTATGCTTCACATATCTGGAACAAACTCCCAGAAAACTGCAGATCTGCTGCAACTCTCAGTTCTTTTAAATCACAGCTGAAGACTTTTCTGTTTGCCTTTGATTAAACCAAATTTGAGGGTTAATATTTTACACTTCACTGTTACTTTTATTCTCTTGTTTTATCTGTCTTATTCCCTTTTAGCTTCTTTTTATTTCCAAATTTAACACTTTTTGATTGTTTTTATATGTCTTTTTACTTGTGTTGCTTTTATATTCTGTTTTGATGCCTTTTATGCTCTATGTAAAGCACTTTGAATTGCCTTACTGTTGAAATGTGTTATACAAATAAACTTGCCTTCTGTTATCAGCAAGTCTGCAAGCTGACTGTCTGCTTAACGAGACTCAATGCACTGCTGGATTTTCTACTTTTTCCATCTTCAATCTTCGGGTGAAGTTTTAAAACAAGCGCACTTGTAAACATTGTTTCTGTCTGTTACTCAGTTTAAGGAATATAATATATCATTATTCATTAGGTCGTATTCCAGTCGGCTGGGAGTGAAGGTAGTGGCCACACCTCCAGCCAATCGGAGAAGATGGTTATTATAAATGTTGATTTTATGAAAATAGCTTCCTGGGCTGCAAGGAAAGATGGATTTAGAGAAATCTAAACAACTTTTGGTGAATAAAATGTCAAAAATTACTGTGTACTTTGTAGAAGAAACATTTCTGCTTTTGTTTTTTAGTTGTTTTCATCATAAAGGAATGGGTATTTTGGGAAATTTGCTTATTTACTTTTGCTCCAAGAGTCAGATGAGAAGATAAAGTGCAACAATATGAATGTCTTCCAGGAGAGACCTGTCTGAAAATGTGCACCGTCATCTTCATATTTTACGAGGATCGCATTTCCCCCCTCTTACAGACAAACTGACACTCTCAAAGGTTTTTCACTCCGCCTTCGAGTATATCATGTAGTACAAACTAGTTATTTTCTAGCATAACAGGGGCTGAACACAGACATGAGAGATCTTCTCATCACACTTTAGGAAAGAAAGTGAAGGAGCGTATTTCTCAGAAAGTTAAACTATTTCTTTAATATTACAGCCAGTACAAAGGCACTGTACACATTAAGTATATAATACTTTTTGATAAAAAATCTGATATGCTTAACATGACTGCGCCAAGAAAAAAGATGTTCTAATGATCATTAAACAAATTCTCAATACAGTCTCATCTGCCTTCACTCTGCTGTACAAAACGTAGAGAACAACAGTTTTGGTTTCACTTCCTGGTTCATTTATATGAAAAGGTTCATGATCAGAGTGAGACGCAGCTGCATGTTGGGTTTATCCACTATACCACGATGAGTACAATGTCCATAAGGGTGAAAAAAAATCAATTAGGATTTAGTCACAATTCTGGCTTTATTATTGGATTAATCCCACAAAGCCTCCGATGCATGAGAGTTAAGCTGTCTGTGGTGATACCATGGCGGCTGTCTTCTCTGGCTGCCCGTCCCACTGAGAGCGCTATTGTTCAGCATGCATAATGTTAGCATAATCCTCGGGCCAGTGCCTGCCCCCGTTCCACCTGTGCCTTCACACTTCTGAGGCCGAGGTGAAATCCAGGAGATTTCAGTCAGAGAGGAAGAGAAAAATGCACCTAGACTCTCAGTTCTCCAGGAAAAAGGAGATGAACCTTGAGTGGATTATCTGCAAACTAGCTAGAAAGAAAGCCGGGTATCATGAACCCTAAAAAGTTTGATTTGTGACCTGCTGATGGGTTGCAGTGAGGTTATGTGTGACAGAGATTTTATAGCTTATTTTAAGCTTTTTCATCTAATGAGTTTGAATCTGTTCAGATTTGTTTTTACCACTTCACAAAAAGGCCACCTTTTACTGCAAAGAATTAGGTTAAAAATAAATTGATTTGTTTCCCTTCATAAATAACCTTCTGGCTTCTTAAAAATCATAGCAAAATCTTTTCACACAGCTACAAACTGGTGCCCACAAGGTAAATTATTAAATTATTAGGGTTCACTTGGTTTTTGGTCCTTGACAACCAGGTTAAATAGGAATCTACTGTATATGTATAGTGGAAATTGGGATTCAGACATCATTATTACCAATGGCATTGAAGTCAATATTTAGGATTTTTTTTTAACAATATTTTGAGGTCTTAGTATGTAATTTTTACAATGGATTTAGCTCCAAAATACAAGTTTACTGATTCCTCCTGATTTTTTCTACATGATAGAAAAGAGCACGATAACATAAGGGCACAATCATTCCTCACAGAAGTTACATACAGTCTGCTTAATCATTTCAGTTCCCAAAACACAGCACTGGACCTTGTTATCTCTCAAACATTGATTGACAAGTCTTCAATTACACAAGACAACGACCGGATAATGGCCCATTAAAATGTCAGTTACAGCATCTTTAGCTTCCGTAACGTGATGTATTTTCCAGTGAAACAGGACTTGAACCTGCCATCACTCACAAATTGATTGACAGGTCTTTCAAAACATGGACTAATACATGACAACAGCTGAATAGAAGTTAGTAATGTTTTCTGTTGCTGTTCAAGGCTTGTTTACATCATTATGTTTAAAACCGGCTGTATATTCAGTTACCACCAGTTGAGAAACACACAAAATGCTGATTTCCATCTAAACCATATTTTAACTGTTGTTTATTCTCTCCTTGGTGATGTAACACTGACAGTCAAATACACGATTTCTATCAAAAAGCCCTTATAGGTCTCACATATTGGTTTAACCTGATAAAAGGACTCTTTTTGTATGAACTTGTATAAAAGAGGTTTTAGGCTTTCCATCTTTCCCGACATCAACGATCCAAACCTTAATGAAGACTGAAGTTCCAGACTTTGTTCCCCAGAACAGCTGAAAAACTTGGACAAGTTCCATCTAAACTAATGCCACCAAACATCAATAATCCAGTCTGGCTTTGGACCAGGTTTGACTCTTCACAGTCTCAAAGGGTTTAAACAGTCTTTAATGATTAGGCTCTTCCAACACGTATTGTACCTGTGAATCAACACTGGACTGCCCACCCACCTGCTGCAGTCTATTACTTAGACTCTGAGAAAAAGCAGAGGAAGATTCTGCTTAATGGTCACGGGGCCCAAGGGTGCTTTGGAGATGAGGCATAAAGGGAAGCTTTTATTGTTTTCTGATAAATGGGAAATGGATGAATCCATAAATCTGCTGGTTTCTTTCAGTGCTGCTGGGCTAAGTAATTAAATAAGTCATGTGCCAGTTGGCACAGGCTCACCACAGACTCCCCTCCTCCGATAGATCTAGCCAGGCAAACAACCGGGCAGCTTAATAATTTCCTTTGTTGCTGGTTAATTGGCTTTCTGTGGCGTCTGCCATCGACCATTTGCATTTCACAACAACAGAGAGACCGAGGAACTCTTTATGTTCCATCAAAGCATGGCATCATCAACAAAGAGACAAGATTTTTGCCATCTGTCATGCAGGAGAATGTATGAATGGTGCTGGAAGAGGACATTATTTAAAACAATGTATTAATGTGAAAAAAACTCCAACATATTTAGAGGGTAGACTCAGCTCTGAAAACAATAAGAAACACACTCACAGTAATATTACACACAAACAAACACACACACACACACAGATCTGTTGCTGCTTTTGTGAATTTTTATCCTCAGGAATTTTGGGTTAATTAAAATGTTCTGCTTTTCAATTAAAAAAACAACTTCACCCTTACGCCCCCAAAACACAAATGTCCTGACTTTGCAAGCATCATTATCAAGTCATAACAAGTTTCTTATAGAGGTGACTCACCAGTCTGTTGTCAAACGGCGCTCTGTCATTGCTTAATGTTCCAAAAATAGCTGGCTGAAGAGAGGAAAGAAAGGTTTTGTTAACTTTCATGCAAACACCAAAACATAGTAAGAAATAATTAATCGTTGGTTTCGATCAGCAGGTTTAGATTAGATTATACTGGGCCCATTTTATGTAACTGGGAAGGAAAATTATATGGTTATTTATTTTCAAGGGAAAGTTGATTGTGCATGCTTTTTCCTTGTCAATACCAGCCTCAAATCAATTAACAGTAACAAACCCTGGACGTGAGGTCTGTTACACAACACATACTGAAGGTTTCTGAAGGGACTTTTTTAGCTTTCTGGTTACATCCTGGGAAATACCCATCACGCCACAGAAGAAATGAGGCTTTGTGACTGAGAGGGAAAATACAGCAAATCCAAGTACACCTTGAATTATGTAAACCAGATACACCTTGATATGGATGACTATGAACCTTAAAACGGGACACAAGCACATTTCCAAGTCTATGTTTTTATTCCGGGGCTCTACTGGAATATATTTGCATGATTTAAAGTTCAAGAAAACTCTTTATTTATCTTATACTGGCTCTTTATATAGCCCCTCAGTTCAGCCTCTCTCTACAACAGGCTGCTTCAGTTCCTGTCTCTTTAAGGGGGCCCCCCCCCCCGAAGATCCCACTCTGTTCTGATTGGCCGGCTCCGGAGACTACTTAAATAAACAATAGCAGTAAGATTTCACTTCTTTTATTCAAAATTGAAACTTCTCAAATACTTGCGTACATGTTCGAGCCCAAATCTGATCCGAAATATGAGCGGACAACATGAACAACCCGTGGAACAACCTTTGCTACAAAGACCATGAAATAGCACGAATAGTAGGTTTTATACGAATATTTGTTTCATACAAATATTTTGAAAATTATTTTGTTTTTGGGAGGAAAAAAAAACCCCATATCAAATACCAGTATACCAGTTCACAGGTCGGTTACATTGTTATCTCAGTCTCTCTGCTCCACTGTTACATCTATCAGGGGTAAGTCCCAAGGGACTCTCCATAACCTGTTGTTCCCCTTCTCCTTTCCACAAAGTTAGGTTGTAAAAAATAAGCAATATATGAAAAGTGCAAAGCAATAATCACCTTTGAAGTTCTTCTACATGTTACATGGTGTGCTGTCTCTGTATTATAGGTGTATAAATAGGTAGAGGTCTGTCTGCAATGAGGTGATGAGTAAAGTTTTAGCTCAGTCGTCTATGATCTGGGAGACTCCTGTTCAAGACCTGGTGTGGGGACCTCCTTCGTAAGGTAGTTTATTCATGAACACTTATTGTAACACTTTAATTTTCTAAAATTAAAAGTGTAATAAATACAAAAACAGGATTTTTAAGCCTCTTTCCACTTTTATTTGAATACAAATACAAAGAATTTTGCTGCCTCAACAAATACAGATACAAATACAAATACTGGGATCTCTGCACATCCCGACTACCAACAGACGGCTGTTTGTGGGCATGTGCGAACAATCTGATGTCATCACGAGGAGGAAGTAGAGGTAACTTTTCAAACAAAGCATTCAGAGCAGGTTGAAGCCCTGGCCTTTGGCTTGCAGGGAGCGTTTTTATATATGTTCACCTCAAATTTTGGAACTTCAACCATGTTTAACATCTGACATTATAAAGGTATAAAAATAAACAGAAAATCACAAAAAAGCATGATATATCCCCCTTCAACAGACAGATCTTATTAGGTTTTTGGGGGGGCAAGAAGATTTAAATTCAGGCAACAAGGTGGAATGTGGTGGAGCCAAAAGCCGACAAGGAAATCAGCAACCACCCAGGCTTACTCAGATAGCCTGAGACACCTGTCAACCAAGCTTAACATAATCAACAAAACAAATTCTGCATTTACTCTCAACCACAGCTGGCTGAATGCTTTGCTCAAGGGTGCACCAGCGGTAACTTTTGAAGGAGAGGAATCTTTTTTATTAACATTGTTTATCAAAGTCTGTTCTCAAATAACTTTTATCTACTATTTAAGAACTATTTATTTGCAATTTATCAATTATCAAGTCTCTTTTTATTTGTGTCTTTACTGGTTCTTTGATAACAACTCAGTATCACCTCTTTATTATCATTACCTCATTTCAATATATTTGTTAGTCTTAATGTCTTTAAGTTGCAATTTAAATAGTCTTTGAACTATTTTAGGCCAAAAAACATTTTGTTTATGGTGGTTTGATTTACTTGGCTGCAGGAATTTGGACTTCATCTTCACGTCACCTGAGATTTAGCTGCAGCTCAGTTTGATAAGTATGATTGACTGTGGTAATACTAAATGACCTGTGATGAGGCCATTTCAATTCTACAAACTAACTAAAATTATTGTCCCTATACTGATCATTAGTCTGTCAGACACAACCAATTCAACCGAGGTAAAACAAATCAATCTTCTAAGCACAAAGCAGCAGCCAAGCACAAACCTGCTGAGCCGAAGGCATTGAAGCTTGAGCAAACTGGCTGCACGGGGGTAAAATAATGACGCTAATAAAAAATCCAAATTTATTACAGCGGGACAGGTGCCTTTGCTGAGAGTAATGGTAGTCATCTGCATTTAATGTGGACCTGAATGTTGGCGGCACGTACGGGCTAATTAATGTTGAAGCTCAGAATACAAGAAGAGCCAACGGAGCAGAATAAAGTGCTTCCCTTTGCAAGTCAGATGATGACCCAACGCTGAACAAAGAGCCAGATCTCAGGGTGTTCCTCTATGCAGTTATATAGTCTCTACATGCTGAGAAATAACCAGATTAGAGCTCTAGTAAAGCATATTATCAACAGTGTTTGTCGCGGCATTCATGGAGAATGGAGATGAAACAATAAACATATTTATTTTCTGTTTGCTGTGAGAAATTAGGAGAGCAAACGAAAGTGATTTTACAGACTGTTGGTTCGGCTCCCTCATGATTAGCATCCACAACTCTTTTACAAATTAATCACAGACAAAACTGCAGCCAGAGAAATGAAAAGGTGCATTCTTCCATTGGTTATTCCTATTATTTTGTATCTGTATCTCCCTGCATCTGAAGAAAAAAGTCCAAACTCAGAAGTAAATTTTCAAAATCTCCTCTCTCTTATCAAGCGGAGTGAAAAATAACTGACCCTGCAGCGCCCACTTCCATGTACTGCTGTCAGGGTGGGCATTCACTCAACTTTAATCTCCTCAAGTTGAGCACTGGCAGGGATTTATGGGTAAAAGCCTACAGCTGCATGCTGTTGCATAACTCAGCCCTATTAGCCAACCTGTTTCTCTCTGACACAGAAACAGGAAATCAATGGGAAAGGCCACTTTGATGCCGCCACGCTAGCTGTTGTATTTGTTCTCCTTTCGGTCGAGGTGGCGTGTGTTCGATTTAGTGTGGGTGTGTGCGTATCTTTATGTGTCAGCGATGGGGGGGAAGGAAGAAATCTTGAAGATATTTTTGAACTGAATAGTCAAACATATGATGCTTGGATGAAAAAACGGAAATGATCTCTTCTCAGGAAATGACCCTGTCTGATGCAATAATAACGTATAGAGGAAATCCTCTTAAGCCATATTAGTGAAAAGAGGGATTTGACCGATTAAATCCTGGAGGTTGCAAGCAGTTTACATTATCTAGCCAGAGGATCAAGAGATCAACTCATATTTCCAAATACAACCTCTTTTCACTGCAGCTACAAGAGTCATTATATAGGGCTGCAGCAGACCATCCCGTGCATGAATAATTCCTAAAACTAAAACGCAAGTAATAACCAATATAATTTCCAACCCGCTTGGATAATACCAGCAGAACTAGTCGACTTTTGCTCTCGATCAGACGGCCCTCGGCTTCGGGAGTGGACATTTTTGTTTCGGTGTGACCGTTGTAATCTCAGACCTTTTTGACCCCTCTGCTGCGCCAGCAAGCTAGCTCTGTTCCCTCATATCACTTATCCTTATTAGTTATTAATACAGGCTCAGGCCAAGTTGTATGAATCATTTATGGGGTAGTGCAGAGACTAATTGAAAAGAAAGAACAGATTGTGGTAAAGGTCGTCCGCTCAGTCTGCTTTTTTTTTTTTTGGAATTATGAGGGAGAAGCAGTGAAAGCTATTAAAAGAAAAGCCACAAGAGTTTTTTTTTTGTTTGTTTTGTTTTTTAAATCAGGCTGCAGCGACTGGCAGGCCTTCTGCAAACAGTCTGAGTTTGAAGTAATCCTATTTGAATGTCAAATCCATTAACACAGTTTTAGAGAAAAGTGTTGAGTTTCTGTGCCAATGAGGACACAGCGTCTCTGTCTGTCTTCAGAACATCACGTTAAACTGCACAAATTAGCTCAGTTGATGTGTCCTTGTTACAATTTTTTTCTTTTTTCCCCCCAGTATTTTGTACACATTTGAGCAGTGAAGCAGGTGCTTGGTTTGAATGAATTCTACTCTGAGGGGGTTGAGATCTACAGCTGCATCACAAATCCGGTCATCGCAGCAGATGACGGAGAATTTGCTCGCACAAAAATTTCAAAGTGTAAAACAGGCTAAACACCTGCAAAAGACTGTTGATGCTCCATCTCAGAACAGCACTTAATTAGTAAATGCAGATTAGGTTGGTAAACTCACTGGATGCTACCTGCTCAGCACCAAACAGCAGACAAAGTTAGTGACTAGTATAATGCCTAAAAACATCATAACCAGGACTGGTAAAAGTTGCAATGGAGCAAACATAAAGTTTCAACATTAAAATGACTGATGCCTGCTGTCCACTATGAAAGGTGTCCAAGATTTAGAGAGAGAGAGGAAGGAGAAACAAAGGAAGGATGGCACGGTGAAGAAAGCAATAAACGTGCACACGTCTATTGGGGAACATTAGAACATCCGCTGTGCCACTCAGCACTTTCCTCTCCAGTCATAAGATAATTGCTTTGGGGACTTGGACCTCAAAGCAGTGCTCCTACCTTTGACCTCTGACCTGTCACATCCCACAACCGCAACACTGGTGATAAAGGATGACCACAGGGAGACTACTGGCCTGTGACATCTGAGGAAAACTGGGTTATTATCATGATGACAGAGGCTGGCCTGAACTAGAGATAACGCAGTGAAGTTCCGTGTTTACAACAACGGAAACCTGGGCTCTTTGACCAGTCTGACTCCCCCTCTTCATCCTGCTATAAACGATTATCTCTGAAAAGTCAAGTTGCATTTTGCTGTGCACATACACATTGTCTAATTAGTGATCTTTGTTTTTCTGTGTTAGCTTTCACTGCCAATTAAACTCCACAGAGAGACAGCTCCTCCATTAACTTTGTGTCTGTACAACAGTCTGCATAAAAATGATGCAGGCTGATATACAGTAGCATATGATACAGCTAGTTAGTCAGTAAAGTTTCTTCTCCTCCTTCATTTTCTTTACTTTCATTTTTTAAAAGTCATGTATGTGTGGTTAAGTTGTGTCATCACAAATATTTAAATTAGCGCATGATGTCATCGATCAACTTTTCAAGGAGGTTTCCACTGAAAATAGTTGGCATCACTGCACCCTTTTCCCAAATAAATACTATGGACTAATTCTAAGTGGGTTTTGATTATGTTCATAGTGTGTTCACACTGGAAAAAGTGAAAAAAATTAAGTGTAATAAGACTAAAAAGCTCTTGTTTTTTTGACTCCCATTTAATTGCCCCCCCCACAACCTCCTACAGTTTGAGCAGTCTATCCAACTGAACCTTGTCTACCTTGTCCGAATCCAGCTTTGTGCTTCATAAAATAAGAAAAGCAGCCGCACTCAGACAGGTGTTGTATAGAACGTTTGGAGGTTGAGCAGAGCCAGTTCAGAACAGATGTAGACAGCTATCTGGAGGACATTTCACTAGAAAGGAACTTACGTAACAACAACCATCTCCAAAAGAAGTGGGCAGCCTCTGCCAGAAGAGATTAGGTCAAGTGTACACACCGCAAAAAAAATCTCCATCTTTATATCTGTTATTTATACGCTGAAATCATCTCAATCCTCGTTTTATCCCAAAGTAAATTCAGTTCACAGTTTCTCTGAACTTTAACTGACCCTGTTATGACTAATATTTCCTACAGTGAATGAAAAAAACTGAGATGTCCTGTAACTCTCATCCCATCTGTACAATATGTTGGCCACAAGCCTTGAGAGGCTGACATGTGATGTTGTTACAAAACCTGGTCAAAGTTTATGTAATTTCTGGACAGCTGCCCCTGCCCCGGTTTGAAATAACTTGTGGAGCATGTGACTCCGCCTGTCATTCATCATGAACGAGGTCATGAGTGAATCAGGGCAAAGTGCAGCTGAGTGATTGTGTATTTATAGCTGGTTGTGTTATTTTGATATTGGTAAGAGATTGACTACCATATGTTTCAATCCCCTTTTATCTTTAGCTCTCAGACTTTATTCTAATTATTGAAACAGCTTTGAATGACAAGTGTTGTAAATCTGAATCAAAAGATGGAATATTATTCATCAAAATGTGCGGGGGGAATAGCTTTAATCCCCTCACAGCTCACTCGCCATCTTTCAGACATGAGCAGATTAAGATAATTTCTTCATGTAATCAAAACAATATTATTGAAATGCTTTCATGTCAGCTACGGCTATTGTCTCTAAAACAATAATCAGCTTTACTGATAAAGAAATGTTAGTGGCCTCTGAAAGAGGAAATCAATACAGATAAAACAGTAGACATTAAAAATGACAAATAATGATTAAAAACTAAAATAAATCATCTCAGCCGTTATCATCAAGACACAAAACTCTGCTGGAAGACAATAAAAGGATGCAAAAGCTTGAAATAGTAGCAAAAAATATGTTGCTCATCAAGTGCAAAACACAATCATCACAGTCTACATGATCTCTTCATTTGAGATCATGTAAAAAGTTATTTTATAATTTTGCTCCAGTGATCACTGCAGCCATGCAACATTCCTTAAACAATCAATACCTCCTAAATGACAGGTCAGTCCCACCATCTCTTTCAGATTGGCCAGCGAGTCTCCTGATATTTTGCAGGTTAATAAAACTGGGGACTTGTCCTAAGAACAATCTGCATACAGCTACATGGTCCTGAGAAGAGGTTTAATCAGGCAGGATAAGTGAAAACACCTGTGTGGAGGTAACTATATGTGTGAAGACATTTTTTTGTTCACCTGAAATCACATTTAATCATCCCTCTCTGCAGTAAATAAATAATGTCATGATGTCCTAAAATGCATTGCTAATAGCTGAGTGTATTATTAGAATGAGAAGTCTTTGGGGAAATCAGAAATGCTCCTTTTTGTCTCAGCTGGCTGGGTGAGGAGGCGGTGGACGTGGGAGTGTGTCTGCGTCTGTGTTTGATTGACATTAGCTGGCAGGCTACTGGTGTTACACCACACAGAACAGAGACAAAGTAAACAAACTGCTGTAGCTACAAGTCATGGACAGACAGCGTGTCACTAACAGGGATTTTGAAGAGCAACGATCAAACCAGCATCTAACGGGTCTGAAGCGACAGTATGTTTACATGCTGTTTATGTGCCGCAGTCGAGCAGCTAATTAGCTATCTAGCGTGAATGTTTATATGGTGGCTCGTTCAACAAACAAAGGTGCAGGACAAGACGTGTTCATGTTTGTAAGTTTGATAAGAAGGAGACTTCAGCAGGGAAACTAATGTGGGTTGTTGTTCAGACTCTGTGGCTCTTGTGATGCGGAGCAGGATGCAATCAGGCTCAGTGTGACCGTCAGCTCCGCCGATGATAAAACACCATGTTATCACTTGTTATCACGCAAGATTTGATTTGCCGTATCAAAGTAAGGACTCCGGCTACATAAGTGGATGTCAGAAACATATTAAATCAAAATAATGTAAAACTAGGGGCACAACCATGAAATCAAAAAATTTAAAATATAAATGTATCTTCTTTTTGGTTTCTGAATTTCTTCTCAAAGGAGAACACAGGACAAGTGATCTAGAGAGCAGATATGTCCCACCAAATAAACAGAAAACACTAAATGTAGAAACTACAGAACATTTATGCAGCATATGCATTTTTTATATTGAGATTTTTTACAAAAACAGAAAGGAATGAGTCTTTTAGTTACAATATAATCCAAAGATGTTGTCCAGCAGTCATAATAAAATATGAAAAGGAATAAAATAGTTTCTGTGGATGATGTAGTAAAGATTAGTTACTACAAGAGAAACACTAACCATTACTGTAAATGTTTTAATGTTCTTTTACACGTGTCCCTTTCTGATAAACACTCCTGCCTGAACCAGAGAAGGTGTCTTGTGATATCAACTCAGGATGTTTGTGTGAAGAATGGTCTATTCTCATGAAATATTTTCTGTCTCTGCTGACTTGAGGTCTGTGGGTTCGTAGCAGTTCATCCTCCTCCGCAGGTTCCTGTTAAACGCCTGGAGAATTTCCTAACAGCCGTGAAACCATCAGTCTGCAGAGCTGAACAGTAGCGGGTCTGTATCCACTGCTATCGCCTCCGTCTATCATGGAAAGGATGAGCTCTAAACATTACATAACTGTTGAAATGTCACACCTGGACTCTAGTTTATCCTCTCCTCCAAAACAAACTCACACACACCATCCAGCCGATTTTTTTAGATCACCAACTCCAAAAATGAAACGATATTCACTTGTGACCCACTAACACACAAACTAGTGAGAGACCAAACGATGATTTTGTTTATTCTTTTTCCAGGTAGTATTTTCTGGCTGCCTGCTGTAAGTTCTGTATGTGGGACGGCTACAAATACACATTTTCTGCGAGTATTCTAGCAATAATTACAAACAGAGAATTACTGAGTGTAACATCTGTGCAGGTAAAAATATATATACAGTACATATTTTTTTAATGATTTGAAACAGTTTTGGAAACCATTTCAAGCAGGTATCAAAGATTTCCAGGTCCTGATGTCATAATGTAGAAAAATGCTATCAAACCACTAAGGCCTTTGCTTGAACTATCTTTTTTATTATCTACAGAATATTCTGATTATCTACTTTTCCTGGAACTTTCTCTGCTCTCACTTCTCATTCTGCTGATATACTTGTTGACTTGATATCATTTGGTACAGTAGGCCTACATTTATTTTTTTTACTATTCCTGATTTGATTTCAGAGAAGCACATCAGGTTTCTTTGCATCATCTCTAGAGCTCGTATTTTTCTCTTTTGAAGTTCTCATTCCTTTCAGCTCAATTATCGGTTGTATGGCTTATGAACTAAAGGCCTGAAGTAGAACATGTACTGAAAGTATGCAAATGCAGACATTTAAGCTCTGCAAAGTCTATTTCATGCATACAAGATGATGCTGTTTGATCTGTGCTTCTATTTAAGTTCGAACACATTTCTTGCAAGATTTCTTGTGATTTACATTGATCAGATCTTGTATAATCTAATTTATTGTAAATTATTGTTGTTATTATTATTATTATTATTGCCTTTATTTGAACTCTGAGGCTGGCCATCATTTACAATGATGTTGAGTAACAGTTTAAAATGACCTAAAAAGATACAAAATTGTAAAAGATGAAACATAAAACAATAAATTAAAACAAGTAAAGTTAATAAAAGATACAAGAGTGCTTAACTTTAGTGGATCATAACATATCGGGTATGAAATTAATCTGCAAATGCTCCGGTTCAAGATGAGACCAAACTTTTCTATGGATGTCAGTTTCTGAACCATGACAAAGGCCAAAATGTGGCCTGCAACAGACTTGTTTTTAGCTTATGTGATTGCCGGAGATACTTCTTGCTGCAGTTGTTGATCACTTGTGGCCCCTACCAACCAGTTAAGTGGAGTGAGGAGTCAGCAGTCAATGGCGGTTTTTCAACAATTGTGAATCACTGCAACCATGAGAGGTCCTTCAGCAAACAGTTATAAACATGCACAAAAAATATTAGGCTGATGGGTATATTAGTATGTGAGAATAGCTGCGGACAGATACATTCATGGACACACATGACCAATCACATGATCTCATCCAGGCGTAATAAAAAATAAATCAATTAAAACAGGTACAAAAAGAATCTGAATTTTTTGTGATCATAGATTTAAATTGACCAAAGGTTACCACAGTATTCATTTTTAGGGTGCTTCGTAAAGAGTTCCAGGTGGTCGGAGCATAGAAACCAAAAGCAGATCTTCCAAGCTCAGCACAAACTCAAGGGACTTACAGTGAAAACCAGTCATTAGACCGAGTCTGATGTGGTCCAGAGGAGCAATCTAGCATATAGCTAGCAGATAGATAACTTGTAGATAAATAAATACATATACCTATCACATTTCTTAGACAAAGAAGACCACACAACTTTTTCATACAGGATGCAATGATTTGAACAACTTTTGGATGCATTGACACATAAAATCTATGTCAAAATCAGTTTAAATGGAACTGTTCCTCAAGCTAATATTTGTGAAAATCAGTAAAACCTGAAAATAATGACCCCTGTGACGTTTTAGAGTTGTAGAAGAGTCCATAAGTAAATACGAATGAGCCATGTTTTTGGATTACTAGGCTAAATAAAAGGCTAAATTATTTCCTAAACCAACTGGTCACTGTAGTTTTTATCAAACAGTATCCAAACAGGAGTAATTAAGGCATTTGTTGGGGACTATTTTCAGAGGAGGATTAATACACATTTGATGTTCTATTGTGAGTATTTCTGGCAGCAGGACGGTGTGTGTGTGGGATTGAGTCAAAATAAACTACAGTTTGTGTGTTCATGTTAATGAGGGAACATGTCACTCAACATTGTGTCTCATTGATGTATTTTTAATAGTTTTTGGACAACAGTGCAGAGGAATTTGGATACACGCACAATAATTCATGTTTAGTTTTGGACTTTTCGTGGGATTCTTGACAATAAGAAAAAACACAGAATATCACCAGACTTCTCCCTTAAGCGTTTGGCACAGTAGCAGCGCTACATACGAGCAGGTTCAGGCCAGGCTTCCCTATCAGAATCAAGGTTTTCTTGGCACAGGAAAACCAACATTAAAGAATCATCTCCTGCCTCCCTATGTCAGTAACACTCCTGGGGTTTCTGCAGGCCTGGCCAGATAGGAAAAAGAAAAAAAAAAACAGCACTGACCTCATGCTTCTCAAATGATCAATGCAGGGTGTCTTTCCCCTGCTTTGATCCTGGATGAGATAAGTGCAAGTGAACACCTCTAAACTCTCAATGCCCAGCACACCTCACAGAGCCGCTCGGTGAAACCCAAACCACCGGATTACAGACTCATTCAGGTTTGTTTAACACTCACTAGACTGACAAAGGGAATTAGAAGAGAGTGTGAGATGAAAGATGTGTTTGGCTGCATTCTCAGACAGCCTGTGATTATCTGAGAAACAGAGGAAAAGAAAGAGAATAAGCCAATTAACATGCTCAAGTGTGGCATAGTTAATATTTACAGGTTGTACAGATCATCTGTTGACTGTTTTGGTCCAAGGATTATCTTTTTGTGCTATAGAAGTTTTTTTTTTTTTCCCTTTGGTTAAATAAGAAAGACAAAGACATTGAACAAGAAAGGGTAAGAAGAGAGAGAAATAGGGGAGAGGATGGCAGTCATACAGACAGACAAGATCAAAGCAGTGGCCTCCAGTCTTCAGTCCTGAGTGAAGAAGTGTGTGTAAGTGTGTTATTCCATCTTCAAAGACGCTCAGCAGTTTACTAGCAGCCTACACACACACACACACATATAGACACACACTTTCTGATTGTTGTGGTGACTTTGTGGTACATATCAGGTGTGTCTTTGCTGATACTCTTCTGTTTTGATCAGGTTTGGGCTGTGTATCAGTCTGACAAGAAAAACTTTAATAAATGCAAACATAAAATATGGATTTTTAAGGTTTTTTAAACAAGTTTCAGCAAATTCTGCAAACTTACCTGACGAATACACACCAAAATCATTTGTCACTGGTAGATATTTAGCTCCAGTGCCACATGCTAAAATGCTACATAAGCAAAAATGTATTTTAACTAAAAGATGGTAACTACACACTAGAAAGTCATGCATCAAGTATGTGGTGCACACTGCATTTTTCGTGTAAATTGAATAGTATTAGTACACATTATTATGTAATATGTAGTATTCAGTTACAGATTCAAATTATCACTCAACATTGTATGCTAAAGTGCTAAAATGCTAAGTGTTAAAGGATAGGTGTTTTCAAGTCAGGACCCCATATGAACATTGAAACAGTTTTTGCTCGCTTTAATCATTCCTCCTGTTCATACTGTCAATATAAGCAATGGAGGGCAAAATCTGCAGCCCTCCTTAAGTTAATATGAGGCTTCAGCTGTCTGAGTTAGTCAAAATTAAGTCTTTTTAGTGTAAAGTTCCCTCTTTTTGTTCCCCTGGACAGTGTTTCCTTGTTAAGCTGCAGTGGAAGGATATCAACAAAAAGAAGGAATTTGGTACTGAACGGCTGCAACTTTAGAAGATACCAACTTTATTTGACAAATTAGGACGGCTTAAGTCTCATATTAGCTTCAGATAAATGTTTGAATATCTTTTTGCACAAAACAAAGACTGTGAATTTGTCCTCCATCACTTACACTGTAAGTGCTTTAGGAAGGAATTTTTTAATTGCCAGCATGAACATGGGGAGAAATTTTAGGAAGCAAAACCTGTTTCGGTGTACATAAAGGCACTTAACCACTGTTTAAAGACAGACTTGAAAATTTGTGAACCTATCCTATCACAGTTTATGCTAAAATGCTAGCTCAGCACCTGGTGACACTAGACTGTTAGCCTGAGCAGCAGAGTCAACAATCTGTTCAAGTGGCCTCTGTCCAGTTCCAAGACGACTCTGGTGCGGTTCGTTTGCGGTGTGAAAGAGAAGAAAGTTTGTGGTGTGTTTTGGTTTTGGTTCAGCAATAAAAAGTTATTAGTAAGACATAGCAGCCACACAGTAACTACCCTTCTGTAATATTAAGTAATATTAATATACAAAATGCCTCTATTTTGTCCTTTTGCTATCCTTTTTCATTATTTATGACATATGAGGTCCAGTTGCATTCACCATAGAACATAAATAAAAATATGTGGGTCCATGTAGTGTTGATGATGCAGAATGGCAGTGACTAAAATTGTAATTGACATATTGACTGACACTCAACAAAAAAATGAGTCACGTGTGTCAATATGATTTCACAATTACAACTCTGGTAGTTACAACTCTTTGTTTGTTTGCATGTCAGTATGAACATGAAATGGAGCAGAACTAACTATTTTTACTTGGTGCTGAGCAAATTAACTGATCTACAAAGCAACATTAGTTCACCCCAACCAGGTGTTTTCAATTATGCTGCTTGATTAGACTTTTCTCTTTTCTTTCAAGAGTCATTCACTCATTCAGTACTCCCAGTATTACTGACATTCAATAGTTTAATCAATAGTATAGTAACACATTTTTGACAGGTGTTGTTGCATAACCTATATACTCAGAATTCAGACATTCAGATAAAACGGTGGACACTAAATAATAAATGATTTCGGACACAGCTACTCTGTGTGTATGTGTGTGTGTGTGTGTTTAGACTGTGCTTGAATACCTGTTAAGGTGGAACAATTTGGTGGAACAAAAAAACGCTGCATTCACGCTATGTCGGATGAACGGGAATGATTGGAAAGATTCCCGTGTTTAGGACTTGCGAGTGTTCACGTCATCGGACAACTCAGGAAGGTTGTATGATAAAGGAGTTGGTTGTATGAGAGATTGAAATACTGTGCATTGACAAAATTACATTATATCTATTAAATTCAAGTTGTTCAGGTTTCCAGGCACATCCATATAGGATTAGGATATATGCCAAGCCAGATATATCAGATGTTTCTTTCCCAGTCATAATAATGACTCAGAGTATTTACAAACTGTATTTACGATTTGGAAACTAGTAATTACAGTAACTCTGATATGAAATAAACACAGTATTACACCTTTATCACTCTTATTGGGTTTAGTTTGAGCAGATTTCAATCTAACTTTGACCTGAACAGAGGTCTTCATTATCATACATAATGAAGCATCACATCACATCTGAATACACAGCATTAGCGCCATGTGAATCCTCTCAAATGTTGCAACAGCACTCAGACTCCCTCAGACAGTCTGCTTCATGGTTGTTATCATGTGATGTTTTGAGCCAAGCTATCAGCATGCAGTGTTTTATGTACAGTGAGCCAACTCTGCGGCATGTTTTGTACAGTCGGCTGTGTGTGTGTGTCTGTGTGTGTGTGTGTGTGTGTGTGAACGTCCTGTTCTTTCAGTGTAGAAGACACTGAGATTCAAAACAGAAACAAGAAGTCATTTAAGGTTTTAAGAGTTTTGAGTGTTTACCCACCCGCTGTTGAGAAGAAGGCCTCAGTCTGAGATGAGGTTGGCTCCGACACTACAGGAAGGGAGGGGAGACAAAAATATTTGAGTGAATATCAAGAAAAGTAATCAGAGATATTTATTTCATATCACCTAAATACAATATTTAACAGCATTTACAAGAATGCAGTGAACCCACTTGTAGAATACAGTTTACAAATCTTTTTTTTACATGAAGCTTGAACATAGATTATGAGTATTTAAAACAAAAAATAATCATTCTGTTTTGAAATTTGTGATTTTAGTCTCAATGGTTGGCAATGGCCTGTGATGTCGGGTCTAGAGGTGAGGTTCTCCATGGACTGGCATTCCCCACATGAGGACCTATCAAACAAAATGATAATCAGGTAACTTCTCTTCTCCATCTCACTCATCTACCGTAAACGTAGTTTGGATATCAGGCAATGCAAGATACGACTGATCTAACAAGTTGATCTTTGTGCTTTCATTTCTCTTGTGGGTAAGTACAGGGATCTTGCAAGAAACAGACAATCACTACTAGGTGTTGTTATCTAACGCCAGTCACTCACCAAGGCCATTACTGGTCATTATTTCTCCTAATCCTTGCCTGTTCCTGATCCCTTGAATGCCTAGCAGGCTCAACATTATAAGGTTGTGGACCGTCATGTTGATATAATTGTATATTTTCAACCTCATCAGTGTCAAAACTAGTATCGGGGTCTATATTTCTTATTGTTAACCTTGACCCAGCTCTCCCTTATGTCATATGTCCAATATCTTGTTTTGAGGCAAATATGAAAATGTCCTTACCATGTCTTGGTAGTGTTTATATAGTTATATATTTTTTATATTTCATACATAATCCCCACCCCCACCCCTATTAATTCACTGGGGTTGTCAACCTGCAAGTTCTTCTTTAACATTAGATAATTGAGCTTGATTCCCTCCTGGTTGCAAGATATTCTGTTGCATTAGTGTCACCTAAATGCTGCAGATGCAAAATGTAAATGGCTGCATTTAAACTGCGGGCATTAAGACGGAGCCATTAGTGGTATTTAAAGACGAACATGTTAGCGTTTTTTCCACAGAGGAGACGACAGAACAACGAATCCTAATGAGTCTTTAAAAGGCTCGACGTGAAGCTCCCAAAGGAGTTATTTACAAAGAAGAAAACTCGGCAGAATGGTAATGAATTCCCACATGGGGAACACACACACACACATGCACACACACACACACACACACACACACAGTCTTTGAACACTGACAAAGACATTATTTGATCATAGAGAATTTTACTTGCAGCACACACACATACATATATACAGACCCGCACATACAACCACATACTGTGCATGCACACATTCAAACACACATGGCACGTCTTCCCTTGTAGCAAAGATATTGTTTGATGTAATTTTGCGCTTTTTTTTCTTACACACACACACACAAAAACACACCCTTAACACTCCAACATTTTCCTCTGACAGATGATTTGACGTAAAGACCTTTTCCTTCGCACCCACAACCCACAAAAACACACTCACACACACCTTCCGCCGCAACAAAGATATTATTTGTTCTTAAAAGAAAAAGACCAGGAAGCAGCTGTAAACCCTTAAAACCTTTTAGAAGGAAGCAGGCTTTTATTTTATGAGCTGCACCATCTGCGGATTTTTTGGGGGGTCCAAGTGGAGGAGGAAGAGGTGTGAGATTGGAGTAAGGGAGGGTATAACGGCGGAGGAAAAGGTGACAGTTTAGCAGGTGATCATATGCTGCCCACATTTCTAATGTACACCGATACAGCAAGTTTCAGCTGAGCGGTCGATAGCTGGATGGAGGTGATTTATTTATTAAGTGACTGATGGAAACTGGGAGAAAAATCCATTTACCTGTGATACAGAGAGCCACTACTCACTCACTTTTTTTTTTTTTTTTTTTGTGCTTTCTCATCTCACAGGAAAACCTGAGTCCTGGGCCGAACCTCCGCGGTCCTTCACAGTCCTGATGGCATCCTTCCCTGGCTATTGCTGCTTGTGCTTATTGTTGTTGTTGTGATTGTTTTTCTTCTGTCCTCCCTCCCCCTTTCCCTCTCTCTTTCTCTCTCTCAACCCAACCGGTCAAAGCAGATGGCCGCCCACCAAGAGCCGGGGTCTGCTTGAGGTTTCTACCCGTTAAAGGGGAGTTTTTCTTTACCGCTGTCGCCAAGTGCTTGCTCATGGGGGGAATTGTTGGGTCTCTGTAAATTAAAGAGTACGGTCTTGACCTGCTCTACGTGAAAAGTGCCTTGAGATGACTTCTGTTGTGATATGGCGCTATATAAATAAAAATTGATTGATTGATTGATTGACTTCTGTTACTCAGGGGATTTTTTCTGGGATATTTTTGTTCATGAAAAGCTGAAACATATTCTCGGGGATACTGGACAGAAACATTTTAACATCTTGTCATTTTCACACAAGATTTCAAAATGTGTATTTTATAAGCATAGTGAGAGTTGCAGTTGTTTTATTTAAAGTTTCTCTCATCTTTAAAAAAGTGTTGATCTACAAGTAATTGGTTTGAGTTAAGTTTTAAAGATCATCATTACACTGTTCTTTGCTGTGTAATTTTCACTCTTTCAATGAAGGATGTACTATTTTATGCAATTAATGAAGCACTGACACCCATGAGTAGTTAAATATTTAGTTTCATGTTCGTGTTTGTGGGGAATTTTTATTTTTGCAACACATGCATAATTTCACTCCAGTAAAAATCTGGTAAATTATTGATATATGCAAGTTTATTGCATTGTTTCTCATATTTGTTTGTTCACCAGAAATGTTGGGAAACTATACATTTCTACTTTGCATTTTCATGAATAAACCGATGAGGGGAGATTATAAAAAAAGAAGAAGAAAAAGAAAGAAAAGAAGAAATGAAACTAGTCTGATTAAATAATGGTTAAAAATAGAAATGGTGACACATTTATTATTGACTCACCCAGGGACGGTGGACAGGAGCATGTTTATTATCACCCTTTTTTATCTTTATGATGACTTTGTTCTTTATGTAAAATAATGAAAATGTGTAATTCGGCTGACAATCAGGCAATAAATAACTGAAAAAGGGGAATAATGGTTAAATAAAACACACCTATTTACACCCTGATGAATCCTGAGTCAACCCTCATGTTAAGCAGTTAATCTACTGAGAGCGAAGGTCTGTGTTGAACCATATAAGACACACTTCAGGTGATCAAGCTGATCAAAACATACAACACACACACAGACACCCTGGACTTCATGCTCTGCCTGGACTCAACCCACTGACATTAACACACATTAGTTACGTACATTCACATTCATGCAGGCACACACACCTGCTGTACACCACATAACATAACATCAAATCTCATCATCCTCTCTACCTCCTCAGTACTGAAGACGTTAAAGACATTAAAGTCCGACTGAAATCATATTTAATCATCCCTCTTTGCAGAAAAAAATGTCAACATGTTTTTTAATGTACTAGTAATAGATCTGAATTATTAACTGTACAGAACAGAGACAAAGTAAGCAAACTGCTGTAGCTGCAAGTGTTGCTAACAGGGATTTTAAAGAGCAACGACCAAACCAGCATCTAACGAGTCCGGAGCGAGCCCCCAGTAAGCCGGACTTTGAGGCAACCGTGGAATTCCAACTTCTGGGTCTGCCTTGGGCCTAAAAAGCATTTTTCCCACACACAATCATAGGAAAAGGAGCAGCTGTATAATGGTGAATAAATTTTGTTGAGTGTCATAACCCCCATGCAACGACTTGTTTCACAATCAGAATGTGATCCATTCAGTTCAATAACATTTGGAAAGTCTAGAAGAGTCACACAATTAAATTATTTTCTCCCCATTCAAGTTAGCAGAGGACTAAACCGGATGTTAGCCGGTTCAGCCAGCGGAAGTCTTTGGTGCACATGTTCTATGGGCCCAACAATCAGGAAGCATGACCAACATCCGGGTAATTTCATTACAGCTGGAAGTTGCTTTTTGGCTTCATGCACCACTGAGCAACTTTCATAGGAATGGACAGAGCCCCTCCAACGCTGTGTCCAGTTCTCTTCATACATAATGGTCCGAAATGACATTTATAGTATATATAATATAGTCATCTAACTTGCTAACTGACATTAGCGGCTCACTTTTACCCAGTGAGTGTTGAAAGGGGAAAACAAGCTAAGGTGCAGCACAAGATGTGTGTTCCTGTAAGTTAGATGTGTTGTGTAGCAGGATGCTATCAGGCTCAGTGTGACCGTCTGCTCTGCCCATGATAGAATGACATGTGATCACTTTATTCATGGTTTGATTTGCTGTATCAAAATAAGGACTTCAGCTACATAGATGGATAACAGTATTTCATCAAATGAATTCAAAGCAAGGGGGACACCATCACGAAACCAAATAATTTAAAATATAAATTTCTCCTTTTTGGTTTCTGATTTGTTTCTCAAAGGAGAACACAGGACAAGTGATGACAAAAAGCTATATGATTTCAGTTGAATTGTAAAGATTAAACTAAACACCTTTTGAAAATCTTTGTTTTGCTTCTCACCTTGCTATAGTGATGTACAGGTGCACTACAGGACCCCATGACATCACTGTTGGGTGTGGTTACAGGTGCAACAGAGCACATTTCTAACCAAACCCGTCAGTGATGCTGGCTGTAGTCAGAAATCAAACAGGCTTGAAACCTTCAACCATAAAGGACAGAGAAACACTGCTTTTCAGCCTGGTGATGAAGAGTAACTTCACCCAGTCTACTAATCCAGCTTGCCCTGTAAACTAGTGTTGATAACATGCTTTTTTAACACCCTGTGCAGAAATACCATAGCACTATAGTACCACGAAATATCACAGCTAGGTGTCAGAGGTCAGAGGTTCAAGAGCAGCAATATCCTTTTTAAGTTACTCATTAAAGATCCTAGATTTTGTTTTAGAGCCACGTTACAACCCCAAATACCAAAATGTTCTCCCAACTTTTTGTTGATATTAAACTTGTGTACAAAATGTTTGTAAAAAAAAAAATGCAGGAAAAGTAAATGGAAAGAAACAGAACAGAGAAGATTTGCTCTAGTTGGCACAAAGATGCATCTGCTCAAGCTCAAAATGCTGATCCTGAGTTGTATGACTCTTCTTCAATAATGTACAGAAACAATAGCAAAAGAGTAGAGAACCGCAGGAAAGAAGTGACAGCTTATGTCTTATGTATGTCTTAATTTAGTAAGACAATATTTGAAATTTTCATTTAAAATTCTCTATAAGCGATAAATTTTCTTCCAGGAAAGTTTATTATCTATCGCAAACTCAATTTTCTAACCTCTATTGACTTTTAGCTTTTTCAATTATCTTGTTTAAGCTCTGACAAAGAGTAAACATCCATCCATTAGTCCAAGCACCCTGGATCTATTCCACACCTTGATTTTACCTATGATCCTTTCAAGCCAGTTTGATATCTGCATTTTTGAGCAACAGACAAAAAGTCGATGTTTTCACATCTGACAGACACGATCAGTTTGTCCTGCAGCTGAAACAACCCTTGGTTTTCAGCTGCCTGACAGTTTTTTTTTTTTTTTCTCTTTTTGTTTTACTCCAGCAGACAATTGCTGTGACCTTTAGAGGAATATTACAAGGCGGAGAGGAGAGTGTCACAATTGCTATGATTGAACGTATCTTTGATAGGAGGAGAGAGACGAGGTGAGGAGACGGAAGGGCGAGGAAAATGAGAACTGGGGGATGAGACGGAGAGAGAGAATCGCCTTCTCCATCTGATCACAAGCACAGCGGGACATTTTGCTTCTGACATTTTAGTTTCAGACATCTCATCCATCCATTTGGGTTTTTGTTATCTGTTGACAGCAGTTGGTTTTGGAAGATTCATGTAAAACAAGATGGTAAATAGCCTTGACATCTCACTGCGTCAATACACACACAAACAAAAAAAAAAAAGATGGAAAAAGTATCACTAAACAGACACACATTAAAAACATCCAGTTTTAAAAGCTTATCACAAACAGCCAGATCATAACAAATTATATGGTCCACAACCTACAGCCTTCATAAATCTTTTCATTTAGCCTCTATTTTGTCATTAGGTGATGTTTTAAGTAGTAATTTATAAGTTTTACAGTCATACATTGTTTCATATATCATACTAGCTTTATTTTAAGAGTTGAGGTCCCTGAGCTGCCTCAAGTTTCTGTCCTGATATGACATTCTTTCAGAACAATTGGGAAAGCAGGCATTGACTCTGTTGGCAGTAAATACTCCTACACCAGCATTTAAAACATCATCAACTTTGACAAAAATAGCAAACCATCTTGGCTTTCCAGACTTTTGAGGGAACAGATAGCAACAGAGTAGTTTAGCTGTGTTTGCAACATCCACTTTTATATAAACCTCCTCTGTGTGGTGTAACTGCCCAACAAAAGATAAGGCACGGTTTGTGGACAGTTAGAGAAACAAATTGCGTGAACTTATTGTTCCATTAGCAAACGAGCTGAGCTTCCTAACTGACAGTTAGCAAGTTTGCTGGTTCAGAGAGCTTTCTTTACCCCTTCATTAACTTTTTATCGACTGAAATAGTGTTTCCTCCTGAAAACAAAATGTAAGGGGAGAAAAAATGCTTGGAGAGCTACTGTGTATAACACTAACACTAGCCCGACTGGCTAGTTTAGGGTTAGCTGACCATGCTACATAGTAGTTGGTGTATTAGCCTCGCTAAAGTACCAACTAATACTAGTTGTGAGTAAAAGATAAGGCACGGTTTGCAGACAGTTAGAGAAACAAATTATGTGAACTTATTGTTCTGTTAGCAAACAAGCTGAGCTTCCTAACTGACAGTTAGCAAGTTTGCTAGTTCAGAGAGCTTTTTTTTACCCCTTCAATAATTCTTTATTGACTGAAATAGTGTTTCCTCCTGAAAACAAAATGTAAGGGGAGAAAAAAATGTTTGGAGAGCTACTGTGTATAACACTAACACTCGCCCGACTGGCTAGTTAACATTTAGCTGACCATGCTACATAGTAGTTGGTGTATTAGCCTCGCTACAGTACTTTACCAACTAACGCTAGTTGTGAGTAGTCCTCTTTATCAAGCTAACCACATATTTCATTAAGGTTCTGGTGTGACCAGGCCTTGAATGATCAAAACCAACTCATCAATATATGGGGGAGTTCAAAAATATAACCTGTAACTTAATGTGTTTTATATACATTTTTTATTTAAATAATCCAGAGCTCTTCCACCCACACTTTACACGTAATCATACTTCCACTAGCAAACTGTGAACAGTATTGAACAACAATTTCAGTGAGTGATTACAAATCAGAAAATGAGATTCTTAAGAGCCTAAAGAATAAAAAGGCACCGGATCACAGTTTCCTTGTTACTCTGTTGTGTTCAATAACTTTACATAACAGTCATCCCAACAGTAATTCAACAGTTAGCAACACATTAGCTCCAGACAGCTAGTAGCCTAAAGTTTGGTTAGCAGTAATGTAACCATAGAAAAACTAAATTCTGCTAAATCACATTAATAGTCATAATACAGCTGCAATAAGAAGTGTAGATAATGTTCAAACAGGGAATTTGTAGAGTAGATAAAATACAATATTTGCTTTTCCACAGATCTGACAAAATGGTTGAAGTAACAAGGCTGTGTGCCAGTAGAGGTTGCTATAGCAACACAATATTCAACTGAAACCAACTGGTGGCAGAATAAAAGCAATAACATGGATTAAACTGGAAAATATCTACAGTAAATTTTAATGTATGTTCCCCCTTTTACCTTTTTGTGTTGGCTACACAGGTATAAATGTCTCCTTTTATCAGTCATCTCATGTAGCTCAGTTTCTGATTTGAACCTCATTTGAACAGTTTTCATAAAGCTGCATTACTTTAACTATTAAATGTGTTCATATTCAGGTAAAAATAGCTTTTTTTCCTCATGGACATTAAATCGGGGTAAATAAAACCCTTAAATTGCACTGCGTCTCTCGTGTCTAGGGTATGAGATTTAGAAAAATACAAAAATCAATCCGATAATTGCCTGCACAAAGTCGATGATGTTCCTGGGAAGCAGAGACTATTTGATATTGAAGCAAACTGCAGTATTGAGAAAACACAAACACTCAGACACACAGAGAAAAGACCTCTGCCAAACCCAATAAATCTCAAGTTTGGCCTGATGGTGACGCTAGAGAAAAGTTCACAATGTCACCAAAACCAATTAATTTTCTTTCTCTTTGGACTGTGAATGTCCACGTCGGGTTTTTTTGTTTTGTTTTGTTTTGTTTCTATGACTATTGGCTCAGGAGGAACACTCATTACAAAAGTGAAGAGTGGAGTGAAGGTCACAGCGTCACTTTAATCAATTGGTTTCTTTCTCACGGGAGCTTGAATGTGCCCTTAGTTTTTTTGATATATGTTAGTCACAGACAAACAACCAATGGACAAAGGTGAAAGCAAACTGTATCTTCCTTTTTCCTTTGTACTCTCTCTATGTTATCTCTCAGGGGATTGGACAGCACAAGACATTTTTAAGGATTGCATAAACTTTCATTTTAGTTTTATTTTAGTCTTTTGTTTATATCACTTAATGGAATACATTTGTATGTTCTCTGAGTTTATATTCATATCTTAATTTATTTTATCTTCGGGGTATTTATATCTTGTGTTTGGTTATTGAAATTGTTTGATTACTGTAGAATGGGAACAGTAATTTCCACGATTATTTTAGATTAATGAATTCAACCTTTGAGTGTGGTTTGGCAGGTCAAATAGCTTGAAAACGAGGGGATGGAAATTTTGCATTTTGTGTTTCCAGTTTTCTGTCATGTATTTTTGTTTTTCCAAGTGTCTTACAGTGTAGATATGGTAAGACTACGCACTACTGCACTGGTTCCATTAAATCTAACTGGACTAATGGAAAATAAACACATTTAGTTCACTTCAGCAGTTTGCCTGGGACAACTACAGTATTGATAAAATGAAGTTAGTGTCCATCATCTTGCATCAACCAATCTAATCTGTTACTCTTTTCCCAGGAGGCAGCAACCCCGGTGACCCCTCAGTGCTGAACCCCCGATCCCTGAAGGTGAACCGGTTCATTGGGTCAACCACACTCATCAGGAAATGGGCTCGTCTGCTGTGGAAGGTCAGAAGTAGATATGCGTGAGTGTGAGAGAGAAAGTGAGTGTGTGTACGTGTGTATAAAGGTCACATGGGACCTCAGTGCATCAGTCATCCTGTAGTAATGAGGTGTGAGGCGTCAGCGGGGTCACGGCGGTCCTGTGTGGGGAGTCACCTTTCTCACAGGTCAAGGTCAAGTCATGGCTTTTTAACAGTGTTGACTAAAAGCATTAACGTCAGCGCTGATGCGGTTCAGTCACATGGCTTCACGGACACAATTAGACAAAGTGTTGTTGTGTATGTGAACCCAGTGGCAACTACAACAGCTCGAGGCTGAGGCCAATGTGGAAATACCTTAAAGTGCAATACCACTGACAGCCACTAGATGGTCCACTTGACTCCATTCAAAAAGCCTCAACTTCTTTTGAATGAGTCATTATGGTCTCAATCGCTAAATTCAGGCCCTCTAATAAGTGTGCTGGAGGGTCATTTTGTAAATTATTGCTCCATTAGTAAGATATGTGATTGACAGCTGTGATTGATAGTGATCGACTCGCACTGTTTCTGACTTTTGGAGCTTCTGTTTAAAGGATAAACAGTGATTTTTCTTCAGATACGCAGTTACACTAACAAGACCCTCACAAGATGCTGTCACGCAGTATTTTAGTAGGTTTAATGTTACGTGATTGCGATACCTGCCCTGTTAGCACAATTTAGCTAAAGTAGCTAACATTAAAGTGTGCACCACTCGGTGTTCCAAAGCATGAAAGGCAACATCCTGTACTCCTTATTTGGAAGGTGCTGGCTTCCAAAAAAATTGGAAAAGATGGCGCCAACCAAAAGCAGCTCCAATGAAAACCAACAGGTGACATCAGCCACTATTAAAGTCAAACTGTTAAACAAATCTTTACATCTCCAGACGAAATAAATGGGAAAAAGTCCATTTTTACGAACTTCACGACCTCTATAAATGGTGAAGATGCATTTTCTCAGTAAAGGCATCATTACACACGGTGTACGAAAAAAACAATAATTAAATCATCAACACGGACACTTACTACACCTGATTGCATGTTTGAGCCAGGGAAATGTGGGCTTTTGTGGAAATGTCAACTGTCTCCACAATTATCCCTTGAAATTGGTTTCTAACCATAATTGAGGGGGAAAAAACTACTAATGTGGAATATTCCAGAGAAATTTCCCCCTGTGAAATAAATTGTTTTCTTTCTGGAGCCACAGAGAAATGTTTATTTTACTGAATGGACTTCTTTTTTCTTTTTGTAAATATTGCATAAGGTGGCTGCATATCTTCCATACACTATGATCTAAGACAGATATGTGAGCTGTTCTCCAGCACACATGGAATAACTGTACCACAACTTGCTTCCTCCACAAGTTCCCTGCAAGTTCCCTGGTTTTCTTACTCCAGGAAAGTTGATGGATCTCCATATTCTTTTTCCTTCAGACAGTCTAACTCATCTACACCTGGGAGCTTTTGTAAATATCAGGAAATAGACTTTGTCTACACTCCTGAATGTCAACAGGTATGAGTTAAGGTCTGTTACAGTTGGTGCCACAGTGCTTGGCCACAAGAAAACATATGTTTTGTTGTTTTGCACTCTTCACAGCCTTGAATCTCAACATTCAGTGTGCAAATATCCTGATGGTCTGCAGAGACTTGTGCTGCTATTTTTTACAACCAAGAAAACATGAACATGTTGACATAGCTACCCCACCGCCTGCTATTTATATGTGATTGCATTGTCTTTGCTTGCTGCCTTGTTGTTGTTTTGCTTTTATCTTGTGGTTTGTTAAGTGTTTTACTAGAGGACTGCAATGGAAATAGGCCTTTGGGCTTTTATTGTGTTTTCATCCTCTGTGATTTTGTGTATTTAATGACTGCAGTGCAGTGTTATATGTGTTTTTTTTTAAATCAAATTCATTCATTCATTCATTAACATGCACATATTGACAAGGGACCCCCCTCTGTTATTGTAGAAATGTATGTGCGCATAATGTTTGCAGTAGTTTTATGGGAAAACGGTTGTGTATGTGTGACTGTCAATGAGCCTGTGTGTTTGAGACACTGTTGTGTGCATATGAATGGCAGGGGGTATCCTCTTCCTGAATTCAGAGCGCATCCAGAATATCTCATTGCTATTCATGTGAATGACTGTCCTGGAATCAAACAGCACCCAAAAGCATATTTGCACAGAGTTCAAATGCATGCGGTACTGGAACAGAAATCTAGTAGATTTTCTTTAGATAGTTTCCTCCAAAATGAAATCTGCCTCGCTCCATCAAGTCACCTCATGTTTACGGCGTAACAAGAACAATGTAGAGAAATGTCCCCTCGATCTTTAAATAGTATTTTTTTTAGCATGCAGCCCTTCATCTGTCTGGCTTTTTCATTCCGCCAACTTTCCTTTTCTCTATTAAACTTGAGCTACAGAATTGATTGAAAACATCAAAGCTAACTTGAAGCATATATTTCTACCAACTCTGAAAACTTCTCAAAGACTCAGAAAATAGTTTTGATGGATTGAAGTCCAGCTTTTACAAAAAAAAAGTTGACTAGTGAGGGTGTTCATGAAAATCTGTTCAAAAGTTTCTCTTGACAGACACTAAAACAAGCTACTGGCTCCTTGGTGAATGTAATCATACATTTTCTTTGATTCTGGTGAAAAGTTTAGTGATTTTGTACTGCACTTTTTAGAGGTCAGTTGGTGAAGTTAACGTTTTTAAAGGTGGATCTTGGATCTTATTGTCTCTTTGTGTGTTTTCTGTTCCTGGCAGCTATGACTGCTAATGCTAACTAGCTAGTTCCAGTAGAATACAGTAGTATTTTGTTGCATTTTTAACTCATATTATAGGTGTATTATAACAAAATGTAAAAACTTTTCGTGATCTGGGTATACTGTGAAGTATTACTGTTATACAACTCATAAATTAGCAATACAGACATACCTGACTTACCTAAAGATGCTACTGTTTATTACTAGAATTCACCAATTCCCTTTTTTTGGTCGAGGATTGCTGTTATATTTCAAGTAGAATAGCCTTAAAATGGTACACCTGAGGGTCAAATGTATCTGTTGTTAGTGTTTACACTTGAAGAGATTAATAAATGCGCTGCAGAAAGAGAAAATGGGAAAGTGGGTGTGATGACATAATGCTTCCTCTTGCCCCTCATCTTAACTATAACTATCACAACTACATGTCTAATCCAAAACTTTACTGTAACCTTTTTTTATATATATCAAGCATTTTATTACAACAGAGATAAACATTTCTTAAACATTTTTAACTTATCAACACCCATTACCCCCCCAACCCTTATATTGCTATATCTAAGATACAATAAATACATAAAAAATTACCACAAATACTGTAACCTTAAAATGTCCTTATTCTCCAAAAATATTAATGTCTAAAACTCAAAAGTTCTCACACATAAAAGTCCAACAGTAAGAGAGGTCAGAGAGGTCAAATTAATTAAACACTGTGTTCCCTCTTTTAGGATGTCCTGCATGGGGACACTGATCCTAAACACAGCTAACCAGTTACCAGCAGCAGTAACAGACCGCTCGTACAATGACTGACAGTCAATGACGCCACAAACCGCCGTGTGAAACTCCTCGTCATCCCGTTCCCTGCAGCACCCTGCGAAGACTTGACTCCCAGTGTTTCCTTCCCTCTGCCCTTCCCTTCCTTTCCTCCTCTCCTTATCCTCTCTCCTGTCATGTTCACACTGATAATTCTGTTTTTTTTTGCAAGCTCTACAAGGGGAGCTGACTATGTGTGTTATGTACCTATATCTGTTTAAACCAGCAATGCAGAGGATTTTTTACACATTTCGCTCAAAGAGTGATATAAAATATTGAAAGCAACAGTACTGAATCAAAGAGCGGCTTCAAAAAAAACAACTTCAAAATCCAGAATACAAACAGAACAATCTTCAACAGAACAGTATAACTTTTCAACACAGCTGCCTGTTGTTACTATGATGTTCTTAAAATCATCCTAAATCATCATTTTGTCACTTATAATATTTAGACATTATAATATTATGGACAAAATAGAACATGCAACATACACACTACTAAGTTTTTTATTGTTTGCAAGTGCAAAAATAATGTTAATATGTTTGTACATAATTTAAATCATACTACAGAATAGTCCTGACCTGGTTGGACCACATTGTCTTTTCATAACCACGTGATAGATAACTACCAGTAAAGGTATACTTTCTAAATATAGGAACAAAGAAAAGCGAGAGGGTACATATAATATTACAATCTTACACATGTCTATTTTATCTACTGTGTGTTACATATATTTAAGTTATAACCAGTTGTCATATTGGGATACATTACGTTAATATATAGTACCAGTAAAATGTTTGGATACACCTTCCCAATCCCTTGAATGAGAAAGTGCACTGCAGTGGTTCCTAACCTGGAGGTCGAGACACTTTCAAGGGGTCCCAAGATAAAACCGATTTTTTTCTCTAATCTTTACTAAGTTCTTGTAAATTAATGGATAATTTTCCTTCTTCAGGACTCTAAAATGTATTCAAATAAAACCAGGATTAATGGTCAGAACTGGTATAGACGTATGAGCAGATGTTGCTTCTTTTTAAGGGGTCACAAGGCAAAAAAGTTAATATTTTTCCTTCTGTATAAACATACAGTAACACATATGACATATAAATGTATAATTCAGCATTCACAGTAATCATTTTGTCCTTCATGCAGCAGATGATCCAGCTTCACAACTTTTCACTCAATATTTTTACCGTCACAAGCTGCAGCACAACAATTCACTTCTTTTTCCCCCTGCTGTGTGAGGGGTTGTTTCTTTTCCTGTTTTCCGAGCAGGATCAATAATAAAGTAATACAATAGTAGTTTTAATGTTTGTTTCCTTTGTGAGTCAGCATCCCTCCTCTCTCTCTCTCTCTCTCTCTCTCTCTCTCTCTCTCTCTGGACCACAAGCTGACGTCAGTCAACCAGTGAGCTGCAATTGGTTATGTGTAACACATCACCCCCTTGTGGTTCAACCACCAGAGGGTAAACGCATGTATACAGTCAGTTGTGGGGTTTTTTTTTTTCCATAATTATAACATGTCAAAATGATGAGAGCAGCATGCAGGTTCAACTGTCACATCAATTTTGACTTCTTGTATGATGAGAAACTGAGTTATAAGAAATAGAAACTTAATATGGATTTAGTGACATGAGAAACTCTTATATGCCATGGAAAATACTTGTCTCTTATTGACTGTTAGATGTCTGTTAAAACTGTATAACAAGGAGAATTCAAAGACAGATCTAGTCTACAGCTAAACCATTCTTCTTCTTCAGAATACTCTTAAGCCATATTGTTGTAAAAACACTGCTTGATGCTGTGTTGCAAGATATCTGTCACATAAACGAATCTAACCACAAGTTAAACACAACCTACCTTGTTTATCTTCAGTAAGTGGCTGTAGTATGAATGTGATAATACACTCACAGGCATCCTGATATAGAAAGTAACAGACTCAAGACTCCTCGGTTATTTTTGTACATCAGAATACGCACGTCATGTTTTATCTGGAGCTGACAGTGATGGGACATTAATTAGGAACAATTTTGCTAATTGATTAATCATTTGAGCGATTTGATTAAGGCTGGAAATCCTCAAAATACTTTTCTGTAATTGAAAAATGAAAGTCTTTGGGCTTTGGATTGTAGGCTGGGCAAAACAAGCAATTTGAAGACATTATCTTGGGCTTTAGAAAATTGTAACAGGCGTTTTTCACTATTTATTATTATTATTATTCACTACCAAACATTTTAAAGAACAATCAATCAATTAATTGAGAAAATGAATGGTGAATTATTTGATAATGAAAAATAATAACTAGTATAATCATTAAAAAAAAACATTATTATTAAGAGGTCTTTCTGTTCAGTTTTGTTTATTTTATTTTATTTTTTTTACAAATGGTCCAAATGGGCTTCCATACATGAAACCTTTAGGTTTAAAGGGATGTTTATTTCATATTTGGATTTGAGTTAACTACACTGTACCACCTTTGTCACTTTTTTCAGCCTGAAAATACAATTTTAGGCAACATACAGCAATAAAACTGAATGTGACAGCCTGAGAGTCATTCAAGGCAAACATGTCCCAAAATATATTTCCCTTTAAGTCTTTAACAGCTCTTTAATGGAACAATAATTTTCCAAATTAACTCAAAGAAGTAAAGAGGTCAAATAGCTTAGCGTTTGGAGAAAATTCACTTCTTCTGGGATATTGATCTTCTAGGGTTTTATGGATCTCAATACATGTTCTTGGAGCTTGTAGCAACGATTAGAGGAGCTGCATCGTCCGGGCGGGCTTCATCATTCAGCCATGGTGGTCGGTACTTGATGACAAACTGCTGTGGATAATGGGAAAGCTGGTCGCTCTTGTGTTTGGCACATTTATAGGAAGCACAGCTGTTTGTCATGAAGGCAGAAAATGCATTGATAACAGTGTTCATCAACACAGTCATTTCTCTGCCAGGCCGGAAAAAAAACCTCCCAGATTAGCAGTTAGGTTTTGACTGACAGGCTCGATCTAAAGGGACCTTCCGCTGAATAATTCTCCTCTGTAACTAGCATGGCAAAGACCAAGGCTCACACACACACACACATAGAGTTACACAAGCCATCTACCACAGAAATATATGTCACGCACACTCATGAGAAACATTGTGTTTTATCCGTTCCCTCATTTTCCTCTTTTTTTTTTTTAGATTTAGCAACTCCACTTCATGCCACACCCAGGGTCTGCTGCGCTTTGCTCGTGGTCACATCAGTTTTCAGCAAGAACAGACAGTTTCTTATTGATTTTCTCTGCTCAGATGATTCAAACTGGCAGCCATACAGTCACAATCTAAATCCGTTTAGATACTACAACCCTTGTTAGTGCCTTTAAAATATTTTCTGAGAGTTCATGCGTGCGGGTGCCTTCAGTGTATTCTGAGTGTATTTCTGATGTGTGTGCGTGTGGACGTCTGTATATGTCATTACACGGTGGCTCTTTTGGATTCTCTTTCTGACTCAGATCTCCTGATCAAAAACCCACAGCCTCATCTTTTTCTTTTGACACGTTTCCTGACAAGCAAGACAGGTGCAGCTGTAAAATGAACCATGAACCATGTCTCTCTCTCTCTCTCTCACACACACACACACACACACTTTTATGTTCACATTTAAACACAGAACACAATGAACACATAGGGTGCTTTTTCATTTGGCTATTGTGGCTGCTCACCTTTCAACTCCTCCTGCGGGGATGTGAGTGAGCGATGGACAAAGAAATTTTATTCACAAAATCAGACATTCTCACTCCCTCCAACGTTATTTTGAGGAGGTGGTTACTCATGACGCACAGCACCTCAACCGTCAAATATGTAGAAAGATTTAAGTAACAGTTTAAAAGAAAAACACCTAACAAACGTCAGAATGGAAGGAGCACAGAGTACACAGCAGCTGATGACTACCTCATGATTAATTCGAGATTTCTAAACATCATCTGCATCTACAATTGAAGCAAACTCTGATCGAGACTAAAACAAATGAACCCTAGTGTGAAAACTTCCTTAAAGAGTTAGTGGGTTTCCACAAACTTTAGTTTGAACCAAACAGGACCTGAGAGGGCATATGAATGGTCTGATATCATCAACACAAGGTGCATCATCAATCAGCCAATCAAAAATGCAGCAAATTTACATATTTGATGTAGTAAAAGCAGGCAGCTTGTTACATTCAAAGCAGTGTAATTTGTCCAAAAGCGGCCCTTGTGAATGTGTCTACGGGCTCACTTTTATATATTTATGGGATCGTTATTTGCATCACTTTGTTTTGCAGCTGTACTGTTTTGCTTCACTCTCAGCGCTCTCATAGCGTTGCAGGCAGCTGTTTTCTGAGAACAAGCTCTAAAAAGCCACTGTACACTACCTGCTCAGCAACAAACAGCAAACAAACACAGTTATCTGTAGACTAGCTGGCGAACATAGTGGAGCATTTAGCAGCTAAAGAGCCAGATATTTCCCTCAGGAGTCAGTAGAGAGCAAAAACAGAGCTAAAAGAGTGAATATTGGACTTAAATTGACCAGGTGGACAAAAACACAACTTCCAATGAATGATAATGTTACTGCTGGATGTGGAAATAAGCAACTGTTTGCTGCTCACCATATCAACAACAAACACACACTGTTGTGTTCCTCTTCCCGTCAATATGACATATATGAGTTATGAGTCTTTGTACGTATGGAGCTGTCAGTGTGATGGACGGACTTCCTGGGATCATCTCCCTCTCAGTAACACAGCACTGCAGTAAAACATGATCTCTGCTTCACTTTGTACCGGAGCGTCTGTTCATGATGATGATTTACAACTGTGACTCTTTTTTTTTACTCTGTAGCACTTGAAAATACAACCAATTCAACACGTGTCATCTGAAGTGATGTGTACTATTTCACATGATGTCTATACAGGATGATCAGCCTCATTTTACAGTAAAATTTCTTCATTTCACATGATTATTTGTTGTTCTTGTTTTGTTTTTTTCCCGTTTCTATTTGCAGCTGTTGGTTGTATATTGTAATTCAGATTTTACTATTTTAAGGTGACATTGTACCGTAACATACAATGATTATTATAGTATATAAATAAAAATATCACATGGCTGAGCATCTCACAATCATCATCTATCAGTCCAAAAACTCCACCTATGTCCTTGTCCTTGAGGGGAATATTGAGGATTTTTATTGGACCGAAGAAAAAAAAAAATACCCCACCTCAGGTAAGATGATCTGATCCAAACTGTAAAACTTGACAGGTATTCACAGGTTTGGTTTCTTTCTTTTTGGACATGGAGACACTTTCCCAGCGTTTGTATTTCATAGAGACACTGACATTTAGGAGGAGGCAAAGTTCAACGTGAATCAAAATGAGCACGACATTTCCACAAATGTGATATTGTGACACAGTAAAAAAGCTCTATTAGAACCGGGAACTGAAGATATTTTGTCAGTTTTCATCTCATTCAGTTCAATTACCACTTCTAAGATCAAATAAACAGAGATCTATTTAATCTCCTCTTGAATATAATGAGAAATCAGCACAAATAAAAAGCTCCATGAGTCCATGTTGTGCTTGTAAACCTTAATCTCGGCCATGAAATTACGACAAATTGAGAAAAGGTTACTGAAACTTTTATCAGCGTACAGGTCAGGTCAAGGTACGAAAAGGAGACAAGCTCCGGCTGAATGGTTAACATTTGTGAAGTTTAAATGTAAAATCATTCATTTGATGAAAAAGCATGGACTCAGTGGAAGCTGTGCTTGTCTTTGCTTCATCCAGTGATTTCAGTGGTTGTCATAGTGACGGAGGCTTTTTAAATCCAGCATTACCTTGGCTCTCGCTGTTCTTTGGATTTCTTTTGCTGCTTGAAAATACTTTCTTTCTCTATCACACGCGCACACACAATTTGACTTGCGAGTGAGATTAAAAACTTGATGACTTGAATACTTGCTAAGATTTGCACATAGCAGTGTTTTGGCCTTTTTTTTTTCTCAAATACAATTGACATAAGAGGAAGGTTGAATGCTGTCTCTACACAGACACACACACACACAGAGTCAGTGTGCAAACCTCAGACGTATGCTCCCATCTCATCATGAAAGCATATACTGTGCACACTCTTACACAGACTTGTGTACACAGTCAGCAGGCATGAGACAATATGTTTCTTCCAGATTACAAACACAGTAGGAACTTCTGGTTTCAACCTTTTTCTTTTTCCATTTACATTTGTTTGTGATCAATGTTAAGCTTAGATGATTCACTTAAGCTTAAAAAAGAAACAAAACAAGCAGTTCTCATTACTGTGCAGATGTGAAGAAGAACAGCTGCATTCAAGTTAATGACAATCATAACACAAGAAGCAGCTGCAAAATTTATTGAAAAAAAGATATTTTTACAAGCTGTTTAACTCCTAAATTACAAATATTAATGATCAAGCCGAGTGGCACTGAGATCAATAGAGTATCATTCATCAAGATGCACACCATGTAACTGCATCGTCTGTGGTTCACATCCAGCTGTGAACCTTTGTTGCCTGTCACCCCCCCCCCCATCACTCTCTACCTTCAATTCCTGTCATCTCTTCACTGTCTCCATAACAAAGGCATAAAATATCTTTTAAAAAAAGAAGGCAGAAAAGCATCTTTGTGTAGCACTCCTCCTCACAAACACAACTGTAATTTAACCTTCATGTTCCATGCTACATGTGCTGGGCTCCTAAGTCACATAAAAGCCTGATTGTACAGTATTGCATCCCACTCGCCATCCGTAGACTCTCCTTAAGTAAACTAATATATTGTCAAGAAAAGGCGTCGTGTCTCTCAACCAGCTAGTTAGCAGCTCATTCAGGCTGAACTTCAATCATCAATGCAGTGTTCACAAGGCAGGCAAAAGAAGAAGATGATTGAACAAACTACACCAAGTGACCACAAAAATAGAAATCTCTGCACACTGTAAACAATCCAATACAATAGTATAAACTCTTATCAATTTTAGTAACTGTTGATACCTTATCAGAGAGATTTTGTCACAACTTGAACTTGCAGTTTGTGGTGTTGCTGTATTAGATTCTATTTTGCGCTTCATATATTGTCTGTAAATGAGATGGACAAAATATTTTAAAAAGTACTCCACCAATTTAGCATTGCACTTCTCTAACATTGTAAAAAAAAAAAGTATCAAAATTGATGCAGCAGAACCAGAGATATAAAGTGTCTTTTATTCTTCTTCCTTGTCAAAACTTGGCACCTACATTACCCACAATGCAACTTGACCGTCCACAGTTCGGTCAGAGATTGATGTGTGTTATGCTAGTAGTGGTTAATGTAGCCTGGAGCTGCTAGCCTCGAGCAGAGATGAGGAGCTACAGAGGTGTGGTAAACTTGTCTTCAGCCCTGACCAACGCTGACTCAAGTGACATCACTTAAGGCAATTTATCAGATTTCACACAGCTCCCTCTGGACCCAAAAATATGTTGTTGTTTTTTTTATCATATTCACAATGCTCCCCAACACCTGTTATCAGACTTTTATGTGTTAAATCAGTGGAGCTCCACTTTATAATGAAGTCAAATACAACAACATTACAACAGTTTTTATACTGAGGTTTATTACTGAAGACAGGTTTAAATACCAGCTCACCAACATTACCAGCAATCAAAGGGAAGCAGGAAGAGCTGCAGCAACATAAGAGCTGATTCACCAAAGTATTTGTTGTAATCTAACGTGTCTCCTCTAGCCGATGATGTACGATGTACGAACTTGTGCTGCAGTGAGATATCACTGGCTTCACAGACACATACATGTTGCCTCTAAACCAACAACACGCCGTTTTACTGTCTCGTAATGTTGCAGTTTTCATCAATTTCTCAGGATTTTTTTTATTTTTGTGTGAATGTGTTCTCTCAAACATCTGTGATTGTGTATATGTGAGGCTTTTTTGTTGTTTTTACCAATTTTCACTGGAAAAAAATATCTGAATTTGTTTTAAATGATGGATCAAGTTAACCTTGTGTTCAAGCAAAGTCTTCTTTCAGCAAAGTCAAATCAGAATATGCGTCATGTAATGGATTACAAAAAGTGTTCTGTTTTATATGTTTTGTTTCCTTTCAATACATAAAATATTGATTATCGTCATGGCAACATGGAAGTTCTTAAGTTCTTCATCATTCTGATCACGCGTTAAGAATATGAGGAAACGAAAACAACTAATGAAATTTGTGGTACAAAGTCTTTTGTTTAATGTTCAATTGATATTCTAGTATCTGTCCCTTATTTTCTACCCATAACTACTTGGTTGATATTCAGGAGCACGCGTTTGTAGCCTTGACTTGTCACAAATAATTACAAAAACACATTTATTGGCATAAACATTATAAAACAAATCCACACAAATTATTCTCAACAGATGAAGCATTAGAATTTAATTATAGGGAACATGATGCCCTGTTGCACTGGATGTCCTTGTCTTCTGCATATATTAACACATGCATGTTCATACACACACACACACACACACACACACACACACACACACACAGTAAAAATCCCCCCTCTGGACCCACACAGACAGTTAAGAAAAAAATCATCTTGCATATGATTTTATGTGTTGCATAGTTTAGTGTTGGTGAATGACAGAAGTGTGTAATCTGTTGTGGAGGGGTGTTTTGTGTGTTTAACTGCTGTGTGTATGAAGACAACAAAGTACCTTAAAGTGTAATTCCACCAATGGCCACTAGATGCTGGTTCCAACTGGCTCACATTCAAAAAACATAAACGTCTCTCTAGAAGTCAATAAGTTTCTGCAACAAGTCATTATAGTCTGAATCATTAAATACGGGCCCTGTAATAAGTTTGCTGGTGGTCATTTTGGAAATTATTGCTCCATTAATAAGATTTGAAGACTTATAGTAGCTTTGATGTTTGCCGTTTGGGCGTTGATTGACAGCTGTGATTGACTCACACTCCGGGACTCACACTCAGTCGGACTATTGTCACAATATTTCAGTAATTTTAATGTTAGTTGATTAAGACAGCCGTCCTGTTAGCACAAGTCATCTAAAGTAGTTAGCTCAACTGTGCAGTGCTCCGTGTTCCCAGTAAGCTAGCGTTAGCTTCAGCCTGAGATAGCGGGGCGTGTTTCCAGAGCGTGAAAGTCAACACCTCACACTGCTTATCTGGAAGGTCCTGTCTCCAAACGGAAAAGATGGCGCCGACCAAGAGCTGCAACTCTGGGCTTCAAACCAGCTCCAATGCAAACCACCGACGGGTGATGTCACACATCATATACACACACGCTGCCTGTCCATGAAAACACACTGAGCATACTGCAGGCGTGCATCATTCTTGCAGTATAACTTATTCTCTGATGTCACAATCCAGCTCCTCAGATTTTAGATATTTTTTTTCTCAGATGTTCTTCCTCTGAAAACCTTGGGATTCTCAGAATCTTTTCAAACCGACAGACAGTCCATGAGTGTACAGTGATTGAAAACAGCATACCACTTGAAAAACAAGCTCCCGACCACGAATAAAGCCTCGCTTAAAGGCTACAGAGAGAATAAAGCGAGAGGAGGCCTGGCAGCAGGAGCAGACAGTACGTGAGTGAATGACGAGTTGGTAAAAGAGACAGAAAGAAGAAATGTGGCAAAGTGCAAGGATGAGAGTAGGAACAAGACAAAGAAATGCAGAGGCAGAGTGATGCCGGGCGAAGTCGGTAAAAAGAAAAGGAATTTAAGAAAAAATACTTTGATGAAGCTTCACTTTTATAATACAAGACACTTTGTGCATTTAAAGAAAAAAGCTTCCAGTTGAGAGTTGTCGTCATAAGAAAAATGTATAAGCCAAGGTGTTACAGCTTTGATTCTGTTGATAAAATAAGAGGAAAATGCAAATAAACTGTTACTGATGTTCTCCTTCTGAGATGAGGAGGAAAAAGGTGCTTCCCATGGGACACATTTGCTGTTGTGCTCTTGCATTTAAACAGCAAAACAGCACAGTAAGTCATCTTAAACAACACATCTTTATCCTGTAACAGCTGCAGCTTGATTCTGTAGTCGTTCAAATTAAAGTCGAACCTAATTTGTGAATAAAAAAACATGATTTCACAAGTGTTGACTATCATAAATGGAAATTTGATGCAAGTTAAGGAAAAGATACTTGTATGATATACTGTAAAACACAAATGAGCTATGTAACACTTCTAACTGCCGTTAGATTTGTCTCACGTTTACATGAGTGATGACAGTATAGTTATAACTCCTACTTTGAAAATACCTGCATTATTTGCAACATCTGCACTTAGAATTATGCATCTTAGATCTTTATAATCCCAAAAATACTGCAACAACCTTATAAACAGATATGTAACTGGCTAAATGGAAAACAAAAAGAAAAAAGTCTTGATCTTCAAATATACATGTAGTTAAATGGGTACTCCATTGATTTAGTATTTCACTTTCATATTACAGGAACTCAAAAGAGACAAATTAGACAATGAATGGTCAAAATCGAAGCAACGGAGGCTGAGATATCCTGACTTTTAGTCGCTAGTAGGAATCAATATCCAGAAAACGCTCAATCCTACTTCACCTATAATGCAACTCAATAGTCTGTCATTAGACGTCTGCTGCCTGATAAATTCCTTTCAAATTCTATGTTCTCAATAAATGAATAAAAAAACCTACAACTTTTAAATCCAATCTGAGATAACCATCATGACATCTACAAGATTATTTTCTAAGACTTTAAAAAATCTTCCAGAGCCACAGGAGAAACTATAAAACCGCTTTCACAGGCTGAGGAGTAACTAACCATAAACTCATCTTCATGTAGAAATCTGCACGCCCCTTTAAACAAAAAGTGAGTTCACATATTACTCATTTTGCTGCACTGAAACACTCCAAGGCCTCCTAAAAATCCAACTACTGGATCGTCCTCAACACTGGTTCATCTTCTCTCCTACAAAAAAGTATTCTTTGCTTCAGTCATTTTATAATTCATCATGTGAAACTGCTACTGTTTTGTTGAATGTGCAGATTGAATTCTATGAGCTTGTGGTATTCATAGACATATCTCATCTCAGCCTTTTGGGTAAAGCTGTAGTGACTGTAACTTCTGTTGGTCTTGATAAACTGGTAAAGTTGGGTTGAACCTTGATGGGTGGAGCTAAATAAGATTAAATACCCATAAAAAAGTCAAATGGGCTTAAGGAGGAAGCAAATATTATGAGTTATAGCTCTCTTAATAACCAAAAAAACACTATGTACCAGGTACCATTAATGCATGTTACTAACTTGGCTTCTTCTCCCGGATTTTTTTATGCTTTCTCATCTCGCAGGAAACCCTGAGTTGCAGGCCGAGCCTTCACAACTATTGCTATTGCTGCTGTTATTGTTATGATTGTTGTTATTCTGTCCCACCCTCTCCTCCTCCTCCTCCTCCTCCCCCTCCTCTCCCTCCCCCCTTCTTTCTTTCTCTCTCTCAACCCAACCGGTCAAGGCAGATGGCCGCCCACCAAGAGCCTGGTTCTGCTTGAGGTTTCTACCCGTTAAAGGGGAGTTTTTCCTTACCGCTGTCGCCAAGTGCTTGCTCATGGGGGGAATTGTTGGGTCTCTGTAAATTAAAGAGTACGGTCTAGACCTGCTCTATGTGAAAAGTACCCTGAGATGACTTTTTGTTGTGATTTGGCGCTATATAAATAAAGATTGATTGATTGATTGATATATAACTGCCACTGTTATAAACAGACATTGTTGCTAAATCAAAAAGGTCTGTTATGTGCTTTCAGTACCTTCTCAATACAACAGTTTAAGGTGGAATGGGACATAAAGCTTTATATAACTGCTGCCGTGAATCTAATCTTCGTCCCCTGTAAAGCCGGACAGAGCGGAGCAGGTCATCATTTCATTTTCCCAGAAGTTACTATGATGATCCTCTCTAACACATTTCCTGAGATGATTTTAATACTTGACTCACACACGCTATGTGTTAGGCAGATTGAGATGATGCCCGGTGGATTAAACAATCCCGTGGTTGTTGTGGAGTCTGCATATGTGATGAAAATAAATCTGAAACAGTTTTTTTTTTTTTTCATTCAGAGGGCCGATGTTGCACAATGCCCGTCAGGTCCAATTCTAACGTAAGATGAAATTACAGATGCAAAGATGAAAAAATGTGTTTCCTTTTGAGAACATTTTCATCACTGGAGTTGGACATAAACCATTATTACACAACATTATCCAGCACACCAAATCTGTTTATTTCTGTGTCCTGTCCTCCTCGTTGATCCATGTGACTTTCCTTTCCTGTAAATTCATACAAAAATGACTGTGAAGCATACTGATATTCAGACATACCTTCCTTGATTTGACGGAGAGATGTTGAGCTAATAATGTATAGAAAATGATGAAAAAACTCACCAGAGATGTTAAAAAAAGACACTACACTTAACAGATCCTTTGGTTTTGGGACTAAATGACTGTAGAGCTCAGTATTCTGAGTTTTTTAACAATGGATCTACACAGTTTCAACATAACCCACAGCCCAGGTCTAGTGTTGAATCTATAGTGTATGAAGGAAGTGTTTAATATGAATTTCTATGCATTTGTGGTTACTCAGGGTACAGCATGAGTTGCAATATTTGCAATATTCAAAATAATACACTCCATTTCTTGCTGTTCAGACCAACGTGCCAGCAGCTGGTCACTAAACTTGGTGACTGTGCTTCATAATTTCATTAGAAAAAGAAAATAATTGGCAATCCCCTGTCCTATTTGATATGTCATCTCAGGGACCGCTCGGTTTTATCTTGTGACCCCTTGGTGGGACCTAACCCCCAAATTGGAAACCATTATATTACAGCACAACAATGACTGAAAGGTCACGTTAATTAATAAGAAAGAAAATGGGATTTAAGGATGTGCAACAGGGATATTTTATGCTTTCATGAAGGTTCTGTGGGGCTGTCATTAAGGATTATCTCCAGAATCAACTATATATTGATTGGTTTAATCAATCAGTTAATAATTTGGTCTAAAATAATGACAAATATCCAGCACTTATCAACTGTCAAAAAACCCCAAAGGAGCTTTGTATGTTTCCTTGACTCACTGAATAATCACCTATCAAAATACTTTGACTAATTCACAGTCAATTAACTAATCAATTAGTTGACTGATCACTGCAGCACTTCTTCACTGTACAATTATAAAACACAGCAACAATCCAACAAAGATCAGAACCTCTCTGGCAGAGAAACAACAAAGTTCAGCTAAAAAAAAAACAGCTACGTCACTTCAGATTTATCCATCATTCATAGTAGAGTTGAAAGTGAACAGTCCTCAGGCGAAGCCACGAAAGTACAGGTGCAGGGTGTGTGTGTGTGTGTGTGTCTGTGTGTGTGTGTGTGTGTGTGTGTGTGTGTGTGTGTGTTTGTGTGTGTGTGTGTGTGTTTGAATGGCTATAAATGTGAGAACCAAGTGAGTTTTAGACCTGGGAAGTGAGGACATTTTGGCAAGTCTTCACTTTCTGACGCACCTTCAAACGGCTGTTTAAGGGTTCAGACTTGGTTTGAGGGTCAATGTTAGAGTTTAGTTTAGGGGGGTTGGGGTGGGCATTTAGTTGTGATGGTTAAGGTTAGGGTTAGGTTTAGGGAATGCATTATGTCAATGAATGTCCTCAGTAAGATAGCTATACCTACATATGTGTGTGTGTGTGTGTGGCATAGCGTGTGGCACAGTGTGTGGCACAGTGTGTGGCACACTGACCCAAATACTAGCAGCATTTGAGTCTTTAGACGTTTCTTCTTGAGACACCGTATGTTGGCGCCGCACGCAGCACGACTTACAGCGAAAATCACCAGGGCGTCTATAATCACCCTAAAATAAAATTTGGAAGGATTCTGTGCAAATCACAGAAAATCCCCCGCTATGGCAACAAAACAGTGGCAGGAAAGGAGATACAAAAACGCCACAAAGTGTGACGAGGTCATAACAAACTCATTACTGAGCACCAGAGTCAAGAGATAAACCACAGAGCTGCTGCGGGAACATTTTAGGATTATTACAGTGCTTTTTCGTGCGCGTAAAGACGCAAATAATGCGCATTATAATCTGCAGCCCGCAGCAATATGCTGGATAAACATCTCGTCACTGTATGCATCGGTGAGTGTGTGCAGGGCAGAGCACCGTAGCAGCAGCGTTTTAAAAAAAAAAACCCTGAACCTGCAGGGATCACTGTCAATGAAGTGCTTTTCAGCACAGCGACTGCCAATCATATTGATGAACAAAGCCTCAGCCTCCTGTTGCCATAGAGAACTCACGAGATGAACAGGCAGACTGCAACTTTTTATCCATGAATAAAAACTCAGTGTTTGTATTAGAGCATCAGATCATATATTAATGCAGTAAAACATTGGAGATCTGTTACGGTGTATTTTAAAGCATCTTTACCTCGAACAAAGGAGGAGTTCCCTTGTCTGGAAGTGTGCATCCCAGTAATTCAGCCAGGAACTTTGCCATATAGAGGTGAGAAGTGTGCTCCTGCAATATTCCTGAAATGTGAAAAGAGGAGCTGAATCAACAGGAGGAGAGTCCTCTTCTTTCAGTCAGCCTCGTGAACTTCTTTGTGGCGTTCAAGGACCCTGCGCGCATCCCTTATTTTTCCCTCCGACTGCCCAAAAAAATTAACCCCGGAGCGGAGACTGAGGTGTGCCGCTGGATGAGAGGTGCAAGATGCCACTGGGTTCAGCGCAGGTCAGCCGCTGGAAGGGATGAGGGAGCTTATAGCCTGTGGCTCTCGCCTCCAAAATCCTCTGTCGGTGAATGGGCTCACCATCAGCAGCGGTGTGGAGTCAGCAGGAGGGGCCGGGGCTGAGGGGGTGTAGGCGGGCCAACTAGCTATCAGGTGGTTTTCATCGACCAAGTTTCCCCCCCCGTTCAGAGATGAGATCTGGATCCAAATTCATTTGAGCTGTGGGTTTTTGAAAAATGAGACCAATATTTTAGACTCAATTTTAAGTTTGACCATCATATAAATAGATATAGATATACATAGATATAAATATATAAATATTGATATATAAATTCTCCAGCAAAGTTTTATTTCCTGGTAAACTTGTACATGGACTCATGATTAAACATCATTCATGTTTTATGAATTTTAGAAACCAATATTTTTACACTCAATATCCTCAAGTTTGACATATCCAAATATACATATTATATAGCTGAATATAAACATATATTTTAATATTTCCCCACCAAAATGTTATTTCCTGATTGTTTGTACAATGTCCGACACGTTTAGGAACATCAGTAGGAAAACTGGGAGGAAAACTATTATGTAGTCTACATGGTATTGTCATAAAAAAATATATATATATATAACAGAATAATTTGGTAATTTAAAGAGATTTTACTGACTATTGATATCTGGTCAGTGAGTAACACCATCTGAACCACATGACTGGCTGATACAATGTATGACCAACATTATGTGTTTTGTGTTCTTTCAGTCTGGGGCCAATTTTCATAGTTTGGGTTTGGCCTATTGGTTCTGTTGAAGGGAAACCTTAACAATGATATTTTAGGCAATCATGTTGTGCTTCTTGCATTGTGGCAACAATTTGGGGAAGGCCCTTGCCAACGCCCTGATGTACAAACCAGGTCAATATAAAAAATGATTTTCCAGTTTGGTGTGGAAGAACTTGACTGGCCTGCACAAAGTCCTGACCTCAACCCCATGTTAACACCTTTGGGATGAACTGGAATGACCTCTGACCTCTTCCCCTTCAATAGGAAACATATGAAACCCACATTGCACAGGAGAAGAATTGATAAATAGAGTATTTGTACCATCAACTCTTGTCTCATAACTGTCTGCAAATCGTTCCTCTATTGTGGATAAAGGAGAGTTAAATAAAAGTGGGTGGTGCAACATGACTAATGAGCTACGATAGCTTCTGCTATTTTGGCTCTCTGATCCCTCAAAGGTCAGCTATAACTGGCGATATGACTCTCCATTATGGGCAACACTGCAAATTTATGTGTCAAAGTTCACCAAAGTTGAACTGACATAAAGATTTTCATGGATTTACCCCTGCGAGCAAATCAATTAATCATGGTGTTTCTGCTGAAATAAATTGGTGTGACCTACCATTTATATTAGCATATCAATGCCTATAATTTTGGAATGCCATGTTCATGACATTTGGATTTAATTAAGATAAGATAGGCTATACTTTATTGTCGCCTTAGGGAATTTTTTTCTTGACCTCAGCATAGTTGCATCACAAAACATTTTCCAAACATACTTAAATACATACTTTACATGTACAGGCTTATACCTTACATCATTTATACAGAAAAAATAACACAATAAGACAAATGAAAGCGATAAAACCACCACAGCTTATTAAAGCAGTAAAATAATACTGCACTAGTATTGCACATTGTACCAGAATACTGCTAATCTAACCATGAAAAAACAATAAAAACCATCTGAAAGAGTGTAATTCTTTGTGTCTTTTATCTATCAAGTGAGGGGATATTTTAACACCCTTTATTTTAAATTCCACAGCTTCTCTTGTAATGCCATAAGCAGTCTATCCAGCATCAACAGTGAGCAAATTAAACTGTCACTTGAGGTTTCTGGGTTGAGTTGTATTTATTGAATATTCATGGACTCGCAGGACACCTGGCTGGAGGATCAGGAGGTACTGCTGTGAGCATGAGGAGGGTTTTTAATATTCCTTTTGCCTGTTTGCATCTTATTTGATTGTTATTTCTCATAATCAGACTTATCATGATAGTCAGTGATGCAAATGTTTGTCTCGTGTTGTTAAATTATAGTCTTTTTTTTTTTTTTTAAATGTTCATCAAAAACTCATAATTCATTTACAGCTTTAGTTTTTGTCCCAGGGTCAGACTCAAAACCCCTGAGGAGGTCGATGAGAGGATTTTTGTTAGGGTTCATTAAATGCAAAATCATCCTTTTTGAAATTAATATTTACAGCTTCTATGATTCTTGCAAGAATTAATTTAAAAGTCTGAATATTATTTGGTTCAAAATGTAACATTTTTCACGTTTATGCCTTCAGCAAGAGGTTAGGAGCAGTGCGGTAAGTCAGGAGGCTACAAACAGAAAATCAGATATTAAGTGCCAAAACCACTCAGACGATTTATGAGACAAGACCACAGGAAGTTTTTTCATTTCAAGATAAGATGTGCAAAATTTAGGTAAAAAAAAAAAGCAAAAGATCAAGTTAAATTTCAATTCTGCTTCCTCATAACCATCACCTCCTCTGACCTGCTTTTGCGATTTACTCCTCATCTTTCAGGACGCAGCACCAACTCTAAAATTCAGCAGGCGTCTGTTCATAAGCTGCTTGTACTCCCTAGGTATGCTCTTATTCTGTCAAACATCTTTACTCCCTCTAACCCCCACCCACCACCACCACCCTTTCTTCTTTCTCTCTCATATCTGTCAAGGATTATCAGTTTGTCTCCTCTGCGATGTGGGATTCATACATGTTTCCTGTTAGGAGGGAAAGAGGTCAGAGGTCAAGCTGCACAACGCTGTCAACCTGAATAGATGTAAGTGAATGAATCACTGTCACCTCTCTTGTGTTCTTGCACCAGAAAGGACAGTGAATGCAGTTGTTTTGACAAAGGGTGGAGGAGCTGGATGAGTGGTCATGAAGTCTGGAGAAGGAAAGTATCGGCAAAAGTAAATTCCTATCAAGGAATATTACTTTGTGAGCAAGTTGCAAAGTGATTGGAGCTTTTTCAGGCGCTTCTGGTTCCAGAAAAGTCAAAATCCCATTCATTCTTCCCACAAAGAACGTTATGTAACTAACAGCTGGAACGCTTCAGTGGCTTGGATCAGCATGAAACTCTTCTTCCATCTATCATCAGTACAGAAGATGAGCAACTGCTTTAAAAAATATCTGGTTATTTGATGAAAAGTCAAGGGTACAAGATTGTGTACATAAAAACGTTAGGGTTAGAGGTTAACTACGACTCCCAAGGCACATTTCAACAAGAAACATCCAATCCCAGAGCTTAAAATTCTGCCACATGTGCCGCTAATGGCAGGCGGAAGCTAAAGATTACGATGTTGGGAAAACTGATTTTTCATTTCTAGGTTACTTTTTAGAGAATTCAGCAACAACGACCCATCACCACTCCAATTCAAGCCTCTGACTAGCCTCTCCATAAAAACTACAAACGAGGCTAAGGAGTATTGTCATATTTTTAGTGGCCATAATATACACCTATAAGGTTGTTACGTTGTCCAGGGGAGTCCTGTGTTTCTATGTTGAGTAACATTTAGGACAGAAAAATTTGAAGTGTAAATATAAAATGGAAAAAACTAAATCTAAACTAATCTCTGAGCAATATGCAAGGCCCAATGCTAATGCTAAAGCTAGCTTGCTAGTGATATCAACACTCCGAACACCACTGCCAGTTTAAAACCAATCTCTCAGTGATATGCAAGGCCCAATGCTAATGCTAAAGCTAGCTTGCTAGTGACATCAACTCTCCGCACACTACTGCCAGATTAAAACTAATCTCTGAGCGACATACAATGTCTGCATCGCTGATTTTTGGCTAAACACTGAGGGATTATATTATCAAAGACTGCTCCGTCTTCTCTGTGAGCCAGTGTCGGCTATTTAATTTTTTGCCTGCAAGAAATTAGTCTTGAGTTCCTACTAATAATCAAACAAAGCATTACTTTCTGTAAACTGTCCTCCATTTCTCATTTATCGCATGTGTCTGCTTTATCCTATTAGCATCATTCCATACAAGTACAACTAGTCTTAAACCACTCTTTCCATATTGTAAAATACTTCCTCAGTGCAGTGTGCAAGGCCACTTGTTTCTCATGTAATACCACCTTTTAGAGTAATGAGATCCTGCTATTTTCATCTGTGTCGAGGTCTTACTTGACTAATATTGCATTTCAGTTCTTGTAACCATTTGTTCAATTGAAGTGACCGTGAACACGATTTCTATCTCACCTCATCCCTACTTTCTTTACACCTTATGCATTGTGTTTCCGCCTAAGCCAGTAGTAATTGGTGAACCAGTAATATCCTCCATCTATCACACGTATCTACAGGGAATCTCTTCCACCCATTAAAGAACTGTGGAGGCTGAGCCAAATTACTCCAACAGACATTTCAACATAGATCATTACCCACTCTACACATACGTACTGTGCAGGTTATCAGGTTCACTCTATCCTGGTTTAATCTGTGCAACATATACATTATTTTCAGACAAAAGGACTCTTCTTACATGAAAGGCTCAGTTCATTTCGTTGAATAAAGTCAAGAGAGGCAATATTTAATGTTAATCCTGAGACTTTCAAAGAAGTCGATACCAGTATGTTTATCTTGGATCCATTTCCAAACCACTAACTTTCCATTTTACTTATACTGTAAGTCTGGGATAAAACCAGTAACCTCACAAATAACAGCTGACCTGCTTCACCACTTGAACTGTAAACCACTACTTTCCTCTTTCCCCACCTCTCTGGTTCCTTTTCCTTTCTTAAACTCTTTCTCTACCTGTTACCCTTAATGTCGCTGTGTGAGGCATTAGGAGCATTATTCATCTTCTCAGCATTATTTCTTGGAACTGGGTTGACAGAGTCCCTACATATTATACATCAGTTTTATCAGGATCAACGCCTTTCAATGATACACGCTTCATCAGGTCAAAATGTTTTTAAGAATGAATCCCGTACTCACAGATATATACACAGCCCCATAGACTGGCAGGCTCTACGGTGGCAGGTGTGGTTTATCATCCAACGCGCCCAGGGTGATAAACACCAAAAATCAAACAACAATTATTCAAAACTTTAAAAAAGACACATCTCAAAGAGTACAAGTACAAAGATTATACATTAACATATCAAAAATAACTCATATCACATCCTCTTCTTGGAGATCTAACATGCTTAGTCCTGGGTACAAACACTGTCACATCCTGCCTGGACTTTCTGTTTGTTTTTTGCACTCTTTGTGTTGTTTTTGTGTTCTTTGGGGTTTCCTGTGCTACACTTCTGTTGTCCTTTCATGGGGATGCGCATAGACTCTGAAGCAGAAAGCCTGAGTTAACAAAGAAAGTTCATATCCACCGTCATGATACCACTTATCTCTGATCACGAGTTTAAGGTTTGTTGACCCAGCTCACACAAAGAAAGCCTGGGTATGTTGAACTAGCTTCGTAGTACACCCCTCAGGTCATATGGTTTTGCTTGTTATGATTTGGGTGGTGGGTTTAGAGGACTGCATTATTAATTAGCTTGTAGTGTTGTGTGCTTAAGTTTATGTAAATCTGTGATGGTTTGATTTATGCTGGGTTGTGATTTAGAGTATTGTGTTTTCTGGGTTCTGGTTTTCTGTTACTCTGTGTTTCCCTTGTGTGTTCATGTACTCCTCCTTGCACCTGCCCTGCATTCATTCTCGTTAGCCCTGCCCTTGTCTCGGCGTTCTTCCCCAGTCTGCTGTCACCTTCACACCTGCCCTGTATCAATCTCGTCAGCCCTGCCCCGCTCTCGGTGTCTTCCCGGTCTATCAGCTCCCAGCCTGCCTCTGTGTCTTGTCACCTGTTCCTCATTGTCTGATTAGTTTAATTTGTATTTAAGGTCTGGTTTTCAGTTGAATCTTGTTGGATCATTTGTTCTGTTTTGCCCTGTTCTGTCCTGACTATCGCAAGAATAAAGAAGGTTTTTGTCAACCCTGCATGTCGGTCTCTGCATTTGTGTCCATTCCTGCTGCTCCACGTGACAAACACAGCTTCCATGTTCAACTATCCTGGTTTTTAAAAGCTCTCTCTGTTTTCAAGGAGCATTTTTTATTCATCGTAACAAACACGTGTACAGCTAGAGTGAGTGAGTCTGTCTGTCTGTACTTATGACAACATGGATGGACAGTTTCCTGTAGTTGTTGTGTGAAATCAAACCTGCAACTTTTCACCTTACTATTATTCTCTCAAACCATTAGAGCACTCTCTAGGTTTGGCATGTTTGTATTACTGTGACACAAATGACTTTGATGTGACTGCCTGCTGTTTCACCTGCTGCCCCCATCAAACCACATTACCAAACAAAAACACACACATACAAAAACCACCCACAACCCAAAACCTAATTAGTCAATTTTGAGATGAATAAACCATATTTATCATCTAACCCCCAGTACTAAAACAGCAAACTGACAGCATGCACTTCCCATGAAACAAATTGTTGACAAAAAAAAATAATAAAAAACATAATTAATGAAGCAATCAGCCAGCACCAGCAAAGCTCTCATTGACACCCCGCTGTTGTACGTGGTTTTAATAATGCTGTTTAATGACATTCTCCGTGTTGGCTGGCAAATGCGGCTCCATATGTTGTTGCAGCTGTAGGGTGCCGGGAGTCTACATGATCCACACAGCTTCAGACCATGGCACCCTGCTAGGCTTTACATGTTTGTGTGTGTGTGTGTGTGTGTGTGTGTGTGTGTGACTGACAATACACTAGACATGGCCCTCTAGAGCGTTCATCTACTGTTTTCCTCCTTTATTTGCTTGTGGGTGCATCTGTGCTGAAAAGGAAAATACAGTTCAAAGCAAGTGTTTCTATTACATATGATCGTTCTGATTTATTGCACAAAATGTGTAGTAAAATTCTCCTTTTATCCGTCTTTGGTGCTCTCGCATCAGATCCAGAAGCAGGGACCAAACTACAGTATTTAAATAGTGTTCAGGAAAAAGAGAGTTTTGGATATCTATGTTAAACACAGTCAAAGTTCCAAACCTTGAGGTGAACACACGTAAAAATGCTCCCTGCAAGCCAAAATCCAGGGCTTCAACCTGCTCTGAATGCTTAGTTTGCAAAGTTACATTTTACTTCCTCCTCATGATGACATCAGATTGTTCAAGCATGCCCACAAACGGCCATCTGTTCTGTAGCCTTTGTTGCTAAGGAGTTGTTTGTGTTGTCCACTCAGATTAGTTTCAGGCTCGAACATGTACGGATGTATTTGAGAAGTGAAGAGAATGAGGAAAAAGAAGTGAAATCCTGTTTGTACTGTATGTTTATGTAGCCGAAAGTCTGCAGAGGTGCAGCTTCCACAAGCTGGCCAATCAGAGCAGAAGGGGGCTCGTCAGGAAACAGGAGCTGAAACGGCCTGTTTCATACAGAAACTGAACTGAGGGGCTGCAGAGCCACTTTCAGATAAATAAGGAAATCATGCAAAGATATAAATAAAAGACCTAGAAATGTGCATGATAACATCCCCTTTAAGATTCTGAGTGAGTGTGTGTGTGTGTGTGTGTGGTTCCTTCATGTGCTAGTATGGTACAGCAGACATTTGCAAACTTTTTAGAAAATCAAACCTAAAACTCAAACAATAAAAACGATGTATGTCATCAAAAGGATTGTCATCTCTGGTGCCGTCCTCAGTCTAAATGTTTCCCCACTAGTAGTAACAATCTGTAATTTTCTCCGTTGTTTTTTTTTTTTTTTTTTCATTTTTGATTTGTGGTAATGCACCTTACACGGAAGCTAGCATGCATTTAGACTTTTATTCTTGTTTAAATACAATAATATATAAAACGTGAATGTGAATCCAGCTTTGCTGCTACTCCTCAGGGGGGAAATAACCAGAGCTATTTCAGAATCAGATTTGCCCTGTTAACACTAATCATGAAATCATTCTCTTTTAATGCCCGCTGAGCCAAACAACTCGGTGTTCTCGTATGAGATGTGTCTTAATATTCACGTGTGTTAATTACATGCGAAATGTGTTGATACTGCTGTGCGTGTGGTTTTACAGCCCTGCAGTGGCCACACTGTGCAAATAAGAACAAAGACACAGGATTCCTCATTATAGCCTGATGCGACTCTACAGATAAACACAAAGTAGAATAAAGCTCTCATTTATCTCACATGCTGTATACTTATTAAATTGTGCATTCAACTGCCCTCCCAACCCCCAAAAACCATTTTCTTTTTTGTCTGGTTATCAGTTTGTTCTATAATTACAATTAAATTGTCTTGCATTTTTTATGTATATTAGTATCCAAGCTTGTTGCTTATTTTACTCATTGCTCCTAAATGTACCTTTTAATGAAAACAATGTCTCAAATTTGAACATGAAGCTGTGCGAAGCGCTCCAACAGTGCTGATTTTTCAAAGGTTAATGCCAACAGTGGTATTTTTGTACAGTAGGTACATCTTTAAACAGATTTATTTTATACCAAGTGCCTTTTAATTCAGTATTTCAGCGGCTCTTTTAGAAAACACAATGGTGCAGTTAGATGAAAACATGTTTGTAATAATACAGAATTTGATTGCAGAGCTTTACAGACTTTAAAAGAAATTGACATTTTGGGAATTCGCTCTCTGTTGGAGAGTTAGATGAGAGGATTCATAGCAATCTCATATCTGTCCATTAAATATGAACATGCAGCCAGCAGCAAGTTGGCTTAGCTTAGCATGAAGATTGGAAACAGCTAGACCTCCTCTGCCCGACCATAAGGAGGCGTTCAGACCAACATCAGCTCTGCATGAAAAAACACATCCCTCCCATTCATTTGAATATGGGCAGTGCGTTAGCTGATTACATACATGCAAGCGCACATTCCTGGTGGATTACTTTGTAATGTGAACGGAGTATTTGCCTGTTTTACCTGGCGATCGTCGCAACAAAAGATAGAACAGTTGATACCTTTCCAGAGTTGTAAAATCCTGTCTGTGTATTACCTGTGAGTATTGCAAACCATTGTGCAGTATTTTGGCTGCTGAACCTTGAAATGCATTGATCTGTAGCTCCGTCTGGACTGTATTTCATCGTCTCACTGGTACCTTAAACATCACCTCCCCGCCACCGCAGCCCCTTGTACTGCTTTAACACAAGACAGTCTGAACGCCACCTAACACCTATCCACCTACCTAGCTTATCAGCACCTCTAAATCTCACTAGTTAAAACATTGTACCTTGTCTGTTTAAGCCGTACAAAAATCAAATTATAAAAACGACAATTCGCCGTTGAACGGACTATTTATTAACAGTTGCCAGGCAACCAGCAGTGATTCCAGCAAGTTACTGCTTAGTAACTTAGCTCAATGCCAAGCTAAGCTAAGCTAACCAGCTACAAACTTATATTTTAATGATATCTAACTCTGCCAGAAAGGGAATAAGTGTACTTCCAAAACTACTCCTTTGAAGATAAAGGAACCTCTGATACCCAAAGAGAATAGGAGTGAAATTTAAATTGAACATTATAATTATTACCCAGACTATCGTAAATGTTTGTCGCACTGCGGAGCTATTCACATGCAGTTTTATAATGCACTGGGCAATGAAAATGGACGGTTTGGATACACATTTATCTTGTTGGTTTAGATAATTGGGGCGAACCAAAAACTGATCATTTGTGATTGAATCCTTTTTATTTAATTATATCATGCGATGTCCCTGTTTCTACAAAGCACTGAATGTGTGAAATAGTATCATACAGTCTAGCAGGTAGGAATAATGCAATAAAAAAATAATCTTGTTGTAAATTTTCCTTTTAATAAAAGTACAATATAGATCTAACAATCACATAACCCTACCACACACACACCCTGACACACTGACACTGCCGTTACTTTCTCACACAACCCTCCCTCTGTTCACTGCAGCAGCTGCCTAATGTTGCATCAAAGACCCAGCCGTTCACAGCTAAGCCTGTGATGGAGAGGTTTTTTTTTTTTTTTTTTTTTTTTTCCTTTTCATCACCCGCTCTGTGTCTCTGATGGATCTTCACAGCGTTAATGCCACGTGCCAAGCCTGCTGCTCCATCATGAACCCTATAAACCATCACACAGCTCCTGAGAGTGCAAGAGAGGAAGAGAGTATGATCAGGAACGAGAGGAAATTTAAAAAAAAAAAAAAAAAAAGAAAAGAAAAGAGACAGAAGAGACCAGCCACTGTGACCGGCTGCAGTCTCTCTGCACTGCAGCACAACGGAGACTGTGATTTATCCATCAGTTGGCTGGGGGGGCAAACCGGGTTTCACCATTAGCAAATGAGCCCTAATTCACCGAGACAGCAGAGAACACACTTCCTCTAGTCTCTTAGTTCTTGACTCACAGCCCAGGGCCAAGTGCCAATGCTGCTCAGGAAGCTGCTTCTCTTTTGAGGCTGTTTTCACACCTGTAGTTCACTTTCCTCAGTCTGAACTAGAGCAGAAAATGAACAGTCGTTGCAGTTCACTGTAAGTTATTACAGTTAACGGGTCGGCCATCCTCTTGTCACATTAAGACTGAAGTTAAAGTTAATCTGTCAAAATGATGGATTGATAAAAACACCAGAAAAAAATGTGTCCTTTAGTGCTATATGATGGCGAAAAGGTCACCGTGATCAACACAACAATGCAGTCTTTTTTTTTTTTAGTTACTCTTAAATGAATACACATCCATAATTACAGTCCTGTGTCTGGTCCATACTGCATTCACACCACAAACCACACCAGAGCTTAGCTGTTTTAAAATGATCTTACACCAAAGTGTAAAAGTGACCACTTATTACTGAAGTTGTTTTGTGCAGACTTACTGTGAAGAAAAACAAAGTCCAGATGAATAATATCTTCTTGGAAGCACTTATTATATTATTTCCCTCCAAAAATGTATTTTTTGGAGGGAAAAAACTGTTCAGTTAAAATTCTGGACGCTCATCCAAAAACTGACCCAAAAAGTCACAACAACAAATACATTTAGTTCCTGCTGCTATATGCATTTGAGGGATATATTATAAAGTGTCAAAAACACCAGCTGGTCATGTGTAGGTCATGTGATTTGTGTCAAATGCTACGCCTGTAGCATATACCAGACGTGCCATGCAGACAGAAGTAGTTGTCAGAGTACAGTAGTGGGGAAATGTTGATCCAAACGACGAGGTAAATAGGACAGTGGCATATGTTGATATCAAACAATGGGTGCAGGTACTATGTCTATGTTCAACAGGGATGGGACATGTTCACCTCCAATCGCGAATTGACGTGCCCCTCTCGTTTCACGAAGAGTTCAATCTTATTGACTCGCAAAATCATGGGGCTCTCCGATGTCCGGCTGGTTTGAGAGAAAGGAGGGATTGACCACTCGTTCAGGAAATATAGTTTGTTTATATTCTTGTTTTTATAACTGTGTGATGAAATAATACCAAAGAAGAAGAGATGCTGGTTGTCTGTAGTGAGTGTGAGGACAGTGAGAGGTTAATGACAGTAAAGTGTTGTATTAAAAGCTGTATCATTCACAACTTTGTGGACTGTTGTTAGCCTGCTAGCCATGCTAGCTCCTGCAGATTATGTTTACAACCCTTCCCACGCTATTTCCTGTCCCCGCTGCTTTTGACCACACCACAGAAGTAAATTTCACCAGGTGGATTTCGGTCTGACTGCAGCTTGGAGAGCACAGCATTTAATATTGTACTTCCATAAAGTTGTGGCAGATATTACAGACAAATTTGAGAAAGGAAAAAGGTCAAACATAATGCAACAGAAACCATGAGTCGTAGTGTGGTTCAACCTCAAACACTTGATCCTACATGTCCCATATTGAAGCTATTCAGCAAAGGTCCAGGAGCAGGACCACACGTCAACCACGCCACTTCCGACATTCCTATATATACCACCTAACCCTCTCCTCTTCTTCCGCCCCCACCCTATTTCTCTCTCCCTGTTTCTTCATGATTCTCCTCTCCTTCGTAGGGTCCTGAGGGGGTCCACTGTTGCCCGGGTGCCTCGGTAGATTCTCCGTAAGCTTCCCCTGCAACGCAGCCAGTGACCGGAAGAACTATGCATATCTATCATTTTCCTTAATAAATCATCCAAACGCATCTTGTTGATGGTGTGGTCCTTGCTAGTGAAAGGCAACCATGTCCACACTAATCCGGCAAAATTTGCAAACGCATCTCAATGTTTTGGCCCTTCGTCCAGACTAAAACTGTGTTTTTCTTTCCTGTAAATGGAGCTTTTCCAAAACAACCTCCAGGCTGTAAATCGGCTTGGCGTTGTCGTGCGTATGGACAAAATGGAGCTTTATAGATTGGTGAGTTAACAGATGGTGACAGTAGTGAGGCATTTCACTGGAAGAGGAAGAAGAGAAACAATAACAATGGCGGACAGTTTCATGCGAGTGTTGTTCTCTTTATTGTGTGTGGCGCATCCAGAGACATTAACCATAACCTTAGCAATGTGAAAGAGTGCTGCAGGAGAAGGAAAACAGCATCAATATTCATGAAACCCAAAACACATGCACCATCTACATACAGTTTACTGTAACAGTTGAAAACTCTGCAACTGTAAAAGGTCTCAGTTGTGTTTTCGGAAACTGGGGTTTAGAACAAGCACCGTAAGCCCAGAGTTCAGTGCTTAAATTATTTAACTTTTATATTCAACCAAAAAACAAAACCACTAAACTGCTGTTATGTTTTTCCCCTTGCAACTGCAGAAATATATTCGGTTTGGTAAATTATTTATGAGGAAGGATTTGTGGCTGGAAGCTTCTCACTATTAATAATGTACTCAAGGCAGAAGGCAGGTAAGAGAAATATAGTTTCCCTGAAGTCTGTCCTCTGATGTTTGGGATTTACAAGGTTAGTTTATTTTCTGAGAGTGATTTTTTTTTTTTTTTAATTGTTTTTGGGAGAAAAATCATTAATATTCTTGCCTAGATTAAATTAATTTTATGCTATTTTGTGTACATTTTAGCACATTACTAATGACACACTTTCAGTCTTGTTTATAATATTATAATTCACACTTAAATTGGGGTTAAAAAAAAAGACTGAGGGCACTCATGAGCATCTTCATTCAACCTGATCTGAGGATCTTAAGGAATGATCCCAGTGTAAACCAACATAGGCTCTCCTAAAGCAAAAATGACAAAATGAAGCAGCTGGAGAGACTTTGCTATAACTCAGTTTCTTACAGGTGGCTTGATCTGCCGTCAGAATTATGACATTCTGAAGATTGAAATAATGATGTGTTCAATATATTTTAAACCAACATCTAAAATACATCACAACCTCTACATAATCGCTTTGGGGCCTCCTTTATGGTCTTATCAAGCTGACAGCTCTCTAACGGTTGAGTTCATGAGAATTTAGGGACCTCCAAACAGAATTATGGACCAAAAAAGGTTGAGAAACTCTGCAATATATGACAGGTTGTATGTTTGATCTGTGAAACAGCCACACAGCCTGTCACAACATCCATGCACGAGACACTGGACCAGTGCAACCAGCGGGTGACATCACACATCGCTACATCCATCTTTATATATAGTCTATGCACTGGACATTGTAATTCATAAATTAAACAACACAACTAAAAGAAAACATCAGTTACATTCAGCATAACATTCTCAGCCTTACTGGACCGATTGGTGAGTTTGGTTCAAATTAATTTATTCAGAGACAGAGGACATAAATGCTGGTTTACAATGACAAGGGAAGTGGCGAAGAACAAGCTTTACAGCAGAAGGAGATCACACCACAAGGAGTTACTTCTGCTTAAAAATGTATGAAATTGTCATCCGAGTACTGAAGGGAAGCCCCCCCGCCCCCCCGTCTGTGATGCTGTCGCGTTTGATTCTTGTTGTTACTGTATGTCATGTACAACGTGACATCTTTTGATATCTGTTTGTGACAAAAGAGAAGAAAATAAAAGACTGAAAGGCTGATCAAGACCTCAGATGTGTTGTGGGAGGTGAAATCATTCCCAACATCAAAGAGACAGTTAAGCTCACAAACTCTACAACACACACACACACACCTACATACATAATTTCCCTTTCCATGAAATTTTCATCGAGGGGAGCTCGAGACTTGATTTAAAAATTCCAATCCTGGGATGGTGTCCCCTGTATGTGAGATACAGGCAATATTTCGGGTAATGATGTGAATTTTGATTCATTCCATGCATCGACTGAAACCAGATGGATCCTCCACTCCATCCTGTTCCCCGCTGGCCTGCTGAGTGACACACACACACACACATAAAATACATAAAACACACATAAAATATGTCAAACCAAATGTTATCATATTTTGCTGGATACGAGAGAACTATTATTAGACACACACAAGGTTTATCTACCGACACACACATCCGATGTGAGATTTACGCTCGCAGCTATCTCCCGTCAAAACGGAAATCTCCAGAGAAATGAAAATGTCAGATACGGAGGTAGCCACTGCAGAATTTGTTTTTTTTTCTTCATGTATTAGGCTATCTCTGGCATTTTACACAGTCAATAGAAATTAGTGCAACTGCAACACACACCTCAAATATCCCTCAACCAACAAGTCACTGGATCATTATTAGTATGTCCTGATGCTGGAATATTCAGAATAAAATCAATTAAATAGATAAATTAGTAGATGAATGACTAAATAATAGGAATGCAATATAACAAACAGTGAGTATATGTTTTAAATTAATACGCGGCTATTTTTCATAATATAGTGTATCAAATGGCAATATGTAGTGTTGGTTGTGGCTCGTAATGATCAACCTACAGAGGATTATCATCAACTCTGCAGCTCCTCTCGGCTTTACAGAGCTTTATAGCGAGTTTCAGTGAGTCGTTTAGCTGTCCAGCTGCAACTTTACCACTTTGGTTGACTATCAGCGCTTTCATTGCGGCATTTTTGGACGCAGCAGGCAGCTGTTTTCAGAGAAAAAGCTAAAAAACCTACTGTACACTACCTGCTCAGCACCAAACGGCAAACAGAATCAGTTAGCGACTAGCTGGTGAACATAGTGGAGCATTAAGCAGCTAAAGAGCCAGATATTTCCCTCAGGAGTTGGTAGAGAGTTAAAAACAGAGCTAAAAGAGTGAATAATGGACGTACATTCATTAGGTTAATCAGTTAATGCAGGTTTAAGATCAATCCCTCCTCATAGGGTGATCGGACGTCCCGAAAACTTTGGGACAGTCCCAAATTATGAGAAGTTGTCCCAAATCCCAAATCCTGTCCTGTTTGCAGAAGCTAACTCAGCATTCATGATGTCTCGGCCTTCTCGGCTGACGATGTGCCTGTGAATTATGGCAAAAGGCACTCTATTTACCGACACCTAAATCAACACAACAGCAAGATCCTGCCCACATAATCCACAACGCAGTAAAACGTGCCAGCAATGCACTGGAAATGGATGTGGAGACTGTGGTGATCAAATCATTCAATCATTTCAATTGTTCTGCCAAGAGAGTTGCCACCGTCAAAGAAATGTTTGAATCTGTTGACGTGGAGTACCTTACCTTGTTGCACCACATTCCGACACGTTGGTTGGGTCTACTTCCTGTGATAAACAGACTTGTCATCATCTGGCCAGCTGTGCGGAACTACTTCTTGTCGCTGGGACGCGAGGGGGTGTGCCCGAATACAAATATCTTATTCGGCAAAGCACAAACTGTGGATTTTTTATGAAATACCAGCATGCAGGTCGGTTACATCGCTATCTCAGTGTCTCTCCTCTGCTCCGCTGTTACGTCTATCAGCAGATCTCAACGAGGGGAGTCACATCCACCTGCTGCATGACGCACATTTCCTTATTTGGACATCACTCCTGGAGTTGGGGATGTTCCCCAGAGATAAAGCTGAATTTCTGACACAAGCAAAGTGCATTTGAGGGCTCTCCATAACCTGTTGTTCCCCTTCTCCTTTCCACAAAGTTAGGTTGTTAAAAATAGGCAATAAATTAAAAGTACAAAGCAAGAATCACCTTTGAAGTTCTTCCCTACACGTTACATGCTGTGCTGCCTGTGTTATGGGTGTGTATATATAAGTAGAGGTCTGGCTGTGCATTTGGGACACACAGTCGTCTATGATCTGGGAGACTCCAGTTCGAGACCCGGTGTGTAGGAGTTGGGACCTCCTGCGTAAGATAGTTTATTCATAAACACTTTAATACCCTAAAATTAAAAGCGTAATACAAACAAAACCTGTACTTCACACCTATTTCCACTTTTATTCAAATACAAATATATAAATAATTTTGCTGCTCCAACAAATATAAATACAAATACTTGGCTCTTTGCACATCTCTATGCCCGAGTCATCTGAGATGTGCTCACAGGCAACAAGCATGGTGAAGAGGGGAAATGCAGCGAGCTGGAGGCCGCTCTCTCCTTTTCTTGCAAAACACTCTGAAGATGTTCTCTGATGCTGTGTTCAGTCTTGAGAGTGAGAGTCTCACAAGTGTATTCACTGTTGAACAGCCAATCGACCCAAACTCCAGCAGCACAAAACAGATGCTTTCTTCAGGGCAAAAGTTAAATGTGTTTTCGCCTCCTCCTCCACTGCTTTCAACATCGACGGGCTCTGGAAAGACTTCCCGCAGAGCAGTACCTTGGAAATGGTTCAGCTTCTCTGAAACTCGACACCTGTACAATGTCCAGTATTTCAACCTCAAGGAAAACCAATAAATCAACTACCAGCACATGACCACAGTTGTATCCACCCTTCAAATGGAAGACGCTCTTGACATAGATGAGCTCTACAATGAGACCTGTATTCTGAAAGAGGTCTTACCTCACCTGGAGCCACACAATCACTCTGTAGGGGAGCTTTGGGCACAAGTCCTGAAGAGCAGGTCTGCTTTCCCTCCGTATGTCAAGCTGCTGTCCTTTTGTCTTGAGCGTTCCTGTGAGCGATGCTTACTCTGTGTGGGTGTTCTCCGTCATGAAAGGTGCCTGGGGAAAGAAGAAAGTCCTAGATGCAGAGTAAGGGTCTCTGGCACAACTTCACCTACTTCCAAGGTGCACGGAGAAGGGAAAGAAGTCTAGAGAGATGAGAACACTTGTAGTATGAGGAACGACTTTTATTAGTTGACCGACACATAAGATAAAAAGCTTTATAAAGTGCTGAGGAAGAAAGTCCTGGCAGCAGTGAAATCCTCTGCCAAATATGCCAGCAGCCCTCTGCAATCCAATCTTACTATGAGGCAGGCTAAGCATTGCTGTAGCCACTCACAAGTAACACACGTTTGTGCTCTTTTCCCCTTTTTTGTTTTCTAGTGTAGATGAAGATGGCAGAAGTCGCAGTCGAGAGCACAGGGGAAGTGTAGCTGCAGGCAGCCACGGAGAACGAGTGATCTGACATATACATCATGCAAACAGATGTGATAGGCACCACACTGATGAAATGTATAAAATAAATGACTTTTATGTAACTGATAATGATTTACACACAACACATAGTCATTGTGTTTCTTTTTTTGTGTTTCCTAATGACAGATAGTTGACTTCATGAACAAAAATAACAAATTTTAGCATTGAGTTTTGACTTTCATGTGATTTATAGTTCGTTGACACCCCCAACTCCCCTGTCCCTGGTCACCCTTCATCCTCTAGTATGAAGTTTTATTATTTTATTATGTGTGATATTAAGAAGTAGGACTAAAAAACACAACTATTCTTTGTACATAAACAACAGAACAGGCTGTTTGTTAGTCATTCACAATATTTCATATGACAGCTGTAAAAACAATTTGCATTTACTTCTCGTAATATTATTGTTTTGCATCGTTCATTACTTTTCCAAAATTACAGTGGCATTTTTGCCTTTTATGGTAATTTCATGAATATATAATATTGTCATATTATGCTACAGAAAATCTAATTTTCATTCTATTTTGTATTAAACAAACCAGCTGGTTTTCTTCCTCTCCTTCCATCCTGTCTCTTCTTTCTTTTTTTTTTTTGTCTCACTTTTCGTTACAAGTTGTCTAAGAAGGGATAGAGGACCACTATGGGCATAACAAAAAGAGGTGGTGACAAAAAAAAAACATAGTTGTTTCTCATTTAAGTTATCAAACAATCAACACTGTTTATTGTGAAGTAACCAGTTCTTATTAGATTTATTATTTACAAGTGGACAAATCTCATGAGTCTTTCTTTCTCTTTTCCCATCCATAGCAATTTGTTACACTTCATCTCCCTCTAAGCTTCATTACCTTCATTTGCCAATCTACTATCAATCACCATGTTACACACACACACACACACACACACACACACACACACACACACACACACACACACACACACACACACACAGGAACCCTGAGGTGAATGAATGAAAGAGAGAATGAGACAGAATCTAATTGAAAAGGGTAAATAAAGATGCAGTGAGCTGTCTCGTGCATAATGACTTCCCATCATGCCTTCATCTTGTTCCGTCCTCCCCGGAGGGAGTTTTTAAAACGACAGGAAGTTCAATCACATTTGACCGCCCGGCGTCATGAGGCATGACACATCTGTGATTTTTTTTTTTTTTTTTTTTTTTTTTTTCTACACAACAAATAAAACGCTGCGGATGACACAAGTCAGTCGTGGCCGTTGAATCTCAGAACAGAGGTCACAAGAGCATCTGAGAAGACGAATATTTCCAATATACTGTACATGATTCAAAAACACTTTAAAACAGGGGTATTAATGGAAGATATTGGAAAAAAAAAAAACATTTCCATTATGTTTCTGGACTCTGCACACATTCACTCCTCTCAGTCTCCAGTGATTGCCTGGCGCTGTCTGTCCGTTCTCTCATCACTTTTATATCCTTTCCATTCACGCTGTCAGTTCTACTTTGAAGACAGCCAGCCAATTAACTCTCTTATTTGACACTCACTACCTCACGCTCTGTTTATATCCTGTTGATAATAAATCAACCAGCAGCTTCTCTTATGAACTCTGTGAGAGTTTATTTCCTACAGGGGGTCCACTCACTTTTAAACAAGTTTCACGTCAATGTCAGGGAGTCAGAACAGTTTCAGGATTTAAGACTCGAGGGTCATTAAATCAGTACAATCTACCTAAAAGCTACACTAGGCAGGTTTATATGACAGAAGCCCCAGTTGAAAGAGGGGACTATTAAAACAGAGACGTCAAGAACCAGACTCTATCCTAAATTGACAGCTCAGTTCTTCCTCCGGGGTGTCTGGGGGAGAGTGGAGGTGATTCATACTGTTTTTTATGTTCGTAACCGTCACCTGAAATGAACTTGAGCAAAGTTATGAACCTGCTGTGTCTCAAAATGACAATTTAATTTCACCTGATTCAGAAGATTCTTGTTGACTGTCATTGGCTGTTTTGACAACAGACTACTTGTCATCAAACAGCTCATAGACTCACAGAAAACAGCTGCATGAAAGGAGAATTCCTACCATACATGCAGATATTTGCAGCTGAAAGGCATTGCAAATCATAAATGAACACATAAGCCATCTTTTTAATTCAATTTGAATATTCAAAATGACACACCTGATGCTATCCAGATTGTAGGCAAAAGTAGACAAATTGCCGATACTGCAGTTGCACCTCACTTATAGGTCTATATTTTAAATCTGGGACCCTACCGGAATATCTTTGCCCTGATTTACTGAAAAACTCCTTATTTAACTCATACTGACAGGCTCTGTCTGAAACAGTTCATTCTCTTTAAGGTTTCCCCCTCAGGAGATTTCCACCAGCTCCGTAGGCCTTTCAACAAACTAAAGTAGCAGGATTTCACTACTTTTTCACAACCTTTACTCGAAATGTAAACGTCACAAAAACATCCGTACATGTTCGTGCTGAAAGGTAGAAAGAAACGGCACAAAAGAAGCGTTAAGGGCAGGTTGAAGCCCTGGCTTTTGACTTGCAGGGAGCATTTCTACATTAACCTCAAGTTTTGGAACTTTGACCATGTTTAGCACAGATATCCAACATCATAACAGTATAAAAATAACAGAAAAATCACAGAAAGTCCCCTTTAATGTTATTATTTTCCCAAAGCCTTTGTCAGAACCAATGTTTGACTTGTGCTTTCAGACGGTATAAATGTGTTATGTCTGAATGAAGCTGTAAGGAACATTTATGAAACGGACACCTGCGTCTTAATAACAAAAGTCACTTTAACAGATCAATGAAGCCGGAAATGTTATGTATAATCTGACTTGTATACGCTCCTGGGATTCATGAAACTGTGAAAAAGTGAAGCAAAGTGTCTGCTTCTCCTCAACAACAAAACAAAACACGTTCGCAACAGTAATCATATCTAAACCTAGACATCAAATGTAGGCCTATCCTCTTAGCTTAGCCTCTCGCACTTCAAGAGCGCCACAAACAGTCACTCTGCACGACACTAAAACCCTTTCCCCCCTGATGCTCTTTAATGATAACATCCTCTGTGCTGATCCTGTCTTACCCTACTGTCGTTGCCCTTTCTACAGCCTGTTCACCGGCTGGCCCTCGCCCTCTGGATGATCACGTCTTATCTATCTAGAGGAAAGAGAGGAAGGCCTGGATATTGTCTGTCGGGGATTTACCTTCCATTAAATGTGCCTGTCTCAAATGGTTTGGCCTTTTACATACTACAAACACACACACACACATGGAAGTCCACAGCTGCTTCTCAGCTACTTGAGTGGTGTCGAGATTAAAGAGCAATTACAAGCTACTCCACCGATGATAGATTGGAATTGGAGTCAATGTGATGGTGACCCACTTTTGGAGAGAAATGGGAAGAGGAAACCAGGAGAGGAGAAGATGGGTGATGAGGAGACAGGAGATGAGAGGAAACGAAGAGGAAAGGAGAGGGGAGTGGAGAAACGAGGAAAGAGGAACGCAAAAGAGGAGAAAAGAGGAGAGGAAACAAAGAGAGGAGAGGAGAAGATTAAATATGGTGGGAAGGGAAGAAAACAAAGATAGTGGAGGAATGGAGAGAAGGGAAACGAGGAGAGAAAAGGCCGAGGGAATGAGAAGAAGGACCGAGAGAAGGTACAAGAGAGGAAAGGAGGACAGGATAAATGTATCCTAAAGCAACTTTTTTCTTTTAATAATAACAGACACTACTTTTACAAGAGTAATCATCTTGTGTTTTGATCTCTGTCTTTTATAATATTTTAAATCATACAACCAATGATGTCAGGTGTTCACATACTTGATTTGACAGTAAAAAGAAAAGTACTTGATAACACCAACATATGTGTATTTCATATCTGAGGGTGGAATAATAACTGTTGTCCTTTTTAGACAAATTAACAAGAACCTGACATCTGACACAAAACACACACAGAGCTCTTTTGAATCTATATTAAACTCACTTAACTGCTCTCATCTATCGTCAGTCATTAAAGGAAAAAGCTGGTGATTTTCTATATTTTTCTTATTGTCAACAAACTAACAATGAATTGATCTTACTAACAAGTATTGTGTGTGTGTGTGTTGCATCCAAAGCCTGATATATCTTATTCCTCTGTGCCGTAGAAAAAAATATGATGTAAATACTATATCTTCCTTCACCCCGAACAGTTTGTTCAGAAACAGCTTCAAAGACTAATAACAGCACATTCTCAGTCTCCAGAGTAGTTTTGTGTACAACAGACGTCACTGCGCACTGCGTATCATAATCTCTTGACTTTCTTGATCCCTTAACTTACTACATTGTACATTATTAATGATTTTAGTATAGAGTCAAGAGGTTGTGATATGTGGTACAACAAGTTAGTGAAGCACTATAAACGTTCCTGTGCATGGTCATCTGCCTTACAAAGAACTACTCTCCGGAGACTGAAAACATGATCGCTGTTATTAGTCTTTGGAGCCGTTTCTAAACAAACTAACGTGACTATAATCTTAATGATGAAGGAATATGTCACCCAGTGCAGTGTTGTGGCTCATTGATGTGTTTTTTAATTAATTCACCAGCCATATCCTTTTAAGTAAACAAGACAGTCACTTCCATACAATTTTGTCTTACGAAGCACAATCTCTCCACCGGCTGTCTGCAAAATATATAGGATTGACTTTATGGCGCTTCTCATCGTTTCCACTTCATGACCTCGCTCCAGACGACATCAGTGACCTCCTCATAGTTTATGTTACTAACAGATCACCGCGTTCTGCTGACTCTCTCAACATTAATGATGGTCCAGGATGGTGATGTATTAAATTAATTCGCCGCCAGACTCTGGAACGGTCTCCCTGTAAAGAGTTGAGGATGTGAGCCTCACAACTCATCTTTTCAAAACTGCATGTACGAGAAACTTTTACTATGTTACTAATCTCACCAACAGAATTAACTGTCATTTTATTTACTATTCATTTTATTCATTCATAAATCTCTTTTTATTAGTCTCTTCTTTAATCCTTTATGTTTTTAATCATATTACTTGCATCTGTCTTCTATATAGTTTTTCTCTTATTTTATGAAGCACATTGTATTTGCATATATTTGTTGAGAAACATGTTATATGAATAAATTAAATTAAATCAGGTTGCCAAACAATCTGACACTTTCTCAGAGGGCTGATTAGTTTTTTTTTTAATATTAATTCTTGTGCTGCAATAGGTTCTTTCTCTAATCTTGCTTTCTAAACTTGCTTATACAGTTTGCTCTGCATGCATAAAACTTTTCAGAGAATAAACATGAGTTGATTACTTCTGTTATTAAATCCATGTTCGTCACTGGGATTATGAGCACTTCACTTATTGTCACATAGTGTCACAAATCAAGTTTAATCTGTGCACGTTGCCACAGTAAATATAGACACACATATACACACACACACACACACACACAAAATATTAATGATAGGCTTTCACAGCCTATGGTCACAATCATTTTATCCCCTCGATGAGCAATAAAGCTCAGCCCGTGCTGGTGAATGTCGTCGGACTACCGCTAATGGCTTTATGGTTGTTCTAATAGCTAAAGATAGAAGCGGTGTGACCTTGAGTGTGGATTATGCAGGTCAATCCACCCCACCTTTTTAGCTCACAAGCATCAACAGTCTATCCGCTATATGAACCTATAGATCTAAGTGACTTCCCATTAGCTCACCATTAGCTCCAGTCAGATGCTCAAAGTGGAGAAAATATGCATGATTATTATGTACAATATGAAATTTCAGCAGCCAACTCATAGAGGAATTTAGTAGCAGAAGCAAATCATCCAAACTGAAGTTAGATGGCATTCACAAAACAAAAGTTCGTCACTCCTCAAGGAAATTTAAATTTTTCACCTTTTTTTTTTCAACTGTATAGCTCCAAATATAGAATCATCTGCATTTATTAAATCAGAATAAATGCATGAAGAGAGAGATTCTGCATCGTCCAACCCTGGATAAACATAGACTACTGTATCTGGGGCAAACAAAGCTTTAGCTCCAATCACATAGACAGCCAGTAAGCCAGTGTACTGGATTTTCAAAACATTCAAGCATCAGATTCTGTGAAATGACAGAACTTTGACTTGATACGGCAAAGTATGGTTGAGTTTGAGTGGATTAATCATAGAAAAACTTTTTTACTGGATCTTCAGGCAAGTCGTGAAACAAATATTTCTATAAATGGATAAACAAACTGTATATTTGTTACCCTCATCAGTTATTATACTGTACAGTAGATTGTGTCCTTCTCTCTTTCTCTCTCATGCATCAGAGACCAAAATCATTAAATCTGCCTTACACAGATCATAAAACGGTCTCCTTAGGATACTGAAAATTTTATCTCATTAACTTCATTTTCTTGCCAAATGAATCACTTCCATTTTCTCAGAAGAGTTGTTTTTTTTTTAAAGGGTCTAACAGGATGAAGGGAGGGAGGAAAGAGGGGAGGAAAAAAATCCTCAGCTCTCATTCTCCATTTGACCGGACTGTACGGCAGCCAAGCGTGGTCGGGCTGCGTCGTGGCAAAGACTCCTGGGTAAAAAGGTTTTTGATGTGAAGGCTCATTACCTCCTCTATTTCTCTCTGATTGGCTAAAAGATACTGAAGGCCTTCTGGGTAATTCTGAAAACACAGGTTGGGCTCCAGGAGCTGAAGTCACACTTGTATTCATTTATCCTGCAAAAAAAGAGGAGAAAATGATTAGTTTAGTGGATTAAATGAAAGTTTTAAACAGAAGTGTCTCTCTGAGGAGCATTTCATTGTGCTGGTATATCTGTGTAAGTGCTTTGATAAGATATTTAAACAAGTTCAAAAGAGAGTAAAATATTTTTCACCTCAAAGGAACTGACATTGCTCTAGGATACTGTCCTTGCAAGAAAAAACAACACAATAGGTTGTAATGTCAGTCGCCCAGAAATGACATATAATTACATTTGAGTGACAGATGCCATCTAGCAGCCGTAGTTATTATGACCCGGAGCAGTTGAGATGACATATATATATATATATATGTGTGCGTGTGTGTGTGTGTGTGTGTGTGTGTCAACAGATTTCCTTATTTGAAGGAGGAGGGGTGGATGGAAGCATCAACCCCAACCCCCCTAAACCTAAACCATGTGGTTTATGTGCCTAAACCTAACCAGACCTTTAACCGCAGCGTTGTCAACATAATTATTTTTTAACAGTGATGTTTAATGGTTTTCAGAAGCACAGAAAAACAATGTTGTCCTGCCAATTACTGCTGATAGAGGCGCCAGATTAGGAAAAAAAAACTCCTAATGTGTCGTTCTGGAGTGCACATGGTCAAACCACGTATTTGGTCGTTTAATTTGGAGGATTTATTGGGCCCTACAGTAGTACATTGGCAGCCTACTATTCAGACTCAGTGGCCCGTATTTCACCACTCCATTAGTCATTCTGACATTACCTTTTTTTCCAGCCATTTTTCTTGGGAGGAATGTCTGATCTTGTTCAAACCTATCACTGGCATCCAGCCACTTATGTCAGTGTCAGTGGAGTTTCCATTAGCCGAAATTTAGTTTGCAGGTTGCAGAGAATAGCAGTCGATACAGAGTGTCGATACATGTTGTTTTATAAAGCAGCCTGGTTGTCAGAATAAAACGTCGGCACTGTTGAATATCTACATTTCAGCATGTGAAATACGTAGCATATCAACATTTCTAAAGTGACGTAGTTCACATGTGATCTATATGAGTTGATCTTTTCTATATAGGAGGAGGAGGGGCAGGTGGATGGTTAGTAGGTTTCTTGGCAGCAAGTTGGAAATCAGCAGAGAACACGGTTCAAGACCACCTCAAAACCGAAACCAATGTCCATTTCCAGTTTCAACCGACAAAAGCGGGTGTTTTTAGCGAGACGTCAGGACATTTGCAGCCATTTTTCTGGCGAGAAAACCAGCTTTTTTAAGTGAGACATTTTATTTTTTATTTTTACTTTAACCCAAATCATGATCTTTCTCTAACCCTAACCAAGTGGTCTTTGTGCCTAACCCTAACCAGACCTTAACCACAGCATTGTCACACCATAAAACATCATTATTCAAAGGGTAGAAATGTTAATATGCTACGTTTGTTGAAACGTTGATGTGATACGTAATTCACGTGTTGAAACGTATATATTCAACGTTTCTGTTGTTTGCAGAAACATTCAGTGCCAACGTTTTCTTCTGGTGATTGAGTTGTCATAAAGACACATTTTGCTGGTTATAAGCAATAATGTGAGCTGATATTACAAAACATGTCAGTTCAAGTTCTGAAAAATTCAGAATTTGGCTTAAAGACCTGCGATGAAAACAACGCCAAACAGAAGTCGACTGTGATTGCAGTGGCAGCTCCCAGGTGTAACTGCATGCAGTCGTATGAATGTGAAGTAGGATGATGATGATGAGAGAGCGATCGTGCTTTGCAAACTGAAGTGTCACTGAAGTCCAACCTAATATCTGAGCTGTGCCCGTTCTTCCATGAAGCCGGATGCAGGTCAAAGCGATGAGCTCAATCTCTCCGCAGCCTCAGACGCTCTGATCACAAGAGCCGAGCCTTTCTCATCTCACTTCCAAACAATCTCTCAGAGCGTCTGCCTTAAGGCTGAGGCATGTTGACACTACACAAGCCAGGTGTAATGGTTTTGACTTCCACCTCCAATCCGCTGCCACTTTCGCAATAGACACATCAATAATATCCGCTGCACTGGACCGCTGCAGCACGGACTGTGAACTCAGCAGATTGTTAATAAAGGTCAGACGGCTGCACCAGCAGGGACGAAGCCAGTCTCCTCTAAGATGTCTTCATTGCTGCAGGAAGAGACAATACTGAAGGTTTTAGGTTGTAATATTAATAGTAGTTGTCACCAGTAGTGGTAGTAATAGGCAAGGCAAGTTTATTTGTGTAGCACATTTCAACAACAAGGCAATTTAAAGTGCTTTACATAGAGCATAAAAGGCATCAAAACAGAATATAAAAGCAACACAAGTAAAAAGACATGTAAAAACAATTAAAGTGTTAAATTTGAAAATAAAAAGAAGCTAAAAGGGAATAAGACAGATAAAACAAGAGAATAAAAGTTACAGTGCAGTGCAAAATATTAACCCTCAAATTTGGTTTAATAAAAGGCAAACAGAAAAGTCTTCAGTTGTGATTTAAAAGAACTGAGAGTTGCAGCAAACCTGCAGTTTTCTGGGAGTTTGTTCCAGATATGATAATAATATAATAATATCTTTAATAGTGCTGGTGGTGGTGGTGGTGGTGGTGGTGGTAGTAATGGTAGTAGCAATAATAGTAGTAATAGCAGTGCTGGTAGTACAGTAGTAGTAGCAGTAGTAGTAATTATAGTTGCATAACTCCTTCATTTATAGGCAGTAATAAACAGTATATTCCTAAATGTCATCATCATCATCATCATTAAGCAGGTGTGTTGAGTCACCTTTTTAAAAGGCAGCTCAGAGTCATTAGTCTGGTTTGAGTGGAAAGTTTACTGTCTCCTGATGGTCTAAATGTTTATAGAGACACAGGCAAAACTTTAAAGCTTAAAGGACCATGCTGGTGTTTTTTTTTTTAAAAGCTTTACCTTACACCATGCCCTAGTTTCTTTTCTCAATGTGATTTTCTTACATCCAGCAATATGAAGCAGCAGTTTGACTGTATGTGATCTGAATCCATAGTGCGGTCTGTAACATCCTGCACATTTGCAAGAATCATCCAAAATTGAAATGATCAAACAGAGAAGCTGATTCCTTCACAATTTCTTATAGAACTGGTGACTTTATTTGACCTTTTATTCAGTTAAAGTTTCAAAATACAGAGCACAGAGTTACTTTTTTATCCAACATGCATAATAAGACCTTTCATAATGCAACCCTGAATTCGGACTGTTCTGCTGGTGTAATAACTGGTCATTATTCTATCTGTGATAAGGTCTACAATTCTCTCTCTCACTTTCAGACTCTCTCTGATGAACAGCGGGGATTTATGAGCACACCTCCACAGCTTTGACATTTCATATTAGGAAGTGACATGACAAGGAATGAAAGGTTCGCCCAGTCCGACCACTGCCCAACACCGACACATGACCAGAACATAAATGAGGGTATTAAAGACTGGACAGAGATACAGAGCAGCAATTTGGGCAGAAATTAGTAAAAAAAAGTGTCATTTATGAGGAAATGATACATGAATATTAGTCGAATATGCATAATGCGATGAATTTTTAGACTTTCTTTACCCGATGACCTGAATGACTTGCTTAACCCTTTCATGCATAGTGGTCACTACAGTGGACAGCTATTCAAAAGCCGTTTTCTTATATATGCATGGGGTTTTAATGGTATAGTTGCACATCAGCCAACACAGTGGACTCTAGTGTGTCATCCCGTACGCTGCCATCCATTGGCCAGCCTTTGTAAGTGCAACACAAATTTCTCAAAACCAAGATGGCCGCGTGCCGGCTGGAAATACTCTACAGCTCAGGAATATCTTGCCAATCCTTCTATAGTAATAGACCCTTGCAGGTAAATAAAATGTTGTAACATCAAGTAACAACTAAGGAGTAAGACAATTGTTAAAATTTCCAAGTATTGATTTTATGTTGGGAGACAATGACAATTAATCGTCTGTCCACTAAATTGGACAAACTCCTTGAAAAATGCGTGTTTAAAAAAAGTTCCTTTTTTTTCATGCCTAAAGAGGAATAAAAACACTAAAACACTGAGGTTATCATAATTCATGCATGAAAGGGTTAAAGGCACAGCAGCAGTTGTTGAGGGACAAGATTCATTCAAAATATATACATTTTCAATGGATTATTTATTAAATTATCCTAATCTACAAGGGCCACTGCAAAACAGCATGTGGGATTTTGAGACTGTCGTTCCAAGAAAAGCAACTATATCCATCATTTCAGCAAGTGTCCCAGAACAACATGTTAACATTTAAGTTACAGAAGTCCTCTAAGGGCCGTAGTGATTATGATGGAAGCAAAGGAGGAAATCAGGTTACATTCAAGCTGCTATAATCAATATATTTGGATAATAACAATTTATGAACTGACTGTCAAGGAGCTGGGTGAGTGGAGCAGGTGGACCCAAATGCATATATTTAATGAAAATGCAAAAAGCAGGACAAAAGTAGACAACTAGACACAGGTGAGACACATGAAATAATCAAACACAGGCAGTAAAGTGACCAGACACAAGGAGGAAATATTTCAAAATAAAACAGGAACTAAAGTAAACAAACAGGTAATACAAAAAACACACAAACCAAAACCAGAAAACAAATGCAACACAAATGAAAGAGTCCCTCAAAAGGTCCAACTAAAAACAGAAAAAGTCTGAAGACATCAGAAGGATAACAAAAACCAAGGAAGTCAAAAGAACAAAAACACAAAGAGTCCAAAAATACAGAAAAAGTCCCGGTAGGACGTGACAGCTGTAGCTGTTCCAGCTGCAACTTTTTTGCCAGACAAATCTGTGATTTTTGTTTGTTTGTTTGTTTGTTTTCCATCACAGTCTTTGTCACTATGCAACTAAAAGTGCACCCATTAAAATAAACGAGAGGCTGTAGAAGATTCACTGCTAACATTTATCTAAACATGGCATAAACTCTTGAAACAAACTCAAGTGTAGCGAGTGACTCTTCAAACTATTTATTTATTTATTCCACTACATATACAGTTTGTACACTGCCTGAATTTAATCCAGCAACCTTCTGATCATAACCTTTCTTTTCCTACTTTTTTCTAAACTTATTTTGAACTGCTTTGGACTGATATTAAACAGTAAGATCATGAACATTTAACACATATCCCGGAGCTTTTTTATGCAGTGACTTGAATGTACTGCCGCATTAAAATGCTGCTCAGGGGCTTCATAATCTCAGTCTAAAGGTTATTTTTTCACAACGCACAAACAAGCATTGCATAGTAAAATAGTAATTAATTTCATTCTTTCTGCAGGGTGATACATTTGAGGTTGTTTTGTAATTATCAGCGCTGGAAGTTGGGAGAGGAAAAAGTCTGACTCCTAAGGCAGTTCATGTCTCAGGTTGACTTCCTCTGAACTGCTCTAAAAGTGTGTGTCAGAAAGTAAAAACGTGCCACCAAAGTGAAATGTTAATTTTCCAGCTAACACCTCAGTTCGTCATCACTTCACTCACTAATGGTGCTAATGATGGCAGCACCTCCAGTAATATATCTGTATTAGTGTCTGTCATCTCTCGTCTCATCAGCTGACAGCAAAACTGTTGCGACTGAAAATCACCTGAAGCTCTTTCGTACCTCACGTGACCTTTGCAAGGTCTTTGTGAGGTATCAAGCGTTCCCCTGCTGTAGTTTGCTTGTTTGCTTTTTCACATTGTCCTGCTACAGCATTAGTTTTGGTTTCTGTGAGGTTAGACTGATTTTTTTTTTTTTTTTTTGAGGGAGGAGCAGGTGGATCCAGCATCTGAACTGGGACACAGTAGAAGATTCTTTACAGATCCCCACCAGACATGTTTTAGGCCATTTAAAAATCCTGTTCATCCACAAAAAATGTTCAAGTACCTTGTTAAAAATCCTTAAACATTTACAGGTTTATATTTTTAATCTGGGGTTCTACTGGAATATCTTTGCATGATTTACATTTTTAAAAACTCCTTATTTATCTTATACTGGCCCTTTATGCAGCCCCTCAGTTCAGCCTCTGTCTGAAACAGGCCGTTTTAGCTCCTGTCTCTTTAAGGACCGCCTCCTGATGAGCCACTCTCTTCTGATTGGTTAGGCCCTGGAAGCTGCTTCCTGGCTAACTTCTTGCTGAGACACTACGTAAACAAACAGTAATAGGATTTTCACTTCTTCACAACTTTTATTTGTTCTTTACTCGAAATGTTAACTTCTCAAATACATCCATACCATTGAGCTGAAATCTGATCTGAAATATGAGAGAACAAAAACAAAAACCTTAATAAAAAAGCTGGTGTCAGCTCATCAGCGAGATAGAAAAAAAAAACATTGCAAATGAAGCGTTCAGAATAGTTTAAAGGCTGGGTTTTGACTTGCAGGAAGCATTTCTTGGACTATGTTTGACAAAGATATCCAACATCATAACAGTATATAAATGATAGAAAGTCATAAAAACAGTCTGAAGAACTCTTGTGTACATAAATGTATCCTGTTGATAAACTAAGATCAGTGCGCCGCTGATTGAGAAATGAATCCAGTGGATATGATGTGATGTATAATTGTCATGACTGTCATAAGTGTCATATGTGTAACTATATGTTTAATATGTGTGTAAACCTCTTAAATGAAATTGCCCAAGGACACAAAATGACTTTCGGTGTAAGCTGACAGTAAAGTCCTATCGTAAAAGCTCCATTTTTGGGGAAGAAAAATGTTATTTTAGTCTGGATGTTGAGCCAAAATGAAGAGAAAAAGATGCGTTTACAGACGTAGCCGACTAAGTGTGGAAACAGTCTTAATGTGAGCACAGAGACGACTGTGAAAACAGACTTCTAGAGTCAAAGTCTGCACAGTGAAGCTCAAACATCCAACTGAAGCAACAAGAACTTTACCTGTCCGATGTGTGTCCTGTCTCTCGCCCTAATGCATGCTGGGATAGGATGGATTGATGGTTTTTGTTTTTTGTTTGAGAGTTTACAGTGGAAACTGGTGTGGACATGGCCACCTTTTGTTTTTCAGTGTATCTAATAACGAACTGTGGTCATAAGAGGGTCTTTGAAGGAATGTGCCGCCATCAGCAGGCCTGTTACATCTGACAGGGTTTATTAAGTCAAGGTGATGAGCTGCAAATCTAACAGCAGGGGTTGTGATGGCAGCCACTACTCCTGTCAAAACTGATTAAGGTATCAGGGCTCATGTCTGGGGAAGGTTAAGGTTGGGTTGTGGGGAGGGACGACAGTCAACAGTCTGAGGACAACAATATCCCAGACTCCAGTAATGTCTCAATAATGGGATGTGAATGCTCAGATGGGGCTGGCGTGAGAGGATGGAGGGGGAAAGGGGTCAGGAGGATGGGATGAAGAGGGAGGGGGAAATGAGAAACAAAGAGTGATGGGCAATCACGGAGATGACTCCTCGACAGATGGACCTCCACCTGGGTGTCTCTCCAGGGAAATGGCTTCTGATGTGATGTCAAAAACTGAGGGAAGGGCAAGAGGCCAGGAGATCCCCTCTACTACTTCCACTGGCATGTTGTGGCAAATTCTGATATTTCAGGAGGTACATTTTTAAAGGTTTTCTTTATTTTATAGTGTTCTGTGGTTCCTGTATTGTTTTAGTAGTGTGGTTTGGTGCTCTGTGATGTTTGTAGGATGTGTATTGTGGTGGTTTTTTTTATTTTGGTTGTTTTTTCTGCTATTTTGAGACTCGGTTTGATGGCAAAAACAACAACATACAACTGAAACACATCATATAATAAAAGTTCAAAGGTATAAGCTTATTTAATGGTCAAATCAGCGTTTTGGAGGCAATATATCTGTCATGAAGGATAATCTGTCAGAACCAAGACCAACTTCAACACTTAACTCACCACTTAGTGAGAAATTTCAGCGTGTTTCCACTTAACTTATTTGTCATTTTGTGGAAAAATCAATAAATCCATTCTATAACTGATCTTCAATCATGTTACACACAGCGCTGACAGGAGATAAAGTGACACGCACTGACCAAGAGAGATTACAGATGACAGGACATTAGATTCTAATTAGATTTAATGTATATTTTATATAATTCATTGTAGGGCTGCAGCTGACAATTAATCTGCTGATAATGGTCTCGATTAATCGTTTTGTCTGTAAAATATCAGAAATAGTCCAAAGTTTTGTCCGAACTACAGTCCAAAACCCAAAGATATTCAGTTTTTTATCATGTATGATAAAAAAAAAGCATCACATCTTCACATCTGAGAAGCTGGAACTGGAGAATATTTAGCATTTTGCTTAAAAAATGAGTAAAATGATTATACGATTATTCAGGGGAGCTCAGGTCTCTTTTAGGGGAGCTAAGCCCCCTCAGCACTGGAGGTTACTTTGTGGTTGTCCTTATCACTCTCCCTTGGTTGGTTTGGTGTTTGTGTTGCATCTGGAGTTTTGCTGGTGGATCAGCTGGTGGTTGCAGATGATGATTTAGGTGATTAAATTTAATACTCTTCTTGTGCCCTAAGAAATGTATCTGTGGCAGAAAACACTAAACACAACCAGAATGAAGTAACATACAGTAAACTTTCCTGTATGTCAGCAACTCTAGAACAATTCATTTCAACTGTTCATGCTTCACCGGCTTCTGAGTGTACGTCGAGTAAATCTGTGATGTTTAAATTACATTGGCATTAAAATAAAAAGCTGAATCAGTTTTTATAATCATTGCTCTCACTGCATCTTTCATTACTGCAGTTTATAGACAGAAAATACAATATGAAGCATAAACATGCACAGGGAACTGATGGATATAGACAGATATGACTGTAGGTTGATCATTTCATCACAGAAGATGTTAATGGGGCTGCAACTAACTTAAACTTATTTTCTTGATTAACTGATTATTTGTGTGGTCTGTAAAACGTCAGCAGTCTCTGAAAAATGTCCATAACAGGTTCTCAAAGGCCATGCTTACTTTTCAAAATGTCTTGTTTTGCCCCACCAACAGTCCAAAACCCAAAGATAATTGGTTTATTATCATAAAGGAGTGTTAAAACCACAAAATACTCATGTTTGGGAAGCTGGAACCAGTCAATTTGTTGCCATTTCAAAAGTTTTGATTATCAAAATTGTTGCCAGTTTCATTTCGGTCGATTAATCGACTTAATCGTCGCAGCTGTAGATGTTAATAATTAGTCTGTGTTGTAAGGGATTTAAGGAAGAGAAACAGACTGCATCAGCAATATTTCATCACTGATTCTTTCTGTCCACGTTTCCTCTCATCGCTGACTCAATGATTTCATGAAAACTCTCCTCCAGTCTGAGCAGCAGCGTGTCCTGAAAATATTCTTCCATGACAAAAAGGAGCTTAGCTGTGTTGAGAGGCTGCACTGCATGTTTTTCCTCTAGTTTTACATGGCAGCTGGCTCGCAGCAAAATAATCCCCAACGTGTAGTAGTTTTAGTGACAGACAGGGAGAACAGAGCTCCTTTTTAAAAACCTCTTAACTAAAGTTGAAATGACGTTCTTTGTTTTCAGATCACCTGAGAAGGGATACAAAGTGTGAAAGTGTGTGACACTACAAATTTGTTGTTTTGCTTTTCAGCTCGTCCAGATGTGCAGCATCAGGAATTGTTCCGCCACATGTCGGGGGAAAATAAGCTTGAATTAATCTGCTGTCTGGAGGAAGGAGTTAAGCCATGAAATCCACAATCTGCACCGTGTTACGTAACGGTCTGCTCAGTGGATGGAGGTCAGTTTTATTTTTTTTTTAATAATACATTTCTCTATTGTTTACATATTCCATATCACGCTACCGTAAATATGAAACACGCAGCAAGGTGTGACAGCGGTTCTCAGTCTAGAAGGTCGAAGCCTCCCATGGGATCCAAAGATAAATGTGAGGAGTCACCAGAGAGGTTAAGATGTCAGAAAGGAAAACAATACTACTGTTACATAAAATTATGGGTAAGGATTTATTTCACAGGTCAGTCATTTTCTTAGAATTTCCATTGAAGTCTCCTGAAAAGAGCTACAGTACTGTGGAGTAGCAATAATTTTTATTTATCGATTAACTTCATGCAGCAGCAGTTCTCCTTGGTTCACCTGCAGAGTTTTTCAGGTACTCGACAGGTCGGTAGTTCTGCATCTTGGAGAAGTTGCCACAGTTCTTCTGTGGATTTCGGCATCTCAGCTGCTTCTGTCTCTTCATGTTAATCCCAGACTGACTCCATTATGTTGAGATCAGGGCTCTGTGGAGCCAAACCATCTGTTGCAGGACTCCTTGGTGCTGAAGATAGTTCATTATGACTCTGAATTGATGTTTGGGGTCATTGTCATGCTGCAGAATAACTGTGGGACCAATCAGACGCCTTTCTGATGGTGTTGCATTATGGATAAGAATCTAAACATCTAAAGTGCCTAAAACTTTTGCACAGTACTGTATATGTTGAAGTTTATATTCTATTACAAATTTCCAATAAGAATTGAATAATGAGTATTTGGGTTTAAATGGAGCGAACAAATTAAAATAATTGTCCCAGAACTTTTTTATAATTAGTACCAAATTACATAGTTCTTTCACAGATGTAAATTCTTAGGAAATTACTATAAAATGATGGAACAGTAAAACGATGCATTACCTACAATTTTACACCCAAGAAGAAAACAATAAGTCCATGTCTCACACAAGCCAACCACTGCTGTAACATATTCACAGACATGTAAAAATGTATAATTTTGCCTTTATATTCAAGCAATTAATGTAAGGTTTTGGTTTGAAATGACGTGTCTATCTAACGTTTCATTTTTCATCAATGAAAAGTCTAATTAAACCAGATCTAATTGTAGAATTGCATTGTTTGAAAGTTTAGGATGGAAACATGCTGTTTTTTGAACTACTTATCTGTGAATATTTCAGGTATTTATAGAAGATATTTTAGACTGAAACACTTTCATTTCACTCATTTACTCCGATGATGCTGAAAATTGCACCTTTTTGAGACGCCCTAATGAAAGGTTTCCTGTGTAAGCGGTTATTTGACTTGCCTGTCTTATGATTTGCTCAGAAACACCTCAGCATGGGGCTGCCGGCAGCTCTAAGTTGCTAGGCTACATTTGCATGCGGTGAATGCCCTCTCACTCATTAAATATGTCTGACACAGTAAAAAAGGGGGCTTTTATGTCAGCCACTCGCTTTAACTATCACTTCTCTTCTGTGTTGTCTTGATTGGCTTGCGTGATTGTAATGTGACTAACCGGAGACAAGATAAAAGCTGTAATGAAAAGCCTGCAAGGACAAATGATCTCCTTGGTACAAAACTGTGTAAAATACAAGGCATTCAAGGCTGAAGCTGGAGTCTGACAGACTGTATGAAGGGAGAATTTACTTCAGGTTAAAGGTTTAGGCAACGACTGGGTTTATCAGTTTGAAAAGCTAATTCATCCCACGTGCCTTGCATTTGCTAAAGCTGCACTAACTACTACTTTATATTAAAAAGGAATCTCTTGAGTTGCTCGTAGTGACAAACCCACAGATAATTATAATCCGACTGTGCAGTTCCCCTCAGCTCTACAGAGCCTTTTAGTCTCTTTGAGCTCATTATTTTAATTTTCAGACTTGCAAACTTTGCTCTTATCAATCTCGTTTAAAGTCACAGAAGCAACAGTTTTCAGCAAAGAAGCTTTGCTTTGCTGGTGTTGGGTAAGTAGCCTTCTGTCAATTTATCAGAGAAAGTTAGCAATTAGCCGGTGAAGAGAGTGGAACTTCAAGCAGCTAAAGAGCCAGGTGTTCCTCTCAGGAGTTGGTGGAGAACAAACCAGAGCAAAAAGGAGAGTAAATACTAGGGATGTGCAGAGATCCCAGTATTTGTATTTGTATCTGTATTTGTTGAGGCAGCAAAACTATTTGTATTTGTATTCGAATAAAAGTGGAAAGAGGCTTAAAAATCCTGTGTTTGTTATTCCGCTTTTAATTTTAGAAAATTAAAGTGTTACAATATGTGTTCATAAATAAACTACCTTATGAAGGAGGTCCCCACACCAGGTCTTGAACTGGAGTCTCCCAGATCATAGACGACTACTGAGCTAAAACTTTACTCATTGCCTTATTGCAGACAGACCTCTGACTAACAAATATTTTTTAAGATATTTGTATGAAACAAATATTCATAAAAAACCCATTATTTGTGCTTTGCCGAATAATGTATTTGTATTCGGACACACCCCTAGTAAATACTGGACATGCGTTCATGAGGACATAAACACATATCCAAAGCAATAATAACACTGATATATGTCTGCTGGATGTGTAAATAGGCAACTGTTTGCTAAAACATTGATGATAGGTGATGATATTTCAATGTTGTGATCAAACAAATCAAGATTCTTGGTCTCATAGCCTCAGTTTCCCACTGATTCCCCTCCTTGTTTTACATTTTTTCATTACTCTATATACAGTGGTAGGATGAAAATGCCTTTATGTCATACTGCAATCGTCTTTTTTCTGTTCTCTATTGATACTGTTGAAAATTAATAATTGAGGAAGCAACCAGAGGAAGCAAATTAGTACATTTTAACTCAAAACAACAATGTCTGAAGAGAATAAACAGTTCATTTTGGGGACAAAAAGTGCACCAATGTACTTCGCCCCAGGCAAGCAGTGGAAAAGGTTCTGCAAAGGTTATGCTTGTGTTTGATCTTGACATGGTTTTAAAACCAGAGTACAGACCAGACCAGTGAGAGTTGATGGTCAGGAATCTCAGTGATCTGAACTGATCACTGCTGTTAACAATGATCAACCCCCTGCAGCTGGTCTACAGCCATCTTTTCTCACTAAAATCCTCTAAAATGGCTGCCTGATCAGCCAGTGAATCTTGGCGCATCTGAGAGGAGAGAATTTCTATGAATAGGGGACATCAGGGACGAAGACCCCAGGATGCTGACGTCATCAGGAGAGACAGCCTAAGGTGTCGCCTCAGGCACTGACTGTCCAGCCAGGGTCGAGTAAGACTGGTGGGGTAACACCTGGACCGGAGCCAGACTCCAGACTCCAGACTCGCCCCAGGCTCTGCTCTCCCATCGCTGACCCACAGCTCTCCAGAGGCCGACAGAGCAGCCAGCAGAGCGTCAGCACAAGACGGAGGCAAGGAGCATGGAGACCCAGGGGTGCAGGGAGGAGGAGGAACCTGGCCAAAGGTGTTCTTAAAAACCTTATTCCTCCCTGACTGTCATCAACCATGTTAATGTTACTAAGAAATTTAATTTATTTTCAGAGGATAATATTCTTATTTCCTTGCTATCTAATGCTGGGAGGTGATATAAATTGAATTTGTTATATTGAAGTGTCCTTGGGTGCTTTATATACCCATCTCATTCGCCGGTTGTGTCATTCATATTGTTAAATTACTTGGCGACATCACCTTTTTACGTGACACTGACACAGGTTATTTTATCAGGTTACTCTTAATAAACCTTTGTTTAATGAACGTTCTTCATTTCCCAGCTAACGGAGAGCTGAAGAAAATCTCAATACAGAATCTTTCAAGGCAGAGGTGGTTCATAGCATGTATCTAAACATCCCTGTCACCTAGAAATTACATTTATACCCAAAACACCTTTTTAGTGCAATTAGAGCAGAGATATATCTGTTACCTGAAGGGGAATTAAACCAGCAACATGGTTAAAGTTACAGAAACACTGAGGAGAGGCTGAATCTCTTCAATAACAGATACAGTATAATGTCTAGAGACAAGAGCACTGGACCCCTTTACATCCTTTTTCTCTCTCTCTCTCTCACACACACGCACACACAATTAAAACTTCAGTTAGTTCTCTAAAAGCTTTTTGAAACATGAATGATAGTTTAAATGAGGACTCTCACTACACAGTAGACCCATTAGACTCACCATGTCATGAAAGTTTGATCTGAATTTCTGCTGCAGTTGCCTCTGATTCTGTAAGTGTGTAAATGTCCTGTCCCTAATTGACCCAACATCAACACAAACATTAAATATTAATAAGGGACAAAGTAAATTGCTTGATGTTGTTCTTCAAGCCTTTCCTGTAGATGTGTACGATACAAATAAATATGTGCTATGAGCTGTCTATATGAATCATTATAAATTCAGTTACCCTCTTTTTTGTAGTATAAACACATATACTTCTACATGTTATGAACAGCAAAGTGTTTGAAAGGTTTTCACTACAACTAAAAAACAAGAATAACTGACAGTCATTGACTGATAGTCATTGATTAGTTGCCTGCAGATGGTTCAGATGGCACACATCTGTTAATAGAGTAAAGATGAACAGAGACATTTACAAAAATGATGCATATAAAGAGATGCTGTAGTACTTCTCCACTTCTTTTTAGATGTTGTCATGCCTGCTGTTGATCACACACTTTTTTGTTGTTGTTTTTATTTCAATCAATTTTAATTCTGTCAGTACTAGAGGGCAGATTGATCACACAAGTGTTTGGTTTTTTTTAAACGTGATATTACTGTGACACTAATTCAAAACACAAATAGCACTACTGCCCCCCAGTGGTAAGATGGAAGCATCGCTTCACTCTGAACAGTTGGAAGTTTCTCCTTATTGCTCCTCATCCTTCCATCTTTCTTTCTATATAGAAGAGTTGCAGTGTTGTATTCAATGCTGCAGCCAAATCTTCTCATAAGGGATTAGTAAGTATTAAAAATGAAATTTATTACAATGTCACATTCTGTTATTGAAGGCCACATGCCTATTTTATAAAGCCTCATCAAAATGTTTGGTTCAGGATTTGTACAGACTTTCACCTGCAGATTTAAGCTTCTTGGAAACTTAGTAAACTGCGTTAAATCCGCTTTTACATTTAAAATGAACCATCAGAGAGGAAATAAGACAGTAAAGAGGTGTCACTCTGCCCCTTTTTTGAGGGAACTTTTATGCCAGTATCTGAAATCTGCTCTTATAAATTGAAATCTTTTGTACAATAATATGAATGTGAGTGTCTAATTATATATGAAAATATTAGAAAAGGGGATTCATTTAAATAATTTAACCTGATAACTTTATTTTGCTGATGCAAGATGAGCAAAGATGCAATCGTTGTTAAATAGAGGGAACAGTCATGGACCCTGTGACACAGATTTAACATCTACTTTACTGTACATCAGATGGAATATTTTTAACACTCACAAAATATTGGGAATAACTTCAAAGCAGCGGTATGTGTTGTCAAATGATCAGTTGGGTTTTCCAAACTATGACTTTCTGAGGAAAACAGCTGTTTATTCCTGAGAAGACTAATAATTATACATCCTGCTAACTCCTGTGTCAAATATGTTTTAAATTTGATTTATTTATGTATCTAAAGAACTCTGAATCCAAGGCATAACATGAGGGCAGTCATTTTGATTTTTATATCCTGTTATGATCTTGGATGTTAAACATGGTCAAAGTTCATGGTCAAAGTGTTGTTTGCGTCGTCCACTGTCATATTTCAGATCAGATTTCAACTTGAACATGTACAGATATATTTAAGAAGTTAATATTTCGAGTAAAGAACGAGAAAAAGTGGTACAATCCTATTACTATAGTTTGTTTCATGGTTTGTTGACGTAGCCTCTGAAACTGCCAGAAGCTGGCCTTGAAGAGACAGAAGCTAAAACAGCCTGTTTAAGACATAGGATGAACTGAGGGGCTGCATTAAGGGCGAGTATAAGATAAATAAGGAGTTTTTAACTGTAAATCATGCAGATATTCCAGTAGAGGCCCAGATTAAAAATATAGACCTAGAAATATGCATAATATGCCCCCTTTAAAGGTACTATGTGGAGTTTTTGACCATAAGTAGTGCTATGGAGCAATGTTTTTATGAGTGGGTCCCTGGTTCAATGGTTGATAACACGCCAAGAAACGTAGCAATGTAGCAGGAAAAGACAAACAAGCATGAATGTTCAAACCATTTTAAAAATTAGCTTTGCAGATGTTTTATGAAGAAAATGCATTCAGTGCAATGCATTTTATTGAGCACTGCTGAATGTAAACACAACTTTATTGACATTTTCTCATAGAGTACCTTTAGAGACAGACACAAAAATGACACCAGTACAAACTAAACCAAAAATAATAATATCCACTATAAAAAAGAGAGACAGAAATCATCTGGTATTTTAAATATACTATCTGTATCTTAGACCAGAAGCTGGGTCTGTTTTTAAGCACAGAGTGGCTTCTCTTCCTCAACAGACGATCTTCGCTGCACGCTGCTGCGTCAGACAGGAAAACAAACAGCAGCTGCTTCCGGTTTCCCCGCCCTCAGTCAGCTGTCACTCGCTTGTTTGCAAACAGCTCCGTCCACCGGGTCCATGCTCCCTCCTGCGTCCTCTGCGGGCCTTTAGCTCCTCCGCGATGGGGGAAAACGACGAAAGCGACATCATAGAGCACCACGTCGAGGAGGAGATGGAGAAGAAGGCCATAAGGAGTCACACGGCGTCCTCCTCGTTCCTGGAGAGCGTCACTCCGTCCGATAGAGAGGGCCACAGCGGCACCCAGTCCTCCCACAGACTGCTGGCCTACAGTGATGCGCTCATCTCCATCATAGCCACCGTCATGGTGAGACACTGAGCTTTATATCTGAACACTGATATCTTATAGACCGCTGGTTAGTGGGCGGCAGGGCGGCCTGCTGTTTGGACTGCAGAAACCATCATTCACGTGACAGTGTCAGGTGGCAGGTGTGGAGATGGAAACACCTGCGAGATATCAATATGCAGAGTCACATTATGGTTAATGATCACTATTATCATTCCCTGAGTTCAGTAAGTATCTTAAAGTGTCACAGAAACTGCAGGACAAGCAGTGAAAAGCTACAGTTACACAACTTTGCTCTTAAATATTCCCTCCAGATATGTAATAATACAGAAAAGAAATACTCTGCTTGGAACAATTATGTGTGTCTGATGTGTTTTCCCCATACAAAAAGAGTATAATTACCACTTTAAAATCCTCAAAATGGCATCTCATCCATCTCCCTTATTGAAAAAATCCAGAATGTTGAATATGCAAATACATTCATTGGCTACTGTATTAGGAACACCTGTGCAATCTAATGCACAACAATACAACAGCTCTGCCATAAAATCTACATTTATGAAGTTTATAAACTTCCAGTTTTTGTTGACACTGTCAGAAAGGTGATAAATCTACTTTCTGTGTAATATTGAGGTCATAGTGGGTGGTGATGGTGCATTATTGAAGGATGTTTCTAATATTTTGTCCATGTCAACAAAAACTGGAAGTTTATAAGCTTCATTAATGTAAATTTTATGGCAGAGCTGTTGTTTTGTTTTGCATTAGATTGCACAGGGGTTCCTAATAAAGTGGCTGGTGAGAGTATATTTCATTTAAGAAGTTTTTAACTGTAGAGTCCATTCTCAATGTTTGTGCATTAGTTGCAAATCATGCTCGTAGATACACGTCTTAACCTTCAGACTTTCCTCCATCTGCAGATTAAGGTGAAAACAAACTCTGCATGGTGAAGGTCAAACATGCAGATTAAGTAACAATAAGCAAAACACGGGTCTGAGTGGAGGAGACTTAAAATAGTACACATAGTTTCTGGTTTCTTTAGTTTTCAAGGACAGTATATTGAATATCGTTGGGTTTGGACAAAACTACATTGAAGAACGTTGTCTTGATCTTTGGGAAACAGTGATCAATATTTTTCACCATGTTGCTTGTAAACCAAACAACTAATCGATTAATCGCTAATAATCGTTAGTTGCAGATAGACATTCGATCAATATCTCAGCTTCAATCAGCACATAAAGAGTCTGGTTTAATATTTCTATTTACAAATCAGAAATATTGCTGATATAAAAACATTGCTCCCCAAAAACATAAACATAGCACAAAAAGTAAGGAAATTTGTGTTTGTTAGATTATTTCTTTGTTGTAACGAAGCTTCTTGGCAATAAATCTGATACCATTGCCTTTTAAATGGTGGCACATTTGTAAGGAACATGCATTTGTGGGATGAGCAGCAGAGCTGAGTATGTGGGTTGTGCCCATGAAAAATTTGCCTAATCTTCTCTGCCAATGCCAAACAGCTTATTCTGCCATTGGCTCGTGTTTGGTGGATTGGATGATTGAAGTTTGAAGAAACAAGACATATTGGCAATTTAATCATTTATTCATTTAACAAACAGGAGCCTCAGTAGCGTGTGGAAGAACCATACACAGCCTCAACAGCCTGGCACCTCCTCCTCATGCTGGTCACCAGCTTAGTCACACACTGCTGTGGGATGGCATCACATTCTTCGACCAGCATTTGTCGCAAGTCAGCCAACGTGGTTGTGTTGGTCACTCTGGCACGAACAGCACGCCCGAGCTGATCCCACAACTGTTCAATGGGGTTGAGGTCAGGACTGCTGGCAGGCTATTCCATCCTCTCCACTCCCAAAATCTGGAGGTAGTCTCTGATAAACCCCACAAACCGACAAATGCTGGTTGAAGAATCATCCAATCCACCAAACACCAAACAAGAGTCAATGGCAGAATAAGCTGTTTGGCATTGGTAGAGAAGATTTGGCATATTTTTCATGGGCGCAACCCACATACTCAGCTCTGCTGCTCATCCCACAAATGCATGTTCCTTACAAATGTGGCACCATTTAAAAGGAAAATAAACAGGCTTTCCAACGGTATCAGATTTATTGCCAAGAAGCATTGTTACAACAACGAAATAATCTACCAAACACAAATTTCCTTACTTTTTGTGCTATGTTTAGTTGAACAACCTTAATTTCCTCTCTTGAGTAAAGCAGTTCATTGTTTACTCGCCTGGATAATGCAGCAGGAAACCCTCTAACAAACACAAGATGTAGAGAACTTCTCTCTCAGTCCTGCTGAAACAGTCTGGCTCCCAAATCATTTCAGAATTCAATTTAAGGTTCTGTTAATTCATTTTAAATCCCCGTGTGATCTGGATCTGCTTCATATTTCAGATCTTGTAGTTTTAACCCTTTATTCTGCACCGACACCCCTCAGATCTGAAAACCCAAATGTTGTATTTAGTTTAATTTCTCTGAAGTGATTGTTGTATTTTATGGTTTTGTATTTTCTATGCACCTGTGAAACACCTTATAACTCTGCTTTACTTAACAGTTACATTTATTTACAGATATTACCTGTCGCCCATACGAAGGTTGAAGATAACGAGGTAAATCATTCTTGGATCTGATTTGTTGACAGTAACAGAAATATAGAAAATCTCCTCCATATCCTTTAAATCCTTGTTTCTGTGCATCGCAGGAGTTAAGAGAGAGCGTTCAGCTTCTGCTGACAACAAAGATCGCTGTTTACTTAATGACATTCCTAATTGTGAGTGTTGCATGGGCGGCTCATATCAGGTGAATATTATTATTATCATAACGATCATTGTTATTACAGCAATGCAATGTTCAGGTTTGTTATTTTATCACTAATTCGTGTTTATTTTCACAGGTTATTTCAAGTGATTGTACGAATTGATGATTGTCTTGCTCTGCTGAACCTTGTAAGTAACAGGTGTTCATTAGACATGATGTTAATATGAGTGTGTCTTTAAATAAAGTCATTTTGAGTATCTTGGATATTTGTTTTAAGCAGAGACAGATAGTAAATACATAATAACTTCTCACCAGAAGGTAATGATTAGATCACTGATTGGCCACCGTGCCTGAGAAAATAATGGAGCAGAAGACAAAGTGAGGCCATGTGGATGATGTTACCCTCTGTGCATCCATAAAGAAATTAGCCGCAAATCACCAGGCTCAGCTCCCACTAATGTGTCCAAACACTGAAGACTCTCCTCTGGGTCACATTAATGCTGGCAGGCATTGATTTTTTTTAAAGTATTAAATTTAATTGTTTTGTATCTTTCGTTTTTCAAAATGTAATGCAATTATGGTGCTCATTTTCATTTTCTATATTTATGTTTATTCTTTTTTTCTATTTTACATTATTTATGATTACTTGACTTGTATTTTCTTTTAACTCATATATTTTGATTGTTATGCACCAAACAAAACACCATGGTGAATACCTTGTATGAGCAAATTTACTCATCAATAAACCTGATTCTGATCAGCCACAGGCAAGTAAAGTAGTCTAGATCTGACTTCTTATAGTTTATATTGTCAAATTGGTTTCAAATCCTGTTTTAGTGAACATTACAAATGCTAATAAAAGTCTGATTTCTGAAGCCAGCAAATACTGTACAAATCAGAGCCTGCCTATTCCCCAGCAGGGAATCATATAGTAAGTAATTTTATTAAAAGAATAACGTCACACATCTTTGGATACTTTACAAGTGTGAAGTAAAAAGTACAAATAAATTTTAACACAAAAACAAAATACAAACGATTCGGAACAGAACAGAAACCAGTACTGACATACAGGTTTTATAGTACAGTATGTACAGTGTGTGTTTATTATGTGATAGAGTATCTCGGCTGTCAGACTTCCTTTTCGTTATTTTGCTCGTGAATTAAACTTTTCTCTGGTGAACGTTTCCTTCTTTCTAATGTGATGTTCTGCTTTCGGTTCTATTTCAGGCCTGCATGATGCTGATAACCTTTCTACCGTACACAGTCAGTATGAGTCACTAACCGGCAGTTAAATCAGTCACACTCTTTGCACAAATAAATGCTTAATTGACTGATGTCTTTAAAGCTCTCTAACACACACACACAAACATCTTTTCTTTGCAGTTCTCTCTGATGGCGACCTTCCCTGTTAACATCCTCGGGATTTTACTGTTTTGTGGTTGTGTGATGGTGATCGGCGTCATTCAGGTTTGGAAAATACACCTTGAAAATAATCAAAACCTAAACTGACCATGTTAATAATGCATAATCACACACATCAGTGAAGTTAAAAATCCTGTACGTCTTGTTTCTGCAGTCGTTGATCGTCTTGTACGCCTTCAGCCGCCCCTTCCTCCTCAACGAGCAGATCCAGATCTCAGAAAACCAAACTTTCTACAAACATCACATACTCAAAGTCATCATGAGGGTTCCTCTCATGTGCTTATTCGCCAGCATCTTCTCCTTCATCTTCTTCCAGCTGGTAGGTTGTTCCTCAGTCTCTTCATGGTGCTGCATGTAGCATTTTAACATCAGTAGTTTGTTTTGAAAACTATAAAATCAACTTTTTTTGGCAATTTTTGTAGGTTTTGTTTTGTTTGCTTGTTTTAGAAATGAATAGTTCAAAAATAATAACACTAGTTTGCTTTGAATTAATGAATGTCAAAAAGTAAAAATGGTGATATCTTCAGATGTCTTGCTTTGTCCGAGCAACAGATGAAAACCCAAAGATGTAGAATTTATAATATTCAACACAGAAAAGCAGCAAATGGTCCAATTTGAGAAGCTACAATCAGGGAATGTTCAGCATTTATGCATCAAAAAGGACCTAAACTATTATTTTATTATCAGAATTGTTATGATTATTGTTTTGTGCATTCACTTCAACCTTTAAACCTTTCAATCAATCAGTCAAAGTGCTTTACAGATGACGGACAAGCCCATAAGAAGACAGAACAAATGTAGACAGGACAAACAAAGATTAATGCATATCTTAATAAAAAACATTAATATTAATAGCAAATAACATATTTAATAGAATTAGATAAAGCCGATATAAGACAATGACAGTTAAAATAGGTAAGATGGAATAAAACATTTTAAAACATGATGGAGGGGATATTCAGTTGGTTGCAATCTGCGATCTCACCACTAGATGCCACTAAATCCTTCACATTGGTCCTTAAAGTTTACATTTAAAGATTTCAACACTCTCAGTTTCTCTCACATCCTCAGACAGACTGTTCCAACAGCTCAGAGCATAGAAGCAAAATGATATTGTTGTCTTAAATATTATTGCTTCTGCATCTCTTTTCTCCAAGTGACATTTTGATATGTTTTTCAGTCTTACGTGCTGTTAGCCATTGTCATCTTCCTGCCGTACATCTCCCAGTGTCTGAAGTGGTGTCGCAGCAAAGCGATTGGTAAGCAGCAGATTTCCTGCCGAGAGGAGAAACATGTTTGATCTACCAGATATTTATAAACCAAGAACTCTGAATAGAGATTTATTATAGTGAGGCATTTCATAATGAATTTCACTCTTTGAAAATCCACTTCAGGTCAGGTGGAGGAGACTCCAGACTCCATGTTGTTCTACACATACCTGCCTAACGAACCCCTCAGTAAAGAGCGAGTGGAGGCCTTCAGTGATGGAGTTTACGCCATCGTAGCAACGCTTCTCATCCTGGACATATGGTTTGTTGCTCTTCGTCTATATTATTAGTATCTAGTTGGATGGGCAGACACAGCTAACCGCTAAAAATAAAATAGAAATGTCAGCAACACTCAGTGCAACTAATGTCCTGCCCTGTGAAGATTTATTGATCTGAAAGGGAGATCATCTTCTTCTGAATCTCTCTGTTACAGATGCAGGTATTGTATTTATTAATAATAATAATAATAATAATCTTTATTTATAGAGCACTTTCTAAAGCCCACGTTACAAACTGCTTTACAAGGGCAGCAAAATCAAATCATAAAATCATTAGATTAAAACAAACAAACAAACAAAATGATGAGTATATGCATAGTTATCTATCCTGCTTTCAAAGTTTTAGTGATTTAAAAACTGTGAATGTATTTAAAGTCACTCCATAATTAGTGCACTAAATTTACTGGTGCCATTTTATTTGAATTTCCAGATTGAAGTGTGAAGTTTCTGCATTATACAGTTCAGCAAACTTTTCATAATGGAACTAAAATTCTTGGCGAGATGCTGCTGTCTGGCTGGCGGCCCGTTACAGCAGCTCCCTCCTATTATTCAACTCTTTGTCTATTTTTATCTATTTCTGTCTATTATCTAATCTTGAAAAAAAAATGCTCTGGCACTTCGGAGAGAGGAAAGTAGTTCAACAACTAATAAGTTTACTGTGTGTTCACTACTTCTCTAGTCCATATCTGTGCTCAGAGCATGTACACTGCTTTTTGCTAAATCCTGTTAACTATTGTTATGGCGGATAATGACAATGACTCACAAGTGTCAAATATCTCAATTTACTGGTCACTATAAAGTGAAAATAGTGATTAAGTGAACAAGGAGGTGATTAAAGACATAAATCAGATGCTGCTACATATAACTGACCTTTGCACATTAGTTTCTGTTGTGGGAAAGTGTGCTGCCAGTAGACAATCACTACTAATGTTGGTACTGCCTGATATGTGATAGCAGACATTACAGCATTGTGAGGTGAAACAATATCACGATATGTGCTGATAGCAGCACATAAGGCAAATAAAAACAAGCTAAAATAGAATAAGACGGATGAAACAGGAGAGTAAAGGTTACAGTGCAGTGTAAGATATGAATCAAAAGCCTCTAATTTGATTTAATAAAGGCAGCGGCAAACAGAAAAGTCTTCAGCGTTGATTTAAAAGAACTGAGAGTTGCAGCAGACCTGCAGTTTTCTTGGAGTTTGTTTAAAAACTGAACGCTGCTTCTCCATGTTTAGTTTTGACTCTGGGGACAGAAAGTAGACCTGATCCAGACCACCTGAGAGGAGGGCTAGATGGTTCATAAGGTAGCAGCAGATCAGAAATGTTAAACCAACAGTAGTATTTTAAAATCAATTCTTAACTGGGGTTGCCGACCTGCAAGTTGCTCTTTACAGCTGTTTTAAAAACTGTGAAAATGAACAAAAATGATAAGTTGCAACACCGTAATCACTTAATATCAGTTTTATTAAATATGTCTGAGTAAAGGATGTTTGTTTATTTTGCATTAATATAAAATCTTTATGTATTAAGTGTGTAATACTGTAAAAAAAAAATGTGCTGAAAACCTTCTAACCTTCATCCTCCCGTTGTTCCTTCAGCGAGGACAACGTTCCAGACCCGACGGTTGTAGAGAAGCAGTTTGGCGGCAGCCTGATCGCGGCTCTGCAGGTCTACGGCCCGGAGTACCTCGCCTACTTCGGCTCCTTCGCCACCGTCGGCCTTCTCTGGTTTGTCCACCACTCGCTCTTCCTCCACGTCACCAAGGCGACGCGCTTCATGGGCCTGCTGAACACCTTATCTTTGGCGTTTGTCGGAGGTTTGCCTTTAGCCTACCAGCTAACACACGAATTCCCGCGCAACTCCCGCAACGAACTGGAAGCCATTCAGATTAGCTGTGTGATAATTTTCTTCGCAGGCATATTTCAGCTCGCTATTTGGGTGGTCGCTCTTTACAGTGAACAGGAAACCCTGCACCCTTATGTACGATACGGCGGACGCGAGCACGTGTTTATGCTAGCTAAGCTAGCATTATATCCCTGCGTAGCTTTGGGGACGTTTTTCCTGACATGCATTTTGAGTAAATTTAGCGCCTCAATTTTCCACCTGATGGAGATTACGGTGCCTTTTGCTTTTCTCGTTTTGAGGCTGTTGGTGCGTGTCGGGCTAGCGCTGCTACGGCTAATTTTCTGCCCTGATAGACCCGACCCAAAGACTGCTATAGAGGAGGAAGATGACGAGACAAGAGTGCCCTTCAACCCTTTAGTTACTTAGCTGTGGAGGAGGAAAGTGCCATATAAAATTAAAATAAGACTGACAGAGCTGTGAGGCTTCGCTACAAATGCTGGGTCTCCGAAAGAGTCGCTGGTTATTTTCCATTTGACTTCTTGTCCAGTTTGTAGGTTTGAATCAAATGGAAAGTAGGTTGTTCTGTTTAAACCTGGTTCAAATCTTGAGAAGTAATCAGCGAACGTAGGATTGGATGTGACCAAGTTGGAGGTGAAGTTGAGGTTTATAAAACAGGTAGTGGACCAGATGGTTTGGTATCGACACTGACAGCCAAAGCTTATTTGTTCATTTAATTTTATACTAATGCTGGTTTTGATTAGTAAGCCATCAGAAGTCATTGAATGGACTTGGGTGTAGATTATCTTCAAGCACGCACATGCTTATTTTTAAATACCCACAATGTAGTTTACTATTTTAAATTTAAGCCTCTTAAGTAGTACTTGGTCAAATGCTTCAGATCACATCATTCATAACTTTGTGGATTATTCAGTTTACCGTAAAAAAAGAACAGGCAGAGCAGGAAAAAAAAAACAGGTTTTGTAATTATAGTTTCATTTCTGTGCCAAGTACAGAAAAAAAAAGGGAAAGGAAAAAGAGTCAATCCAACTGACATGGTTTTAATTTAGCCCGGGGGGAAGATTTGTTGAACACGTTCAGACACATTCAGTTACAGGAGTTCACAGGAGAGAGCCGATGACTTAAATATTTTAAAAATACTCAAGACAAGGAAGGTTTTTTTTTTCATATAATTGTCTCCTCTCAGAATATTCCCACCACTCCTGAGTATAAATGTTGAGTTGCTAGTAAGTAACCAGCCTTGGTTTTAGTCTGGAGCGTTTTCAATGTACGGGTTCCTCTATAATATTTCAAATTGCACTACTTCAAAAATATTTTGATTCAGATATTTGTGTATAATCTCATTGGAATGTGATCTCAATGTTCGAAATACATTATAATTATTCTGTACTATTCTATACTATTATCTTTTAACAGAAAGACAGTGCACTTAAATGCCATGTTTTTGGGGCTTTTGTTGATTTAATTCCAGTTATACTTGTTTAAAGTTTGACTTGAAAATTCTTTTTTTTTCTTTTTTTTACAAGGTCATGTTATTCTGTTTTTATGGAGGTTTTATGTAGTATTTTTTCCAGAAGGGGTCACTGTTGTTTCTGTTAAATATTTCTCAGCTACTTGAAGCCTCTTTTATCACTGCTATGATGTTGGACATGTACAGTAATGTGTGTTTACTAATTAATCAAAGGGACTCAAATCTGAGATGCACTTTAATGGAGACCTGGGACAGAACATTATGTGGAGTTTGAAGAATGATTATTGCTCATTTCTTTGTGTCTGTGACTTACTGAATTGGTCATTTTATATTTTTGCTATTTTTATGTTTTGGTCCTGCTTCGAGAGTATCGTTTCATTTTATGGGCATTCACATCTTGATCTGTAATCTGCAATTTCTGTGATTTTATGGAAGGAATATTTTACGTGGAACAAGTTCTTCTGAATATAACATGTGCTTATTACAGAAAGGCGTTAACATAAAATATGTGCCTGAATTTGTTTGATCCAAGATAAAGAACGTACTCTTTTAGCCTAATATAAACTATATCTGTATAATTAAAAACTGCAACACGTCATACTTTGTCAGATGCAAATCAAGCAGCTTGTTCTCGTTTCCTTGGACGCCAAACTACCACTCAGAAATCAGCTGTTTTTTTTTTACATTTGTTGTCCTTGTTGTCTAAATGTTCCCTCTGATCGGTCTCTGTTCTCAACGCCTCGATGTCTGTTTGTAATGGTTACATAACTGCAAACGCTGCATCTTCACTTTCTCACTGTGCTAAATCAGTTTTTTTTTGTTAAATCACAAATTGTCGAGCTTGGTTTTGTGAATAAATCTGAAGTTGTTCCCTTGAAAGTGAATTCTTCATTTTGTCATGACATAAAAACATAATGAATAAACAACATGACAAGACATTTTAAAGAAAAAAAAAACTTTATTCACCTCCATACAGTAAACAGCTTCACAAATATCCCTATCATAGATATCAATGTGTGTTAATACATTACTCTGTATTGCCCCTAACAACATACTTCCTCAATATAAATTTTGCAATTTAATCTTATCCACTCCAAAAAAAAAAAGCTATAGATTTTCATTAGAAAACATTTCCGCTCAAAGCAAATCAAACAACATTTACACAAAATGATAAATTAAAAAGACAAGCAACCAAACATCTGTAGTGCATCGTTACCTGACATCTGGGCTACCAAAAAAACAACCTTGTCTGTTCTACCAGTGTGTACCACAAAGTGTTTTACCTTCATAACCTGGATAGAAATATAAATTAGTTCACACAACAACTTAAACTTCTAAGTTGAACTAAATCTGTAAAACTGCCTTGAGTTTGGAGTATGCCACCAGAATAATTATAAAGTATCAAAAGTTTTTTGATTGATGGTATTCATTAAAACTATCAGTAAAAAAGTTATATTATGGTCATTAAATATGCCAATTCAAGTTCAGTGACATTATTCTGTCTTTTAAAAATGACATAATTAATGAACTATTGAAAGAATTTGCAAAATACTAGTTAAATGTCTTCTGATATTATTTAATCTCACAATTCATCGGTCTTGTTTGACTGGCTGCAGGTCTCTAAATTTTACACGTAAGTCAGACTGTTAGATGTCCGACCAACAGAGAAGTGACAGGAGCTCTTTTTTTGTTGGCCAATCAGAGCTCGTCAACTACTGCATGTCAAGACAACCGAAATATGAGATGGAATATTACAGAAAGACACGTTAAAAACAAGAACCTCATTAACTCCTTCATCATTTAAAGACAAAATGGAATTATCGATTGGTACATTACATGATAATTTTATAACTTTTTACCAGTACAGTTCTGATCAGCATCATGTCACTTTCTATTCACAAGTCTAACCATTTGAAATTGGAAAAATATGTATATTTGATCCCGAATGATGTGTCCAAAACAACAACAGTGCCTTGTACTCCAGAGGAGGGCATCTGATCTCTTGCACGCCTTTTTGCCCGCAGCACAACTAGACAGTTGTTGTTTTCTTTTATGCAAAATGAAGAAACTATTGAACCGTGCTGATTACGGTTACGATTACAGAACAACTCTCTCGAATGAGTCATCAGAGGCTCTGTGAATGAACGGAGCCAAAATCAGTTCCACGGTGCAGTTCAAGGATCAGGTGTCGTGTGTTGTGTTTGAATTGAAATGAAATAAATTACATGTTGAAAGCTACAGTCCTATAAATTACCTATAAATTCAAGTGGCACACTCCAGACTTCATATTAAAAAAACAGCCTAAATAATAATAATAATAATTCAAATAATTTGACAATCAGCTGTTTGTCTTGATTCTTGTTTCCCATTTTTGGTCAGATTGCTTTAATTTGAAGATCATCCAGATATCTACATCATCTTGTTCAGGATGTTACCTGGACAGTGACGGTTGCAAACAGAAAAGCCTGTATAGCAGTAGTGTGTGTGTGTGTGTATGTGTTTTGCCAGAGAGAGGATTTAGTTATACAGTACAATACAGCTGGTCCCAAAAATCCACCCAACACCCCCCATTCATTTCAAATGGTGAGAAGGGGGAGAAACACACTAAAATGCACTTCTATGAGAAAATGTGAACACAACAACCTGGACAAATAAATTATAACATCCTGTCCAACAACTGAAGGAAGTTAACAGAATACAGTGACACACATTGCACGGGCCGCAGATGTAAATGTTAGTGCTCCAAAGTCTGAAAACCCCCCCAAGTTCCAAAAACTCTCCTCTGCTTGTTTTGGTTTCTTCAGGACAAAGAGGGGATGGTTTGGATCTGGGGCCCTTGGAGCTTTTCCAATGACGGAAGGAAATCAGTGTTAATCAGACAGTGCTTTGGTAAACATTTCTTTTGTGAAACGCTCTGGATTCAATCAGAGAGAATCTCATCGGCCCCCGTCGGGCGCAAAAAAAAAAAAAAAAAAAAAAAAAGTGGCCTTGTAACACGCTTATAATGCATGGTCTGATTCATCACACGGGTGAACATGTGATTCATCACACATGCCTGAGTTAAATTATGTCATACACTGAAATCTCATCCATATTCTAAGGAAACTTGCATAAGATAAAAACATTGCTAATATAAAAAACTGCCCAGAATATCAGATTTTTATATACTTAGATATCTGCATATACAGTACATGCTGTATATGCACACATAATACAGTATATATAGTCCATATATACTCAAATCTTATATCATCATTGCAGAGAGCAGTGATAATCATATTATATTGCAAACTACATTCAAAAATTAATCATAAAACAGTGATTTAATGCATAAGAAGACTCTAAAATAGCATTATTTTTTTTTAAAGAGTTTGACAAATGTTGAGTCCAGAGATGTGGGATCTGCGGAGTGGTCTGCTGGGTCTACACCCCACCCCCACCCCACAGCTACAGTGCAACTAAAATCATTGGTTAACCGGATAAAAGGAAGCACAGTCTTATTTATATTTCAACATTTTGGGAAATACTCTTATTGGCTTTCTTTTCAAGAACTGGATGAGAAGATACATATCAATTTCATGTCCGTGTATGGAGCAGTATGGATTCTAGAGCTAGCAGGCGATTAGCTTAGCTTAGCTTAGCATAGAGACTAGAAGCAGGAGGAAACAACTAGCGTGTCTCTCTTCAAAGTTATGCCTCTAAAGCTCACTAGATCACATGTATCTTGTTTATTTGATATGAATAAAAACAGAAATGTAAATACAATTAATTGTGTTTTTACAGGGAGTTTATCAGTCCAACATTTATGGGCTTTCACACCAAAAGTTCAACACTGAGCAGCACATGTTCTTTATTTCCACAGAGGAAATCAAGTGGGCTGTGCCAGTTGATTTTCCGGCAGGTTTTGCAGCCAAAGTTCAATCAATTTGAAGTTATTTATGCTGATCATCAAAAACTCACATCCGATGGGATTCTGGCATCGACAGGATGCAGAAGTTTTGGCAGCAACGATTTTTACTGTAGAGAAGAACGGAGAAAAAGCTCCTTTACGTTGCTGAAATCCTCTGATTCTACTCAGTGAAAAGTCTTGGGAATCACATAAAATATCAGAGAGGACGATTATATACCAGGATGGAAGATTAATACAGTATTGTGATTGTTTTGATTTTGATGGAACTAGCATCCTAGCTAGCTGCTCTGCACAATTACGTGCTGCTCCTCATTCTGCGCATCTCACACAAACTGTTTGCTGTTGTACGTTCAAACCGTTAATTAACATGTTAATTAGTGAGATTTAGGCGCCTTTGTAGGCAGATATTAGAGCTTTGGTCAGACTCAGGGTAGCTGTTTCCCCCTGTCCCCAGTCTTTATGCTAATTTAAGCTAATCGCCTCCCGTCTCCAGCCTCGTATTATCTCCTACTCACGCAAAAAAAAGCAAATAGGCGTATTTCCCAACATGTCAAACTATACCTTTTAATTTCTTTACACAATCTCTAGTAAAAGTTCACCCAGTACACCCTCTAACACCCTCAACTTCAGATCAAACCTACATCCCTGCCTGTTAAAAATCTAATTTGTTCATGCTAAAGGCTACAAATGAGTTACATCTCTTTTTTTTTTTTTTTTTTTTGCATATCATTTCTCATAGCTTAAAAGTGTTTTTCATTTTTCCCCCAGCAGGTCACACAAGTAGTTATATATTAGGTATTTGTTCAGCTAAATATTTTCACTATATTTATGTACAACACATTAACTTGAGTGTTTGAGTGCACTGCTGATGCTCTAGTTTCTGCGTTAACATGCCTACAAGTCAATCATCTGTTGACTTTTATTGTGCCAGTTATTTAGATTTAGACAGAAACCTAAAAGCTAAAAGTTCACACTGTGGAAGAGGAGAATAAACATGGCTTGGTTTAGCAGTAGCCCAAGACGGGACTTGCGTACATGCTACATGTTTTGTTTTGTTATGCTGTGAGGTTAAGACAATTACATAAGAGCGTTGTCTATAAAACAGTGTCTACAGTATGTTTGACAACCCTGCTGCGTCATTACTTCACCCACCCTCAAACCCAGAAAGACAAGTCTCAATAGTCTTTTTTTTTTTTTTGCTGTAGCTCAGGTCCACATGCCCAACACTCTGGGCCCAGTTTATGCTGGTAAAAGCTTCTTAAATCCGTTTGTTCAGCTAAAGTCAGTGCAATATTTGCCGTCCACAGGGACCCTGCACATCCACCGTCCACCTGCGCTGAGAAAGCAGTGTGCTTGAGAGTCAATGTTTGTTCGATAAGACGTTTTCATCTTCAGTCTTTAGGATGGGGAGGGAGGGGGGGGGCTGCCTGTTCGCTTGTGTGTTGTTGATGTGCCGGTCCAAGTCGAAAGCAATGAAGCCGGCAAATGTTTTGTTGTTGTTGTTGTTGTTGTGGGTATTTTTTTTTTTAACTACGAGGTGATTCCAACGTAGTCTGGAGAGTCACCTCAGGTTTAAAGTTGTGATTTTGAGCTGGTTGGAAGTTGGATGAAGAGTTGGCAGGATGAGGATGACGCTCTGAGAGAGGCCTGGGATCACACACTTTACAGCCATACTTCAGATCGTGTGTGTCTTCATATGTGTGTGTGTGTATGTTTGTGTGTGTGTGTGTGTGTGTGTGTGTATACATGCTTACACAAACTCTCCAAAACCAATCACACACACACACACTCTCTCCAGTCATCACCCTGTGAAGCCAGAGGTTCTTCACTCAGCCTGGGCTGCAGCGGGGGGGAGCATGCCCCTCTCTCTCAGTTGGGAGTGCAGGGTGTGGAAGATGCTGAGCTGCTGCTCCGGTTGCAGCATCAACAGCTGCTGCAGCACTTTGCTCGGGTTCGGTCCCCTAAAGGATGAGAACAGGGTTAAAAACCTCAACTTACAGCAATATTAGAGGAACCATATCTAACAGAAACTCTTCTCTACCTTCTTTCCTGCTTGCTGAGGGTTTTGAGAACATACAAATGTAATAAATTATAAGGTGGTAAGCCAGCAGGGCGTTTTCACAGGCGACCAACCTTCATCTAACAGTAATTCTTAGGTGTATAATTTACGTTGGCAGGTAAAAATCTTCTAAGTTGCAGCTGTATCTTGAGGTGCACCAATTACTGTAGTCAAGAGACAACAAAAGTTTGTTTTCTTCTGTTTACAATGACAACATGGACTTCTCACAGTATCTGTTACACTTAAAATCAGTGAGTATGAGATCATTTCTGCTCTTTCCTGAGCTGAAAAAATGAATTGAAAACACATTTGTAGACTTGAAATTGCATTCTAACTTGTTATTGTTGTCATTATACTGCAGCGATATTGTTATTGTTAGGAGGCCTTTGTGGGTTTTTTGATGGTTTTCATTTGCTTTACAAACAAAGAACAATGATATATAGCGAGCAGCGAGTCTTTCCTTTTCTAAAACTGAGAAATTATTGCAGTGTTGCTTTGTTTCTTTTTATTTTTAAGAGCTTAAAGCCTGGAGATGATTTCGAGTCTATCTTAATACAACACTCACATGCCATGTGTGTGTTTTAAGTGTTACTGATCCTCATGTCCATACTGGTTGTTAATCTCTTTACACAGAAACTGGAGACTCGTTCCGGACACACAAATGCATTGAAAGGTTCAGCTGAAGCTTCAGCAGTCTGAGGTCGACAAATCAAACGGGTATATCATCAACAAACCTACACGCGACTACCAGGACGTTTCCCTCCACTGTAGAAAAGTAGCCACTCTATCTGGCAAACTCAGACTGCTGAAATCTCATTTTAGCATTTTTGCATGAAACGTGAAGGATTTGTCCCCAATTTCTTACAGTGGAGTCACCTTATAACCAGTATGGAGAGAAAAAATGATCATATCTACTTCAACGTACATATGACAAGTGAGATAGATTTGAAATACTAACAAATGAAACCTGAAATGGAACTTGATGGTACATCATCTTATATTTCACTCCTCTAAGCCTCCATTCCTCCTCTTACCTGACGAAGCTGGCTATGTAGACGTGCGTGAAGGTGGCCATCAGGTACTGACAGTCGAATCGGTCCATGATGCCGCCGTGGCCGGGGATGGTGCTAGCGAAGTCCTGAAGGAGAGGAGAGACATCAGGACTCAGGTATCTGATAAACTTTGGTTGAACATGTCATTCATCTGGTTGTCTTGGCATGAAAATATTCAAATGTGTCCCTGGTGAGACGGAAACAGCTCAATTTCAATCATATCTCCCTCCCTCTCCTCAAGCTTTTTGTCTCTACACACTGTCGACTGTCAAATAAAAGCAAAAATGCCCAAAAAAATCTTAAAAAGGTTGTTTTCCTTAATCAAAATGTGCAAACTGCTTTTTTGCTTTCTGCTTGAAGGTATTTCACAAGATTTATTATTATTATTATTATTATTATTATTATTATTATTATTATTATTATTATTATTATTTTAATATAGGCAACATCTTTGGTGTTTCTAACATGTTTTTTGCAAAGATCACCTGCTAATGTATACAGTTACTAGATGTAGATGTGATGAAGAGGCAGTCAGTCTATTAATGGTGAACGGGCTGCATCAATATAGCACCTCTCTAGTCTTCTAACCACTCAAAGCACTTTTACCCTACATGCCACATTCACACAAACATTCATGTGCTGATGGCAGAGGCTGCTGTACGAGGTGCCAACCTGCTCATCAGGAGGAGTCTAATCATTCACACACACTCACACTGACGGCATGACGCCATCGGGAGCAATTCGAGGTTCAGTATCTTGCCCGAGGACACTTCCACATGTGGACTGAAGGAGCAGGAGCTCAAACCGCCGATCTTCCAATTTACAGACGACGCGCTCTACCTCCTGAGCCACAGCCACTTTAATCTACCTCAAGGTAAAAGAAGCACTGACTAAACAAAACAGTAAAGGGCGCAGATAACTGAAAAATGACTTGTATTCATACTGAAGTGGAGCCGCTCAGGGGTCGGCTGCAGTTTTCCTCGGCAGCCTGCAGAAGTGATTTTGTGCTGTTGTGTGCAGGATGAAAGCAAAGTGCTGCTGGGCTACTGTCACTTTAAGTAAAATCTCAGCTTCCCCCACGGTTAAAGCAGTCCAACCAGTTTCTGAAATATTTGCATGCTTCTCTTCAACTGATATATGTGTCTGTGAGCTTGTAGCTTGAGAAGATTCACTCAACTTGTTAAAGCAGTGTTTTAAGTAGTGAAGTAATATATACACTGCTGAGATGTTAACTAACATGATGACGAGACAGAAGAAATTTGAGCTGATGAAACATTTCCTTACTTTGATTTTGAAGGCTCGCTTGAATCCGCTGGCAAAGAAGCCGCCAAACGGCCCGATGAGAGACGCGAAGGACGACAGGAAGATGCTGTGGATCTGAAAGGGGTACAGGTTCACCGTTTTCTAAAGGAGAGACGGGACAAGTATTAAAAAACAATTAGATTAACAGCAAAACAATCATTTTAATTTGCTCTAAAGCCATGAGTGTGCAAAACAAATACTGTAGGTGATTTGAAGAGCCAATTTCAGCTCGAGATGTTGTACTTTCTCTAGATGTAATATGATGTAAAATAGATGTAAAATATTTTTATAAGACAACAATCCACAGTGTTGTGAGTCCCTAGGAATCAGAAGTGGCGCATAAATTGGCGATAATGAAATATATTGTATCATTTAAAACGTAATGGTCTTTATTGATGAAAAGATTTTCAAATGAAATGAACAGAGAGATTAAAGTCTTACCCATCTCAGCGTGTTTTGTATCACGGCAGGAAGAGTGTACTCCTGCATCACAAAGATATCAGAGGGTTCGCATTCAACCGTAAACCTGTTGGTCTCGCTGTTGTAGCCCACAGGACACACGAAGTACTGGAACTGAGACAGCAGGTAGGCCAGCTGAAGGTACGACAAGACACGACAAGACACAAAGAAAAGATCAGCTGCTTGATTATGAGCATCGATGACTGCTAGGTTGGAAAACTGGACGTCCCCGTTGTCAATATGTTTGTGGAGATGCTGCAAACATCGCAGTCAGCATTGTACTGGCCTGACTTATCAGACGACATTCACAAGACCAGTGATCATTTTTGAATGAAAGTGTTGCATTATGGATTGTTTGTAGCCTTGATGTTGCTCTGCTAGCGAGTGTAGTTTGGCTCAGTTTAACCTGCAGGAGTTTCTGAAGTCTAGTGTAGGTTGTGTCTTTTTTTTCTTGCGGGGTGAAATAAAGTTATGACGAGCCGAAAGCATCTTCCGACGTCTTTACTGCAGAAACAGACCGGGCTCTGAATCGTCTGTCAGGCAGCCGAGAATATACTGCAGGCACACAGATGACGAGGAGCTCAAAAAAGGAAAGTCTGGAGAATGCTAACTGCCAGAGAAAATAATTTTCGACCGCTTCCATGAGCCTGACGAGAGAGAGAGTGTGTGTGTGTGTGAGAGTGTGTGACTGATAAACTAAACAAATGTTGGGATTTATTTTCTGCTTTAACAGACGTTTTTTCTCTTTTTTACGAGAGAAAAGGCTTCAAGGATGAGGACTCTCTTCTCATTGTATAAAGAGTATCTCAGGGAAACTTTCCCAACAGGACGAGTGTGATAGTGTGTTGTATCTTCAAAAAGTCTCAGGTGCTGGAAAGGGGTGGTTGACTTATAATCAGGGTCGTCTTATATTCTGGCCAATACGGTACTATTTAAAAGTCCTTGTTGAGAAGAGAAATAAAAATCAGGTGACTGAATGTTATGATAATCTGGTAGTTGTGAGCTTGATAGAAAATTGCCACCAGTTACAACCCAAACAACTCATATGTTTTGGCAGTTTCTTATCTACTCTAGCGTTTAGCAAGATTTAGACTTTGCATTCTGCTCTATAAACCTGTCTCGTTGACATATATGAGCTACTGCAAACAGCAGACACAAAAAAAAATCACTACCTTACCTGCCGTGGGTACTTGTAAACTGTGTGTAAAAGGAAATACGGACCGTGCAAGTGAGTGAGTCGTAAATGCAAATGGAGTATACTCACGATGAAGCCAAAGACCACAGTGGAGAAGAAACCTCCGATGAAGCCCTCCCAGGTCTTCTTGGGTGAAAGCTGCAGGCGGGTTGGAGACAGACACAGAGTCTTTCACATCAACGTGACGCAGTTTTTACTCTCACTCTCACCACAAACTACATATGATTTAGAATAAACCTCTTTTCTTCCTGCTCTCCTCTGCTCTCAGTTACTGAACAGCTCTTGTGTTTGGACAGATAAAGTTAGAAAGAGTAAATCTTCATTTATTTAAGATTAGAGTTTGACCCAGTAGTGTTCAGTAATTTGGTCAAAGGAGTTCAGGAGGGCACCTGAATCTTTCACTTTCACAGAGTCTCAACCTGGAGAGTTATTCATTAGCAGGTTTGTCTTGACTGCCAAGTCTATTCAAGGCCGGAGGAAGAACAATAAGATGTAGAATGAACGATACAAAGTAAAGCCGTGTCCAGATTACAGGAGTTTTATAATCCGAACTGATTTTGAAACGCACATAAGGAGAATCTTCACAGATGTTCTTCTCTCTAATCTCAAACATGCACACGGTACAAGATTTGAAAATAATGCCTCGTAACACACTACAGGATATTATAAAGATTATTGTGCCAGAGGGAGCAATGCACCACCTCACGTGACCTCATGGGGAAACAAGATGGAGACTGACATGGTTTAACAACTTGCTTTAGTAAAGCAAAAAAAACAAAAGCAGAGGGTTAAACGAGTCTGGATGAAGACATTGTTGGGGTATCTGTTGGGTTAACTGTTTTAATATCTGTCAACAGTAAGTAGCATGCTAGCTAACGTTAGACTCAAGGCCTAGAATGTTTATTGTTGCTTGGCAACACCATCAGCTGTTCCGGAACTAACGTTAGCTTGTAACGTTATTGGCTTTTGTGGTCCTGTTCGGAAAGTAGAGAGTCCCAGATCAGATTTATCTCCGATTGTCAGGAGGGGTGAATCTGGGATAAATCGGCTCCAAAACTCCTGTAGTCTGAGCCCGACTTAGGAGACAAAACAAGCTCCTACTTCCACTGATTTTTCTCCAATTAATTCAGCTCAAAATCATGTGTCAGCAGCCAAAGGAAGGTAGCCCAACGTCCTTCATTTACAATTTAAAACAGCTGTCTATATGATGTCCTTCTCCATTGCTATGTCCACCAGCGAGGATCCCGAGATGTTCCCGGGCCTGATAGGATATACTGTATAATCCCCTCCAGTGTGTTCTGTGTCTGACCCAAGATCTTGTCTTAGTTGTCCCCAACACACACCTGCAGGAAAGCTTCCAGGAAGTATCCTGATCAGATGCTTACACACCTCAACTGGCTCATTTTAACACAAAGGGGTATCACTTCTGCTCTAATCTACTTACAGATCTTCAAGGAGCTCATTCTGTCCTTAAGACTGAGTCCAGCCTTCATGACCATAGGTACGGGTTAGAACATAGAAAGTTGGTATAATGAGATAGTTGACATCCTTCGCTTGGGGCAGCCACTCCTTCCCAAGTACTAATTGCAAGTTTTATCCCCGACCACTTAACATTCAGCTGCAAACTACCAAAGTGCAGGCTAATGGTCATGGTTCAATAAAGTTAAATTGAGTATAATTGCTAATTTCATAATAACGTATCAATGACAATGTGTAATGTAACACCCGTAGGGATGAACCTACAGCGACTCTGCAGCTCCCATCATCTTTATAGAAATCGATTTCAAGGCGACCAGGACTGGGTCGCTTGTAGCAAAGGCTCCAACACTTCATATTTCCTAAGTACCCCCATCAAAAAACCCTAAAAAACAACTAGGTCATGATGCGTGTGATGGGTGAATGACCTAAAGAAGCCTCATGGAGGAGTAGGAAATGTCTTCAGCTCTAAAACAGGGACTACTTTATTTGTGTCCTGAGGTCAATTACCTCACCCCGTCTCACTTCCCTCAAACTCCTCCATTTACAATTCGCGACAGTTATGGCTCATCTAAATCATGTGTCAACTGTCAATAAGCATGACCATCACTGAGCATTCACAGTGTGCAGCCCAACCATGAATGATACAGAAATAAACTGTAATAAACTGTATCTTTTCTATCTTTTCTTGACATCTGAATTTTGTCAAGGCGATAAAATCTCTACTACTGGTTTCTTGTTGTGATGCTGATCTGTTTCTACCTTTCTACTCCTTACAGACAGTAGTAAAGCCATTAAATGTAATGTTAATCTCTCACTTAATGACGAAAATGTTTGATTTACCTTAATAAGCGGAGTTCTCCCGAAGAAGAATCCGAACAGATAGGCCATGATGTCATTGCAGATCACAATGGAGATAGGGACGATAAACCTGGACAAAAAAAAGACATTTAAACAATGTTGAGAGGCGGTGGGCGAACTAACACCATCCAATCTAAAAATATATCTATTCTACTGTGACGTGAAGAAGCTACATATTGACGAAATGTCATTAGCGAAGTGGATTGTCTTTTTTTTTTATCTACCTGCCACTGTGGCAGGAATAAATTACTTATGTGGTTAAAGGAAAACTATTCTAGTGAACTAAGATGCTCTAGACTTATTAATTTTGTCTTAACCCTTATATATTGTTCATATTCTGACCCCTTCACAATATCCTCTTAAAATTAGTCTCTTCTGAAACTTCTGAAACTCTATTTTTTATTCATAAATACCTCATCAGTCATTAATAAACAGGTGATTAATCCTTAACCAAGCTTTCAGAGAGCAGAGAGGTGGTATCCTTTAGGTTTTATGCTATTTATTCATGGAGCAAAACATTCACAATAACACTATATTATAGTCTCTGTTATCTAAAACAGGAGAGCAGCCATCATGATTTCAATAAATCTTACTGAATGTGAAGAATGCAACATTTCTGAATTTTTTAAAATAAATATGGGTCAAATTTAACCCTGAATAGCCTCTCTCCTATACAAAAATGTGTATCAGCTGCACAAAAATAAAAAACTATATGTATATTCTGGGTCACTGTGCAAAAAGTCATAAAATTTAAGGCTAAATTAAACATGTTTAAGATGTTGTTACTGTAAAAATTTGACCTAAACAGTATGTAAGGGTTAAAACAGTAAACTAAAACCAAATATACTATATTTTCTATATGTGACTTGTAATTTTTCCATTAATTTTTGCCTCGTGTCACTATCTGTTGTGTTCCTGAGACTCGTAAAGCCTGCATGACAGGGCACCAACGACAGCGCACACACTCGCGACGACACGACAAGTGTGCGGTTGATAGTCGAAGACGAACAAGGAAGGTTCCTCAGGTCTGTCTGTGTCCTGCTTACCAGATCATTCCTTCAAACAGGTTCTGAATGACAAGGTGGGACTGAGTTACCACAATCAACAGGGTCACATGGGTCCAAGCAAACTGGAATGGCAAACACAAACACAAACACCACCGTGTCACTGCACTGGAATGTAGCCGTGCCTGCTCAGAAGTTGGCTCGTGTCAGAAATAGTGGAGTCATACAAACAAACAGACGAGGTGAATGACACTGACAAAGCCACACTGCAGAGAAAAGAGACTAACACTCATCAAACAAACAAACAAAACAAAACAAAACAAAACAAAAAAAACAGAAGCATATGATAACGTGAGACGAGCAGGCAGCAGATGGACTGTGGGATAAGTGTGACAGATTTATCGGACGTATTCAAACATGAATTTTGCAAAGATGCATGCAAGAAATGACAGCAGCATAAAGAAATTAAACAGTGAGTGAGTATATGAGCTGAGTCAGTGCTTTCTTTTGCCAGGAAATATGACGCACTTTGGATAAATGTGTCTGCCAAATAATCTAAAAAAAATTCAATTAGTCAATAAAATCCAGATAGTCAATAAAGATAGTTTGAGCTGATAAAATTAGGTGCTTAAAAAGGTAGAAGAAGAAGAAGAAGAAGCAAAACAGATGCAGAAGTGAATGAAATAAAGCTGAAACCATTGCAGAAGTCCAGCATTTATCCAGGATCAATTCTTTATAGTAATTAACAGAAACCACAAGACTTCTACAACGGCAACATCAGAGCATAAAGTGAGTTTCCAAAAAATCTTCTCAGAGGGTAAAAACAGAAAGAATGAAGCAGTGGGAGGGGTTGGACGGGAAGGGTTAGTGGTGGTGTAGAAGAAGAAGAGGAGGAGGAGGAGGAGGAGGAGGAGGGAGTTACTTGGCTGATACACACCATATAAAACTGCAGGCGGTAATGTTTCTTCACTAAACTCAGCACAAACATGCAGAAACCTGTGAAAGAGTAGACAACATGCTGTCAGTTTTTTTTTTTTTTTTTACACAAAATTGAAATATAGATTAAAAAATACATATAACAAATGATATATATATATACTGTACGGGGAGGTGTGTGTGTGTGGCATGCCTGTGACTGAACAATTCAGATTATTACACTGCTTTTAATTCGGACGTATGAATGTGTATTGAGAAGGCAGTTTCAGTTGGAAGATCATGTGTCGGCTTTGTCTACGTGAACCCGGGGAGACCCTCGGGGGAGCTGTTACCGCCAGCAGATTGAGGAGACGCTATCTGGTTCAGAGCGTCCTTGGGGCTTAAACTGCGGCTGATGCCTGGCTGGGAACGACTGAAAGACAACAACGCTCAGGAAGAAGAGGAAGAAGAAGAAGTGTGTTCGACCCACTTCAGACTCTAAAAATGAAGCACTCAGAGATCAGTAGACTGGACCTCTTATTCATCCCGGAGGAAAACTTAACTGACACAGCAGCAGCTAATAAAAATCAAGCTGCAGCTGCTATGATTCTGCTATCAGCTCGTCGCCATGAAGCAACAGAAATGTGGTGGTTTTTTTTGCATGTTGTAGCACATTTTGCTGATAATTTTCCAGCACATAATTTATTTTTGTTTCACTACAGACTTGCATGAGTTGGAGTTTTCTTTTATTGTTGTCACAGATATCATTATGTGCTACTGCAGCTCAGAGTGAGAACTGATTTGCGTTACCACACAATGATAGAGTAACAAAACAAACATAGAGCTGTTTACTGTCAGGACTCCACCCAGAATTCCTGTATATGATGCTGCTTTCAATTTCAGAAATATAAAACATTTATATATATTGTATTATAGACAAGAGCTACACCAGTACTGGATTTTTGACACCAATACCAATATTGATATTTGAGAGTTTAAAATTGGCCGATATTATTGTTTTTTGTGTCAGAGGGTGGCACAACTTGCCTTTCTTACTGCTGGTATCAACTTCATCAGGTATCTGGAAGTATCACCATAATTCCAGATATATACTATATATATATATATATTATTCAAATAGAGGCTCATGAAAAACACACAATACACTGTTGAAAGATTAGAAAACCAAAGTGTCGATATTCATCATAAATACAATTTGATAAGGATATCTTAAATTTGGTTAAACAAACTATGTCATGGCTACACTCTTTCTAAATGTCCTCAAACATATCTTTCTGTTTCCCAAAGACTCGCCACACTGTCATTTATTACATTTAGAAAGAGTACAAAGTATCATCAGGCTCTCGATCGGGTACCGAGGCTTCGAACTGACTCATGTGTGTCGCTGAATAAAAAGTTTTTGTCCCTCACGGGTGCGGCTACAACACCAGAGCAATATCTGCAAGCCAGACACAATAAAACATGTGTAGTATTCATGTTGCACAACACTGTGTTTATCAATTTATGGTGATAAATCATGTGTTTATAATGACTATTTCTTCACTCGGCTGAAAAAACGTTGTTGGCGTTGCTTTCTAAATGGAATAAAAGGAAAATATTTGCTCAGTGTTGCAAGTCTTTGGGAAACAGAAACAGAAAGTATCTACAGTTTTTTAGGGCTCAGCATCTGTAGTTTCTTGTGACATATAAGCTGACACATCTATGATGAGCTGAAATCAGTGGGCTCTATTATAAAATTTCGTGAGAATATACATGTTAAACCTTCAAATCTCTGGAAGGTGATTTTCATTCTGTACTGACATGAATGGAAACCAATGGCTGCCTTAAAGGAAGGAAAAAAACATTTTAAACACCTGTATGCTGTTAAACTTGTTCAGCAGCAGTGTAAAGTAATGTGATTCATTATAAAAGTAAATAGAAACCCACTGTGTGATCCATTAAAGCAAATTGTTTCCGTGTTCTCAGGAAAGAAGCTTTTCTTGTTAACCGACGCATGTTTTTAGATATGATGTGTATGAATATGTTGATAGCAGCCACAGCCTCAATGTTTATGGTTTTATTACACATCCTGCTGCAGTTTACCAGAGTAATAAATCATCTTATCAGAGGATGAAAGCTCCAGGAAAAAGCATAAAGAGCTCACATCATTCTAAATCAGTTTGTTAACTCATATGTGAGTTTATGCTGCAAGTCTCCCCGAGGTCTTTGTTTCTCTTTTTTCTGTTCTATTTTCTCCCCGGTATTGTTATGTGTAACTCATCTCTGCTATAAACTCTCTGCGTCTGTGGTGAAATCTAATCCGTCTCTTTAAAAGAAAACATGAGCGGAGGCGGAGGGGCCAAAGAGCATGTGTGTTTTGTCGAGATATAACTGTCGTATCGTCTCGAGGGCTCGAGACTCACCTGCCAGGTACAAAGCGAAGGAGATGAAGCGGTGGTAGCGAGCCAGGAACTGCAGGGGCTCCTCCCTCTGCACCAGAGCCCCGAAATAATCCGCTACGGTTTCACCATAGAAGAAGTAGTTGACACAAATTAAGAAGTACCTGAGGCAAAGACAAGAGAGAGGATTACTTTTTCATTTTATTTGTTTTTGGTTGTTTTTTCGCCCTGATATGCTTGAGTGCTTCTTGGCAAAGCTTTGTGTATACTTTCCTGTGTGTGTGTGTGTGTGTGTGTGTGTGTGAGTGTGTGTGTATACAGTATAAGCTTGAACCATTTGGTTTTTGTTGCACACCCATTACACAAAGATCTACACTGTGCTCTCAGTAATGCATCTTGCCCGCTGTACATTGACCTGCCTGCTATGTGTGTATGGGTGTGTGTGTGTGTGTGTGTGTGTGTGTGTGTGTGTGTGTGTGTAAGATATAAGAGGTGGTTATGGGGGGGTGGCCTTGGTGAAAGGGGCAAGTTTCAATTAGCCTTCATTTACTTCCAACATGGCAGTGATCTTTGCTCCTGGTTGCGCCGTGCGATGTTGTTACACGTGTATATGTGTGTGTGTGCGTGTGTGTGTGTGTGTGCGTGGATGTGTATGCAAAGGTGACCTGGTAACAAAAACACTGGAACAGAAATAGGGACAAACACACAGGCAGCGTGGAGGCGGGTGGGTGTTTCAGAGAAACTACCTGCAGACACAGCGAACCTGAGTCAGCGTTTTACTGGAGGAAGAGGAGGGTTAAATGGGGCGCGACGGACTGAAGAAATGACTGATGGCTCTGTAACAACAACAGGCCACTGTGTAGGGCCAGTATAAAAGCAGCAGGGCCAAGTATTTAATTACATTTGTCAGCACTATTACAAATATGATACCTGAATTTAATACGGATACCAAAACAATACTCAAAGATGTTCAACAAAAGAAGCCAAAGATCCCTTAGATTAGTGATTAGTCCAAAAACATAAAATTAATCAGAAACTATTTTTATAATCAAATAATTGTTTTAGTCATTTTTATAGCAAAAATACCAAACATTTGCTGTTTTCTGTTTTGCTTTGTCATAAGTGATTTTTGGGTTTTGGGCCGTTCGTCGTACAAATTTGTGATGTAGAATCTAGATGTGAGTGTACAATGTGTATGTTTATGTAAGTTTATATGTGGAGGACTATGTACATACATTTACATGTATGCATTTTTCCTTTTTTTTTTCCAAAAACACACAAAAAAAATCAAGAATAAGACGTGTGAAGATGGGAATACTTGGGCATTTTCACTATTTTCTGACGTTTTCTAAATAAAAGGATTAATCGATGTTTCAAGAAAATTATAGGCAGATAAATAAATAATGACAATAATCATGTTATTGGTTGCAGCTCTACTTTATAGTTAATACTCTCTGTTATAGACACATTTCAGTTGGCAATAAAAAAGTATTGAGGTCCAACAGCCAGCCCTGTTTAAAGGTTTGTGGCTTTACATTAAGTACTAGATCGTCTTGGTTTGTTCATCTGATTTATTTTCTAAAGAGCTAAACAGTCTGCTTTCTACTGCAATTAACCTCATGTTGACCTGATGTCATGCAGTTATAAACAAAGCTTTGAATTCCAATAAATACACAAATACTACATCTAGAGAGCAGCATTAAATTCTTCAGTATTGCTTTTTTTTTTTTTAACAATGCATCTACTGTATATCTGCTGTTTCACTGTGAAAATCAATTCTCCTTACCAGCTTAGTGTCCTGAACCAAGGGAGCTCATAGGAATGGTAAACTCTGTAGCCGATGGTGATGATTTCTTGGAAACACTTGATTTGGACAGTCATGACCTACGTCAGAACGATGAAAGAGAGCAAAAACTGTGACGTTAAAACTCCACCACACAATACTTCAGTCAGTTAATACACAGACGCTTTATTTTTTGGTTTTTTGGAAAGGTTTTCTACTTACAGCTATCAGATATGACAAGAACTGACAGCAGAATAGATGCATGCAGGACTTCCTGTATATAAAGACTATCGATCATTGTCACTTACCACTAATATAAGAGTGATAGGTCCCATATAGATGATGAGGAAAAAGCCAGAAATCATGGCTAAAGACAGAACCCCTCGTATCCAGTAGTTCTTCCATCTGCGGAGAACAGAAACTCTGAATTACTGATATGTATATAGAATCACATGGATATTTAATGAATGTGTTTATGCTTCATTGGAGTTTTCATTCAAAAAAAAAAAAAGGCTTTAAGTCATAATTATATGATTTACTGTCGGACTTCATGGTTGTATTTTCTGTTCTGTAAAATTGACTGCATAAAATTCCTCATCAGAAGCATGAAATCATAACAGTAGATCATTGAATTTACAGCACTGACATGCTTATTCATATCAGCTGACTGGTGCAGTTAAAGAGGCGGGTGATACAAGAGAGGAAGCCTTCAGGGCCGTGTTTGTGGCATTTATGAATGACTGCCAGGAACAACCACAATATAGGGTCATACTGACTAGATTTATGACCAGCAGCGAGAATTTAAATGTTTGGAGGTGTGGTGGAAACTGCCATGATCAAATGAATGTGGCAGTGAGTATGCAAAGATAACAGAGACAGTTCCCAGGGAGTTAGCAAGATGGCTAATTTGTTATATGGCAATTAGGTTTTCTGTGTGAAGATGATTAAAGGCCGTCAAGCCCGTTTTTAGTTGTGAGAAAAAGGCGAAAGATGCCGAGGCGGTAATTTCTAAGATAAGTCATACTTGTATTATCACCAAAGCGTCAAGGTCAGTCATGAACTCAGAAATAATGACCAGATGGTTGAACTTAATTAAAAAATGAGGTGGATCCTAGAAAATAAGCTCCGCAATAGTAGGGGTTATGAAAAATATATAACATGAGGTTTTATGATTTAATAATGGGGTTTTTTCTTTGTCCCAGGACAAAAGCCTCAGTTTGCTCTGTATTGTTTTTCATGCACAGCTTCCAGGGTATTATTATAGTATTTTTTTGAGTCTTTCTCTTATAAGTTTTGAGTTTAATACTAAGTTGAAGGGTGACCTGAAGACTTATTGGCCCATTTGAAGATTTTTCCACGTCAGCAGTTTGAAAACAAAAGTAAAGTACAGCTTTAAGAGTCAATATTTAGCCTTTATAATGTATATTACTCACTGTGAATTTTTCAATTTGTTTGTTTTTTTCATTTTTAATCATTTGAAAACCCTGGCATCAATCACTTTTAGAAGTAACAGCAGTACTTTGAGCTAAATGCTAATGTCATTGTGCTAACATGCTTATATTTAGCAGGTGTAATGTTTACCATGTTCATCATCTCAGTTTAGCGTGTTAGCATGCAAACATCTGCTACTAGCTAAACACAAAGTACAGCTGAGGCTGATGGGAATGTCAGTTTTGCAGGTATTTAGTAATAAATTGCACAAATTAAATTTTTTTTACCTGGCTCTAGAGGAAAAGTTAAGGTTAGAATTTAATCCTAATAGGGACATGAATGTCTGCACCAAACTGCATGACTATCCATTCATCAGTTGCTGAGAAATTTCACTCAGAACCAAAAATGCAAACCTCATGGTGACACTAGAGGAAAAGCCACCAAAGTCATTAGGATACTTCCTCTGGGAACCAGGAATGTCCTACAAAATATGGTGCCCATCAATCACATAATTGTTGAAGATGTTTCACTGTAAAAGTAAATGTTTTGGCCTGTTGGTGGCACCAGATAAAAAGCCAGGGGATCACCGGAGTCAGTAGGATTCATCCTCTGGGAACCGTGGATGTCTGTACAATGGATGCTGAGATATTTCAGATATTTCTGAACAAAAGTGTTGGACCGACAGACATTGCCATCCTTTTTTTTTTTTGCTTTTTTGCTACGCCGCTTGTGTGGCTAAAACTGTGGAATGAGGCCTCGTTCTCTGGACTGTTTTTCACAACACGTCATGTCGTGCGTGTGTGTTGCTGTGAGGCAAACTGCTGCACTGCCTGCTGCCTGAGAGCAAAACAAAAGAGGGGAAACAGCGAAAAGCTGCACAGGAGCCAAGCAGTGCGGAGAGCCTGGTGCCTGCTGTATGAATGGAGGAAAAAAAAAAAAAAACAGCTGCATCATGAAAAAAAAGCTGCTGCTGCTTCCACTCAGCACTATGCACTCTCTCTCTCTCTCTCTCTCTCTCTCTCTCTTTGACTTCATCCCACCATCACTCACTCGCTCTTTCTTGTTAAAACTACCTCCCTTCCTCCTCCTCTCTTAACCTTCAAGTCCATCCATCCATCCCTCTCTGCGGTGTCACTTTGCACTTTCGCTCGCTCCATTCATCTGTCGCCGTCCCTCCTCCTCCCCCTTATCTCTACTACATCCCTCCATCTGTTTCTTCCCTCTTCTATTTTTCTTTCCCTCTCTTCTTCCCTTTCTCTCCCCCCCCCCCACCCCTCCCTCTCTCATCTTCTCTCTGCAGTCTGTTCATTCACAGGTCTCTCTGCAGCACGTTGGCTCTAATGGCGGTTGAGCCTGCGGGGGATTAGTGCTTCCCTCCCTGTGAGCCTTTAAGCCCTGTGACCTGGCTGTCACTCATTGGTCACACCCTCCACCTCTCATCTGTATATCAAAAAAGAGGCCTCGTCCGTTCGCGTTCAAGGTGCTGCAGACTCGGACCGCTACAGATCATTGCTGGCATGAAGTGTTTCCACACAGTAACAGTTTTTTAATAAATTGTTGGTTGTGCACAGTGAAAACTTTCAATGCATTTCTCAGATCTTACTTTCTTGTGTTTATTTTAAGATTCTGGCACTTAACGTTACATTCTTGCCCTAAATATGTCATTTAACTCCATAAATGAAGATTATTCTCCTTAAAATATGAAGGAGATTGCAACTTATGGGTTCAATATTTTGTTTATCTGGACAGAAAAACAGAATAGTATTTATTTTTGAGGGTCTTATACATAAAAGATTATGAAATGAAGTCCTAACAGGCAACATATCATTCACCTGAGTACCAGCTATACTTGTCAGCACACTTTTTCCAGAACTTCATATTCAGGTACATGAGAAAATACTTGAATGACATTTCAGTGTCTGACTGTAGGTGTGTCCACTGTAGGAAACTGGATTTTTGATCGTTTTGCATTCCACACTGGCTGGTTAATCTTTAATTTGACATTTTTAGGGTGAGGCATCCGCATTACTAACTATTAGCTAATGCTGGTGATGTACGACTGTGTGTTACTCAACAGTTGTGAATCGCTCTAAATGAGAGTGTCAGCATTTTATAAAAGGGGAATTGAAAGAAAATCAGCTGTAGTTACTTTCTGAACTCTGTAGGCCTTTGGGTATCAGTAAATTCACTTTTATTACATCTCAGTAGGAAAAGAATGATCAATAACTCTTGTTAAAGATGGAGGGAAAACTGCTCGTTACAGCAACATTATGGCTAAATCCACTTAAATAAGTCCTCAGGCTTATTTGGTTCCCTGTATGTAAAACCCATAAATCATCTGACCTGCATATTTTAGGCCCCCATTTGCATTTTTGCAAAACCAGGAACCTGAGAGCTGTGGCTGAAGTTTGCATTTAATCCTATTTAATCCAATACTTGCATTCTCCTCCTCCTATTTAATCCAATACTTGCATTCTCCTCCTCCTCCTATTTAATCCAATACTTGCATTCTCCTCCTCCTCCTATTTAATCCAATGCTTGTAATCTGAGAAATCTGAGAGATTTTATGCTTGTCCCACTTCCTGTTGCAGGTGGCTGTGAAATCGAGCAGGAACTATATGCAGACTAGCACAGATGCATGTAAATCTAATCCTGATTTACTCAAAGTTTCTGTTATTTTAATCAATGTAATGTATATATTTACTCTTATTTAAGACTCTGTTTCCTTGTCAGGACATAATGATTCACACAGTTAAGCAGCAGACCACAGTTAACTGGTCTTCGCTGGTTTGCCACCACCTGGGAGAAAGCCTGCCGAGCTAAAATAGACTCCCATGTGAACATATAATCTTAGATTAGTAAGGCTAAGTGCTAAATGTTCATTGATCCTGCCACACAGGAGAGTGGTCGGATCAAGCTTCAAAGTAATTCCTGTAAAATGTCTAAGTGGTGACAACTCTAGTATGCACCTCAGGAACAAACTCAAGTTGTTGGCATCCATTTTTTTTGGTGTGTATATATATTTGTGTTTGAGCAGCGTGTACCTGGGCGGCAGACCCTCCAGAGCTTTGTTCAGGCATTGTGGAGTGTTGTCTGTGTCTGCTGAGGAGAGAGGAACATCTGGAGTGTCTGCTTTGGAGTCACCATCGCATTCTGCCTCCGGGTCGACCGGTAGGCCCAGCCTGTCATCACCGTCGGCCTCCTGACAGGAAACACAGGCACATGCAGATATTCAAATACTGACTTAAGATAGTGAGTGTTGACCTAACACATAATAACAGAGCAGTGTATACAAGACGATAACAGAAAAGGAAAAAAATGTAAGCATCATCATCCTATGAAAAAAAAAAAGGGCAGAGGCAGAGCGCCGTGAGCTCCTGAGATGCAAACGATAAGTAAATGTTGAGGTAGTCAAATGGTATTCAGTCTAAACCTAGAGGAGGCACACAGGAGCAGGCAGGAGGTGGTTTAACTAGGCCAGAGTTTAGACTGTCGTCTGGCAGACAGAGGAGACTGAATAACTGGTGCATGTGTCCTCTGAGCTTGGCTGGGATTCAAGTAGGTCTGTAAGTGAATGTGGAGGTGTGTGTGTGTGTGTGTGTGTGTTTGTTTTTTATGAGTAACAGGTTTCCTCTTTTAAATCACAGACAGCCTCCAGGAATTAAAAACCTTCAGACAGCGAGTGCCTTCATTCCAACGTTAATATCTACTACATTAGGACTGTGATGGACGGTTGAAATGAATGAATTAATTTTAAATAATTTTCCATTTCATAAACATACAGACGATTTACCTCTTAAATCAGAAGTAATGTGGACAAAATATGTTCAAATTACTTTCCGAAATTAAAGCTTTTGCATGAAATGTCACAAAAAGACACACATTTAACATTTTTATCCTCTTTTTCTTCCATCTGGTTTTGTTTTTTCTAAATGTAACTGTTCAAACATTGATTATAAATATATTTTCTTATTTTCCTTTCCATCATTTAATGAAATTACAACTGATTGTATTATATGTTTAGAATAATTGCTATAAAATTCTTGAAAGCCTTCTTCTAAGTATTTTGTTTTTCTTACCATACTCAGATGTTGACATCGTACTGACCTGAAGTGAGATATATTTAAATCTTTTGAGGGTTTTCTGAGCAATATGAATCCAAAGATTACAACATTTTTTAAAACCGAGCAAAATTCTCAACCGACTCAAAATATCCATAAAAGGGGAAAGTTTGATTCCACTCTCACCGGGGAAGAAGCTGCGGGATTACTGGCCGAGCACGACCGAGCTGAAAGTCTACACCTGGTGTCGACAGGTTAGCAGGCTGCTGCCCGGGAGGCAAACATTTTATTGGTGTTGATGAATCTTTAATCTGGAGTTTAACCCGGTCAACAGACACAGCCTCTTTGTCTCAGAAAACATGTCTGTGTTGTCTTTATGTGTAGATAACACACACACACACACACACACACGTTTTCTTGAATGTAACATTGAACAGTACTCAGTGTGATCACTTTATATAAACCTATATATCACATTTGTTGTGTCTCCTTCTCTTTGTATTTGCAAAATATGTCCTAATAGCAGACTAAATCACATTCTGGTTTAATTACATTTAAATTTTTTCACTTTCTGTTCTTTTGCTGTTGCATAATTTGTTCCAACATAAATTTTTATGTTTCTCACGCATTCAAAAGTTGTTGTTTTTCTGCTCCAAAGAGACACTATTCACCACAGTGCAGTAAACAAGATCCTGTAAATGCTTCTCGTTCTAGAAAGTAGAGAGAAAAACTGGGGAGAAAATGCAAACAAGCTGCTGATTATTCACTCAAGTCCCACAAGTACTTGAACTACAAATTGGATTAGATACTTGTTTTCTAAAATTCAAATGAACTGTGGAAAAAATCCTGGAGTGTTTAAATAAAGATTACAAATAAATAGCCCTAAGTGTAAAAAAAATAACTTGATCTGAAATCATAAATACTACCTGCTATCCAAGACTGAGAGTCAATCCTGCGCTTAAAGGACAAGGCTGCTGAATTTATATATTTTTCTTATTGTTAACAAATCTCATGTGCAGAGTCAAACCAACAATGAATTGTGTGTGTGTCCAAAGTCTGACATATCTTATTTCTTGGTGCCGTAGACCTCCGTTATCGTCCAAAAACTGTTAAAAACACATCAGTGAGCCACAGCGGTTCACTGGGTGAAATGTTCCTTCATCATGGAGAGTTTGGTCATGATAAGTTTGTTTAGAAAACGGCTCCAAAGACTAATAACAGCGATCATGTTTTCAGTCTCCGGAGAGTAGTTCTGTGTAAGGCAGAGGCCTAGGGTTAGGATTAGAGTTAGGGGGTTAGTGTTAGAGTTAGGGTTAGGGGGTTAGGGTTAGGGTTAGTGTTAGAGTTAGGGTTAGGGTCAGGGTTAGGGTTAGGGTTAGGGTTAGAGTTAGAGTTAGGGTTAGGGTTAGAGTTAGGGGGTTAGGGTTAGAGTTAGGGGGTTAGGGTTAGAGTTAGGGTTAGGGTTAGGGTTAGTGTTAGAGTTAGGGTTAGGGTCAGGGTTAGGGTTAGGGTTAGGGTCAGGGTTAGGGGGTTAGAGTTAGGGTTAGGGTTAGAGTTAGGGGGTTAGGGTTAGAGTTAGGGGGTTAGGGTTAGGGGGTTAGGGTTAGAGTTAGGGGGTTAGAGTTAGGGTTAGGGTTAGAGTTAGGGGGTTAGGGTTAGAGTTAGGGTTAGGGTTAGGGTCAGGGTTAGGGTTAGGGTTAGGGTTAGGGTTAGAGTTAGGGTTAGGGTTAGGGTTAGGGTTAGGGTCAGGGTCAGGGTTAGGGTTAGGGTTAGGGTTAGAGTTAGGGTTAGGGTTAGGGTTAGGGTTAGGGTTAGGGTCAGGGTTAGGGGGTTAGAGTTAGGGTTAGGGTTAGGGTTAGGGTTAGGGTTAGGGTCAGGGTTAGGGTATTAGGGTTAGGGGGTTAGGGTTAGGGAACACAGTTCTGTTTACAATGATTCTTCGTACTACAATGTAAATTTCTCAAAGAAGTTCAGTATTAAGTCAAGAGGTTGTGATATGTAGCACAACAAGCTAGCTTAGATACACACACAATACTTGTAAGTAGGATCCATCCGTTGTTGTTCGGCTCTGCACATGAGATTTATTGACGATAAGGAAAATATAGAAAACCGCCAGCCAAATCCATTAAGCACAGAAATTTGTCATTCAAATCACTCTTCTATATCTGTGCAGTCATCTGATAACAGAAACAAAAACATACAGCGTGGCCTGTCAACAGACAGACAACATAAAAAAGTCACAACGAGATGTGGAGGCAACAGAAAGTTGGCGTCTTTCTTGCTGCTCCTTGCTGAGAAACATATGCCATATTTGTGAAAATGATTTATCAGCATCTTGGTTTTTTTTTTTGTTTTTTTTTGACAACGCTGGCTCAGCGTGGATGAAAGGAAGGCCAAAACTGAGAGAACATGGTGTATCTTCAGATTTAGCAGGACTGGTGTGCACATGGTCTCAGACAGTCTAGCATCATTAATAAGTAAGTGAAGTGACATCCTAGAATTTAAAGACCGACACTTTTCTTCTTGGGTTAACGACAATAACAGTCTGTCGTGTAACACAGAGGCAAGCGGAGATGCTTTTTCAACCCAAAATAGGTTATTTTTAAATCCAAGTGAAAATTCTTCCTGAGCTCTCTCACACACACACACACACACACACACATTGTGGGAGATTAGTTTTCCTTTTGCACTTGAGAGGTTCGCTGATGCTCTTTGACGTTTTTTGCCTTTCATGGTAGCTTTTACTCAAACGCTGCTAAATACGGTTGGTGCGGGGGCATCAGGGTGAAATCAGAGAGCTTTTCATTTAGAAATAAGGTCGCCAATCTTGGGCCAGACGTAATTAGCTTGGAAAAAACGCTGTGAGTGGGAGCAGGTTGAGGTTGAGTCAGAGGGGGGTCACTTGAGTTAGTGTTTGAGTTCAAGGAGAGAAGAGGTGTGTAATTGCAGATTTCTACTCAAGTTTTAATGAGGAAACATTGACGCCTGCAGAATGAAACAGTGGAAAGTTACATGGTCCTATATGGTAACTTACATATCTTGACTGAAAAGGGAAAGAAAAACACCACTGGTCAAAACAGTGACTTCACAGGCACGCTGAAGAGAAAATAAGATGGATCAATACTCTCCAAAACTAAATCCTGTTAAGTTTTAGTTGTAGCAGGTTAGCTAGTTTGTCTATTTTACCATTGCACTCTAAAGTCATACAGGTGGTTCAAGTATTTCACAATCTGCCACTGTGGAACAAGTAGTGCTGCAACTAATAATTATTTTCATTATCTATCAAAATACTGATTATTTTTTTGATTAATTGATTAAAAGTAATGGAAAAACAGTCCGTTAATTTCCCAGAGCCCAAAATAACGTCTTCAAATATCTTGTTTTGTTTGACCAACAGTCCAAAACCCAAAGATTTTCCATTTATTATGATATAAAACAGGGAAAAGCTGAAAATCTTCATAGTTGGACAGCAGGAAACAGAGGGAAAAAAAATCACTGACACAGATTAGTCGATTATTAAAATCGTTGCCAATTATTTTTCTTTCCATTGACTAATTGATTAATTGTTTCATCTCTAAGAAAAAGTGAGTTTATACATTTATATTTATATAACACTTTCTTTAAGTTACAAAGTGCTTTACAGAAAAAAAGAAGGAATTAACAAAGAGAAAATAAAAAACAAAAATAAACATCATAAAACATTAAGAAATAAGTTACATAAAAACATAGTTTAGATTAAACAAACTGAATCAGAGAGCTTAACTGGTGATATCTATTGTAGAAAATGAGCTTTTCTCGTAATTTAAATTTTCTCCGACTGGTTTAAAAAAAACAAAACTACAAGGACCTAAACAAGTAAGTGTGTCATTTTATGTAATTTGTTTTATTTTCCACATAGATATAAGTTTGTGATGCAGCTTAGTAAAAGAAATGTCTTGCAGATCACCAGTATAGACCAGGAGATTAATCTATAAAGGATAATCTCAATTTAAATTGCAGTATAGCTCCTCAAATCCTTCAGCGCTAGTATTTATGCTTCTTGCCTCATTTTCATGGTTCGGTGTAACAATCAACATCTCTTTTATGATAATCAACTTCCTGCTTTCAATAAGTAAACTACAAAGGATCAGTATGAGTCATCAAGTTTTACATCACCAAAGTTTGCAAGAGAGTTTGGTTGCATCAGCTCTCTAAAATAGCTACGCATGTAGCCATGTAATGATGTGTTCATAATATGCAACAGTTTGTACAACATGTACTCCAAGCATGATGGCTACTAACGGACTCCGTACCTTTTCAAGAGGTTAGTTATTCAGGAATACTTCAGGGTATCCACTGAAACCAACAACCTCTTTCATTGCTTTACCAAGTGTTTACAAGGAATATACTTCTCATGATGATAATTTTGCAGAATTCATAGTTCAATAACTTTCTCTAGCATGAAACAAGCCTCAGTTTTGGTTTGTGCATCACTGCAAACACACAAATGCGTTGCATGCAGGGCTACAGTATTATGGCTTAATCTGGGGGGAATGTACTCAAGCTTCTTGATTAAACTGTCAAACAGTGTTAATCTTTTAGCTAACCACTGTGTAATCACTGCACAGTCAAACACCTCAAACAATGCAGCAAATCTGTGTGATAACGATCCAAGTTATGCTATAGGGTCAAACAAATCCTGCGTCCCCTGAGTGCCAGTAATCATCATCGGTAAATATAAAAAGAAAACACTCGTTAGAAAGCAAAAAACCATGTCGCCGTCTACCGTACGTAAATGTTTTTCTACAGCCTGTAAAGCAGAGAGGCAGCAGCAGCAGTACGACTGTCCTTGCAGCTCAGCTCACCTCCCCTGTCGTCTTTGTCCTCCTCCTCCTCCTACTCCTCCTCCTCCTCCTCCTCCTCTCAGCTATTAATGCCTTCTCTGCAGAGAGGGGGGAGGAAGAGGTAGGGAGGAGGGGATCAGACAAGACAGGTGACGAGCTGCTCAAGCTGCACCCACACTGAGACTGACTGTGTTCATCTTACTGGTACCCGAAGCCAAAAACGCCCCCACTAGCATAGCTCCTCCAGTTGTTCTAACTCAGGGCTGTTTTCAGTCTGAACGGCCACTAAAACGACTAAACTTCCATTTAAAGCCGAAATGATTAGTTGATTATTCAATTAGTCAAATTAATTGGCAAATATTTGTAAATCAATTGATCTTGAGCAAAAATTCAGAGATCTTCTTCAACTTCTATGATAGTAAACTGAATATCTTTGAGTTTAAGGCTGCTGGTTTAACAAAAAAAAAAGCAATTTGAAGACTTTAGCCTCAATCGATAATGAAAGTAATAAACTACAGCCGTACTTCTGTCCACAATCGTAACTTCGGATTAGTTCCATTTACTCTGATACACCAAACAACCAAAGAGCGTTTCTCTCATTTGTCTTTCTGCAAAGCTGAAATACGAAACTGTTTTTTTTCTGTCCATATTCTAAGCTCATTAGTTACTACTGCACCCACTGATATAATCTCTGCAACTCATTTCATTTAACAAAGACAAAACAACTATTATTTTGTTAAGTCTCAGTCTTAGCCACAGGAGGCCATCAAAGGCTCATGGGAAATGTAGCTGTTGAACTACGAACAAAAGAATCACTGTTACGTTTGATAAAAGGGGCTCAAAATTTACAGCTGCTTTAGACCAAGTATCTTGTTTCAGATTTTGTTTTTCATGCCAGATAAAGAGAATCCTCTATGAAAAATGATATTGAGGAGTGAAAGCAAGTGGAACCAAATGTACAAAAAAATCGTCTTTCACAGGTTTATAAGGCAGAATATTTCTTGTAACTTTCTAATGGCTGAAAAGCAGCAGCAGCAAAATAAGTAATTTCATAGTTGAATTAAGTGACACTAATTACAACTTATCATTCATAAATTATTATGAGGCTTTAAAACTTTTGTAATAGAAATTTCACATTTTACTAGGGCTGCTCGATTATGGCAAAAGTCATAATCACAATTATTTTGGTCAATATTGAGATCACGATTATTTAACAAGATTACTTTTTGACTCATTTTCGCAGGTTGCCAATGTCGATTATTACTATTACACATGCAATCATTTATTGTACTAATGATCAAGAAAGACAATATATGAGGGAGGAACTCAGGAAGACCAGAGTTCAGGAGCTCAGCATTAAAACTTCAATGAACCTGCCAAATGGGTGCAGCAGTAGTTTTATTTGAGTTTATTAGACAGACAGGATTAATGTGTGGGATTTAATCTTTGGTCCACAGTCCAAAGCAGAGGGTGGCTGTAATGCACCTAATACGCTGGTTGCCAACTACTGTTATAAACCAAAAAGAAGAAGAAGAAGAAGAAAAAGTTTTTTCAAACAGAGTGGTACATCCTGTCAGCCGAGGTGTTTCCTATCTGTGCAGCCGAACACCGCAGCACCTCCACGGACTATTACATCCTGACAGTGTTTCCTACACTTGAGGCTGCACTTCACTCAGCTGCCCGACAGACTTGCTGCTTCTTCCCACTTTAACCTGATTAACAAACCGGGGCTCGCTGCTCCGGTCGGATCCAAACAGAGAGCCAGGGCTAGCTGGGAGGCTAGCGGAGGCTAACTGGCTGCGCTTTCCTCCGTTCATGCTGCGGCTAACGCTCCGCTAGCCTCCCAGCTAGTCCCGGCTCAGTCTGATTGGACAGGACATGCGCAATGCATTCTGGTTGTTGTAGGATTCCCCCTTAAGAGCGGTATGGAGAAGCCTTTTTCTCAGTTCTCTCTAGTCTTAGGGCATCAATTTCAAAAATAACTGCACATTTCTACTACATAGGTGACCTCGTTTTAAGAAATCATCATATTCACTGAGGTGAATTTTCCCTTTAACACTTTGCTATTAGCTTAATAAGCGTCAGTGTCCAAAATTAACTTTGTGACTCACCTGCCAAGAGGACTGCCACCAGCCAAGCATATTTTTTACCAGCCAAAATAAAAAATTGCCTTTTTGTGTCACATATACATTTGTTTCAATGCATTTCATTGAGATAATAAAGTATTATGTTGAATACTGTAGCTAGCAGCAGACCAGCGGTAAGTGATAGTTTAGCAGAGAGCTGATTAGCTGATGTCTCGTATCGTAAACAGCGCCGCCAAACTAGGAGCACTCGAGACGATCTGTGGCTGGCGCTCCTTCGCCTCAGACCGTCTCAAGCACTCCTACAGTTTGGTGGCACTGTTTAGACGCACATAAAACACATATATGGTGCACGTGTCTATGCTGTATAGGGACAAACATGAATAATTTCCTCTGAGTCATCATGTCAGATATTTTATTACATGACTATTTTGGTACAAACATGTGCCCGCCAGTGTATCAGGTAGCTTTCTGAGATTTACTCGCCAAACGGAAAATCTACCCACATTTAGCACTTGGCGGGTGTTAATTTCGAACCCTGACCAACATGGTGTGGTTGAGTAAAACATACCGGTGGTTGATGGGAGACTGTAGGCAAAGCAGGTGGTTTGATAAATAACTCTTATTGACTTTTTAAATCATGAAGGTTTTATTGCACTTACAGTAACAAGCGTCGTTGTTTACTTGAGTAAATCTTTATTTTTAACTTCACTTGGTTCACTGTCTCCATCGCTGCCTCTCAGTTCTGCTGTCTGCTATGTGTGTGTGTGTTTATGTGTGTGTGTGTGTGTGTGTGTGTGGTGGAGGAGCTGAGTCGTGCCCTCGGTCAAACACAGACACAGAGAGCAGAGGAGAGGACAGAGAGGCTGCATAAATTACACCAGTTTCCCTTCGCTCACCACTTGCTCCAGTCAGCTGCTCAAAGCGGAGAAAGTGCACGTTGTTTATGTTTGTCATTAATATTATGTACAGTGTGAAATTTCAGCAGTGGCGTTCATCATTTAGCAGCAGCACTGCGCCACTGTTGGAAGCATATAGAGGAAACACTGCAGCCACTGTGCCCTGCAGATAAAATGTTATTTCCTTCTCTGGTGTGTGTCTAAGTGTGTGTGTGTGTTTGACTAGGGATGTGTATGGCTATCCCAGAATGCCAAGAGCACAACCGACGATAAGAACATACAAACAGCGCAGTCTGTAGCACAGACAGACTGAAAACAGCCGATTAGGAGACAAATTTGACTTCAGAGAGAGAGGGGAAAAAATAGTTTTTTACTTTGTGATGATTGCTCACGAGTTGGACTATTTAACCACCAGCGTGGTGACCAAAATTCACCAAAAGCTCACTGAAGTTTACCACTAAAGTATAAAAATACAACAGGATCTCATGTAACTGGTAGAGTTAAAAGATTTACCAGCTACATTAAAAGTTGCCAGCATTATTTTAGAAGGTAAACGTCCCAATTGAAATGCGTCCTATTTAAAGGGAAATTGTCACAATCAAACCTTCGAAATAATGGCAACAGACTTATTAGTAAATAGTGTTGCTGGAACAAGCCACCACCCAGAGAACCTACTGGGAATGGAGCTAAAACTTTGATTACTTGCAAATCGTTTCATTCCTATTTAGTTTTTAATTTAACTGTCATTGAACATTTGTATTTCTGAAATTTTATCTGGGGATAATATTACAGTTGAGATATTTATAAAGAATATAACGACCAGCAATGCGCAAAGAAGACAGATAGCTTATTTTAGCCTGGAAGGCTCAATAGCAGTGATAAAATGCTATGAAGGAGGAGAACATGGCAGTATCTTCAGCAGACCTGTAAGGTGGAGACCAGTCGAAAGCAGCAGCAGCAGTAGTGCCTGGCTGTGGTCACAGATCACTGTGTAAGCTGTAGCCTACATGGGCTCACTCATGCTGCAGGGAATTAGGCTAATCAGCAACAAACATTGACCTGAAGTAGCACTGCTGCTAGGGGCAACTTTCAGCTGCTCTGTTTTTTTCTACTCAACAACAGTACAAAGTGAAAAGGGTCATTCTGCTGGAGACACTAGCAAAAAAAGTCTGTATCCACACCACTGACCCTGTGAGACTGTAATGCTCATCATTAATGTATAACATGCTACTAACGGTTCACACAGTTGTGACATTTAGCACGCTGTTATGCTACTGTTAGCATGTTAACCTTTGTGCAGTTAACACTATTGTTGCGCGTGTAACATTCAGCTACACAAACACTTGTAAAATTAGCATGGTGTCACGCTAGCATTTAGAAGACTAGCAAGTTAGCAAGGTAACAGAATGTTTGTTTGCTATGTTAGCGGTTTAGTGTTGTAGCTGTTTCACCAAGTTGAAAAAACAACCGAGCCAATATGAGCTTTATAGGCAGGATTATGAATGGGGACAACGTCATTTTCCTAGTTAGTACACAGCAATGTCACCTGGTACCAAAATATTTGGAACTGACAAGACCAACAGACCTGCTAACCCTATTAGCAACACCCTTCAACGCTATACTAACACCAAATACAAGGTTATCTGAATTACAGCTGCAACAATTAGTCGATCGACACAAAATTAATCAAGAACTATTTTGATAATCCATCATCATTTAAGTAATATTTCCAGCAAAAATGCCAAACAGTTGATGGTTCTAGCTTCTCAAATGTGACAAGTTGGCTCTTTTCTTGGTCTTCCATTATAGAAATTGAATATCTTTGAGTTTTGGATTGTTGGTCGGACAAAACAAGACATTTCAAGACTTTACATTGGGCTTTCTGAAATCGTGATGGTCATTCTTCAATGTTTTCTGATGTTTTATAGATCAAATGATTAATAATCGTTAGTCGCAGCCCTAATCTGAATGCAGAACCACAACACAAGGCTGTAAAGACTTCTCTGCTGTCCGGTGACATTTCTAACGAGGGCTCTGCAGAGTGAAGCTGTGACCAGCAGAGCGTTAAACAGCCTGCTGCCACCACCGCCGCCACCACCACCACCACCACCGCCGCCGCCACTGCTGCTGCTGCTACTGGTGGCTTCAGGGACAGACGACCAGCCAGCAGACAGCCCACCAAGGTCAACTGTCATGAGGAGTCTTGAGCAGCCGCTAACTGTCCCGGCAACATGCAGCACCATGAAGGGAGAGCAGCAGCATGAAGAGCTCTGGGTCAATATGTGAATCGTGCTGGGTTTGTGTGTGTGTGTGTGTGTGTGTGACTGGCTAATTAATGAAAGTAAATATTGTCCTTGGAGATAACAAACAGGGGGTTTATGAGTATATATGCGCGTTTGTGTGACTGTGTGTGGAATGTTCCAACCAAAAACACTTATATAAAGTATGTCTCATGTGAAGACAATCTGTTTGGGTGTTGCTGCAGGATGTGTGACACAACAAAATGATCCTTTAACCTCCAAAATAAGACACAGATAGGGCTGACTCATCCCTGTTTAAACTCTGTCAGCTCCGCGCTGGTAGCCGGATTCTTGCTGAGAACAAAGTTTTTCTTTGCCGTCATTTTGACTGATGGGTTTATTTCTCGCTCTGTGACGTATCTTTTATGCTTTCAGAAAGAAGAAGAGGATATCACTGGGTCAATTACAACACTTAAATGTTTCCCAACACGGTAGATTACACCTACGGTACAGTTTGTTCCTTCTGATGACATAGTGCAAACATTTAAGTTGCTGAAGTTTCTGTATGTGGTAAATTCAGACTCATATTGTCTAATTACAAGACAATCAGAGCTTGTAAGTCACATGAACTCAAGAGTAGCTAATGAATTACAGCCTAGAGTCAGATTCTAGTTCCTGTAAGTTTGGCTCAACATGATGGTCATATTTATGCTGTTTGGTATAATTCACCATTCTGATTATTAATTCAGTTACATAAACATGAAGAAATATCTTTATGACATTTACTGTTCTTGGATTTCTGAGTATGAAGAATTCCTTCCTGTGAGTCTGTGTTCATCTCCTTTTACCCAAATACTCTTATGGTTATTTTCTGTGACTGTACAACATTTCTCTTAGAAGCCAAAGACTCAAACCTGCCTAAACAACCAAACTAAAAGGAGTAAATTCTCAAGGTTTTAAATAAAATGCTTCAAACATGATCAAGCTGAACAAAAAACTGAAGTTAACTTTGGAAAAAAACAGCCACATATTTCCAAAGGTTCCTAAAGCCAAAGTCGACTTCTGGCTAAGTGGCAATTAGCCAACCTATACAGAGAATAAAAATAACTTCACACAGGAAATCTTGATCTCAAAGCATTAACACGGTCCATTAATATTTCAGGTTGTGAGGAGAGATTCATTTGAGCTTGCTGTTAATGCTTATAAAAGGTTAACAAACAGAGAAGAGTTTCACAAACAGAAGGACGACAGCGGAGGAGTGATTGTAAAAAGTTGGATCTGCCTGCAAACAACAGATCAGAGTTTAAATCAGTATCACGACAAAAAGCATCTTGATACTTATCTTGCAGGAAAGTGCATCATAATATATCACAATATCTGTCATCATATGTCCTGATTTAGTAACCGCATTTGCAGGAATGTTTGAATCTTTTTTTTTTAATTTAATTTATTAAATAGCGCAATATTTTCACTCTCAGGGATGTGATGTAATGTTCACATCTTGTACTTTCCTCATCTGGACACATAGATGTGATCATACACAACAAAACAAAAAAGTTAAATGCTAATTTAAAAAGCCAGAATTAAATCTCCCAACGCTCCTTTCAGTACTGTGGATAGCGCCACTCGGCCAGACGTTCCAATTACACTTAAAGTCATTCTTGCAAGTCACTGTTTAATTCAGCTCAATGTGCAGCAAACTTCAATACGGAATAGAAAATAATCACAACATGCACAAGCACAACATGCCGTCATCATAAAAATAAACAGGCTGCAGACTAAGAAAACGGTCTGCTTCAGTGACGGACTTCTGTCTTCTTTTTATGCTTTCCTGTGGAGGCGTGTCACCCCACATCCCTGCGACCCCTGCTCCATTTACCGTGTAACCTAAACGCCGTGTCATCTCTTCTATCACACGAGTGCTGACAGTGAAAGTCCGTTTCTGATTTTAATGTTGTTTGCGCTGATGACTGTTCTCACGTTGCAGCGCTTTACTTAGATTATCTTTAAATAGCCTATTTTTTTTTTATTTTAGATATCATATGGTCTATGGGTGAAGCAGCATAAATCACTATGAGGGGGATAAATTTTTGTCCCTACCAGGGATAAAAATAACTCAGCAGAGGCAGGGATATAAAGACCAAAGGGCGGGAAACCCCCACTACCCTCCCCCCCCCTCCCAACACCATCACGACCGGCAAATCACACCCTGTAGATAGATATAGATGTACTGTACATGTCATGTGGTCGTCAATGTATTTCAGTTCTACGAGTGAGTCTGTTTTTAGCACAAGTGGATGCAGGAGGGAATTAAACTCCAAACCCTGACCTGACTGAACCTGGACGGCTCCCCGTTGTGTGTTACTGCACAAGAAGTAGTAACATGAAGCAATCTACTTACCTTATAGTAGACAGGATTTAAACTAACAGATGACTTAACAACTACTATCTATAAGAGACTGCACTTAATGAATGTTGTCATTGTCAATTAGTTTCTTAGAGACCACGGTGAGGCTTTGACCAACAGTCCAGAACGTAAAAATGTTCAACTGACTGTTTTAGATGTCGAAGAAACGCAGCAAATCATCAAATTAGAAGCTGGAACCAGAGAATGTTTAACATTTTCGCTTTGAAAGGTCTAATCAATAATTAAAATAGGTGCTGGTGCTGATTCATTTTCTGTCGATCACCTCACTGATGAATCGTCTATACGTTGCAGCTCAGATCCATAAACTTAATTTGGCTCTACAAAGAGGCTGTCAAGTCATGTATTATACTACATCTGCATTGCTGTGAATATATTTGAACGTGCGTCTTCTATCCATCACCGAAAACAAAACTTTTAAAACTGTTCTTGCCTCGTCAGGTGCTCCGGTGCAGACAGGAAAACTAATAAAACGCTGACATAAAGGTGTCAAGTGATGTCAGGTATTTGAGTGCGTGGTGATCCTTATTTAGCATCTTGTCTTGCATTATGATGAAGGTTGCTTCATCATAATGCTCACTCTGTAAACAACAAGCTAACACTATAAATCAAGTGGACATGCTACAAAATGGTACAAGGTTCAAGCGCTCTGCACGGTGGAGTTTATCTTTCTCATTAAGCGGACGTTTTAAGGACAGGTTGACAGTTTTTCAAGTGTGTCTTAAAAACAACCGTCAGTTGCTCAAATGAACAGTGAAAGAGGTTTTCCTCTCTGTAATGATTCCTCCTGTTCATACTGGATATTAAAAAGTTTCAGCAGTCTGAGTTAGTCATATCAAGTTGATATCTGCCATATTTACAGTCTTTTTAGCATCAAATTCCCTCTTTGTGTTTCCACGGACAGTGTTTGAGCTGCGGTGGAAGTAGAGTAACAAAAAGAGGGACTTTAGCACTAAAAAGACGTAACGTTGAAAGATATCTACTTGATTTGACTCCTTTGGACGGCTTCATATCAGCTTCAGATAAACTTTTACATACATTTTTGCACAGAAGGAGGACTGTGGATTTTTGTCCCCCATCATTTACATTGTAAGTGCATTATGAAGGGATCTTCTAATGGTCAGTATGAACAGGAGGAATGCAAGAAAAACATGTTTCAATATTCATTTAGGTTCCTGATGTTGTTTTAAGACAGACTTGAAAAATTGTGAACCTGTCCTTTAATACTTAAACAACAACCAAAGAGGCCCTCCAAGCCTTCTGTATGTTATTATCATACAATCATTCACCTATAATAATACAACTTTAACGGCGTTTATCCAGCTGACACATCTGACTGAGCCAGAAGGAGCCAGTTTAGACATTAATGAGTCTTATGTCATGATGACAGTATGATGTGACATTTCCAGCCATGATGAGCACATCAACGTCGCAACCGAAAACAAAAAGTCGTTATTTCCAAACACAGAGCCGTTACCGGGGGCTGTGTATATCCGCTGCTGCAGCAGGATTACCGGAGCCAGCAGCTAACTAACTAGCTTATATAGCCCCCCCCTTCCTCCTCCTCCTCTTCCTCCCCTCCACAGCTAACCTGGCAACCCGGCTAGCCTGGCTAGTTAGCCTGCACTGTCAACAACCTGACTAACTTGTTTTGAGGGCGGGGGTCCTGCATGAGAGCTGCTGTCTTTATTTTTTGTTTGTTTGTTTGTTTGTTTTTTTTTTTAGCTCGGTACGGAGCCGCTTACCTTGTCGCTGATATTCTCGGTGCTGTCAGGGTCTCCTCCGCCTCCGCCTCGCTTCCTCAGCTCCGTCATGTTTCGCTCGTTTCGTCGCCGGGACGTTAATGTGTCACATAAGCCGACTCCGAGGGAGGGAAGGAGGGAGGGAGGGAGGCAGGGAGAGCCGTGGGTGAAATCCTGGAGGTGTTTTTCTTTTTCTTTTTTTTTAAGATAAAGTCCTGGATTTTAACCCGGTTTTGAATTTAAAGCTCGGTCCGTATAGAAAGGTCAGCGGTCCTGGGAGTCAGCCGGTGCTACGGAGCCGCGCAGATATAACGTCTCCAGCACTGCGTGTGTTTGTTTATGACCGCAGTCGCTGCTCCGCTCTCCTCCTCCTCCTCCTCCTCCTGCTGTCAAGCTCCATAAACAAGGACAAAGAGCTTCCGGTAGACCTTTCAATACTTTCCCTTTTTTCCCCTTCCTTAAAGGACAAGTTCACAATTTTTCAAGTCTGTCTTAAAACAACAGTCAGGTACGGAGCCCTTTAAGTCCCAAAAGGTGTTATTTTTTTTTATCTCGTGCGCACAAGATAATAACTTGTTCCCACATGACATTAACTTGTGCGCACGAGATAAAAAAAATACCACCTTTTGGGACTTTAGGGGCTCCGTAAAAAACATAGCAAATTAACTATTCAAATAAAGCAATGAACGCCGCCATGTTTCTAACATACTTGAGAAATCAACAAACTATTAAAAGCTATAAGCATAGGCCTATCATGCCTTTACTGTATGGATATTAACCTGTTCCCACAAAACAATTATCTTGTACCCACAAGATAATATAGCCTATTGTGCGCACAAGCTTTTATTTTGTACGCACAATATATTATCTTGTGAGTACAAGATAGTTTTTATCTTATAAGCACAATATATTATGTTGTGGGTACAAGATAGTTTTTATCTTGTACGCACAATATATTATCTTGTGCGTACATAAAAGATAAGATAGATAAAAAATTAGCCCAAATGAACATTCTTTTACTTTATTTATTTTTTTTATACTTTATTGCAGGAGTGCAAGAGTTATACATGTGATATTGTTCATACCTACACCATTCCTATAAAATGTATATGTTTTATAGTGTGAAATATTAATTATAAAATAAAAGAAATAACTCAATAATGTATGCATACACAAAGAAAAGGAAAAAAAAGGAAGGACATTAACTCTTCTAACTCTTCAGGGCTGAATCCATCAATATTGTTTAATTGTGGTCCACATATTTAAACCATTTTTTCCACCGTTTCAAATGTTCTTGTTCTTGATTACTGATTCTATAAGTTATTCTTTCCGTTTCTAAGATACTGTTTACATTTGCCTTCCAGTTGTTAAATAAAGGTGGAGGAGGTTTCAGCCAGTTCCTTGTTATCTGTTTCATAGCTGCAATTCTAAGTATCCTGTATAGATATCTGTCTATTTCTAATGTAAGTTCAGGTCATGATATACCTAAAATAATATATTTTGGTTCAGAATTGACATCATTCCTCCTGTTCATACTGGCCATTAGAAGAACCCTTCATAATGCACTTACTTCTTCAGTTCTGATACCAATACTGACATAGATACCTTGGATTTGGGTATCAGCCGATACCGAGTACTGATCTGATACCAGTGTTTCATTAATAAGCTGTCTGCGTCACTGTGTTGAGAGACTGGGATCATTCTTTTACGTGTAAAGCAACATCAGGCTTGACTTGAACGTTGCTTTTCTAACTTTGTAAAAGAAAATGTAACAAATAAACACACAGCTATAAATATACTGAATTGTTATTTATTAAAATAATGATATCTGATACCAGATCAGCCCATTGTCATCAATACCCAATGCAGCTATTTGAGTCAGTATCAGACTAATATCAGTATCAGTGCATCTCTATAAGTGATGGCGGAAAAAATCCACAGTCCTCCTCCTTCTGTGCAAAAATGTAAATTTAGAGTGCAAGACTGTTTATTGATGCTACACACAAACAAACCCTTTGCATAAAAAGTGCAAAGGTTAAAGAGTTCAAATAATTAAAAGAGGTTTTCAGTATTTATTAGTAACAATACAGCAGTACAAAATATTCTATATATTCTGTAAACCACTAAGAGAAATGACCTTCAAATCAAAAATGCAGCAAAACTTAAAACACAAAGATTAAAAGAAATGCAACAAATACCAAAACAAACATCTTTATTTAAAGCATTTAAGTAAGATGTTTCATGGACCATAATACAAATTAATAACTGTTTTAATCCACGTTCAATCATGTAATTTCTCATTTTTAAGAATATAGTAATGTTTAACTGAGCGGGAGATTTATCTTGAAGGACAAGCCACCACACTTCCGGTCTCAGTCTGTGTTTCTGTGTGTAACTTCACGCATTCACATATTCACACAGGTCTGCTGCTGCTGCTGCGGTATAGACAACCTCTCTCTGTCTGGTCCCAACTTAGACACAAACGTGCACGCACGCACGCACACACATATACACACACACACATTTGCACAGCTATCCTTGTTGGGACATTGCATTGACTTCCATTCACTGTGGACAGCCTAACCCCAAACCTTAACCATAACTAAGTCATACCTAACTCAAACCTTAACCTAACATCAATTCACACCTTACCTCTAACCTTAACCAGGACCTCAGAAATGACGTTTTGCCTCATTAGGACCAGGCTTTGGTCCCCATGAGGACTACTGATCCCAACAATGTCAGTGTTTACACCAGAAAAAGTCCCCAAGAGATAATAAAAACACACGCACACACAGACATGTTTTCATCACTTTAGAGGACATTACATTGACTTACATTTCATTTCCTGGATACTTAACCTAAACTTAACCATAACCACCACATGCCTAACACATTAACCTTAACATAACCTTAAACTTAACTTAACTTTAAACCAAGTTTTCACCCTATAATTAGTGATTTACGTTAAGGGAGGCAAGTCCCCACAACATGAGGAATACCTGGACCACACACAAATACACACGCACACACACACACTATATATGGGGACCATATTTGACATCACATACATTCCCTGTCCCCCAACCCCATTCTTAACATCACAACTGCACGCTCACAATTTTTTATGTCTGCCTTAAGCTTAATTTATACTCCTGAGCGGAAGCGTACACGGACAGCTGCGGACACCACACACAGGTTGTTGTTCTGTTTATACTACTTTCTGGAGTCTGCTCGGAGGAGGCGTTCCACACATGCGCAGTAGATCTCCATCTACAGGAGTCACAGTGTTGTGACCGTGCGGTCCGGTCTGGACAGGTCCGTGCAAACACAACAAATTGCAGGTATACGGATGTGTGCACAGAGCCTACATGTACACCCTCTGATGATGAAATTTACATCACATGGACATTTGAATACATTTTTGAATGTGTTTCAATGTTTAATGGGCGACTGACTATTGTTTGAAAAACTGCAGACCTATCCTTTAACCTAACCTTAACATAAACCTCACTCTATGATTAACCCTAAAACTACATTTTAACAGTAAAACAACTCTTTAACGAAGCAGGGATCGAGTAAAATGCCCCGACTCTCCAAAAAAATGTCCTCATTCAAAGGTGTAAAAGTCATAGTCCTCACCAAGATAGAAGGACAAGACCACACACACACACACACATTTGAGAATTGACTTTTTTAAGCTTTCAACATAAAGATTAATACTAGTTTTTCTTTTTTTTTTTGATATATCAGTCACAGTAACACAACTATGATCTAGCAGCTTCACCATTGTGTTCATGGATTTAATTTGTCTTCTTAATTAGAAATTTAGTTTATATAGTGTGCAATGGCCTGTAATGTTGTACATATGTATATGTGATCTAACTAATTCATGACCATGTTGTGTTAGTTGCATTCAAGGCCCACATTTCCAACAATGTGCAAGTAAAATTATTTTTTACTTGCACATTGTTTTCTGTGTATCCTGTTTCTCTTTATTGGATTTCTCCAGACAAGAAAATCTGATTTTGTTTAATAGTGTTTGATAGTATTAAACTCGTCTCTTTTACCACTGTCTGCACTTTATTCTTTCACATATACCGCACACACTTTTTTTTATTTTGTACTATATTTATTTTATTCTACATTGTATTGTATTTTTAAGTCTTTTTCAATGCATATTTATTCAGACTCTTGTAACTCTGTAACACCTGATTCCCTCCACAGAGATCAACAAAGCGTTATTTTATATTGAATTAATAGTTGAAACAGACCTTAAAAAAGCAGTATGGGGTAATTTTTTACTCATGAAACCTTAAAAATACACTAACAGCCTACTTAGTTGTACCAACAAATTTGATTAAAAAAAGTTAAAATCAAAATGTTTGAATAATAAATGTTTTAAATTTGAATGTTTGGTAAATTTATCACTTAAATTAGTAATTTGTTTTCACTATATTTAAAAAAAAACCCTCAATTTAATAATTTCTCAAATTCCTACTTACCAAAAAAATTGATTAAACATGTTTTTTTATCTCACAAATACAATTTTTTGATTAATAAATGTGTTAAATTTGTACAAGTTACTCATTTTGTAAAATACAAACTGAAGAATGTTTGGCAATCACTTAAATTAGTAATTTGTGTATTCAGTAAACTTTTTAAAAACTCTAAAGTTATTTAGAGTAATTAAATATCTCAAATTCTTTTATTACTCTCAAATCAACATTTTGTACCCACAATTAACATTGTAAATTTTCCCGCTGACACATGATGAGGAAAACTGATCACAAGCCTCAAATCAGAAATTAAGAGACTTGAGTCTGTTTTCGGTGGTAAACAGCAATTATTTATTGAAATGAAATTAAAAAGAATAAGTACCAGATCTATTGCATTATTGTAACATTTCGTTTTTGTAAGGGTGGCGGGGGTTACTCTACTGATTTTTTTTCTCTTGTAGGATGTAGTGAACACAAATATACAAGAAACATTCAGCTATCACAGATTGCACACCAGATACTGTAGTAATGCAGTCTAATACAAGACCACCAAAATAATCCAGGATTTCTCTTTTTTTTTCCTTCTTCTTCTCTCATTAGTCCTTAATTTTTTTCCATAAAGAATACAAAAGTCCACCCAGAGTTGGGGACACAATCTCTGGATCTGTACACAAACCTGTCAGTCGGTCGGGACAACTCATCAGACAGTGCCTCCAAAAAAACCCCAAAAAAGAATAAAACCAACAAAAAAACAAAAAAAAAAAAAACAAAAAACGATAATATAATGCCAAGAACATGTACAATGCACTGACACAGAAAGTCAGCTGTGTTAATAGACATGCAACAAGTAACAAAACTTGCTGAAATCGCAATAATCATTAAAAAAATCTAAAACCTGTTGTAATTGCATAAATACTTTGTACAGTTCATTTATCCGCTGTGAAATGCACCTTTCTTTCTGTTAAAATGACAAACATAAAAACTGCATTCAATAAAAACTTGTGATTCCTCTTGACATTTTTTTTTTTTTGTTTTGTTTTGTACACGTGAAGGTGCAAAGGAACTCTTGATTGATAAAAGCCGACTTCAGCTAGATGGCATGATTGCACGCTAAAATTACAGTACATGAATGCAGAATGATATAAGGACGACAATAACAAGAGTGCATATTATTTTAACGCCAGGGAGCTGTGGAGGTGAATATTAAAGTACTCTCTGAAAAGTGTTTTCTTTACATGTTTGAGACTCTGTGAAGACAAGTGGGGAAACAAAAATTTGTTTGAGGGAAAGAAGAAAAAAAAAAAGCAGCACTTGAATGCACAGTTGTTGCCCACAGAACCACGAATAAAACAACAAATACATGTATGAAGAGAGAAGAGGGGAGTGACAAATGAAAGAAAGCATGAACTGAACTTTCTTTTGTGTTAACTACTGAACCAAGCAGCAGCAGCAGCAGCAGCAGCCACATCCAACGGAGTAAAAATGTATTTTGTGGTGACAAATTACTGACTTCAATACACGGCAAACTTTTGTGTAATTCACATTAAATAATGTTAAATTGTGTAATTTACAACAGAAAAACATATTAAAACCTCTCTGATATTACCGCCTCACCTTCGCAGCCCTGCAAGAGGTTCAATTTGTGCCATTTTTTTTTTAATCTATTGTTTTTTTTTTTTTTTTTTTAAATTTTGCATTTTTTTACTTTTGCATTTTCACATTGTCTCATTGACATTTGTCATTGGAGTTGAGCTCTGTTGCAACAGAGGCTCTAAGTTGGATTTCATATTTTATATTTTTCTGACTTTGGCGACTCTTAGTGAAAGTAGATAAAAAAAAGACACAACAGAAAGACATTTTTGCAAAAATGCATACCACCAGGATAATTTGAAATTTTAAAATGTCTGTTTTTTTACATTTTTCTTTAAAATCATTACCTCTGTATCTTGTCTTTCATGATTTGTGTTGCTTTTAGTTACTCATCACTTAAGTTGACTAAATAATGACGACAATACATCTTGTCATGTCTTGTCATTTTTTGCTTTTTTCTTGGCTTATGTATTTGCGTTGTACAGTACTAAAACGGATATTGACGCAACAAAACGGAGAATATAAAGCGACAATAACAAGAGACAACAGCCTAAACCATTAGCCACAATAGTAAACATTTATAAAGTTGTATTTTTGGCACAAATAACACCTCATAGATTTCGTCTGAAGGTCATGACTTGCTAACATTGGACTATTTTTTTCTGAAACTTTCAGCTTTAATATACAGTATTACAGTACATTTACTCTTAAAATCAAGTAAACTCAGCAAGTGGTGAATTAATTTGAAACTTCTTGACAACATTAATGCATTTAATTAGTTCATGGAGATCCCAGTTAGCTTAATTTGTCTGTTTAGGACAAATGAGCTAGAAAAGAGCAACTGATATGAGTGTTTTGCACTTGAGTTAAAGGTGCAGTGCTTTGATATTAGTGGCATCTTGCGGAGCGGACTTGGCAGAAACGGAATATTCATAAGTACGTGTTAATTAGTGTATTATCACCTGATATTAAAAATCGTTGTGTTTTCATTAGCTTAGATTGAGCCCTTTATATCTACAGGAGGGGTTCCTCTTCCACCGAGCCCGCCATGTTGCACCGCCATGTTTCTACAGTAGCCCAGAACGGATTGCTCTTGGTTGCGATCTGCAACTTCACTGCTAGATGCCACTAAATCTCACACCTCGGGTTCTTTAAACATAAGAAGATTACGAGGTTGGTCTTGCGTCACTTTTGTCACATCAAAAGACATTTTATCCTGAAACCAGGTTCAGAGACTGCCGAGTAAAAAACGGATCAAATGTAACATCATACCGCGGATGTACTACAATCTTTTTTTTTAATTTATTGTAGCACATTATTATTTTCTCTTAAAATCTCTGGACATTAAATCCTGCATTTGTACCACAACTGCAACATTAATAAAAACAAAGGGAAAGCAGTAGTTCTGTCCCCTGGTGTCTAAAATCTCAGTTTGGATGTCATCCTGTTTAACATAATTTCATGTTAAATGATATATTTACATGTCCTCCAAATTCCAAGCTCTCTTTAAAAAAAAAAAAGGTGCCCGGCTGCTGTTCCTGCAGTTTAACATCTTCAACAAGGACTGAGGATAAAGTGGGTAGAGTGCCTCGTGTGCTGATCTGCTGTAATAATGCCACAGGGTTGGAGTAAATGTCAGCAAACGACAAATCTGAATAGAAACCAACTCAAAAAAAAAAAAAATAAAAACTACAATATATATACGAGAAGTCCCTTTTTGTGTGCATTCAAAAAGCTGCTCTGACGCTGTACAGTAATGGAACAAGGCTACATGGAAAAGACATGATGGAAATAAATGTGCGTAGTTTTTTTAGCCTAATTCATATGATTTTTTTTTTTTTTTCACAGACAATGAACCCTATGATGTTTTCTGTCCAAGACAAACAAATAGGAAAACACAGAAAAAATCTCAAGAATAAAGGGAGTGATATGATTTTAAAAAATAAAAAATAAAATCTGAAATGATAATGTGTCCAGTCTTCAGAAAGCAGCAACAACAAAAATTCTCCAAATGGGAATTCATATAAAGGACAAAAATAAATGATAAAAAATATCATACTTAATAAAATAATTTGGCAAAAAAAAAAAAAAAAAAAAAGGGAAAACGTAATATGACAATAAATCTCTATGATGGTAATGGCTTGACACTGTGGGCAACACACTCAAAATAAATCACCTTGGTAAACAACAACAACAACAAAAAAAAATCATCGGGAAATTATAAAGAAAATAAGTAATTTTGCATAACTAGATCCACTAGTAAAGTCAATCCACAGACATTATTATTGACATTCATATCCCTCCCTCCCCTCCGTGTTATTCCTCTGGACTCGCCGTGACTCGTGACGCAGACTACACACAATCAATTTTGTTTTGTTTTTTTTTTTTTAAAGCCAGGAGTGGTTAGTCACAACGCTATGTTACAGGCAATTTTCTATTTTTTTTTTTTTTCAATCATTGACCTTATTTTTTGTTCTGTGTTTGTTCCTCTTAGAGTTAAAAAGGCCATGGTAAATATTTACAATATAAACAAGTTTGTTATGTCTTGAGGAGTTTTTTTTTCCCTGTTCTTGACCTCAAAAGCAAAAATGGCGAGTGATTTGATTCAAACATGCCGCAGCATCAGGGGTGCTTTTGCTTTTGTTCTCCTCCAGTCAGGTGATGAGTGCAGGTGGTAAAAGTGGTGATTGAGTTTTGTTGTTTTTTTGTTTTTTTCCCCCCCTGTTTTCTTTCAAGCTCATTTTTTCCCGCCTCCTTCACTGAACTTTACCGCTGTGGTGATGAATAAGACGACGTTTTCCCTCCGGGTTACAGTCTGTCAGTGTGTTACAGTACATGTGGTTACTGGACGTACAGGAGGATAAAGAGGGTTTTTGTTTTGGGATATGTGAGAGGAGTAGAGGGTAGAACAAGGCAGATGGAGGAATGAAAAGCTCCTCAGGTCCTCAAGTCCTCAGGAGGTGTTTCTTTTTTGTCGCAGGAGCTCAGTTTCGGCTGCTGTCCTCAGCGCTTCGCTCGTGTTGCAGGTTGTAGTAACAGTTCTGACAAACTCTCACCGGTGACGAGATCTTCAGCCTTTTGATCTCTGATTGGAAGCGACTGCACCTGCAGAACAGAGTGGGAAAAGGTGGGAAACTCAGGTTATCACAGGAGCAATTGCTTCACTATTTACACTAAATATACTATCAAAAATATCACACAATAACAAAGGCCTGTTAAAAGTTCCCAGAACCCAGAGTGATCTTAAAATTGCTTATTTCATCTGAGCAAAAGACTAAAAACCCTTAAGTGTTAAAGAAAAAAAGAAAAAAAATGCATATCTTTACATTTGTGAAGCATAAGCAAACAAATATCTAATATTTTGACTCAATAAATGGCTTAAACAATGAATTTATTATAAAATCTGTGATTTTCTGTAAACTGACGAATCAATTAACTGACTAAGAATCTTAGGTTGAGCTGAGTAGAACAAAAAAATGGAAAGCACAGGGAAAAGTACTGATTACAGAATTAATAAGATTTATAAATAGATACATTTGGATGCAAAACAGTAAAAAAAAGATGTTATGATTTCTAATTATGTGTAAAGAAAAAATGATTGAGGACCCAGAATTGAGCCCTGAGGAACACCAAGGTAAAAAGATGAGGATGAGGCGAAACTTAACATATTAACAGAGTGAGAGAAAGGATGCAAAATATTTAGGAGCCATGCCTGTAATTCTCACTAAATGTTCAAGTTGGTCATTGAGAAATTTGTGTTTTGAACAATTAATGCAGAAATTTTACAATGTAAAACTACTTGGAAATACATAAAAAACAATAACGACTGCAGAAAATAATTAATGTAACCACAAAAACTACAACCAGGCAATATAAATAAATAAGAAACCTTCAAACATACATATATGTAAATAAAATTCATATATATAAACATATACATATTTAAATAATGGACCCATTAAGTCATCAATATCATCATACTAAAGTATAATATCTATGATCTGCAAAGACTATTTTCTGCCACTCTGGTGTGACCACGACCTAAACAATCAGAAACATACAGCAGCACGTCCATTCCTCTACAAATTTTAAAGAAAAAATGATAAAAGGAATCAGTGCTGGAAAGTAAAGTGCACAGCTACTAATTTCTTACTTCTGGCAGAAGAGCTGCCCACAGTTCCTGCAGTGGTGGCGTCGCTCAGTGAGGGAGAAGCGAACCGTGCAGCCCGAGCAGCTGTCCACCACCTCGTCCTTCACCCAGTGGTCGGCTGCCGAACGGCCCGGCTGGTCGCTGACTGACCAGCTGAAGACTCGACCGCGTCCGTCGCCTACCAGGATCTTACTGTGGTCCCTGAAAATAGGGGAAAATAGAGAGAGGTGGAGGAGAAAAGGGAGGCATAAATGATAAGACGGGAAAAAGACAAAGACAAATGGAAGGAAGAGAAGAATAATTCAGCAAGGACATCTTCCCTTTCTAAAATATTTACTTTAACTGGATTTAAATTGTGGTTTGTGTTAAACAGTAGCAATATGACAACTTCCATTTCTCAAAAAAATAAGAACCCCCCCCACATGCATCAAATTAATGTTATAAAATCTACAAAAATAAAAAATCTCATCTTCATTAGTTGGGTGCCAGACGCTCAGCTTACTTGGAGATGGCGAGCGAGGTGATCTCGGCTGGGTGAGCATTGTCCTTGCGATCAAACGCCGTGTGCATGGTAAGTTTGCTCCGGAAGACCAGCTGGCGTTCCCATCTGTAGCCTGCGAAACACACACACAAATAAACACTTAATAAGCAACATTTCAACAATGTGACAAACACACCATCATCATGTCAGTGGAGAGATATTTATCCTTTTATCAGGGAAGAACCCCTGCTGTAGCCTTGTAGTGTTTTCTTAACTTGCTTAAAATCTGAGTCTTCATTTTGCAACAATTCTGATTTGAATATAAAACCTTTGTTTTGGACACCCACCTGCCCTGAGCTGGTTATACGTCCGCGCCTCCATGATGGAGGGCTGGAGAGGCTGAGGCACTGCGCCCTGGCCTGGGTGAGCAGGATGAGGGTGAGGGCCCTTGGTTTGGCCCTCAGAGTAGTTGACAAACACAAAACCGTCCTTCTCGTCGATGCTGAGGGTGTCTGACCAGCGGTGAGAGTCGTCAGAGCCGCTGTCCATTGACCAAGAGGCTCCCGTTCTGGCTGAAGGACCTTAATTTAAATATCAGGAATGTGAACATCAGTACGGACTATAATTCATGTCTTGTAAAGGACTGAGTCCATAAAGGGGAAATGACACATTAAAATGAACCAACAGGAAAAGGAGCAGGTCAACGACAAAGTAAACAAAGGCCTCTGGAGAGTTTAAACAAATGATTTAAAGCTGCTCTAATCAATATTTTTATATTAAAAATTGATCAAATGCCTGCATTTAATGTGAAGAAGAAGAAACTTTACAGCTTTACATCTCGCAACTTTACTGGTTTGCTGTTTCAAGGTGCAGCAGGCAGGCACAGTTAGAGTCTATCTTGCATCTAAAAAGCCAGATATTTCCCTCAGCAGTTAATGGAGAGTAAAACAAAGCTAAAAGGAGAGTGAATATTGGACTAACATTACATTAATCAGGTTGCTCAGAAACACCTCATACTTCCTCTTAAGTGTGTAAATAGGCAACTGTTTGCTAACACGTTCACTATCGACTTTTATAAGGTGATAATGTGTCATATGTTGTATTCACGGTTTGTTTCCGCTGATCCCAAGTGGCAAAAAAAATCAGTTAGTGCAGGTTTCAGTCACAGCAGAAAGATGTAAACTGTAAATGTGGATGAGCGGAGCTGCTGACAGCCGTGTACCTCTGGGTCTGTGGACAGCGCTGCCCGGCTGGCTGCTTCCACCGGTAGACGGGTTACGTGGTGCTTTGGGTTCCTGGCTGAGACTGGGTTCGTCTCCTTCCGATTCGCTGCTGTCGTCGTCACCACCACCGCCGCTGTTGTGACTCTCACCGCCCTCTGTGAGATGAAGGAAAAGTGATTTTAAAGTGAAATTAACTACACATGCAACCTTCTTATGTAGTATTAGAACCTCGTCAGTTGCACAAATCATCTTTTGTCAGATTAGGACTCACCGATCTTCTCCTCACCACAGCAGTCAGGCACATCTGGCTCTACCGGCTCGGGAGCAGGGGTTTCTGGGACTTGGAGGAACTCCATTCTCCAGAACTACAAGAAAGGTTTTAATACAGTTAACTTAAGTCACATACAAATATAAAACATAACAGTAAAGTGATAAGAAATGATTCAACTATAACTCTGTTAAAGCAAATACAGACATGTCTTCACAAACACTTGTGTTCTCTGTACATCCTACCTCAATTCATTATTATAGATTATTGATTTTATCTTAAACTAAGATAAAATAAGACCATTATTAAATTTCTGCAGCGCTATTGATGACTTTTTCTTGTTGCCGATATGTTTCAGTTTTCCAGAAACAAATTCATATGATATGTGGTGAAACTGTGGAATACTTTACCTACTCAAATACGGAACTGTGCTGCATACAACATTTTTAAAATCAAACTTAAAATATGGTTTACCGAGATATGTACTCATCAATTATGTTTTTTCTTGTCTGATTGTAAGTTTAAGATTGTTAAGACAAAGAGTTGTGACACATTTTCTCCAGTTTTTTCCTCTTATTTTGATTGCAACTCCATTATGTATGAAGTGTTTTATACATTTGTCTATTTTTAGTTGTGTTGGGACGACAGGAGCAGATTAGCTGTTAAGCTAACTCTGGCACATTTACATTCATGTTGTTAAAAAGTCTATGTTGATTAATGTGCATTGTCCCCTTTAAATAAACAAAAATACAATTAAGTAAAATACTTTTATAAATACAGGAAGCAGCATATGGTATTGTAAGCATGATAACTTATTCTGTAAAATCAAAACAAGCGGATGGTTACCCTGACGACACCGTCGGAGTGTCCCGTGACGATGACGTTCTGAGTGTCCCACTCGTTCATCTCCGACACGCAGCAGCACAGGATCTGCTGGCTGCGGCCCGTGAAGGTGTTGGCGCTGGCGATCGGGCTGCCGTTAATGCTCCACACGTGGATGTAGGTGCCTGCACAGGACACGATATCCCCCTATACAAACACAGATACACACATATATTATGTCATTGAACAGCTTTTATCAGTTTTGACAGATATGAGGTTATTACGTTATGTTCCAACCCACCGTCAGTTCATTGATACACAGAGCAGAGACGGGCGCCCGGTGTCCCCTGAGCTGCGTGACGAAGGAAAGCTTGTTGAGGTCCCAGATGATGCAGGTTCGATCCCGCGAGCCGCTGACGACGATGTGGTACGCCGACGACGCCGTCAGACACGTTACAGCGTCTGTGTGGCCCAGTAAAGCCTAGAACACAACGTCAGGTACACAAATAATTAGATTGAATTTTCAACATTTTAACATCTTGGTTTGGAAGATTTTCACCTCTCGAGGGCTCGCTTATCAACCTTTGGAGAAAAATGAGAAACTTCACTGAAGGGTTAAAACAGAAAGCCCTGCTAGAGCCTCAAAATTGGCTCTGTAAAAACAGAAAGCCCTGGAGACGACCTTGTTGGTGCAATTTGGGACTAAGCACAGCACCATAATTGCTGAATTTATCAAACACTGACCTAGAACCTGAAAATAAATTAATTTAACCAGTTGAGGGCATTATCAGGTTTCTACAAAGTTTTTATGTGCACAGCCTTGTACCTTTGACTTTTAACAAAAGGTTAAATAAAAGCAGATATTTTATGTATGAAAGACCTCGTATCACATCTTTAGGAAGCACTTTGTGTGTTTACCTGTTTGAGGGTGAGAGACTTGGCCCTCTCTTTGGAGGTTCCTGTCTCCCACACGCAGATGGCGGTGCTGGTGCCACCAGTGATAACCAGTTTCAGGTTGGGACAGATGGCACAGAGGATCTGACCCCACTCTGACAGACATTCATACACCACCAACGCCTGAAACAAGAGCCAAGAGCCAAGACTGATTCTAACAAAACTGGTGTGTTTGAGCTCAGTCAGATAAAAAAAATCTAATGTTTACTATTAGCAGTTAACAGGAACAGTCTGGTATCTGAGAGACATGTAAATATTATATAGTGATTCTACTATGTATGACACTTAAACAGCAGTTATGTACCAATGAAGACACAAAGGGAATTTATGGAAGTGCTGCTGTTGTGCAAACTGAGGGTTCAGCATGGAAAGTGTATTTTTACTGAAGCACCAGCAGGGGGAAACATTGCCTTTAATATTCTTTAACTTTCATCAGTTTGAAGGTGAAATAAGCTGGAGACCTGCAGTACTCTGTTTCAATTAAGGAGTAGCATTAAAAAAAATCAAAACGCTGGACAGAACTGCTGATTCGATGCAAGTAATCCTGAACGAGGAGGTCAGCAAAATTAGTTTAAAAAAAAATAATAAAATAATACAGTGTGAGAAAATGTGGCTGTTAGACTGTTACAGACCTTATCAGATTCATAATTAGCCAGACGGCAGCTGAGATCGGCGTAGCCCCAGGCGAAGGTCTTGCTCCAAGTCGGGGGAACCAGAACTTTGTTTTGCTCCACAGCGAGGATGCCCTTGTCGGTGCAAACGATCTGGCCGACGGGCTCCTTCAGCTCTGGACAAGAGTAAAATACAACAGGGAAGAGGAGGATGTGAGTGCTGAAGGGGATTTACGCACCTTGTGGAATTGGTGCTGCACAGTTTTATGAGCAGAGAATGGTACTAACTCTGTCAGGGTGAGATAGAGTTTAACGTCCTGTGGGACACATGTTTCACAGAATGAAATGAATTCATTATACTTTATGGACATCAAGGTGTCCACCAAACAGCGTACAGTAATGAAGAGGTCTAAGAGTCTGTGTGTGAGTACAAACACTTTAATTTATATTTATACATACAGTACGTCTCAAACACTGGTTGAGAAAAGGGATATTGGTACTAAGGATGTCATTGTGTGTGTGTAAATGTACCTTTGACAGGTGCAAGAGAAGGTCTGAGATTGTCCAGATGATGGAAGAAGATCTTGTCGCTGTTGGAGCTCGGAGGAATGCACGCGATGTCGCCGTTAGCTTTACTGCGTACCCGTTTGGGAGGGTGGGGCTTCTTAAACAGCTGAAAAACACACACACACACACACATCAACTGTCAGTGATTTTAAGAGCGACACTTCAACATCTTCTAATAGCCAAATGATTGTAAGATCATTCTGTAACCAACCACTTTTTAGACATCATCTCTAGCAGCTCTGTGAGGCTGTAATGCTAGTTACACAACAGGAAACAAGCTGATTGGTGGATAGAAAATGGAGAGACGACACTGTCATTCTCAGATACCCACCACTAGCTGTGTTAGCCATGTTAGCGGCTAAAAACAGTGATTATTTATGTTTTAATAGAAGTAGTAGTGGTATTAGGAGCAACAGTAGCTGTAGTCTAAGTTGTAAATGTGATACTAACAGCAGTAGATGCAGTAATAAAGGTAAAGTAGCAGTTTTATATTATATTTTATATTAGCATTAGCAGCAGCAGTGAATAGCAGTGTTTGTAGCTTCTGCACTACCAGCAGTATTAATAGGATTACTAGTAGTAGTGGTAGATAAGTAGTAGTAGAGGAAGTAGTACTAGCAGTAGTACAGTAGCAATAGCTTCATGTGTACAGACGTTAGCCAGTGTCTGACCTGTTTGGGGATCTGTCCGAAGTTGTTGATGAAGCCGATGGTGGCTGTCTCCTTGAGCGGGTCGTTGATGTTGTAGATGTCCACCTGACCCTCGTAGAACAGGTGGTGGAAGACGTTGACTGCCTCCACGGCCGGCGGACCCTGCTGCTTGTAGCCAAAAATCAAGTCAATCCATTCGTGGAGGTGGGCTGATACGTAGTCGCACTCTAGCGCCTGGAGGAAGGGCGGGAAGACAAAACAGTATTTAACTTTATCTTGATTTCGCTTCACACTTAAATTGCAACATGTGTGTTAACTTTCGTACCTCTCTGTGGACTCTGATGAACTCCCGGGGGTCACCCTTGGCCCAAGGAGGCAGGATCACATCACCCAGCTTTGTGCCGTTCTGCTTGGCACCTGTTATATTAAACAACAGAGGGCAGACACGACATAAATATTCATATTCTTCATATTTATCTCAGTCAGTTTGGCTGTAACTGTCCACGCTTCCTCGTACTGACCCAGGTCGAAGTTGTTGGAGTTGAGCAAGAATTCTGGCAGATAGAAGAACTCGGGGATGAGCTCTTTGACATCTGCCATGTTGTGCTTGGAGGCGGAGAGCCAGGCTTCACGCACACTGTGGAACATCCTGTCAGCCAGGTCAAAGTGACCTCCCTGGAAAGAACACACAAAAATACAGTTTGAAGAATAACTTGAAAGTCTAGACACTTGAGAGCATCAGCAGGTTGCAGTCTTTTTTTTTTTTTTTGTAAATACTACTAAAAAGCAAATCTTTTCTTTATCAAAAGCAAAACAACTTTACTTCAGAGAGAAAGAAACACCCAATAACTTCACATTAGTTTGTTTATCTCCATAAAATCTGGTTCCATTTTCGCCTGCAATTGGTCTGAAAACAATTACCCAATCCTGTTAATGTTTTCCAGATGTAAAACTAATATTTCCTGGTTAAAAACATTTATTAATCTGCACTTTATATCAGAACAACTTTTTTTTTTGCCTGAGTTGTCTGGGACATTTCAGAAAGTTCATGAATAGTTGGGAAACTCAGAAGAGATCGAACCTGAAGTCTGAGGAAAATCTGTGTAAAGGGCTCCATCCGGACCAGATAAGAAGCTACTATCATGGCTGATGAGTAGTGGGTGCCGTAGTGGTAGGCTGGGGTTTCACCTAGTGGGACGGAGAACAGAGCATTCATACAAACACATACAGATAGTAGATGAAAACACAGCGTTGGTACATGCAGGGAGTTCTGAACAAGAGAACAACAGCAGTGATATAAGATAAGAACAACCACAGAAAAACAACAAGGAGGTCTTAGTTGAAACTTTTTGTGGGGGATTTTAAATCTAAAAATGACATTTATGTTGGGAAATTTGTAAACCAACCAAAGAACAATGAGCGTTTGATATAAAGTCGGTCTGGTTTTCTGCTTTCAGATTTTCATGTGACATTTTTTCTGCTTTGGGATAAAAGTTAGCTGGTTCCAGTTTCTTACTTTGCATTTTATTCTGTTATCATATAAATATTATTATCTCCAGTCTCACCATTGGGGTCCTCCCAGTCCTTGTACCTCTTCTTGTACTGGGTTAGTCTGTCGTCAGTCTGAGCTCCCATTGGCTTGGCGAGGTTACGAAACGTCTTGGGGTTGTTCAGGTCCAGCTCCTGGTTATTGAACGCCATGCAAACATCACCAACGTTACCACAACAGGATTAATTTGAATACACCAACTTTTATTTAAGATGAACCCTGTTAACTGCTACTAATGTTGTCCCAAAGTTCACCTCTGAGTCAAAGTCGGCCAGGATCCAGGGAAAGACCGGGTACTGCATCAAGTCGTTGTAGGAACGTCCGGCTAACGTGTTCAGATGCATCAGGTACTGGAAGTTACTGATCTCTCCTCGCTGGAAAACAGATCAAACACACACATATCAGTGAGGTTTAGATTTGGAGAATCATATATAAATGATGTTGCTGAACTGAACAGGAGGATCAAACCAATGAGTCCAGGTTCCTACCTCCCATCTCTGAGTGACTGACTTCTCACCAACCAGCGTACTGAGGAGTCCAGATCTGACAGATACCAGGACAGAGGAGATGTTTAGTTAGAACAGCTCAGTAGTCCTCTGTTTTTCACTAATTACTACAAATTTAGGAAAATGCATGTAACACATAGATTAAAAACAAATTAATTAATATGAATATGTATCCACACGTTCAATAAATCATCTCACAACCTCCAAAAATGGTCATAAAGTTTGCTGAGAGCCGGTGGAATTAAAACTTGATGAAGAGGAAAGAGTGGAGGAAGTCTTACCCTTGTTCGACGCTGGTGTTGGGTCTCTGGCCTGAGACGGACTCTGAGCTGTCAGCCAGTGAAGGCACCACCGCTAAGAACCTGCAGGAATAAACAAGGACAATTCAAAAATTACTTTTCTTAAACCCACTGCAGTCTGACTTTAACACGGTCCGTACACCAACGTATCCTGATAAAAAAAAATACAATGCAGGTTTTATAGTGACTGATTCAAAAGCAGAAATATTGTGGTGACAAGACATTTTATGAGAGGCTTACAATGTCCCCCTGTGAGGATTTTATTTTAATATCACGCAGCTGTAACCTTGTAAAATAATTTCTTTCCACAAATACCCTGAATCCCAAATAACCAGCCTGAATCACTGCTGCTGATCATTTATTTCTGAACGGTTTGCAGTATGTTTTAACATAAATATACGGCATCTAAAGTCAATTATCATCCATTAGAGAGCAAAACCTTTTATCAAGAGATTGTTTAAACTATTCCAGGTTCAGCTCATGTACTGTTTCTCTGTCTGTGTTCGATACCTTTGGTAAACTTTGTTGCGGACTCCTTTCTGGAAGGCCAACAAGTAGTTCCTCCCGTCTGCTGAGAAGACCTCCACTGCCATGGGCTAAAAGGTGACAACACACAGGTTTCATACCAAATGCAACATTTAGAATTACATGTCTAAAGTGTGTATATATATGGTTCATGAGTGCCTGAACATGTGTGTGATATGTGCATGCTGACCTGCAGCAGGTAGCGTCTCTTGTGCACTTCCTTGATGTCTTCGTAGGCGAAGATGCTGCAGGTTCTCTTCAGCTGGCTCTGACCTTGTCTTGCTCCTCTAGGGATGATGGCCTCATGCAAACTGGACAAAGACAAAAAAAAAAAAACAGTCAGTGAGACATTTATGAACTGTCACTTCAGTTCTGCATTAAACTCTACCTAAAAAGGACTTTATGTACAAAAGGATTTCATTCCTGATACTTGACTCTGAAGCAAGTCTGTGATCTGAAATTGCTTTTCCTTTGCTGTACTGTGTTGTCTTTCAGGTAATGTAAGTTCTGCAAGGCTGAACGTGTGATACAAAATAAATTGAAAATACACTGGAACATTTCCCTGTTATAATATATTTTGCTGCCCCTCCCCCAAAAGAATTTAACAAATATAAATATACAGCTAAAAACCTTGATATTTCACTCAGTTAAAAATAACCAGTGTCAAGGTCAGGTACTCCAGTAATAATATCAAAAAAGAATTTAAAAAAATCTAAATAAATTAAACTAATTACGGAAAATACTGATGCTTATTTTTTATATTTAATTAATTAATGTACCGTTTTTTTTTATTATTTTGATTATTTATTTACAATATAAGCACTAAAAAAAAAAATCACCAGTGTCTAAAGTGCTGGCCAAAAGACAGTTACATACCTCTCTATAATAGAGTTATATAATTAATAAACTACCAAAATGGTCATCAGTTTAGGGATGCAACTAATTAATTATCGATTAATCTGACTATTATTTTCTTGGTTAATTGTTTTGTCCATAAAATGTCTGAAAATTGAAAAATGCTTGTTGTAATTTCGAAGGTTTTTAAATGTTTTGTTTTGTCTGAACAGACACTCAGTTTACTGTCACGTATGACACATAAAAGTTTTGAATCTTCACATTTTAGAAGCTGAAACCAGCAAATATTTGACATTTTTCCTGTTTTCCATTACTGGTGTAATTGCTGCAGCTCTACATTAGTTTAGTTTTCTGTTGATCCACTAATCAATTAATTGTTTCAGCTCTAGAGAAGGTAAAAACACAGAAACAACTGAGAGGAAACACAATTAAAACTCCGGGAGATAGCTGTCGGCAGCTGTCAAATTACGTCTCTAAAGATAACAGACAGAACATGTTCCCTAAATAGATAAATAGGTAATACAGTATCTCCGCTGACTTTCACAACGCATGCTCTTTCAACAGCATTACATCATCCGAGCAGCAGAAAACTCCCACTGCAGCGTCCTGAGGAATGATGTCATCTTTTATTCAGTGAGAGGAAAGTACAGTAACCGTGTCATCCGTCAGCCGCGGCGGGTAACGGGTTAATTATGCAGGTGTCCGAACCTTGAAGCAAAGTGACAGAGTACAGAAGCGTGAACCTACTTGGAGGGCAGCGTATCGATGTCCCTGATCTCCCTGGAGACGGTCATGGTGTAGCCGTCGATGACGTAGAAGTGCTCCTTCCCGAACAGCAGCAGACCCTCGCTGGTGTCCAGGCCCTGCACCCTGGCGCAGCGGTACATGTGCTGAATCTGGAATAGAGAGAAGAAGTGATTACTTAAAGTTTAGAGAAAAAAAAAAGTAGTTTTTTTTGTGATGAAAAGTCACAAGCTCAAATTCCTCCAGGCGAAAATCTGGAGAGAAAAAAAGTAAACGAGTAGGGAAATGTGCTTCCCCCCCCCGAACTCAGTAACTGGTGGTGAAACGGCCTCGAGCAAAAAACACTTAATCTCCCGGTGCTGCAGCTGAGCTGTTCAGAGGCCACCAGACAGACTGCAGCAGAGCTTGATTTAAAGGTCTGTGTGCCTGGGTAGCTTTTTTTTTTTTTAATAAATCGGACAATGCAGGGAATAAACTTCACTGAGTAACTGAAGTTTAGTGCAACAGTCTATTGGTCGATAAAATGCAGATCTCAAAAGCATGTTTAGTTTATTACCAAGTCAAGTTCTGTCAAAATCATAAAGTTCATTCATGATCCATCGTGAGATTAAGTATGTAAAAAGATTTTTCTTTACTGTATAACCTGAAGCCATGTGATGGTTTTCTAAAAGCCTCCCTTTAAGGCAACTGGTGTGTTTTCCTTAAAATAAGACATATATAATTTTTATCTTCATGAGCAGGACAGTTTTTAATGAAACATGTTAACAAAGCTAATTTTCACCTAATTCTTTCCCAATTTTTGGTCACTTGGGGCAGCTGTAACACTGTAGAGCTTCAACTAACAACTATTTTCATGATCGATTAATCTGACGATCATTTTACCCATTAACTGATTAAATTTATGGCCGATAAAATGTCAGAAAGCTGTGAAAAAAGGTCATCACAACTTCCTAAAGCCTAAGGTCATATCATCATGTGTCTAGTTTAGCCTGACCAACAGTCTAAAACCCCCAAAGATATTCAGTTAATTATAATATAAGACAAGCAAAAGCAGCAAATCTTCCCATTTGAGAAGCTGGAAAGATTAAAAGTTTGGCATGTTTGCCACCAATGTTCACCAGCTAGTTGTTAACATCGTCCATCTGCTGTTTAACGCTGCTGAAAACAGCTGCCTGCCCTGTTTCTGATAAACGATAAACGATGTACATATGAGCGGTGAGACTGAACCTGAACAGTAACGTTGTGGGCTGCAAAACCAAAACAATGAGCTGAAAGATGCTAAAACGCTCTGCAGGGCATTAAGAGCAACCGCTTTCACAAACTAGACGTAGTACTGAGATTCATTGTTAATACAAAAAATTATATATATATTATAGCTACTTTAAGGAAAAATTAAAGCACCTACTGTATGTTTTTTGTGTCTGTCAATGTTAATGACTACTGTGTTACTGCTTGTGCATTGCAATAAGAAAACTAGAAAAATAAAGAAAATTAGATACTGATAAAATTCAATCTACTGTGATCTACTGCATAAAGCACTTCCAACAGCTTCCAGCTCCTCGCTCTTTTAAATATAACAGTAGGCAACATTATGATTATCATAAACGTTTAATCCTCCTGTCATGTTCCCGTGTCTCTTCCTGACCTTCTCTCCCTCCTCCAGGAGGCGCAGCAGTGATGTGTTGTCAGTCCTCTGCTCCTCCTCCGGTCCTCCCGACTCCAGCAGCTGCTCCTGGAGCTGCTCCTGACTGTCCTCGTCCGCCCCGTCCGCTGTGGACCGAGACCTCTTCAGAGGAGCCTTCACCAGGCCTGAGGAGAAGAGCGCAGCAACATGTTAGAGACGGGTTTCAGGTGAAGGAGCACGAACCTCTGGCGGCCATGTTTGACGTCCTCAGATAACGGGTAAAACTGGCTTTGAACATATCAAAATGTAGCCCTGTGTAATTTCAACAAAAGCAAATTAATTTTGTACTTTTACATGTAAACTTATGACCCATCCCCAAGAGGAACTGCTCGGAGAAAGAAATCAGCTTGTGCTTTCAGAAAAACCTTTAGAAGTTGCAACGAATTCACATAGAAGACGATATGTCTCTTCCCCGCCGTTGCCTCCATACCTTTGACTCTTGCGATGGTGTCCTCTCCGTGCTCGGGCTCATGCTGTGTGGTTTCCCCCTCTGTGGTGTGCTCCACAGAGTGCTGGTACATGCCGGGGTTTCCAGACAGCAGACGCATGTAGTACTCCTTGCTGTCGTAGCTGATGGCGCGCCGGTAACGCAGAGGCTTCTGGAGACGGAAGAAGACAAAGAAATGAGGGTCCTGTAGCTTAAATATCAGTTAGAACTGAGTCCATCCCAAAAAGGAATTGCTTGTGCTTCATTATCATTTTTATTTTTTAATTCTATTAAAACTTTGTATTATTACAAGGAGACACCATTTTGACTTTTAAAGTAGAAGGATTGGAGAGGAACCACCCACAAAAACAAATATGTGCAATCAGTTACATGCAGAAGACATTACTGAACAGCAAGTTAGTTTTATTACCATTATATTGTGACCTACATACTGTAGATGTTGGTCTAAACTTACAGAAAACCAATGACAGCTGATGTTCTGAAATTATCTGTAATTATCACCAGCGTCATCTCTAACATGAACAACCTGGTGAAAGTTCATTTTCTGTTGTACAGTAGCTAGGATGCTATTTTTTCTTGGCATTCACACTATGTATTTTATTTTTTAGTATATTTTAGGAGATTTATTACCGGCTGGAGAATAATTTCAGAGACACACAGCAAAATATGAGTACAAGGCCAGCTGAACATAAACAAGATCACATGCATAAATGTAATTAATTAAAAACACAACATTAGAAGTTCCCTTTTTCCCTGAATTTAACAAAATTTCCTTCTTTTTTCAACCTGGAAAGACACGTAACACACGGTGAGTTTACTACTCCACAGCAAATATAGAAGTCCATGTTTTGTTGCTGAAAATGCAAGATGAAGCATCCAAACTGAATCACACGGGGAAGAAAACTGCTGCAACGACACTGACAAACAGGATTTAGAGAGACGTTCAACTGTCTGCTGGTTTATGTCGTTCATATTTCTCTTTCAGCACTATTGTTACTATCATGCAGTCACACCAGGCATCAATGAGAACTCCACTATCTTTTTTTTTTCCCATGTGGACTTGCAGGCAGGTACCTGTAAACAGTCAAGACCCCAGACAAGGGGTGAGGCTACCAGGGGCACCAGAGGGGGGCAGGGGGGCTGGAGAAGGTAAAGAGAGGGAGGATGAGACTCTTTGAACCTCATAAGGGAATTATTCCTTCTTATTTGCTCTGTAAAGCCGCTATTTATTTTATTTAACGTAATCTTTATTTAATCAGGCAGTCTGATTGAGATGGAGATCTCTTTTCCCAGAGAGACCTGATTATAATTATAATAATAATGTCACATCTAATAATGTTTATTATTAAACCACCAGACTGTAATGAGTCAGTACAGAAGAAAACAACAATACTTTTTATTTGTACTTAAATAATTATTCAGAATATACAATCAGTGTTTTACCAATCCACAAAATATATGCATTTTCTTAAAATCTTTATTTTTTTGTTGCTCTGCCAAAATGAGAACAAACTGAAGGATTATTATGAAGGTGGATGTGTTAAATCTGGAATTACAGTATCTTATTCTGTTCTTTTTAAAAGGCACCAATTCATGCACACTGATTCAGGCACACTGATTCATGTCATATTATCAAGTTCCCTCCCTATAAAAACCTCCTTTCATTTCAGATTAGCTACATATCAGTCTGACTGCTCCATTTCAATAATAATGACATTAAACTACATAACCTTAGTATAAAACACATTTTTCTAATTGAAGAAATTAATCAAAGGGAGGAAAGACACTGCCAGATCAATCTGACGTGACAAGATTATATGATTCACTAAATATTTTACTAATTTTCCGGCAGCGTTTAACATAGTTAAATAAAAACAAATTTACTGAAACAAAAGATCAAACAGGAATTCTTGGATCAAACTACTGCTGCTGTAGTTACCTCGAGCGAGACGCTAAAGCCTCAAACTGCTCGGCTGAAATACTAAGAGGCTGCAAGAACAAGACTGGTAATGGTATTCAACTGCAAGGCACAAGTGTATGACTTTGTCCAAGACCCTGCAAGTGGTCCCCAGGCATGTTTAAATTACGTATTATAATGAGGCCTCGAGGACTTTGGACTTAATTATTCTGGCTCATTTTAAAGGGTCATGAGCCAGAAATTTCTCCCTGGAAGGGAACTCTCGATTGTTCTTCTACAAGCTTTTGACTGATGTATGGAGGGTTTATGGGGATCATTTATGGGGTTTATTTTATGTGCAGAACATCAGAAAAATGTTTAAAAAGTTAAGAAATTTAAACTGAGTTTCCACGTGAAGCCGACATCGATACAGATCCTCCTTGTGAGCTACCTCCGCTGTGTGTTTTCCTGACCTGAAAATCAAACATGGCGGAGTAGAGAAAGGAAGCCTTTGGCAAACAAGCGGAGGAGGAAACAAAGCAAACAAAGCTAAATGTGTCTCGGCGGTGCCAGGAAAACCGAGCCGCCGGCTGTCGGTGTCGCTTCCTCACATGACGGCGACGAGCTCCAACACCATGAGCTGTTCTGACGAGTTCAACAGACCGCAGGGTGATCGGTGGTTGTTTTTACGGACAAAATGGAGACAATCGTTTCATTTTTTGCGGTAATATTGCTGGTGTTTGTGCCAGAATATTCACTGACCTGCTTTTATATGTTAATTTTGATTTAAGAATTGCTTTCAACCTGTTTCAACTGCTTTAATATATTTTTCTAACATCATACATGATCATGAATATTACAACCTCTACTTTTAAAATACTGTAACAGTAATTCTTGCACTATTTCTTGGATTTAATGGTCACTAATTAGCTGCTAGAAAAGAGCGAAATGTCTAAAATTTATATAAAGTGTTCCTGGATAGTTACAAATACTTAATCAATTGGAGAAACAGAGATGATAATGGAAAAGTAAGACCATTTCATTGTATATCACTAAAAGTAAAGCAATCCAGGGTGACTGCAGAGGATCATGGGAACATAGTAATACCTGTGCAGAGTTGGTGTTTGTCTCCATCTCAGGGATGTACGGGTAGTGGATGTAAAACATGTCGTTGCGGACCATCTTCTTCCTCATCCTGCAGGGCCCCTCCGTCATCTCCAGCACAAACTTGTCCAGGTGGGAGCCGATGGGTGGGCCCCAGAGGCCTCGTTCTCTCAGCAGCTCGTACTCGATGGACGCCCACTCCTCAGTCACGTACTTGAGGGCGTTCTGCTGCCGCTGGGAGACAAGAGAGAGGGGGTGGATGAAGTTAAAACGGCGAGTCGAAAACAGCGATCTGTCACTTTAGAAACGCTGTTTTAAATGAATACATGCTGCTACGCTAGCCTGTGATATTGTATCTGCAATGTGTTCGGGTTTTATTGTCCCGCAGTCCTGACCGCACCGTTATGTAACAGCCTGTTGTTTTGTCCTGCAGCTGCTTTGTCGGTGTAGCTGCGCTGTAATAAATCATCTCCAATAAACCAGCGTGAGTTCTTTGTGCACCCACTGTGTTTGGAAAATTAAAAAGAAAGAAAGATGGGAGTGCGGTACCTCTTGATATTCTTTATACTGCATGGCTACCAGGTCTCGGACGACAGCGATGTGTGTGAACATCCACTGGAAGGTCTCCTGTTGGTTAGAAAGACAAGAATATAATCCAACAAAGCTGCTTAACACACAACTATTACTACTATCTGTTACAGCCAAACAGTGAGTTGTGTGTGTGTGTACCTGAGCAGAGAGGCTGTTCTTGTTCAGGCTGTTCTCCTTCTTGTTGCGCCGGACGCCCGTAAGCTTAGAGAGACCGAAGCCGCTGCTGACCCTGGACAGTTTGGACTGGGTCGCCGGTGCCACCGCCTCGCCCCGACTGATACACTTCTTCTCATGAACTGACCATGAAAGAAGAGATAGTAGATTATTTATATTTATAACACTAAGCTACTGTACTACAAACACTACAAAACACTTGTAACTGCCTTAATTTGGCATTTGAATGACTGATGACAACAATTTCTGGGTTAAAATGATTTTTTAAAGGAATTTAAAAGTGGTGGTTCACAAAAATTATGAAAAACATGCTCACTTCCTTTAAGTCACTTCTATATTTTTGCTTTAGCCAGGTTTTGGGATCTGTCTCTGAGCTTTCTGCATCCATCACAATATATTGGAGGTGGATGCAATTTCGGTTATGGTGCCCAAAACATTTATTTTCTGTGCTCTGGGTAATTCACAGACTTCACAGTGAGCAGTTTTCATTATAAACTATTTTCTATCAAAGAAAGAGTATTTGGAATATAGGAAACTCTTTCAGTACTTCACCAGATTTTGCAGATTTAGAGAAACTTTTAACAATCTCTGGTTACTCGCCAAAGAGTCTGAGTCTAACGTAGTATGTAGTAATCACCGCTCTGCTTACATCAGCTAAATTACAAACCTGATGAAGTGAAATAAAGAGAGAGAGAGCCAGCAGGAAAAAAAGAGCAGATCAGCAGTATTTTTGCCCTATTGGCAGGACTCCCAGATTACAATATTTCCTTTGCAAAAGAAACACGAGGAGCCCCCCAGAATATTTGGTCAAGTTACGTAATGACTAAATACGCCACAAACACTCACTCCTGTAGAGTAAAGGACACAACAAATCCAACGCAGGCAGAGACAAGGACATGTGTATAGTTAGTGGTTATATATCTGTTCCTCACCCAGGTGGTTCTGCCAGCTCTTGAGGGCCGGCTCCTCCAGGGCGGGCCGGGCGGTGGCGATGTCCACATGTCCTCTGTCGTTGCAGGGAAGGGACACTTTGAAGATGTCCTCCAGCATCTGGCGTTTGCTGTGCATCAGCTCCGTCCACACGCGGTTCACCGCTTTCAGCAGCAGCTGCCGCCCTGCAGAGCAACAATCATCACTTTTAAATAACAACTCATGGCCGATTGCCGATACTGATATATGCACATATTTTTTCCCAGCTGGCTGAGGAGACTATTATTCATGCAAGCTCAGATTGTACTAAGTATGATCAAGAAAGACAATATGTGAAGGAGGAACTCAGGAAGACTGGAGTTCAGGAGTTCAGCATTAAAACTTTAATGAACCTGCCAAGTTGGTGGAGCAGCAGAGTTTTCATTGAGTTTATTAGACAGACAGGATTAATGTGTAGGATTTAATCTCTGGTCCACACTCAGGAGCAGAAAGTGGCGGTGATGCACCTAATACGCTGGTTGCCAACTGCCGTTATAATTTTTTTTTTCCAAACAGAGTGGTACATCCTGTCAGCTGAGGTGTTTCCTATCTGTGCAGCTCCTCCACGGATTGTTTCACCCTGACGGTCCTGGTGTTTCCTCCACAGGCTCCACTTCACTCAAGCTGACCGTCAGACCCACTGCTTCTTCCCATTTTAACCTGAATAACAAACCGGGGCTCAGTGCTCTGCTTGGACCCACGCGGAGAGCCAGGGCTAACGTTAGCGGTCATGCTGCTGCTAACGCTCCGCAGGTTAAAGTGGGAAGAAGCAGCTGGTCTGACGGGCAGCTTGAGTGAAGTAGAGCCTGCAGAGGAAACACTGGGACCCGTCAGGGTGAACAGTCATTTCGGGCCGATGCCCATATTTAATTTTAGAGCTTATATCGGCCATTACCGATGACGTGCCGATAATATCGTGCATCCCTAGTGAACAGTCTTGTACGGCTATAACCGTGTAGGTGTAGAAACATTTGTAAAACTTGATATTAACTGACTTCAAAACACAAATTCATTACATTCTTTTTCCTCCCAGTTTGTTAAACACCTCATGTGCTTTTAGTAAGTGTTAAAATCCTGTAACTTTCTCTGGATTAAACAATGTTTTAGTCTGATTTTTTTTTTGTCATTTCAAACATATATCCCCTCATATCAAGGGAGAGTTATATAAAAATACAAATAAAATGAAACATTCTCCATCCAACTCCAGTAAAAAATATTGGAGAAAATAACCAAAGACTGTTTTTTTTGACTCAGGCATTTGAATATTTTTTTGAATGTCTTTATTTTTAACAAATCAAAACATTTTCAATTCCTGCAACACCACAAACATGAAAACACACATCAGGGTTAAATAGCTTTATGAGACCCACATATACACGTAACAATGTCTCACCCTCGCTGACATCGTGGCTGTGTGTGGAGTCGGATTCGTTCTCCGTGGGCATCATGACATGCCAGGTTGTCATCCTGGCCTCCGCCTCCAGACCGAATCCTTCTACGCTACTGCGGAGACAAAAACACACACACACACACACGGCGGCTCAGTACAAACCTGCACAACGTAGACACCTGAGGGGACGCCACGCGGGGAGAGTTAGGATTGTTTGGCTTCTCTGCAGCGGATAAGTCGGCTTCTCTGAAGTCGTACAGCGGGTCGCGTTAAAGCATATTGTGTTCCCAGCTTGGGAGGAAACTCAGTGTCTCCCCACCTGCTGCAGTTTTGGAAACTATCAGTATTTCTGGCACGACGTACACGAGCACACACAAAACAAAACATACTAACCATGATCACAATTTACTAACAACACAGAATGAGTCATGAAATAAATGAGAAATTAAACCTCATTATACAGCATTTAAAACATGACTGGATCTCATACATTTGAAAAAAAAAAGAAATGCTGATGATTAGTGTCTTTATAATCATGTTTACACGTCCGTCGCCTCGTCCTCCACACTGAGCGTACGTGCACAGAAGCCGTGAGTCAGGGGCTGGTTGTGAATCATGTGTTCAACCAAATGCACCATTTAAACAGCTTTTTCTCTGACATAACGACAAGAACAAAAGCTTCAGAAATCATGTTGCTCATTTAGTTCTTTCGATGATACAATATGTTGATGACACAGACATAAAGTCACTAGGACGTCTTTGTAAAGAAGCTGTTTTTAACATCTTTCTCTGGTGCGAACATGCAGAAATTGCAGCTTTACAGTGAGAATATCTAGTTCTTGGATTTCTTCAAACTGTAAAACTAGAGAACGATGTCTGATGGGCAAGAGGGTGTTTTTTTATTTTTTATCAACTGTACTGTCATTACACTGTACTTGAACCTCCCCGTGTGTCTCAGCGTTCATCTCCTTTCAGAGCAAGTTGCGTAATTATTTATGAAGTTGCACAAAATATGTAAACCTCTTCAACACATATCTGCAAAAGACAGTCATCTAAGGTTAAAAGTTTAAACTGGAATTATTTAATTAAACCAAAACCAACAATAATTTTAATCCAGCTGACATGTAAAGTCTATGTACAGTAGCCACAGCCTGATATCACTAGTGCCTCTATGCTGTCCAAAAAACATAATGTTGAATTTGAGTAACATATTCCTTCATTATGTTGAACTTGCCAAGTGCAGTTTATTCCTCTCAGCTTGTCAAAACTAGCAAAGCAATGTAAACCCAGACATGATGTCTGCCCAATGCTTGAGCGTTTGAAAATGAAAGTAAATGCAGTCACAGAGTTGTTTCAGAATAAAATACATCAGCAGTGTTGATTCCAATGAAGGTCACCTGGTGTAACAGTTATATTGATCTATGAAGCTGGTTTGTTGGTATTTCATAAATCTTTTATATATAAACTAGAAATACTGCCTCATGGTTGTATATCTCCACCAACCAGTCAAGTTACAGTTTACATCCATGTCTGTCCAGACTCATATAATATTTGTAGTGAAGACTTTGAAGAAATTTAATATTTTTACTTGCATGTGTTCACAGGCCAATAAAGCTGATTCTGTTGTCGCCATGACAGTAGACGATGCTTCGGATATGGATGTTGCTGCAAAGAAGCTACAAATTCTAAAGCGCGGATGCTTCACGCACATCTTCAACCCGGCAGCACAGAAGATCTTTACAATCACCACAGTTTCAAGGTGGGCGACCAAAATTAGTGTCACCGATTCAGTTTCCGACCAAATGTGAAATATGGTCCCAATCTCTCCTTCTGTTCCTGAGCTATGGTGCTGAATAACGGCCAGAGAAGTGTTTTTTGCAGATTATTATGACATCACAGTAAAGTTGACCTTTTGGATATAAAATGTCATCACTTCATCATTTTATCCTATTAGACATTTGTACGAGATTTTGTCATAATTAGCGTACGAATTCTTGAGTTACGGCCAAAAACGTGTTTTGTGAGGTCACAGTGACCTTGACCTTTGACCACCAAAATCTAATCAGTTCATCCTTGAATCCAAGTGGACGTTTGTGTCAAATTTGAACAAACTCCCTCAAAGCGTTCCGAGAGATATCACGTTCACGAGAAGGGGACGGACAGAGCGGACGGACAACATGAAAACATAATGCCTCCGGCCACAGCTGTCGCCGGCACGGAGGCATAAAAATAGGTTGAGTCCTCTGGTGTGGAAGCATAATCTATATCAGATTACACAAACAATACTTCTTAGCAAGATAAATTCATTTGAGTTATTGTTGATAATAATAAAAAGATAAAATAACAGCAGCCTTATCCTTTAAAACTACTATCCTACCTGCTAACATCTACAGCCCCGTCTCCACCTTGGTCTCATGCCAACTTACCTCCCGCTGTGCAGGCAGATGAAGCAGTGAGCCAGGCAGGCCACAAAGTCCTGGTCGTGGTTGCCCGGCCCGAGCACCAGGTTGCGGTTGACAGTCAGGACCCGCAGGGCGTCCAGCAAGGCCACCTGCTGAGCCACCGTCTTGTGGGGTCGACAGAGCTGGTAGAGCACCGTCCGGTTCAGACAGTGGTAGATGGTGTCGAGAGAAAGTCCCTGTGAACGCCTCTTAGACTGGAGGAAACAGAGGCAGAGAAACATACAGTTAACAGAAAAGAGCGTGTGGCTGTCACACCGTAGTGGTCTGGATACGGATAAAGCTTTGGAAATACTTCAGCAGAAAGAAGATTTGTTTGAGTAACCTCGGCTCAACCCCGGTTTAAGTCGTCTGAGGGTTGTGAATGTAGCTTTGTTACTCTACTGTTGTTGTTTTAGTGTCTGAGCAGAGAACTGCAAATGTACAAATAAAACTTTTACGTGTTACTTGTAAAGACGAGTTTAGAGTCGATGTTCTGTTCCTTCTATAATATATTCTGCACTGTTTGCACACCCGAGAGGAGGAGGAAAGGTCAAGTTTTCAGATTCGAGCTGCTGGAAGTTGCAGTAGCTACTTGCTTGATTAGTCTGCATGCAAATACAGACTAAAAGCACAATTAATATATGAGAAACAAACAACAAAACCTGTTCATTTGACATCTCAGTTTGTTCAGGAAATGGTTAAAGTGGTACACTGCAGGTACAAATGGACTGTGTGGTTATATTTAGTCATTTGAAAAAAAAAAAAAACATTCATATTCCTACTACTGTATGCCTCAGCGTTAAGTACATGGCTATCTAAATCACTTATCACAGCAGGCTATTTCCAAGACACAATCACTTATTATGGTTTGAAAAAGTAATTTCAGTGCATAATCTCCTAATCTTCTCATTTGTACAGTGGTGTGTAGAGAGGGTATTGCATGAAAAGCAGAACAGTCCACACACACACACACACACACACACACACGCCTCTTTACTAGCGAGTTAAAACAGAAATGACCAATTATTTATGAAATGATTTCTGAACGCTGAAAAAAAAAAAAAAGAACAGAATACTTTTATACTTTTATGAAAGAACAGCTAACCCAATAATCTTACTTAATCTTACTGCCTCACAGAAGGACTGTTTTCTTTCTCCGTCCATTGCAGGCGCCGTCTGTCTGCCTCAGGCTGCTTCAGAGAAAACCTCCCGCTCTTATAATTCATGCTGCTTATACGAAGCGCCGGCTGAATGCTGGTGCATTACGCTGTGTGTGACTGTTATTTGTTTGTTGACTATAATTTGACTCTGGTACACTGCCAAACATCATCTATAAGTCTATTTAAGATGATGCCTGCTGCAACGTTTTGCAGGCAGATACACACTGGAGGTGGACGATGCCTTGCAGAGACGTAGGAAATTCCAACTTCTGTCAAAAAGCAGCCCTTCAACTCATTATTATTGGAAGCTTCAGCAAAATATTCCTAAAGACTAAGGTTTCTAAGCATTACTTCTATAATTAAAATTGTTCATTTTCAGCACAGCGTCACCATAAATCTAACACTGTGATTACAGTGAACATTCGATGCTAACTGGCTTGCTAACACTGACATTACTCAACATTAACTAAGCTGAGAGATGAAAGTGTGCAGAGGTTGTCAGTATGATCTAAGATGTTATTTCTTAAGTGATGTCTTCACCAGTGAAATATGATTTTATAAACATTTTGATACATACAAATCTTGTTTACTACATCGATTCGTTCTGGACCATAATGAAGTGATGGAGATGATTTTTTTTTTGTACCTGTCCTATGAGCTGCACGATGAAGTCCACCACCAGCTTTGAGTCCTTATTGAACATGCCCTGCCACAGCTTGTCCACCACCCGCTGAGTGAAGTAGAAGACGTTGTTGACCAGGATCTGGTAGCTGCCGCCGCTGCTGAGCGGCAAAGAGGCGTCTTCACCTGGACGGAGATGAGCAGCGAGAGAGAAGGTTACATAATATTCTGGACCATTGATGATGTTTCCTTTTGATGGATTTATCCTGAATGTCACATTGAAGATTGTTTTAAATGTTACAGTAGAATCACATAAACAAACAAAAGAGAAGAAATATCATATTTCCTCAAATAAAAGATGGTAGTCGATTAAAAGCCTGGTCTCTGATAATGGCCTGGGGTGTGGTTGACACGAATACATAAAGGCCGGCCCCGAAAAAAGGCCAGGGAAAAAACAAGGATGGATAAACTCCTGGTGCTTGTTATATAATGTGCACGCCAGTTAAGCATAAATAGTAACCTGGATGTAACTCCAGTTCTATGAGTACATGTGTAGCCAACCATCACAGAGAGGAGACGTGATATCGTTTAAATATGGGGACAGATTTAAGCACATATTTTAATAATAATGGCGGCAGCAACACAACATGAGCATGGGTAACCAGGGTAACTTGACTAAACCGGTGAGCATACATCCAGGAGCGTGCTACCTGCATGCTAAAGCTAAATGGTGTAGTGCCAAAACATGAGGGGTGGAAAGAGTCAGTGGATTATCGGTAATGCAGTAACAAAAATTTAACAGAGAAAACAGAAGCAGAGCAGAAAACAAGGAGGCTTCGTACTGAAATATGAGCAAATATACTTATCAAACAGAGAGAATTAGAAATAAAGCTCCCTCTCTAATATCAGCCTGCTTCCATTAAAGGCCTGGTACCCTCTGCAGTCGAGGTAAATGACCACTATTAGAGGAAATACGGTATAACTACGGATTTTGGAGACTGAGTGGTGCAACAGTATTATGAGAAGTGAATTTCCCTATATGGAAAGAATCCTATGTCTTTCTTAACAGAAATTACCTTTGAGATTTAACAAAATAGTGCCAAAAGGAATATGTGCTATAAAAGATGATAAGATGAGGAAACAAGCTGACACACAAGTTACTGATTTTCACTGTTTTTGAGTTCTAAGGACAAAAACATATTAAATATCAATATTATGCAATGTTTCTATTTCTCATGCACATGTATTTTGTTAAAAATAGACTAGACTACCCTAATTAAAACACAAGCAGCCATGTAAAACGTCGAAGGTGCTCGCAGTTCTGTGGGCTTCGGTTCAGACTGCAATTTGCTGAATCATGATGCAACAATTTAAGCTTCTCACAGAGCCAACTCTGTCTTGCAGCATGTGCTCATCCAGGTCGTTTTCTGCCTCATCATCAGCTTTTTCTAAGTGGGGAAATTAGCACCAGCCACTTGCCAAGTACAGTGAGTAAATTTTATGGTGTTTGTCTTCCATTCTTACCAGTTTGGCAGGAAATGAACTATTAAGATAAGACCAAACATCAGTGGTCCCCCTTGGGGAAATTGTTGGGAGGTTTATGTCCGTTTTAAGACTCCACACTACTGTGAAATTAAGAAGTCGGCGGTAAAACTATAAACTGAAGTTTGCTGGAGGGGGATTTTACTGTATGAGGTGTTGAGGAATTTGTTCTGACCTAGCAGGACATCAGCAGCCAGCAGATGCTCCATGACGCCATCCAGGATGTTGGACTGAAACTCCTTCTGCTGAGTTCTGGTGGAGCGCTCTGGGGAGGCCTAATGAGCGCAAAAAGCAGGAAACACACACACACACACATGTAGGATTATTCACTATTAACTTTTTTTTTTTTTTTAGCAAGTAATAAAGAAAAAGTGAACTAGAACTGATGTCTGCTATTGGCTGGTCTTTAATACCGAGGAAAGTATAATTGAAATAGCACATTTTAAGAGTGTTGAAGACCACTGGTTCCTGAACTCTTCTGTTCACATCCCTTAAAACTAAAAGGTATTTTGCCTTTAATAGGTGATGAAAACACCTGCAGTAATATCAATGATGGTGATATTAGCATCGAGCAGAATGCTAGTGTAACATCTGCCTGTCGCATGTTACATTAAATACATTAGTTGTGCTTTAAATGGTCACTATGTCTCATAGCTAAATCTTTTAATGTAGAATATAATTTTGTCAGTAATTTTACCTTTATTTAATAGCTGCAAGGTGTACATATTTGTGTTATTTTCATAATTTTATGCTGTTATCTTCTATTTAATATTTAATACTTGGCTACATAGTATCCAAGGTAACGATGCAGCTGTAAAGCCCATCACCATGGGAACAAGTCAGACCAGGCTTGTATCCCTCAGGTGAGACTATTAAATGGAAACCTGTAAATAATAATGTATAGCTGACCTGAGATAGACTTTATTACTAATTATAATCATATTGACATTCAGAGTGATTATCTATGTGAACTGATTCATCTGTATCAATAATCTGTAAAATAGTGAGTTTTTGATCCTGGTCAAGGTTAGACCGTTGGCCCTGTAATTTGTTATTTAACGGTTATTAAGCTTCGTCACAGAAATAATTTATTAGTATTGTAAGTTTCCTTTGATTATGATTTTATTTATTTTAAATAGTTTTACTGAGAGCGGGCTTGTATCCCCCAGATCCTGAAGTGCTTGTAAGCAATAAAAAGACTTCATTGAATACACATCGGAGCTGTCTGGGTGTCTTCGTTGGAACTGACTAACTGTCAGCCATTAGTCCACCATCATCATCACAACACAACGCAGAGACTGTAGGCTGTCACTATTATCAGTGATGAGGCTAATATAGTCCCCCGTTACACTAGAGAGCTTCAACCGACAGAGAGCGGACCAGAAGCAGAAGAGCATTAATCAAGACACTATTTCATCTCCTCACCTCCAGCAGCAGGTCGATGATGGGCGTCTGCTTGCTGGCCGGGGTCATGCACAGGTTGTCCATGATCAGAACTCTCATGAAGTCAAAGACGTACTTTTTGGCCGGGTGGTTGGTCAGGGACGTCTTGGAGCCGACGTTACAGTATTCAGACTGGCTGCGGTTCATACCCGAGTCCCCGGCGAAAGCCTTGAACTCCTCGGTGGGAGAACCCGCTTCGTCGTCCAAATCAGTGACCTGGAACGAACGAAGACGATATATAACTTCTAACAAAGTTTACCTTTTAAATAATGTTCTGTCCTCATATATATCTGAACTGCATCTTGCTCTTTGTTTCTCAAACTGCAGTGGTCAGTATTACAGTGTCCTTGGTTTAAGGAGATTCCATAAGTTACAGTAATTTATTGCCCCATAAGAGAGAATAACAGTCTATGTGCAAAGGGTTGATAGGGTTACTGATCAATACCTGTGATTATTTGGCTCTGGTGATGAGATTTTTTTGGCTTTTAAACCCAATTTCAAATCCATTTGCTCAGTATTGGAACAAAAAAAAAAGTCTTGAGGCAGCAGAATTTATGTAGGGAAAAGGTGAAGGTGATGCAATTTCTTCTGTTCACCAGTAACAGCAACAGATTTCTTATTTCTCCTTCAGTTAAACAGAACTTAACAGTCAGTAAAAGTCTTACCATCTCAGAGTACGGCCTGATATTGAAGGGGAAGACAGACGCTGCCAGGGCGCAGAGGAACTCCGGACTGTGCCACATCGGCGCCAGGTCGGGCACGTTGTGGTAAAGATACCTGAAGAACTGCATAAGTGTGACCGGGTACTCCCTGAGCCAGGAACCTTCCTCCTCTGACTGCCAAGGCTGGAAGCAGACACAAGGAAAAATCATTTCCATTCAACCTTCATATACGGAGGCAGCAGAAGTTTGTCAATTCAAATCTCCAACTGGTTTATAAACTCTATGTCAAGAGGAACTCCCTCAAACACCAGGAGGTTCCAGTAAAGCTTCTTAACAAACCAGTAGAAAACACCGCAGATGCTCTGAGAGAGAACGTGTGTGTGCAGATGAGGATGAAAACAGCATGTGTGCCGAGTCATTTCAATGGATTAATAGAGCTTAAAAACGCACCTTTAGAGAATTAAGGCTGATCCAGTCCCTTCTTAAGAACCACTTAAAATGAACTGATGAACATGAGAAAGCTCTCAAATATGGGTGTTTTCCAAGATATAAGCTCCCTGTGTGGGAACGTTTGAAGATAATCTGCTTTTGGGGAAAAAAAGGTGCTGGATCCAATTAGTCAAATTACTAGTAAAAAGAGGTTCCTCTATACTATCTATTCAGAACATGTATCCTGAGAGCATTATGACCTCTAGAAATTAAAAGGTTTTTAATACATTTTTGTACATGATGAATATCAGTGTGTAAAAATGTATTTCAGTGGGTGAAAGAGATTACATATTTCACAAAAGATACAAAAAAACCAAACATCCTTTATAGGTTTTGGAAAAAATACAAATTTTGGGATAATATACATAGTGAAGCACTTAACGTATGTAAAGCATCTGATAATGTTGGGCTCCCTTTTGTGTTTTTCCCTTTATGTACTGTTGTATTAACTGTTTGAATATGTTTGTTTTATTTCTATTCATTTATCCTAAGGATTACATATAATTGTTATATTATTTAATTGCCATATTTCATATATTCTTCTTGAAAATGACAATAAAGATAAGTTCATATTGTGTCTGAACGGTGGTTCTCTCACCAGGTTGAGCATGCTGCGCAGCATGGCCAGCAGCAGGAAGGCAGCGTCGGTGCACACGCTGTGGATGGAGCCCACCACCGTCCCGCTGGAGGCCGGTATGCCGAAGATAAACGTCCAGATGGAGTCCAGGTCGAACTGAGAGGAAAAAAAAAAAACACACAAACTGGGGTAATAAACGTCACGTAAATCATCTATAGATAGTTCTGTTAATGTTAGCGGTTAAAGATTGTTGCTAGTATCTGTACATCTGGCAACTGTAAACCAGTACAATTCTAATATAAATTATTATTTTTGTTAGATCTCCTGTAAGGGCTCTGTGGCACACTTTACACGTGGTTAGAGTTGTAATTCATGAAGTAGTAGGACTGGGATTACTGGGATTAGGCTGTTCACTACATGCTCCAAATGTTTCTCACTGCATCACTACATGGTCCATTTTGAAATTACTGGTAGTAGAAGAAGAAAGAAGGTTGGGTATACTAACATGTACCTGCAGGCTGTCAGGCAGATCGATGACAGGCTGCTGCAGGAAGAGCGCCATGAGCAGGAAGTAGAGCTGCGGCACGTTGGTGTGTTTGGGCAGCAGCGTCTGCATCACAGGGAACCCCGGGAAATGGCAAGCGTCCCGGTTGATCTCCCGCAACGTGGAGCGCCCGCCGGCACTGCGGCCCACGTTGAAGCCTGAAGACACGAGGGTGGAGAGTTAAGGACCGGGGGGGGGGGGGGGACTGATGGAGGGAAATATTTGGACGTCTTATGCCGTATAACCTCTGATCAAGGCACCTACAGGCTGATTATAACATCTGTACCTGGTTTAGAATTTAACAAAGCAGGTTTATCGAGGAGGTGGTTACAGTACACAAAACCCAGGACTAAAACTTCTAACTGAGGCAGGATTTTAAACTGAGCATTAACAAAATAACTCAAAAGATAAAAGGATTTGGTTGAGCTACATGACAAAGTCCAAAGTCCTTGAATAAAACTAAAGGGTTTTAACCTTATAGCACACATTATGACAAAGCTACAGCTGTTAGGCCATGTCACTACTCAGGGTGGTTTCCATAAGCAAAGGCAATGGTTCTCAACCTGGAGGTCGGCAAGATGATTTTGCAAAAATAATTTAAAGAAGTAAAAAATATATCTAATGAATACATTGGTGGCTATTTTCTGGCATTAATGCCCTCAAATCTTATTCAGTTAAAAAGCCTGCAAAGGGAAAATTTAAATTATAATATGAAGTTTTTCAGCAGCTGATATTTATGATGAGGAATTATCAAATTGGTTGAAGGTGAAAAAAAACTGAGGAGGTTGAAAACCATTAAGCTCGGGGAGGGACTATGATCGCAGCGACAGGGAGAGCAGGGAGGCAAAAAATGAGAAGACGAACCCTTGGCTGTGCGGCGCACAAACTGTGCAGCTTTCTGTTTACTGAACGAAGGCCAACTCCGGCGGAAAGCGTTGCCAGAGTGAGGAGAGGCGTCTGCTGAGCCATATTACAACATAAAGTATATACACTGGACGTTATTATTATGCTATTGACTCTTGTGGGAGAGGGAAAGTCAAAACATTCAAGTCACAAGAAAGGATTAACACTCCTAATGTCAACTAATATCAACCATACTTCCTTGCAAGACTAAATTTGAGGCTTCAGATTTTTGTCTCATTAACTGCTTTGCCGCGTAACCGGCGTCCCTCGCTCACCCAGCACCGTGCCGATCTTGTTGGTCAGGACGGAGTCGGTGTGGTCCAGCCAGCCTCCTCCGCACAGGCCCTCTTTGAAGCGGTTGAGGGTGGACTGGTTGGAGAGCAGCACCACGAGGATCCGCAGAGCCGCCGTCACCGTCCTCGAGTGGAGATGCTCTTCCATGAACATCAACAGCCAATCGAAGCCAAGCGTCCGCACCATCTCTTCGCACGCCCTGCGAGGGGAGACGGAGGAGAGCGAGTGAATCAACTCTAATGGTTTAATTTATTATCTTTTCCATACTCTTATAACCATTATCTTATAGCTTGCTCTTTTATTAGTAGGAAGGATTACATGTTCCTTTATAGGTTGAGGAAAGATTCCATACTTCTTAAGCTAAATAAACAATTAAAAAGCTGTTAAATCATCCTAAAACAAATGAACAGGGCTGTTTTTCTTACAGGACAATTACGAACCTGAACCCAAACCCGACTAAAACTAAAGACCCTGAGATAATTCTTACAGCATACAATCCCCAAACTTATACACTCAACAGATTCAACATGCTGCCAGATTAAAAAATCATCACCTAAGTCATTATTATCTCCATCTAGGATCAGTCATAGTGTTTTCTCAGTCTTAGAAAGTGTCTGATAGAGCAGGAAAACATTCACAGTACACATATTTGGCTTTATATTGTGAATATTTATATTTATCCAGCTTACTGTGCATTGACGGTGCACTTCTCTTTGGTGGTGAAGAGCAGTCTGAGTAGGTTTTCCAGCAGTTGGTTTCTCAGCAGAATCAGGTTGGCTGACAGGAGGCCGCCGAAATCATCGTCATTACCTGAGACAAAATAAAGTTGTCATAAGGACATAGTCACATCGTTCAGGTTAGGAAATTAGTCATTTGATCCTCTGGCTAAATAACTGATCATACATTTTTCTGTGGCCAAATATGATTCAAAAGACAGACAGATCACCTGTTTAAGTATTTACTGGGGCTGTAGTCAACCAAAGAAAATCTTGGTCGACTGAAATCGTACATAATCTTCAACTAATCACACATTTCTCTGTTCTCTATTTCTCCATTTAGTGTCTTCAGTTTAGGCTAACCCATTGTTGCTTTGGAGCTAACCCCCTTCAATTTCCAGCATTTGGGGAAACAACAGACGTGACTTTTTAGCATTTATTAACTGACACACTGTAGTCTGTACTGTACATTTACTGCAAGACTGACAACTTACTACTAACCCCCGTTGTTTTCACAGGTAATTTGTTAGTCTGTCCCTCCCACCGCAGGAAATAATGGATGACCAACTAATCGACCAGTCGACCAGCAGACTACGGCCCTCGTATTTACAAGCATACAGCCACATGAAGAAGGTTATCGTTACCTCCATCGATCTTCTCCTCATTATTGATTTCCATGACGACAAACTTCTCACATACAGCAAATGTGGGGAGAGTAGAGGAGATGAACTGGCCGAACCTGTGACAAGAAAAAACAGAATGGATAGTTTTTGGACCAAGTTAATTAACAAGATATCAAGACAAAAAAAAAACAACAAATGCACATAGAACTCAACAGCATCTTGTGCTTTAGATATCATGTCCTGAATGTCATTTGAGAGACACTACAGTATGTGTACAATTTGAAAATTTGGAACTTTAGCACCACTAGTATCAAAAAAAAGACAGACAAACATGTTTACTCCTTGTGTATAGGTATGTATATATATGTATGCGTGTGCTTACCGCAGCAGGTCATACGGGTTGGGGAAGCCCTGCAGCAGCAGACTGAGCACGTTGCTGATGGCGGCTACGGTGGGCTGCGACAGCGACGTGTCCCTCAACGTCAGCAGCAGTCTGGGGATCAGCTGAAACTCCCTCAGCAGCTTCGCATTTTTAGCCGCCTCACTGCTCAATACAAGGAAAGTGATTTTTTTTGCACAGTTAGATTAGAACAACAACAAAAAAATTAATAAGAAATGTAAATTTAATAAGTTCAGCTTTGGTGCCAAATTACTGCTTCTTTCTCTCAAGAAAAATAAACTCGACACTCGCCTGGACTCTGTCAGCAATTCGATGAAATGCTCAAACAGAGACAGATGGAGCTCGTAGGGAGCGTGGAGCCAGACCTGAGGAGCAGAAGGAGCAGAAGGAGACCTCTGTGACACAAGTTGTGTTTGGCAACGCAAAACTACTGGCAAGCAAGGGGGTGGCATACTGGCACAGAGCGGCTCAGTTTCGTAAAAGGTTCAACCGCAGTGTAAAAAAAAAACTTTTCTTTCTCTCGTTCGCAGCTGCCAATTCATCCCAAAATATACCTGCGATTCTCACTGGTGCTGTTTTGTGATAATAGCTATTGAGCTGCCAAAACAGCCTTTAGACTTCTAAACAACAGTAATTCTGTTGGTCTTCTAGGAACGAGTGTCCCCGAGCCCTCACCTCGAAGTCACAGAGCAGGTCTTGAAAGGCGGTGGAGTTGGGGATGATGGAGGTCTCGTGGCCGCTGTCGACCGTTCCCACCAGGGAGAAGGTGAGATGGAGGATGTGACTGTTGAGCAGCGAGCGCTTCTTCTTCAGCAGCATCGCCAACAACTGCAGGGGATGGACGACGACAAATACGTCTTTAATCACTTTTGTCATCGTACAAATTAAAATAATTAAGTTCCGACCAGTTTATGTCTACGTGCTTGTCATGTGACCGGTGTTAAGTGTATAACAGTCTCTCACCTGGTAGCCTTTGATGCGTTCCATCTCCTTACTGGCCAGCGGGTTGCTCTTCACAACGCACACCAACGCTTTGACGGCCGCGTACAGCCCCTCCACGTCTGACGCCATGGCGACCAACCCCAAGATGGCCGCCGCCCCGCCCACATACTGCAGGTTGGTGGCCACGGGCTTGGACACGAAGGCGCGCACACCTGGAGGGATGTGAAGGAAGGGAAGGTGTGTTACTTTTAAAAATAAGGGATAAATGCTAATTTGGATGTTTTTGCTATTTACAAGGAGGTATTGTGGGTGATTTCAAGACGTTTCTTTACCTAAATACCCGATGACGGCGGCTCCGATGGTGCGAGCCGGCCCGTTGAGGTGGCCGGCAGCGTTATGGATCAACTTGACCGGTGTTGCGTTTTCATGAGAGGACACGGCGAGCTAAAGAAGAAAAGAAAAGAAGCAAAGAAAGAGGTTCAGTGAAGAAATCCAAACATAAAAACTGCACATTAGCAAACTAACTAACCATTACTCTCTGACCATTTCCATTTGTCATCATCTAATTTATCTGATATAGTGTTTTTTTTGTTACTTTGTTTGATTTCTGCTTGTTACGGATGTGGTTGTTTCAAGGACATTTATTTAGCGTTTATTGCTGACAGCTCTTTCTTTGCTTTGTTTAGACAGAAAAGAATATTATGTCGCCGTGTTTACTTTAACAATAAAAAACTATGTTTGTATTGTCTTAACCACTGCCACTAAAACACCCTCCTCCTATTCTATGACGGGCCTCGGCTGTAGCAGGAATGCTGCCTCTGCACTTTTTTGTTTCCGTTTTCTTCCCGCGAGTCGCCGTGGGCCGAGGCTTAGCGGGGAAGAGCCGAGCAGGCTGGGAAATAACTTGACAGGTGGGAGGAGAGAGATAAGGACACACACACACACACACACACACACACACACACACACACTTTTGGTGAGATAATAGGATGTGTGTATGTGAATGAACATCCGTGCCAGTAGATTGACTGTTTTTTTTATTAAGGAAGGAGTTTGACCTTTGCACACCACCTGCATGTGTGTGTGTGTGTGTTATAAATAGAGAGTGAGCAGCAGCAAAAACCTCCACAGAGTTTTTTTTTTTATGTGTATTTATTATTTAAGATATATATCGTTTTGCTCTGCAAACTTTGCAATCTTGCAAAATGTCTGCACTGAAAACTGCACGGCGCTCTGCACTGTGGCCGAGGGAAAGAGGAGCAGGTTTTTTTTTTTTTTTTTTAGTCAATTACATCAGTCTGGCATGATGTAATGCAATTCAGTAAACCAACACTCCAGCGCACACTCCGCTCAGTCAGGCTCCAGCTTTTTCCTAACAGGGAGATCACTCACTGCTGTTATAGAAAATGTTAACGTGCTGGTGAAAACAACGGCTCGGATCTACACGTTTATTTACACTTTGGAGAAGACTGGACAGTTTCCCTGCATTCACTAGTTACTACTGCTGTCAATTATGTCTTCAATGTTAGTTAGATGAACAACAACTACTGTAAAGAATGGACCTACAAGTAGTTTTGTAACTGTATTGGAAACTCCCTCCTCATCCTACAATTTTAAAGCCACCATGACGTTTTGTTTTGTTTTTTTTATGTAGAAAAATCCCAGTGAAAATTGGCACAGTTATCTCGGTACCCACCCATGAATCTCAACAGCAGCTGCATGCATTGCTGCGTCTGTTTGATATTAATACTGAGAGGGGCCGATATTAAGTTCCGGGTATTAATACTGTACAGACTGTTATCATATATTAGGAGGAAGTCGGGGTTTGTGTTGTGAAGACACAGGAGTTGTTGTTGCTGTCATTTTAGGGGAAGTTTGTTGTATCTTCTTGTTGAAAAACAGCCAAAGTTGGGAATTTTTAAAATTCTACACATAGTGGTTTTAATAAAATAAGTGATTTATCGTCAACCTCTCTAAGATAATGTGATGCATGTTTTAAAAACGGTGTGCATTAGAGTACAAGCAGCCTGCCACTTAATCTGCTTTAACTGAGACCTGCATGTCGCTGCGGTGTGTCTGACCTGTTTGGCGATGGCCTTGCTGTCCAGTTTGTTGTAGACTTTTCTGATCTTGGCCACGGTGAGAGTAGAGACAGAGAGAGCGTAGAGGCTGAACGACACCTTCTCCTCTGGTACCAAAGCCACCGCGGAGGGAGGGGCAACCTCTGTCTTGGAGTCTTTACCTGGGACGGTAGAAAGACAGAAAAAAAAAGGCAGTGTAAGAGGAGCATCTGGTAAAAAATCATCTCCCAGACTAGCCCGTGAGATCAGGAAGAACCACTCACAGGGCAGGTATACGGCCTGGAAGCTTCCCACATAGTTGGGTCCCAGTTCATAGATGGCGGCGACGCTGGTGGCAGGCAGCACCTCCTCCAGGAAGTGGCTGGGCCCCAGACGCCACACCAGGGTGGAGAGCTGGCGCTGAGCCGGCGGCGTCCCGACGTACCCGTACACCGTGCTCACCACGGGAGGGTTGGTGGATCCGGAGCCGCCCGGTGCACTGTGGATGTAGTGAAGCTGGAGGAGAGGGAGGAGAGAAGCAGCGATGCAGGTGAGTGATTTATTTACAGGTACGCCCTGAAATGATCCCCGAGTGCACATGAGAGGCTGTGAAGGCTGCACCTTATATTCACACAATCAATCAATGTTGTCAGATTTTTTTATGACTGGATAATTGCTTATTATTGATTTTTTATTTTTAGACAACTTAAGGGGTGACTGTGAACTTTGCAGACACTAATTCACAAGGGGGGGTGAAAAAAAAAAAAACCACAAGGAAACTCCGACATGCACACAGACACACACGGCTACCGCTGTGTTTCCTGAGTGTGGACGTCAGCGGGAAATGAAACCGTTGTTATCAGTGCTGCCGAGAGGAAGCTGAGACTTGCGGTCTGTCGACTCGTTTTCGCTGCTCTGCTGGTCTTATCTCAGGAGAATCTGAAGTCGCTAAAAACCACAAGCCACATCACAGTCTGCTGACTGTGGCGCTTCCAGGCTGCTGTTTACAGCCGGGCTCACTGTTTATTTGTGATTCTTTATCATCAGAATAGTGGTCGTTGCTGCAGCTTATGTGCTATTCCCCATCTGTTCAGGACTAAGGTTCCAGCTAATAATCGTAGCTATTTACTTGCTAATGTTATTATCAATAACATAACATCGTAGTTCCATCCAGGGACTTAAATTGAGAGCAATAACCGCCTCACTCTCTGCTGCTTTATAAAGATAGTAGCCATCTTTAAAATTAGATTTTAGTATATGTGAGATGATAATGACACACAGTCAGATATCTTCTCTTTGTGTCTATCAGTAAATCTACATTACTTGATAATGAGAAAAGGATGCACATCAGCATATTCTGAACAAATCCTCTCTGAGAGGAGATGAACATTTAACGGATAATAATGAAATGATTAATTAAATAATCAATTAGACAATCGATTCAAAAAGAGAATTAATGGACAACAATTTTCATAATTGATTGAATTCATTTATCAAGTAAAAAATCACAAACACGTTCTGGTTCCAGCTTCCTAAATGTTTTTTTCTCTGTTTTTTATTATTATAAATTTAATATCTTTGGGTTCTGGACTGTTAGTCAACAACAAAACAAGATGTTTGAAGCTGTAACCTTGAATTTTTGTTTCTTTTTTGACATCTTTGAGACCAAATATTGACAGTAGGATGAGAATGGGGACTTGAAATTCGCAATTTTTCACAATTTGTCATATCTAATAGACTAATGGGTCATTAATAACCTAATTTAACCTAATTTGGAAAGATAAAAACTGTACACAACTGTGCACTAATACAATTAATTAGCTTTCATATTAACTGGAGGAAACTTATGAACAATTTTAGTTGCATTGACATATCTGCTACACACTGGAAACAATGTGTATGTCATTATCCATTAAATGCTCAGTCCAGCAAACTGCTGAGGAAGACTTTTCTAGAAATATCAGAGCGTACAGTGTATATCATCAGATATCATCCGGTCTATAACATTACCTTGACGGTGCTGATCAGTTGTCCGTCGATGTACAGTGTGGCCATGCTGTTCTTCAGCATGCCTTTGCTCATGACCAGCACCAGGTGGTGCCACTGGCCCTCAGCGATGAGCTCGCCGCAGCGGAAACGAGCGCAGCAGGGCAGGATCTCATAGAAGGAGGCTTCTTCACTCGACTCGTCCGCTGCTTGATGGGGGGAGGGACAGAGAGGCGATATCGATGAGTCAGAGGGCTTTGACAGAAGTAAAAACATTAACTCTGGGTTACTGACTGAGATCCCACGAGGGACAGCCTCCTACACATCTACATAAATCTCACAGTGTACCACCCTTACTCTGCCTCCACCCAAACAATACTAACAAGGCGTCATCTTAACAAAATGCACACTTTTAAAACACAAAATATTAACAGTTTTACATTAAAATACATGCTGAGAATATTCATTTCTTGGTTGAAATGTACTAAAATGTTCCAAAATCTACAACATGGACTGTACCAAACCATTCAAAAGCCAAACTGTGATTGATAAACGTTTTAATGGCTCAGAGTTATATGAACATGTTGATTTCATTCCATTCGGTCTGTGAAAATGATTAAACCTCTACTGTGTTGTACTCACAGTAGGTCTGCAGCAGCTCCTCCTTGGTGGAGACGGTGAGCGAGCGGTCTTTGGCCGACAGCACCACAGCCAGGCAGACGTAGTGCTGCTCGGAGGAGGTGGCCCGACGGACCACCGTCAACAGACGCACCGGGTGAGCCTGAGAAGCCGAGCTGAAACGCTCCACGCAGAACCAGGTGGAGTAGCTCAGGCCTGAGGGAGGAGGAAACAAGCGCTCCCCTGGAGAGATGGGAAAAAAAGGGAGGCGAGGGCAAAGGTGGGAGAGAACGAGGTGAGAGGAGGAGACATTAGATATTTTCTTTCATGCTTTAAAAGTTCAGATTATTCTGCTTTTCGTCACAGCGCAGGAAACTGTGGTCTGTTCATCACGATGATGATGCATCTTCCTCAACTTTGCTTCCTCATATTTTTAAAATAACACATACTGACTGAAATGAGGTGATGTCTACCACTACTTGTAAATCTTGCACATTTCAATACTGGAAAATAGGACACATACACTTCACAAATATGCCTTCAGGATGATCAGTGAACACCATATTGGGTTTCAACCATTTGGAGTACTGGAAAAGAAAATCCCTGAGAGACATTCATTTATTTACAGAGTGATACAGAAATTGTCATTAGTGGAATGACTACATGTTTACTCTTGTCTCGCTGCTGCCAGCACATATTAGATATTAAAGTATATGAAATATGGAGCAGGAACTGTGTACAGATTGTACAGCACGGTTTGCTGATATCTATGGAGGACAAAAACTGCCAAAAATAAAAAAAAGAAAGAAAGACTCAATAAATAAATTGATATACCATTAAAGGCACCAATAATAATATTAAAAGTAAATGTAGGCATTAAATAATTGATAAAGTGTGACATAAACTGATATTTCTGTTTTAATTTGCCCCTTATTTATTTACTTTCCCACTTAATTTTCCATTTTATTCATTCATTTTTACATTTATTTATCTATCATGTTCTCTTTTGCATTTCCCCCCCATTTATTTCCCCAAACTTATTTATTTCTGTGTTTTCTTTTTACATTTTTTTATGCATTTCTGCTTCATTATGTAAATGAGGGGGGGCTGTCATTTGCAGGGTCACTATTGGTTGATCACATCAGAGCATATAGATTGACTATACATGCCACCAGCCTGCTATTTCCTGACTGTATGTTCAGTTGGGTTGTCTGGTGTTGAGTAATGGGGAACGTTACCAGTTTGAGTCAAGCGTAGAGGCTGTATTATTTGAAGCTTGGAAAATAGCGATTTGGGGGCAATGAATTTGATGAGTTTACTGTTTATCAGACCACAAAGAGACACTGAATCTCTCTCTTTCACTCGCTCTCTTCTTCACCGTCTCCTCCTGCTGGAGATAAATTCACAGAAAGCAGCTGTCGGTTGTTTTAGAGGCAAGGCGGTCGTCTATATTCATCAAATTCAGTGCTCCCATATCGCTATTTTCCGAGCTACGCGTAATACGGCTTCTATGCTTGACTCAAACTGTTAATGTTTCCCATCACTCAACACCAGACTCCCGCTGAACACACAGTTAGCGGCGAAATGTAAAGACAAATATGCAATGTATATTTTTCTTTTAAGGTGAAGAACACCAGTCAGCCCCTTGGGGTTGTATTATCTCCCCTCTATAAATGGGTCATATTTTCTTTTCCCTTCATCATTTTTCTGGCTTCTCATTGTATCATTTCACTACAGAGTCAAGTTTATTTATAAAGACTCAATTGCAGCTGCAATACAAATGATTATGTTGAGTGTAAAAGCCCTACGTTGCTTTAGGAGCAGAATTAGACAGACGATGTGTTGTTCTATAATCAAAAAGCAGTAAAAAATAAGACAAACTATGTCGGACTAAGCTGCCAAAACATGAAGTCAGAGCTTTGTGCCTTTGAACCACCAGTTCATCAGGATCAGACTGTCACTCAACAGGTTATCAGACTGGACCAAATTAAAATTGGCCAGAGTACCATAACTCATTGTCTGCTGGCACTCGACCATCTGCTCTGAGCCAGATGAACTGCCATTGATTTTTCTATTAGGCCTTACTGAAGGACAGACGTAACTACAAGCTCAAATGCAAGCCAAATGGTACCATTACATTACTTCTTATTTGTGAAGCTGACTATGAACTCTTGGGACATGGATTAGAAAAAATAAAAATCTATAAACGTTGCAGGAAAAACTGCAGTGGAACAAAGAGACGGTGATGAAAACTGGTTTGAGGCTTCGCTTCAGGTACAAAAACACAAGATAAACGGTTGATACAACAGAGGTGCAATGAGTTCCTGAGCAGACTGAGGATATTTTGATAAATGAGCTTCTTGATGATGTCATCCAAGGATATGGGTCAGCCCATAAGATTGGGAGAGGACAAGGAAGCAAGGGGAAAGGAGAAAGGAGGGGAGGACCAAGATAAATGAGGCAAAGAGGAGGGGGAGAAAAGTGACAAAGGGAATAGAGAGAAAGATGGGAGGGAAGGAGGGGGGGGGGTGAAAGAGGAAAAAAAAACAATTGGGAACAAGGAAGAGGAAGAAAAGCGGGCGGCGAGGATCTGCGATTGAGATAAGCAATAAAAAAAAAAAAGGACAGAAGAGAAAGGAAGAAGGAAAGGAAAAGAAAGAAAGGAACAAATGAGGGGCGGGAAAGAGAGCGAGGTCTATAAATAGTGCTGGGTGACTGGATGGAGAAGACAAGAGGAGGACGGCGTGGGGCGGATGAGTAAAGAAAGAGCAGATGAATAGGTAAACAGATATAGAGGAGTGATCGTAATGTATGAGTGTACGGAGAGAGGAGAGGAGTCTAACCGCGCTTCATAAATACTAAATGAAGCTACAGACTAGAAAAATCAACCATAACGTCACAGATTATCTCCGCCTTCAGGTCTAGGAAAGCCATTTTCTATGTGAGGCGATTTATAACAAACAGATTTGTTTTTATAACGCTCTACATAACCAGAATCGACGATAAAGTAAAAGCTTGAGGAAAGACGAGGTTTTGCAACAGTGGATATGAATCTGGGTGCCATGAGGGGGGCTATCCTGTGAGGTTAAAAAAAACCAAAACATTGTACCCCAAAAAGGATGAAAAACACGAAGTGAACTGGGGAAAACAAAAGTATATTAAATTCAAAGGAAGAGGAGGGGGATGCATAAATACAGATGTAACGAGTCAACACAATGACTCAATGTGGTTAAAACAAAAAATGGGACACAATGTGGTGCGAGAGTTTTTGAGATCATGTGTTATATGTGTGTGTTTCACTGGGTAAAGATTAATAACAGGTGGGATGATCCTGAGGCAGTGCAGCAGGAAGAGATATTTTTGTGCTATTTTTGTACACTGGAGGCAAAAAAAACAAAAAAAACCAAACTTCTAACAAACAGTTTGTCGTCTGCCAAACTCATCGGGAAAAGTGACAAAATAAAATGCACCAGAGACTGGCTGTTAATTTGTGGTTAAAATCCCACAAAGATATTAAAATACTTTGCAATTGTTATGCAACGGCCTCCGCTTTTAAAAAGGCAATGAAAAGCTGAAATAAATCAGCCGGTTAAACGTTGTCTGGTTTAGTGACAAACATGTTTACATGCTTTGCATAGATAGTAATAAAATAAAACAAATGTGTCATCGTGTCGTTGTGTTAGTTTCCATCTAATCCAACGAAACGGCACCTCAACATCATGTCAGTGATAGAAACTGATTCAAAATACTTGTTTACAATTTTATGTGGTATATTTTGATTGTGTCTAGTTTTACTTCTCTATTTTTGTTATTATTTAACATATTATTGCTGTAAGGGAAGTTTCTCCTTGCTTGTTCATGGGGGGTTTTTGGGTCTCTGCTCTATGTGAAAAGTGCCCTGAGATAACTTCTGTTATGATTTAACGCTATATAAATAAAATTGAATTGACTTTAAAAAAAAACGAAGTTTGGAAGTTTGAATTAAATTACTGTAGTTATTTCATTGAGTTTTATGTCTCAACTAAACTTTGTTTATTTTTGTATACAGGTGGCAAATTAGCCGAAGCGTGACTTTATGACTGAGGGCCCAGTCACACAGAATTAGTACTTTTCAATAGAATTACCATAATCAGTTGAGAGCTTTCAAGAAAAATTCAACTTTGGTCAACTGTGATGAGTCAGCTGATGATGAGCCTCTCATTTACAATCAGTGGGGACGGTGTCCATGTTTTAGTGACTGAGGCTGGATGAAGATGTGAAGATGTACTCTGGTTTAATGATATGTGTCACCTGATGTTCATGGCTTTATGTGAGCTTAGCTGGTGGGATTTGTTTTTACATATTTTCATTGTATGTTTTATGTATTTTATATTTAAATCTGTGTGTGTTCCATGTTTCACGTGACTGCAAGAAAATTTCTCCTCGGTGGCAATAAAGCTAAAACTTGTGGTTGAAGTTGAGGGAAATGAGAGTGAGGGAGTCCAGAATAGAGGAAGCTAGTTGGCATGCAAACTACCGGTTAGCAAGCCAGCTGCCAGCTTGTTGCTGGCTAACACGTTAGCGTGTTCCCAACCGGTTAACATATTACCGGTTAGCTCGGCAGCTACAGTAGCTCGGCAGCTAGCCCTGCTAGCAGTCACTATATCACCAAGCTTCCATCACAACCTAAACACAAATGAATTTAGCTTTTTGTGCATGTCAGACCAGACAGGCTAAACTAGCTGGTAACCATTGCAGGGCTAGATAAACATGTTTGTTTTTGTGCACCACACACTCAACCTGCACCATGAGCCTAATGAAGCACTGAGGGAAACACATTGCTACTGTCACCATTAATAAAAGATCCATGATTACATTTTTGCAGATTGAACATCTCTACGGTCTACAATCTCCACCACAAACACACTCGTCATTATTTTTTCCTCATTAAAATATAACCTATTCCAATAAAAAAACACTCTGTTTTTACCTGTACCCATCCCGCTCAGCACTGCTCCGTCGCTGACACCGGAGGCGTTGGTGTTGTTGGTGGGAGCGTTGTGGGGCGCCAGGCTGGGTAGAAACAGACACCTACGCAGGACGACAGAAGACAGATTAATGGCTTTTTTTTTTACTCAGCACTTAGGGGAAACATCTGTTACAGACACAGAGCGTGTCGTCAGCTTACAGATGTAGTTATTGTACAAGTATCACTGCTGCAGTCTGCTCCCATCCCTGAGATAAACTAGAAGAAAAGTTCATCCCAACTTTCAAAGAACAGTCTGGTAATTCAGACGCTGTGAGACACAGGGGGCTTTGTATTATAATATGGAAATGTCAACTGCTTAATACTCAGGGATTAATTATGTATGAAAGCAGGATAGAGGTGGGATGAAAGCATACATCCAGGCTGGTATTTTCAAAAAGGAATCTGCTCGTTCTCAGTCGGCTGCACCCCTTTAGGTTAGTATTGATGATAATATCACAATTAACTGCATAACACAAGGTGCTGATTGCATTGAGATATAAAATATAAAAGGTTGAAGTCCCCAAATAAGCTTTCTGCTAACATACTAGACTATTATTTTGTTAGATACACATTTAAGGCTGTGTGTGTTTATGCGGTGTTATTCAGTCTTTCAAGGACGGCACACAAAGGCCGATAATTATTCCACAAAATTGCAGCGAATTCGACTTGTGAGTCGGCGTCGTGTTCTGCTGACTCACCGCCTCTCGCTGAAGGTGCCATTTTTTCCTCCTCTCTCATCAAAGATCACTGACTGAGACTCTGGGAAATGAATGTGGGAATTTGTTTTGCCTTGGTTTTTTTTCCTCGAGACCTCAAAAAAATGTACGAGGGGCAAAAACACTGTGGGAAAGTGATTGATTGATACCACAGACTAGATTAAAGGCTAGTTGCAGCCATATATATATATAAAAAAACCCTGCTTATTACAAGATCATTTAATTAGCTCTTTATAAATTATGAATTTGGACACAGCTTCAACCCAAAAATGACCCGATTATTATCATCATCAACAGGGAGGTCAGAGGTCAGGGTTTGCTACATGACAGCGTCTCCGGTGCTGGCAAGGATTCAATGACACTTCTCAAGGGTAAACACTCCGGTCCTCTGTTTAACAGTCTGTCTAAATAACAAGAAAGCAACCCTGCTGCTTCAGAGTAACGACATGTATGCTGTCTTTCCCCCCCCCCTCCCCATTAGTCATCATCTTGATGGGGTTTTAAAAAAAAACAACAAAAAAAACACTCAAGGGATTTCAGCAGCTTGTCATGCTAATTTTTTCTTTTCCAAGTCAGAAAGAGATGCAGTTTTTTAATTCTTACCAAAAAAAAAAAAAGTCCCATCCACCCATCTTCCTAGCCCCTTGTGAGACGGCTGGCTGGGTGTGTGTGTGTGTGTGTGTGTGTGTATCCGTGTGTGTGTGTGTGTGTGTGTGTGTAAGCATGTTGTGCATGACATATACAGTGGGTAGGTGTATGTGTGTGTGTGTGTGTGTGATTCTTAATAGCAGGAGGGGCATCAATATTTCATGTTGACAGATGGAAGAGGAAGGAGGGGTACTCTCTGTGTGTGTGTGTGTGTGTGTGTGTGTGTGTGTATGTGTGTATGTGTGTGTGTGTGTGTGCGCGTGCTCCTCTGTTTATGCTGAGCAGAAAGTGGGCCAAAGCCTCTCTGCTGCTGCTGCTGCCTGTGTGCTGCTGCTGCTGCTGCTGCTTTGCTGTGTTTTCAGGAGAAACTCCATGTTCTATTCTGATGCGGCCGCTGTGACGAGTCACATGGGTTCGGGCGGGCAGGTGGGTGAAGGAAACAGCGATTCTCGCCAAATTATGAACCACGGAGTATGTTAACTGGTGGGTGTGGAGGGGGGGGACGTAAAAAAAAGCAATAAGTCAAAGGCGGCTGAACTCGCTGATTGATCTTGTGGATTTAAAGATGAAATCCATGAATCCTACAGATGTTCTTTCACTGGTGTTTGTCGACTATAAGAAGATAAACCTGTATATCTATAAGTAAGAGGAGCTGACTTTCACATTATGCTTCAGGCACCCCCGAAAATCGATTGTTGGTGAAAAGGCAGAATTACATTTAAACTACGCAGCCTTCACTGTTTACACACCAAACATCTGGAGCTCTTTACCAGCAGGAAATAAAAATTCAACCTCTGTTTTTAATGTATTTGAATGTTTCTCTTATGTGTACAGCACCTTGAGTTATGAGCACCGTATGAAAAGTACAAATAAATAAACTTGACCTTGTATGTAGCAGTTTGATTAAATAATCTTAACTCAAGGTCCACTTGATGGGTTTTTTTTCGAGGGCTTTCAACATGTAGTCTGAGAGGAAATGAGCTCATTCTATCTGCTGATGAAGATTATTTTTTATCAAAATATTGTATTAATTTGAGGTGTATTAACTGTTTGATGTGGTGTTTATTCACTCTGTCAACATTAAAGCTGAGAAAAATTCTCAAAAAATAACCAGATTTGGGGCAGAAAACAACAACAACAACAAACCTACCAGAACAAACAGCACTGTAAGGAGAGAACAACACTACAGGAGCAGCATAAAAACACCTCTATATATATATATATATATATATATATATATATATATATATATATATATATATATATATATATATATATAGTTTTCTGTGTAATCTAACAGAACACACCTTGATGGGGTCAAGACACCAAAAAAAAAAAAAAAAAAAAAGTGAAGCTGCATCAAGAAAACGCTACTGTTCCATTTCTCAGCTTTCAGAAAAGCAGCAATTTATCACATTTTCTACTCGGATTGGCACATCCCAGCCACCGTACCATGACTACTTCCTTCTGTCTAACTGACAACTCTGGTGCGTGTGTGTGTGGGATGCTACAGATCATGTGCGTCAAATGATATGTGATGCAGCCGATGTGTTGTGTTAAAAAGTGAACACACAAAAGATTCTGCAACATTGGAAATAATAAAAAGAATAAGAATAGTTCATTAAAAATCTATAATTCCTCCCTTTCAGCATCTCTACACTTACCTACAGTAGTAATTCAATGCTGGTCAAGTAATCACAGGAACTAAACTTTGGCATTTTGCCACTAACCTGACAAAAAAAACATCTACAATGACCTTTTGCAAGACATCTTCCGTTTTCTTAAACCTCTAATGAATATTAATGTTGAATAAAACATATCATAGCTTTTAAAAGTTGTTTACCGTGTGTCACCGTAACAAGTGAGCGTGTGCCATGTATGTTTTGCTAAAAAAGTGTGTGTGAGTGTGTGTGTGTGGGCGATTTTGCCAAGGTCACATCCCACACGCCATCATGTCCTCTGACCCCGACACTCACTGTGCCGCTAACATACAGCGTAAAGCGGCAGAACTCCCCGTCAGCAGCACCCACAAACCACACAATCACGACATAAAAAGGCGGAAAATAAGCCTATTTGTATGCGCGGCTTCCACAACTGGAGGCGAATAACAACCTCCTGCTGAGACGGTTGCAGGTGCTGCTGAGAGGTATATAAAAAAAAAAAAAAAAAAAAAAAAAACACAACCTGTTTCATTACAGAGGAAAAATAACATGCGGTACCCTGAGGTGTGTGTCACTGGTGAGGAAAATTGATCCGGAAAAAGAAAGATTTAGAGAAAAGTAGTTTACAGAATCATCTGTTGCTGGCAGTTTTGATGATTTAACAGGGTTTTTTTAAAAGAATATAATGAAGACCGGATTATTTCAGAGGGAGTTCAGAGGGAGACAGTGGACATGCACATGTCTGTCATAGTATGAGGATAACTATTCTTAAAGATCCTCTAAGTGTCTACTAGGGGTGTGCTTCTTCGGCCAAGCACAAATAGTGGGGTTTTTTTTTTACGAATGTTTGTTTCATACAAATATTTCAAAAATTATTTGTTTTTGGGAAGAAAAAAAAAACATGTTAAATACCAGCGCACAGGTCGATTACATCATTATCTCAGTGTCTCTCCTCTGCTCCGCTGTTACGTCTATCAGCAGGTCTCAACGAGGGCGGTCACATCCACCTGCTACATGACGCACATTTCCTAATTTGGGCATCATTCCCCAGAGATAAACTACTGAACTACTGACACAAATGAAGTGCTGCCAAGGGAAACACTTCTTGTAACACTTAAATTTTCTAAAATTAAAAACAAAAACAGGATTTTTAAACCTCTTTTCACTTTGAATACAAATACAAATACAAATACTGGGCCCTCTGCACATCCCTAGTGTCTACACAGAAAGTGTTTCAGCTGAGTGTTTCAGTTGTCTGTCTCATGTACGTCCGACAGAACACTATGCTTTTATGTTAATCAATACAGCTGTCTGCACAACGTTTCTTTAGGCTTTAAGTCTATTTTCCTCTGGTTTATGCCTGTAACTGCATTGTGTATTGGGCTCTGAGCGCTTCCAAAATGTGGGTGACCTACGTTCAACACTGTACCTGAACGCCTCCAGCGTAAGACACACAGATTGAGCACTTGCTGCCGCTGATGCTCTGCTAAATGTGCTGCTCACGCTACACTTTCTGTAGACACAGTGGGTTTTTTTTTAACCAGAGTTATCGCCCGATGCTGCAGTCTTCCTCATCTTTACGGAGCTTTGTAGCCTCTTTTAGCTTATTGTTTCACTTTTATAGCACAAATACTGTCTGGTTCAGTCTTAACACCCTCATCAACCCAGCTCACTGTACACTACCTGCCCCAAGTGGTCAAATAAAATTAAATAATACAGCATTAAAAGTTCATCCATACAATCTATTATAGGGCTGGAGTAGTAGAAGAAGAAGGAATTACATAAATACTTGCAATACAAACTATTTCCACCTCATTTCATGGAGCACATGATGCTGTAGTGCTGTCTGGAGGCTGAGAAGTAGCACCGAGGGGGGGTTTTAACTTTGTGATCAGGCTAAACTGCTCACTGAACACATTTCCTTCCTTTGCAGTGCAGTTCACATGAGGAATGTGATAAAACAGCATGTGATCAGAGCTCTTTTCCTGAGCAAGTTCAGGTAGAACTGTGTAACAAAACTGATGGAAGACCTCAGATGTAAACACTCAAAAATCAGCAGTTACAAACATCAGCAGCTCGTTTTTTTTTTTAGTAATCATTCCTACTAACCCGAAGCCTTCCAGCGAGGTGTCAAACTCCACGAAGGCGGGCGTGACGGCCGATCCGTGCAGACGGATGTCATGGGGCGTCGTCATGGACACCAGGCACTTGACTCGGGTGAGGGGTACGGTGCTGCCCTCGGCGGAGCGCACGAGGCTGCGGCTGATGCGGTACTGGCCGTTGTCCTCCGCCGGCGTGGCGAAGACGCTGTCGGGACCGAAGCCCTCCATGGACATGGTCATACTGTCTGTGAAGCCAGCGGGGGTAAGATTAAGTTTAGAAACTGCAACCACGGTGCTGATGTGAGAATCCAACTGCAAGCAACTATCGCTTAGCAACCGTAAATTAAAAAGAGACAGAGCTTACATATTATTTATAACATCTTCCTGATATAATGATGTTCTTAGACTCTTCTTGCACCTTTTTCCAAGGTAATGAACCACATAAGCTTCAGTTTTTATCCAATGTTCAAGGTTATTTCTTTTTCTAAACAAAAAACGTATCCATATAAACAATTCTCTCCAAGTCCAGTGCATTTTTTGCGATGAGATTTGCATAAAAATCCCCTTGTGTTATGTAAATTGGGCCAAAAATTTCATGTATTTCTATTCTTTTTGTTTCCTTCCTGCTGTTCGCCTAATATATTATCACTAGTAGCACTAATTATCTCCTGATATGAGACCTCAATACTTTGTTTACTGCCTCTACTGCACAAAAAAAAGTTATGTGATAGCATTTTAGGCTGAAGATGTAACTCACTAGAGCAGCAGGTTTATATAAAAAAAAAAAAGGACAGGCAGTTTTTCCTTCAAATTTTTTAGATGCATCGTCAACTAGAAGTGTCCCGGCCAGCTGATGATGTTATGTGCTGTGATTCTACTTGATTAGGAAGCAGTAAATCAAGTCAGTCCTGGTCTAATGTAGAATATTTCTGCTGAGATCATAGATGGCCTCTCCTATTTGTTAATAGTAAGCAGATCGGACAAAAAACAAATGAGCTCAAAGCAAGAATTACGACATCCTGCGACGGCGGCTAATAAAACATACTAGATGATCTTCTCAGACACAGAGAAACATAGCGCTGTGTGTCCTAACGGTGGCTGCTAGTAAAGAGCAGTAATTAGTAGGGACTTAATATCCATTCTCAGCTGAGAGGAGACACAATAAGTAATTAGTGCGGCTGACGAGCCCGAAGTTTACAAACATTAACAGCTGCTAATAGACAACAAACAATTAGCATTAGATTCACAGTTGCAGGCAGGGAGTTTAAACATCAACTGGATTTTAATCAGAGACTATAAGACTGCTTTTCTACAAGCTGACAACTTGTTGTTTTGCTTACAAATGAATGCATGTAAAAAAAAAAAAATGTTTGTATGCATCAAAGGTGGAGAGATACATTCTGATCCTGAAGAGGAATTTAGTTGTGGTGGCTAAAATGTGAGGCTTGTACATACTTTACTGTATATAGATCCCTTCCACTGACATAGCAATCATGTGAACCTTTTTTTGTAAACCTATAGAACCGCTCGCTTTCCACCGCCGAGCCGCCGCGAGTAATCTCAACTGCCAATTAGATGGCGACAGAAAGCTCATCCCCCTGCAATCACGGTCCCATTCACCGGAGGACTCGGGGTCCCATGAGCTCGCAGACTGAGCAAAGATAGAAGATTGATGTGCTTTTTTTTTTTTTTTTCTCAGGCAAAAAACTTTCTCCCAGGAGGAAGTTAGTATCACTGTGGCAGACGGGAACGGTTCCTAAATGACATCATTTCAGGACTGTACTGCAGGACTGCTGTGAACTGAGCTCTTCGGTGGTAAACAAGGCTGTTATTTTATTTCAAATAACTTCAATGAAATGATAAAAATACATTGTCAGATCTTTTACCAGGTTTTTGTTTTATTTTTTTCATTCCTCCATCTGTTTGTATACAATTTATATTACTTTGTTATCCACTAGAGAATGTCTCAGTTATTTAGCGTTAGCTTTGAGGGATGTACTGGAGCTAAAAGATGAGGCAACTGTTGGTGAAGCCCCACTTTGCCAACAAAACTGGGAGTTAACAAAATTATGTAAGATATCCAGAGATTTTTCTTCATATAAAAATGTTACTGCAAAATAAACTAAACAGCATTTAACAGCTGTGCTTCATCTAGATTCTGATACCTTTTATTTTCAATGTGTTGCCATCATTTTTAAGTTTAAACACATATATAGGATAGTATTATTTCATAGTTAAACAATATCTGATGCCCTAAAATGATGGTTTGAGGTGTTATGGAAGAAGTGTAACTCCTTAGTGCCGCTATAGGAACTAACTGTGCAGAAGAACAATTAAAGCTTCTTTATTTAAATTATAAAGAATCCTTTAACGTCATCGACAAAAATGAAACAGAGAGTTGTTAAATTCTTACTTCTCATCTCCGCGTCGTAGCTGAGAGAGCTCGGTTTGTGGACCCGGTACTGCTTCAGTAGCTTCTTATCCCACGCGCCACAGTTCAGAGGGTTTCCCAGACGCAAGAACTCCCTGCAGAAAAAAAAAGATAAACCAGGATGTCAATAAAAACACGACAACTAAAAAGTATAAACAGTGGTTTGTGAAAAGGCTTTAACACTGAACTATGGATCAGTGGATACAGATAGATGGAAAAACTAAAACATGTTGAGACACTGCAAAAAAATGGACATTATCTCAAAGGAAGGAAGCGACACTGTAGACTTAATAGAAATATATATATACATATATTCCCTGAGTTCATGTGTTATAATTTTGCATATAAAAACAATCATGAAAACTGGGGAAAAAAACAAATAAAAGGACAAATAAAATTCCAAAGTATCTTTTATTAAGATAATTATTGTTGTTAATTTTATTATAGTTATTCTTAAATTATCAATCTTCATTAGATAAAGGCCTTTATTTTTAATTTCCCCTGTTTTATTTCAGTAATAATGAACATTTCATGACACCCAAAGACATTTAAAAAGGTAAAAGAAAATAATAAATCAATGATAAGTATGTTTTACAATATTTTTTATTAACTTCAGGCCTGTATAGGCTCAGTAAGAGGTCTGACTCCCACGCTGCCAGGTCTAGTATTTCCAGAAGTGCCACCGATCATGTTCTCATGTAGCTGTAAAGCACTCAGGATAAAAAGTATCCACCTGACTGTATACAATATGTTCAGTCAGCAGTTATATTGTAGGGCTGACTTCTGCTTTTCAACAGCTGTGGTTAACAACATGTGCTGGTCTGTTTAAAGTCAATGATAAGGTTGATTGGCATGTGAGAGATTTGAATGCAAAGTGTTCCAGTGATGGTTTTGTGGCAGTTGTCTGAGCGCTGAGTGAGCGACGCTAGCAGCTTTAACCAGACAGAGAGACAGGAACACTCTGGAGATTCGCTGCTGGCTGACATCGGAAAGGCAGAAACGAAATGAGGAAAAAAAAAAAACACAAGAGGAGAATTATGAAGGGAAGGGAGGAGGTGTGACAGAAGAAGACTGGCAGCGTAAGATTGAGCCGAGCAGAAGGAGGAGGAGGAGGATGATGGAGAAAAGACTGACAGCTACAGATATGTTTACCTCCAGCACAATTTAGGGAGGAGAGAATATCAGGCAGGGGAGGCTGCATTTACATATGAAAAGGACCGACCATGTGCATGTCAAATAACTTCTCTCCCCCCCACCCCCACCCGGTTCCTCAACCCCAATCTCCCATCTCACTTAACTAGTCAAGCGGGAAATGAGAATTGCTCAGTTTTGTCTACATGCGCAGCCTCCTTCACACGCTGAAACCTGTCAAAGTAGATTATTCTGCCAAGACACAATTTTTCAGTCACTGGAGGAAAAAACCTCATCTCTGTATATATCTCAATATATCACATTAAATGTTTACCATGCTAAAATATTAGCAAGTCACCATGCTAGCAAACATACTAGCATGGTGCTGGATATTTTTATATGCATATTAGCATGCTACTAAGCTAACATTAAATGTTCAATCCTAAGCGTTAGCATAATAAATCTCCAAATGTTTCACGTTAAACATCAGTATTTTGACATCCAATAGTTTCTGACATGCATGAACGCTATCAGTTGCATATTAGCATGCGTAATTAGCATACAGTTAGCAGCTTCTTGAAGCTAAGTAGCTAAGTCCAGCTCAGCCTGAAAACCTCTGAGTCTTAAGATGTCTTACCTAAATGAAAGGATAAACTCATTTAATTTAGGTAACAACATGGTATTTTCTCTGGCAAAACTGCTTTAGTGCTTTAGTATCATATTTTCTCAGTTTTTCAGCCACTTAACCATTTTGTTTTCTGATGCTGCTAGCTCGGTTAGAGGTTTGTTTTAAATCACTTTGCTTTTCCTGCTTAATTAAATGCCAGTTAACTAAAATGAACACTTATGTCTCTTTGTCCTTAAGAAATTTCAACACATAACCAACTATTTTTTTGGAAAATCTATATTTTAAGAATCTGGCAGGTTCATTAAACTGCATATTTAATATGATGGTTGAAAAAAAAGGCTTCTTTCCTCTCCTGCTCCATCACAAGTGAAATTAACTTCAGACATCGTGCGGTTTGAGTGATCTGTGTTAATGTTCACATCCTGACCAACTACTTCTGTACCTCTGTACTCATGAGTTTGAGTTTTAACCCCTCAGAGTCAGGACTAATTTAAGAAAGTGAAGGGGCAGAACTAAGATAGTAGCGTTGTGTTAAAGTTATGGTAATGTACATTAGATAAGTCAAAATATAAGGTGTTTTTAAGACACGTCCAGTACCTGAGGGCCATCGGCTGCAGGGCCTGCGAGGCCAGCCTCTCAAACATCCTCTGCAGCGGGGGGTGTAGCGGGTGATCTTCATCACCCAGGGCCTGACTGCAGCGCTGCAACAGCCGCTGATGGAGGCAGGCTTCACACAAGACCTGCTGGTTCCTCTCACTGTTCACTAGGAGCTGGAGGATGTTGGCCACTGCCAGCTGTAGGTCGAGGGCATGCTGGAGGGGAAGGGAGGGGGGAGGGGAAATGATAACTTCAGCATATTCTTTTATACCGGCTTTACAGAACAGTTGTGTCAGTAAGTTAATTTTTAAGTATTTAATTTAGAGGATTTGCCAAATGAGCTCTTAAACTTCCCAGAAAATGCAGTGTATCACTATTTTTCTAAAGATACATACATGTCTTGCACAAACTGTCTGGTTGGTTGACAAAACCACTTTGTCTGACTGACAAGTTTCCTGCCCTGCATTTAACCCCTTAACCCAGTTAAACAGGAAGTGCATGTTGGCGCATTTCCTTCTTGTGTTTCCTCACCTCCGGCTGGCTGTCGGAGGAGACGGAGGGCAGCAGGTCCAGCATGGCCAGGACGGCCCCCGGGTGAATGACAACCATGTCAGACGAAGACGAAGAGGAAGCAGGATGGGAGGAAGGGTTGGCTAAGTGGAGCTTCAGGTCTGTGAGGGCTTTGACTGGGGCGGGGGGTCCCGACGTCCCGTAGTAACCATGTCTGGGAGCACAGAGAGCGAGAATAAAAAAAAAGTCATATTTAGTTAAGTCCAGTTCATTCAAATCATACATACAGACATATTTGTTTACAAAGTGCTTTGCAGAAAACAAATCTCACAATGCAAATTAAAGAAATGTTGCAGTGAAACAATGTAGGAAATATTTTGTTTACTCTCCAAACAATCCAAGCGACCATTTTTTTTAGAAGGTCCTACTTTTCTGGCTCGCAAAAATAAGGAAAGTGGCTGGAAAAGAACTGAAATAATTACATCACTGAGTGAATGTAAGTCCTGCGTTGGACACTTTGACTCCATCTTTATTTAACATGAGTCAGCGGCCCTCACGCTTCAGAGATCGAGGTGTCAGTCGGCTACGGTTTCAGAGCCTTCCTCGTGTGTAAACAGCGGAGAGAAGGAGATCTTCTTGGGGGGGGGGGCTGCTGTTGGGGCAATTAGGCAAAATAGGCTTGTTGCTGCGATGTGGATTACAGAGCGGCAAATCCCCCCCCCCCCCCTCAGGAGAGACGGTGGGCTGGAAAAGCTGCTGTCAGCATAAAGTGCTGGAGGGGTTTGGATGTGGGGCAGGAACTTGGTTGTTAATGTTTCACACACAAGCTAAAGAAGCACTTTTACCTTCACTAAACAGACATTATTTACACCTAAAAACTGGGTTTTGGTCTAGTAAAGTTAAGAAGAAAATGTTCTCTCACCTCTAACTGTAAAATATTTATTTTGTTAGATGGCTTCATGATTATAGAATAATGAATAGATCAATGTCTCAGTGTAACAGTACAAGAATTACCTTTATCCTCCAATCATATCAATATTCTATGTTTATTTAGTTGTCTGGAAATCATTGTAACACATGATAATCCAACATTGATTGCTGCCATTTTATTCAAGCTCATTTTTAATCAAACGGTTGTTGAAACTGATGGTACAAATGTAAAAAAAATAGCATTTTTTTTTTTAAAAAAAGCAATTATGTGCAGAAAGAATAGATTATAGTCAAGTACAGAAACAAGGACGAGAGCCTTATCTACTCTAATTGTCAGATTAGTCTCCCTCATGAATATGCATCGTTGGAGCTGATCCAGACAGGCAGAAGGTGAGACTACTAAGAGGACCCCCCCCCCCCCCCCCCCCCCCCCCAGTGTCACCTTGACTGTTATATAGCTCAGTAAAGTATATTTTAAATGTACTGACTGTTTTCCTTCAGTAAATGAAATTCAAAGAGTCTGGGTTCAGCTGAGAGGAGTAAAGGAGGGGGAGGAGGAATTTGTTGAGAAGAAAAAATGCCAACTTTACACCGAGAGTTATTCTGTCTGCTTTACTCTGTCTGAAAGTAGCTGTGAAACACTGTTTCAATTAAAGTAGAGAGAAATCTATTTCTCTGATGTGGTGACAAGAATAGTCTAGTCTCTGTAAACTATTTATCAAAGTTTATTTTGGTTTGTCACATGGAGCTGATTTTCCACTGAATTTTTTTTATTGCTGCTCCGTCTCTTCGTCACCAGAAAGATCATCAAGTTTATAGTAAAAATGCTTTCTTAAAGTTCTCAATAAGAGAAAAGTACAAGTTTGTGTGTTTGTGTCGTAGTTAAAGAGTTTCTCCCCGTCAGGGAATTGAACCCAGAGATACTGTCCACTGTACAGCACTAACGAGGAGAGCTTTTATGTCCCGAGGCCGAGTCAGAGCAGACTCATGCGGACAGGTGCGGCGGCTTAACACCTAAAAATAGCTTTGAGTCATTCCTCAAAGTCGTTCTTCAAAAAAAAAAACAGATGCAGTATTTTTGTTGAGCTATTTTTTTTCTTTGGGAGAAATGGAAACTAAGTGCTGAAACTATTAGAATCAATAAGTCAACAGAAAATAAAATGTTTTAGTCATTTATCAGCAACCATACCAACCTTTCTTTGGTTCCAGCTTCTCAAATGAGCATTTTCATTATCAGGTAATCAGCCAGTTTAGTGTTTGATTAATATATAAATTGTTTGGTCTATAAAACATCAGAATAAAGACACATAGTCATCACAGTTTAGTAGTAAGTAAGACCAGGAAAAGCAGCAACCAACAAACATACAGCGTTCTTTCTCATTGTAATTTGAAACTTTGAGGTTTAGACTCTTGGTCGGACAAAACAAGCAGTTTGAAGACAGAGTTATACGTCATTGTTTTAATTATCAGATTAAAAACCTCCAATTTAAGATATTATTAGCTGACAAAAAAACCCAACTTCTTCTCACTCTCACTCGGTTTTTCTTATGGATGTGTTTGTTTTGTTTGTTTTTTTAAATCAGGAAGTCTTTTTCGGATTTCTAACCACATTTTCATGATTTACCAAAAGATTTGCATGAAAGTGAGAAAAGTTCGAGATTATTTTGCCACTAGTGGGCACTCTTAGTGTCGACTGAAGGTGAGGGAAATGGGAGAGGAAGGTGATGAAGGTGAGAAAAGTGGCAGAGCGCTGTAGCTACCTCTTCCTGGCGAGTGCTGGCGTGCCCCACGGCGAGGGCAGCGAGGTCTCGTGAGTCAGGCAGGGAGGCACCTGCTCCGCACGACTGCATGGCAGTGCACACATTCACACACACACACACACACACGCAAACACAGGAAGACACATTCGGACATACGCACACGCAAATGCCAAAAAAAGAAAGTGCACAGACACACACACATGCAGACATTTAAAAAAAAACACACCCACAAAAACATCCGCACAAAAAAAAACAAAGAAACAGATGTGGGTGAACATGCGTAAGACATGAAAGCGCAAGTACAAAGACACCCATGTGCACACACACACACACACACACGCCCACACACACACACGCAGTCGTGCAGATGGACCAGACCGAGGATGAACAGCCAGACAGCGCCAGAGGTTAAGAGGAAGAAAAAGAGAAAGAAAGAAAAGAAGGGAAAGAAGCTGTTAGTGGAAAGCAGACAGGAAACAGAAACAGAGCTACAGCTGGAGCTCATGCACGACGCCAGCTAGAACCGTACATGAGCATTTAGTGTCGTCACGACGACCGAGGGTTTAAAGTTTAATAGAGCCGGCAAACTGGCGTTTAACTCGATGGGAGTTTAATACTTCCAGCAAACACGTTTCTCTCTCTTTTGATTGTAACCTCCAGGTGGAACAGAAGAAGAAGAAGAAGAAGAAGAAGAGGAGGAAGAAGAGGCAGTTTGTTTCTTAATCTAATCAATCAGCTGGGAACAGAATCAACTCAATCCCGACCCACTTCAAAAATATGTTTCCCCTGCAGTCTTCTTGATGTCTTTGTCATGTATTTCCACGGTATCACAGCGGTAACTCATGTCTGAATATTAAAAAATGTATACGCCGGTGTCAAAATCTGTAACTCTGGCGTCATGGCAACACCATCAGGCTGCGCAGCTGACTCAGAACCACAGTGAGCCTCTTGATTAAATGTCTGAGTTTTGAGACCGACTTGGCTATCGCAGATGAAGACACACATGCTGGAGGTAAACACGAACGCGGCTGCGGAGCCGCTTCAACACTTTGAGTCCACAGAGAAGCTGCTGACTCGTCTGAACCCATGAAGAAGTGTTTTTGTTCCAAGTTTTCACTTTGGACAAAATGAAAACAGGTTACACACATTTTGCAGTTAATTTTCAGAGAATTACTATTATTTCTTTAACAGTTTAATACGCGTGTACCGATTTTCACAGTAGCTGCTAATTATGTTTATATAGGATGCGCTGAGTTAACTTTGTACCGCAAATATTTGATCATAATATCAAGAAAAGTAATTAGAATTTGAACAAATACTTCCTCAAGGTTCAGTCATCTCTGCTCACTGTGCTTCAGTATGTCAGCTTAAGATGAAACAGGTCATTTGATAACACTTGTGTTTGTACGGCAGAGTTGTTTTTCAAAATAAAATTCCTCTTAGATTCAATAAATTGGATCCTGAATCTTGAATTGAAGAATCTGATCTTTTAAGAATCAAAGGAGGCCAAAAGAATCCAGTTCCTAATCCTCTGCAGGAACACGTGGCTGCTTCAATTGCATTTGGCCCTTCTGGCCCTATTTGTAGCACGATATACACATTACTAAGAGACTCTAAACTCCAACATGCATATGATATATGCCGGCCATACGTGTGAACAGATTTCCTGCTACAGGTGTTTGCAATTCAGTTTTTAGCCTCTAAGATCACACTGTACATGTAGTATATTCACTTAAATGCACATGCTTGATTAGCTGTTTCTAGACCAGAATTTCAGACTCAAACGTCAAAATGCCCTGCTTCTGTAATCCACTGACCTGTCAAAAGAGTCTGTGGCCATCTTGTACAGGTAAATGAAGAGCTTGCTGCAGTGTTTGAGCGTGGGACAGACGCTTTCTCCTGCGCAGCCTCCGGGTGCGGCCTCGTCTTCCAGCAGCCTCTGGAAAGGCTGAGAGTTGGAGGGGAACACGCCTGTGGCACCGAGCTTCTTAGTGTCTGAGAAACACCCCAGCAGCCTGGAGAGCGAGAGACAAAGCGGTTATCTTGAGGACAGTTTGGTTTTAAAAAAAGACGAATAGACCACAAAATATTACATATAAAAAAATCATGAAAGACGCTGCCTAGATGTTGTCCTTTGGGACGTCAGAGGTTCTTCATGCACTATCCTGCCTCTATGCAACGTTACTACAGCAGTAGAGTGATACTAAACAAAGCTACATGCACTCTAGTGACCTTTTGACCCCCAAATTTGTGATGAGTGCATCAAGTTCACACATCATAAAGTCTGCTGAGGGTTTAACAAAAAAGTTTCCATATCATACTTCAATAAGTTGTATACTGGATCACGACTGGCTCCAAACTATTTGTGATGTCAGAAATCATGCTTGTAGGCTCGAACCTTAACATCAGATTTTCAGTGAACTCAGAGAAACTTTTCCACTTTCAGCAGATGAATGTAAAAAAAAAAAAACAGCCTTCTAGTGTCAAACTCTGCACATACATCATTCTGCACACCGAAGCTCAAACATCCAACTGTACGGCCAAGAAGAAAAACATATTTTTTTGAATAGACTTTTAAGTATTTTAAATCCTGCATTGTTTACATTCATGGCTTGTAGTCTTCTTCTTCTCTGCTTTTGTTGGTGCATTGCTATTAGCGCCACTAGCTTGACATCTCCACAGGGAACCTTTAAATAAGTAAACTTTAGGAATACCCTGTTGACGACCAGTGGTGCTACAGAGCACTATTTTTAAGAGCAGGAACCCGTTTTGTTTGTATCACATGAGAATGCATGTGCTGGGTTCATGTAAGAGTCGTGATACACAGTCCTGCCAAATCTTGTAACAGCAAAGTGCAGGCAAAGGCTAAGAGGAAGAAAACTGCTAGCAAGTAAACAAGGATGTAAACAAAACAGGATTAGACTTTGAAATCCGCTCTGCAAATGTTTTATGAGGAAAATGATGCAAACAATGTGTTGCATCATTGAGAAACACTGGATGTCTATGTATATATTTATATATATATATATATATATATATATATATATATATATATATCCACAGAGAACCTTTAAGTAAGTTCTCTTAAGCTACACTTAATTGAAAAAACTGAATCAGCCTCTGTGCTGAGCAGCAAAGCCAAACCCTCATTGCACTGAAAATCTTATCAAAGTTCTCATTAATCATTTACAGCCTCCTTAATTCTCTATTTAGAAGAAAAAATCTGAGAGATCCACAGAAAAAACAAACACGGAGACTTTGCAAGTTTGCACAGGATTCAGATGACAGATGATTTATGCAATTTTTATAAATCTAAAGAGAACTCCAGGTAATACGAGCGCTGCGTGAACAAGTCCGATGTCCTTACCTTACAGCGTCGGCCAGCTTCTCGTACTGGATCTCCGTGCGGAAGAAGTGTGAATTGGCGGGCTCGTAGCGCATCGCGGCGGTGAGCGTGCAGAAGACGGTGTGCAGGAGCTCGAACACTTGGTTCTGGTTGACGCGCTCCCAGCCGTGACGCGGCGGCTGACACAGCGAACGCTCCATGGCAACCAGCAGCGAGGTGACGTAGACGAAGCCGCCCACTTTACGGAATACCGTCCGGGTGCGGTGACTCTCACGCAATACCGCCAACAAAGCCTGAAGAAGAAGAAAGACAGATTGTTAGAGTAAATATTCTTAATTTCACAATAATAATAAGCTAATTACAAGGAATATAACACATAAATATGACTTGTAAATGTAGACGTGTGTGTTTTTCTTCTGGTTTCACCCTCCATCTAACTTTCCCTGCGTCACTTTAGCTCACTTTACTTCACACACTTATTTTGTTTCTCATCTATTCACCCACATTTGTGAGTTTTCATGCTATTTGCTTTCTGTCACCTCATTCAGTCATGTCGCTATTCATCAACTTCTTTTCCTCTCATTCTTCTTCTCGCGCCGAGACGTATTTATGAGCCCCTCAGGGGTTTTCTCTGCCGTAGCGAACTGACTGAAATTTTTTTTCCTCTTTTATTTCTCCCAAAGTTTTATGGTTCGCTTTTGCAAGTAACCTATAATGAAACATCAAACTGTGACCTAGATATGAGTTTGGGGAGGGGGGGGGGGGGGGGGGCCCTAAAAACAGCCTGTGAGCATCCGATGGCTGTGACAGGAGACGTCTTCAATTAAAAGTAAAAAAAGTGAAGTAATGACGCAGGTGAAGTGTGTTCTAGACACATTCAGGGAAAACACGGATGTTTCAACACTAGTTCTGAATGAATATTTCTAAACTTCTCTTTTTGCTACAAAGTTTGGGATGATATGACAAAACCAGGTGTATGATTATGGTTATTATTTCTCAAAATTTACATTATAGATACAAAACAATAACATTAGTACAGTCCAAAACCTCAGTATGGTGATATCACTTAGTGTTTATATATCACTCAGCTAATAATTTGGCAAATGTTGGTATGTATTCAGTATGGTAGCATCTCATTAAGAAAAATCAACTGTAGTTCAACATTGTAAAGGGTCAATTCACCCAAAACCAACAACAAACACCTCTAGAGGTATTAGACTATATATGTTTTTAAATATTGTGTGGCCGCTGATGAAAACCTCAAAAGAAACGCTGTGTTGCATTCAGGGAAAACACGGCTGTTTCAATACTAGTTCTGAATGATTGACTGAATGAATTCTAAACTTCTCTTTTTGGTACAAAGTTTGGGATGATATGACAAAAACAAAGTGTATGATTTGATAAGTTATTGTTTCTGAAAATGAACGTGTACAGTTGTTTTTCTAGAGCAGGTCAGTGCTTATTGTAAGTATAAGACAATAACATTAGTACAGTCAAAACCTCAGTATGGTATCCATGGCGATGTAATGGTGTTTATATATCACTCAGCTAATAATTTGGCAAATGTTGGCATGTATTCAGTATGGTAACATCTCATTAAGAAAAATCAACTGTATTTCAACATTGTAAAGGGTCAATTCACCCAAAACCAACAACAAACACCTCTAGAGGTATTAGACTAAAGTTTTTAAACTAAATATGTTTTAAATATTGTGTTGCAACTGAGTGGCCGCTGATGAAAACCTCAAAAGAAACGCTGTGTCGCTGATAGATCAGAGTTCCTAGTGACTATTTCTTCAGTAGAATATTCGTAGCTCTAATGGAAACTACTGTCAGTGAGGTCTGTGTCTTATCCCAGAGTATCAGAAACATTTCAACTGGAATAAAAATGCTGCTGTGATGAGTTTTTGATGGTTCATCAAACCAAATAAAATGTCCTTGACCTCCACTCTATTGAATGGGTCAGAGAGCAAAAATGCTTGATTATAATTTGGGTGAAATTAAGCTTCAAAATGTCAGTTAAAGTTGCTCAAATACAGTAAATTATTCTTCACTGACACATGCTTGGACAATAAGTCAGTATGCAGATTTGTGTACTGTCAGAGACTTTTGCCATACTGTCAATACTGAGGTAGCTCTCCCTTTAATATCTCTGGATGTATTTGGCCATCGACATCAGCAGTTTTGTAAATCATCGGTCAGGACTGTTTTATGGCAACATCAATTCAGGCAGAAGTAGCTGGGTCATGTGCTTTGAGTGAAGGCAGATCACATCCCGAAAGTTGCACTGAATTTGACCTCTTCAGGCAAAAGAAAACTTGGAAGATGGAAAATGGAGGTGGTGCAGAGCTGTAACAGACGAGCTGGCTGAGATGAACTTGACTTTAGATCATGTCTGCATCAATTAAATGATCTGTCAAGTATTTATTTTTGCTGGATTAGCAGAAAACACACAAAAGCTGTGTGGTTATTTTCTCCAATAACTGTTTTTAAGAGCTTTTAACCAGAGCTTTTAAAGTTTTGAGCCTTGAACAAATCTAGCAAGAGCACTTTGTTGTTTTTGTTCATTGTTTTTCAATTGACTCTCTAGAAAATGTACATATATAAATCATGTGATCAGTGATCATTACGTCGACACCTCCAGTACAAATTTCAAAAGTTTTAGCTATAATGACTCAACCTGTTGGACGGAGAGTGAATAAAAGAGAAGTAAAAACTGTGATACAGTGCTTCGCTGATCCAGCTGTTTCCTGCTGCATTAGAAGAACTGCCAGACTCAGCACAGCGATTTTAACACCAATCACAGGATGTTGAAGACATCCTCTTCCTGTCTTCCAATCTGGGAAATTACCACCAGGCTCAGACTATGTGTTGGTAAATGTTTGGTTTTGGGGTGTTCACCATGTAAAGGCCTTTAAAATGAGATGCAACCTACCAGCGTTAGACTGTCTCCTCATCCTGCTGTTAAAATGTTCACATTCAAAAGACTAATCAGATTAGTTTTTAGATCTATTAGTGCGTCCATAGTGTGTTACTGTCAACGGTTTATAAACCCTGAAAACGAGCGAGGAAAAATTATTTTACTCTTAAACTGGATTTGATACAGTATATTTCCAAGTTCTTTGCAGCATTTGGAGGTTTTTTTTTTTTTTTTTTTTTTTTTTTTTTTAGAGTGATCATTAAAATCCCTGATTAGTGAATTAGGAGCAAAATGCTGACGGGTTAATCCAACCGCAGCCTTCAGAAAGCGTGAGAATTACCTCGTCTGAAGCTTTGGAATTTGAAAATGCAATTATGCTTCAAAAAAACTGAGCCGCCATTCTCTTTCTTATCCAGTGTGTGTGTGTGTGTGTGTGTGTGTGTGTGTGTGTGTGTACGCCTTAATGTGAACCTTGGTTCCCCTGGTTTGAAGCAATTACCGTATGCAGGCCTTCAAATGCATATTGATTTCTTCAAATTACAGACTTTACTTTCCTCCACATCTTCACTTTCAAAGCTTGTCTTCGCTACACGAGACAAAATCTAAAGAGATGACGATGAAACCATAAAAAAAAAAAAGATGAAAGACATCAGTGCATGTGTTGTTACCCGCAGTATGTCGGTCTTCAGCTGTAGTTCGCTGGACGGCGCGGAGTGCATGAGGCCGAGCAGAGTTCCCATATCGTCGTCTCCGCTGGGCGACAGGACGAGCTGCTGGATGATGAGCAGGGCGTGTTCCCGACACTGACGGTACTTGACGATGTTGTGTACGCAACGAGCGCCACCGAACTCCCTGAAGAGGGCTGGAAGAGAAGGAGGAAGAAGGAGACAGAAATATAGTCTTTTTAATATTTCTTTTTCTCATTTAAGAATCACTTTTCTACAGAATGTCCCACAGTTTCACAACCATTTTAATGCTTTTGATGCCTTTTGTTAAGTGAAAGTGATGTCAAAGTTTTGGTGAAATGTATTCAGATCAACATTTGACCTTTGTTTGCTCCTTCGACTGTACTGGATGCTGCTTTTAGAACTTCATAAGGTTTATTTTTGGTTAAGTTTTGTTTATTTAAATTGAAGGTCTAAGGTCTGTTTCTCATGTTTCATTGTGTGGAAAACTAGTTTATCAGTAGAAGCTAAAACGTATAATTGGAATATTTTTACTGATGGGGTGTCGTGGCTTTGACCCTGAACTTTGGCATTCTTGTAATTTTGGTGACACACTTAATTTCTTTCTACTCTTAACACTCATCGCAAGTGTGAATGTAGTCGACGTGTCAAAGCGGAGTGCTACAAATATCACACACACATCGTCATCATCGTGTTTTTCTGACGAAAGCGACCGGTCGTCAAGGTCGCAGAGAGAGAGAGAGAGAGCTCTGAGCTGTCGGTGTGCAGCTTTGTCGGGTATCTTTGTGACTCATCACATTTCTACAGCTGACTGAGACACACACACACACACACACACACACACACACACACACACACAAACACAGAGAGTGTCAGAGACTGATGGGCAGCATCCAAGGTCTCAAACTTGATGAACTTGATAATTAAAGCCTAAAAGTATAATTTATGCATCATCAGTTGTAATGGCACCGGCAACAGGCGGTGTCCTTCGCTGACAGTCTGTTCCTGCAAAACATCCTGCACAGCATAAATCAAATCACATGCAGCTGCACTGGGACATCATATAAGTAAATGTCCAGTTTAAATGCTTTATTATTATTATTAGCTCAACGTGTCCCTCTGGCATAGAAAATATTAGCCTAATCCAACCTTACAAAGATGATGAAACACCCTTTAAAGTGAGGTCAGTCTTCTTTAAAGCTTTTTTTTCTTATCGCTACTGATTGAATTAAGTTATGACATTTATAAGCGCCTTGATAAAAGGTTACCTAAAAGTTAATTAATGATGAGTTTCATTACTGTACTATATGTTACCTGCATTAGTGTTAGTGGTGTTGGAGCCCTGCAGGAGCACAGTCAGCGTCTCCATCACCAGCCAGGCCAACTGCTTCTGCTCCTCTGCGACTGTGCTGTTCTTACAGTCAGCTGGAGACACACAGAGAGAGAGAAGTGATCAGCTGTAGAAAGCATCTGATCGCATTAAATGTACACAGAGAGCACAAAACGCACATTTAAAACCATGCTGCACACTGATATAATTTATATATGTCATGATTAATTGATTTTATGACAAATATATGTTAAATTACTTCTGCTTGAGCATCACCTGGCTGTGACTGAAGAGTACGCTAACTCACCTTGGTCATTATTGTGCGGCTGCTGCGACGTTGGGTCTTTCAGCAAGGCGGCGTACTTGTGCAGCAGGTTTACCAGCACCTCCAGGAGGCCGACCTCCCGCAGCACGTCGCTGAACACCGGGTCGTGCCTGGCGAGCTTCAGCAGCGTGCGGACGGCCGTGATGCTGCAGGCGTGCGACGTGCTCGACTTGAGCAGCACGCTCACGCTGAACAGCTCTTTGCACGGCACGTAGTTGAGGCTGAAGACGACGAACTCCAGCAGCTCGAAGTACTTCGTCTGGGCCTCGGGGAGCTTGGCAACGCGCTCGGCAAACTGCGAGAGGGTGTGCTGCGACTCCAGGATGAAGTAGTTGGCTGGCTCTGCGGCGTAGATGTTTCCGATGGCGTCGAGTAGCATGCAGGCCAGGCGGCTTGTTTTCGCCCGCAGGAAGGCGTTCTGGAGCACGGAGAAGGCCTGGATGTTACGCACTGTGTGGCCTGCGAGAGGAGACATGAAACAGAAGGAGGAAATAAGCGTTTGTCATGATGACGACACAAATATAAATTAACCAAGCCTAATCGACTCAGCAGTTGTGTAAATATTTAGTGTCAATATGCAAATCATTAAGTACTTGAGTGTCGAGGATTAAAAGCGCTGACAGACACACACACACAGCAACATATGGCGGCTAATGACGCAAGATCATTTCACAGACTAAAGACCTACATATGACTCCGCTGGCCTTAATCCAACAATACAAAAACCTATTGTTTTGGCCTTGAAACGTCCCTGCTTAAACTAAGAGCAGATATCTGAAACCATTCCTGACGTTACATAAGAAAATGTCTCAAAGGGACATGAAACCTGAAGACACAGTCTCTGCAGGAAGAGTGACACTGAGAAAATGAGAAAGGTTGCACACTCACAGCTTCCTTCACAGCCTTTGTACAATATAGTATTTGCTAAAAATGAAACATAAAACCCAGTTATGACCTCCAGTTTGCTTTAAATGGGCACCTTCAGGGAACTAGGAGAAAGTTTAGCTCAGTGATCGCAACATGAGGAGAAAGAAAGTTATATTCAGCTTTGTTACACATCTTTGTTGGACGGACAGCAAACAATGATTGGCTAATGAAGGTACGCAAGACCAGGCTGCCTGTTCTTAGTAAATTAGTCATGGTGAACTAAATTTTCAAACTGTTTTTTTCTTTTTATAAGGAAGAATTTAATTTTTGTTGGTCAATATTGAACAAGACCAAGAGTCTTGCTGTAAGGCTGCTAGCTAAATGCTAACATCAGCATGCTAACATGCTCACATAGACAACGCAGATGTTATGAGCAGGTATTATAATGTTTGCCATGTTTAGCATTTTAGCATGCTAATGTTGCTAATCAGCACAAAACACAAAGTAGAGTCGAGGCTGATAGGAAGGTCGATAGTTCTGCAGATATTTGATCACAAAGCCAAAAAACAGAAAATTTGACCCGAAGGTAGCGTTAGATGAAGAATCACAGGACCACTTCTGTTACCGCAATTGATCCTGCAGGGATTTGGCGACTATCTATCAATAGTCATCAAGATATTTCTCTAAATGTAGAGCACAGATAACGTGCAAGAGCATGAAAGACGGACATTATGCATAAACTACACTACACACACGATATGACCTCTGTTTTAATGAGTAGTTCTTTACAAGATAAACGTACAAACACAGACTCTCTCTCTCTCTCTCTCTCTCTCTCACACACACACACACACACTCACACGTAGGAAGACATACAAAACACCTACACTGAAATGTGCCATTACACACACCGAAACACAGACAGCTGTTAAGTGAATGTGGTGAGCTAATAAGGCATATAAGCGGACTCTCGCACCGTGATGGCTTCTGGTAATGACTCTGCACACAGCTGGAGCTGTCATTAGGTGGGTAAAGTGTGTGTGTGTGTGCGGTAGCAGAGCTCCAATGTGTTAGTGCCGTGGTGTGTGAGGTTAATCTGCATTTGCTCCTGTGTGCAATATTGGGGAGGGAGGCGAGGGGGGCTGGACGTGACAATCTGTGTGTACTTTCCTAAAAACTTCCAAACAAAGCTTAAAAAATGGACAGAAGAGACAAAATGGATAGATAAAAATGTCATATTTGTAATTTATTTATATTGGATTAAAATAAATGAGTAAGTAAGAAAGAAATAAGACAGTAAATTAATGAAAGTCAAGGGAGGAACTGAGCCTGATTTAATATATTACAAAAGGCACTTAAATAAATTACTAACATATGCATAAAACTGTCTTACAAGCTCGAGAACACATGAAGCCTACTAATATATACATTACGTATATGTATAATAAATAAGTACAAACACTAGTGGCCAAATCCAATCTTGAGAGACTGTTCTTGTTCTTGTTGCCAACAAGACATAGATGTTTAGTTGCTTTAGGGCCAAAATGACATCTTTTAAACTAAAATCATTTATATATATTTGATATAAAACTATCATTCTTCAATTTTATGCATCTTATGTTTCCTGCTATATAATTATAATTATTTAGTTAGTACATTTATTTATTCATTCATTCAATCTTTAGTTCATTCATATACATAAAATCTGTATTTAGTGTTCTTTGTTTTGGGTATGTGTGTTTTTTTGAATATGTATATAGGTGGATAGTAAGAAGAGAAGACAAAGATACAACACTTAAGGTAAAACAGGATTAGTTCTTTGACAACTGAGGTGAAACTGGAGGTCTGAGACGACGCTCTTAACCACTACAGCATCTCTGGATCCCAGAGAGCCCATTTGTATGCAGAAAGCTTCAGGCATTCGTCTTCAGCGGTGCGACAGGGCAGAAGAGTTGCCATGGCGCCCGTCAACAGGTTAAGCTCGCCGGGATCAGCCGAGCATCAAAGTCATTTCGGGGATTAAGATCTGACGGGGGAGATACGGCGGCTTGGGTATATACATGAAGACTTTTCCATAAGTAATTCCTCTCTTGTTTTAGAGCTTTAGGCAACACTGAGTTGGTGGCGGGATGTAGATTTAAGAGGTGGGGCCTGAGATCTAGTCTACTGCCAGATTCTTCCTTGAATCTCTCTTGGAGATAGGCTGGTTTAATGAAACTAAAAGATATCGCTGATGCTCTACAGGCAAATGTCACGGCTTTGAAGCAAATGTCACAAAACGAGCGCCTGAGTAAACTGTGAAGTGTTTTGATTTTCTGTAGCGGTTGGCTTTCTCGGTTTCTCGTGAAGCGCTGCTAGTTTAGGATTTAATGAAAGCAGCTGATGGATCTCAGGAGGAACGACGAACAGAACCTTTGCCGGAAGGCTGCGGGAGAACGAATCCGGGCAGCAAGAAGGGCGCTCCGGTCGTCAGGCCGGCCGGTTTCAGCTCCGTCACCCCATACGTGGTCAGACAGGTGACCAGGTTGACCAGGTCCTTCAGCGCGTCTTTCGATTCGTCCTCCTTGGCCTGTTCCAGTCTGGATACACACACAGAGAGAGAGAGAGAAGCTCAGAAAACAACATGCATCTACGAGCTGCGGACAACACGGAGATCTCTTTAGTCGTACCTGAGCATGAGGTCGCAGAGGAAGGCGTAGCCCTGGCACATTCGGAAATCATCCAGCAGGGTCTGTGACACGTCGCTGGAGTCCTTGAGGAAGCAAGAGAGGCCGGCGAACATCTCCACGATCTCCAGCGGGGACAGATCGTCGGATTGCTGCATGTTCTGAACGCATGTGGACAGGCATTCTTTCTCTGGAGATGGAGAGATTGGGAGGAGAATGGGGAGGAGGAAGAGGAGGAGGAGGGAAGGATTTGTGAGGAATGTGGTGAAGTGATGTGTGACAGAATGTATGGAAATGAGATATTTGTTCTAGTAGGCTGTGGTCTCTTTTATTCTTTATATTGAAATGACACTTTCACCTGAAACTGCATATAATGAAATATATCAAAGTGTTATGTTGTCTTTGTAGAGCCAGACCTGTTTTAATAATTAAGCATATTTGGGCTGGGATTACTGTCAGTACTGTTTTACAAGAAGGAAAAGAATCAGGGTGAGGTGGAAGTGCCATTCCCCTTCTCTATTGTTAGATGTTGGCGTCCGACAGTTCGATTTTGTTTATCTTAATGTTAATTCCCACACATCACTTTCATTGAGTAGCGCTTAGTTCATCGCGCTGTTCTTTTTCTTCCTGTTGAGTCATTTCTTGTAGAGAATAACAGGCAAACCGGCTGAAATTTTACTGAAATCATGCTGCAGAAAGTGACCCAGAGTGTCACAACCAGAACCAGACTAATAGACTTTAACACCTTTACAACAAGCATACATACAATATGGCTCATTTTCCTGTTTCTAGATAGAAATGCACAATGTTGTAAAAGGTTTGTACAGCCCTTGGTTCAATTTGCTGTTACAAAATCATGAGTTATAGATGCTTCGAGGTCTGTTTTGTCCCAATGACAGGATGCCTTCATACTTGAAAAATACCTGAAAAATTGTAATAAACAGACTTTTCTTATTGCTTTTAGTGTGACAACCTTTTTGTAAGACTAACAACAAATAGCACAGACATGAAGAGGGAAGCAAATTCTCTCCTGACATTTTGTTTTGCGACTCTGAGCTGTGTGACAGCTGTTTGTTTTGCACATGTTTTCTTTCTGAATCTGTGCATTAAATTTTATAGCTCCTATATGTGGATCACATTACATTTCATGTGGCCAAACAAATGTCTGACAACCTCCAGATGTGGTTTGCATGACTGGATCTTCAAAGTATCTTGTGTGGGCTTATACAGTAGCTATATATAGACATACATGTGTAGACAGATGTTCTGTATATATGATGTGCTTATACGATATATATATATATACCGTGTATGTATTTGACCACGTTGACGCTGAGGCCGTGTCTGGATATGGTGGTGAGCACCTCCCCGGCGCTCCTCCTCCAGGGCAGGTTGTGAGGGGGGCACCAGGAAGTGATGGCACTGAACAACAGCTGGAGGTCGTCCTTTTGGGCCAGCTCCTCCGCCGGAGACACGAAGGTACAGAGTTTCACCAGGATCTGCGCCAGAGAGAAGAAGAGAACGGGGGAATTTTAAACGAGCGACGGCATGCAGGTCTTAAAGCAAGAGATTTAGGTTCCAATGTGATTCCTGACCTCATAAAAAAAAGCCTGAATCTTGTACGGTTACATCTTGTCGACCCTCACAAACCTCTACGGACCAATCGGACACTAACAGTTCAGTTTAGTTTTTTTTTTTTACCTGGACAAAGACTTTCTGCAGCAGCACTCTGCGGTCAGCGAGGGGCAGCTCTGGCTGGGTGTGGCCCTGGCCTGGGGTCTTGTCCTGGGTGGGCGGTGTTGGCGGCGGCGGTGGCGGTGGAGGAGGCTGGGTGGGGCCCGCGGGGGCTTCGGCCATGTGGGGCAGGTCGAAGAACAGGTAGAGGCATTTGACCAGCGTGGAGGGTACAGACATGGTCGTCATGCAGTCCACCGTTTTCTGATGGGAAGGAGAACAAAAAAAACGATTATTGGTAGTTGTATCGATGCAAAGCCGAGACACAAGGCTGAAAATGTTTTTGTTTTTTTGTGCTGTTTGGTAAACGGGTATTATTTTGTTGTTGATATGATACATGGTTCTGTAAAGAAATAAAAAGGCAAGAGTAGCTGTGAGGGCTTGTGGTGTGTATTTACTGTGTGTGTGTGTGTGTGTGTGTGTGTGTGTGTGTAAGTCTTAATGGTAAGGGAAAAGGGTTGGAGAAAGAGATGGGGTTTGTGCTCGGTGAGGCGGATGATTCAGATAATAAAACGCTGCCTCCTACACACACACACACACACACACACACACACACACAGAGGAAAGAAGCTCACACTGACAAATTACCTCGCTCCTCCTTTCACTTACACACATGAGCTCTGATATAAGACAATAACGACACACACACACACACACACACATACTGTGGCTGTTTGAGATGACCCTCCCATTTACTCCATGACTGTGTGCATCACAGAGAGGAGGTGAACTCACACACACACACACACACACACACACACACACTCAAATTCAGTCTCTCAGCTAATCGATGGAGAGAGAGAGAGAGAGAGGGAGTGGGGGAGGGGGATAGAAAGACATCAACAGTGGAAATAGGTCTACTGAGGAAGGTATAGTTGATAGTGAGACGGTATAATGAAAGACTGGACCAGCACCTGTGGTACTTGTGAAGTAGAGAGAGTGTGTGTGTGTGTGTGTGTTTACAGGCTGTGCCAGACATATTGGCCCTGCTGCAGCTCCAAGGTCAAGGTTACTGGGAACAGTCAATCAGAGAGAGAGAAAACCGAGAGAGAGACATTTTATTGGACGTGTGAGAGAAAGAATGAGAGGAGGAGGGAGAGAGAGAGAGAGAGATGAAGGAGAAGAGACAGCTTGCTTGCTTTTAGGTTTTTTTTTGTGTGTGACAGAGAGAGACAAGAGCGATGGGAATGCGGAGCGTGAAGGGCATCCCTGTAAAAGAAGAAGACAACGTGGAAGGTAGAGAGACAGAGCTACGAACAAAACGTTGCTGTTTTATCATCAGAGGAAGGAAGAGCGAGAGGCGAGAGAAGAAGAAGAAGAAGAAGAGAGAGAGAGAGAGAGAGAGGAAGAGAGAGAGAGCGTTAAAGAGAGAGGGGAGGTGACGTCAGGTTGAAGGGAGGCCAGCTGCCGAGAGAGAGTCTTTTGTTTTACTGTCTGAGACACCAGAGGAAAGGAATACAAATCCATTAAACCCAGTTGCTCTCTCTCTCTCTCTCTCTCCCTCTCCCTCTCCCTCTCTCTCTCTCTCTCACACACACACATAAAGAAAACACGACCTGAGTTACCCGGCTTCACGGTCGGTCATTCTTTTTCCTTGTCAGTGAGTTGTGTTTGCTGATATCAAACAGTTACACAGCAGTAAAAATGAAAGTGTAGCCTGACTGTCGGAGCGATACGAGAGCAACGGACACATGCTGGTTAGTTTTACAACTGTTTACTCATCCGGACACGAAGATCACTGGGAGGTGGTAAAGTTTTTGAGGAGCGTATGTTGAGAATAGTTTGGACTGTGCATCAAATACAAAGCACCTCTTAACCTCAACGCATAAAGAGAAGTCTACTGAGTACCGACCGCAAGTCACGACGTCAAAACATCATTAACTCCCATCTGAAAGAAAGAAAAACACGCTCGACACGCATATTCCTTCCCTGCACATGAGGCTGAACTAACAGCTGTTTTTATTATTGATTCATCTTCTGATTATTCTGTCAAATAACTGATTAATTGTTTGTTTTTTTAGAAAACGAGAGACATGACTGTAAATTGAAACTGCCAAAACCAAAACGCTGAAGGTATCCAGATTTTCTATCGCATATGAAAAAGAAAAGCTGCAAATCCTTCACATTTGAGAAGCTTTTTTCATATTTCTGCTTGTTAAAAATGACTTAAATGATTAATCAGTTACCAAAACAGATGCCAATTAATAAAACTGACTGTCTTATTTTTGTCTGAGAAGCGTGAGCAGCATTTGCTACCACGAGTGAACAGAAAATATTTGAATAATACCAACAGAAATTAAGAAATGATTCACCTCCATATGAATTGTTTTGCTTCACAGGTGATCTCTGGGTAAAAAAAACTACAGTGTTCACCAATGATGGGAGTTATAAAATGTTCCTACATCAACAAAAAAGCAGCAGAAAATTGGTGTGAAGACCTGAACGTCTCCTGTTCAAATCCTCACTATCTGACCTCTGATAATAAGCTGTATTTATGTGTATGAGATGTTTATTTTTTAATGAATGGGTTGTCTGACAGTTGAAGAAATAAAAGCTGTCACGTTGCTAATTCCTTCTGCTCGAGACTCTTTTTACAACTATCATTACGGTTCCTTAAACAAAGGCACTTAACACCCCACAGCTCCTCCAGTAGAGCTGTTTAAGACCTTTAAATAGCAAAACTACAGGACTGCAGCTGTGTGTGTGTGTGTGAGACGTGTGAATCGTGAGTTTTCTTACGTAAACTTCCTTTGTTCAACAAGCCTAAAAAAAATGTAAGAATCTGACTTCTGTCTTTCCATGAAATACAACACAGTCAATCTGGTATCACTTAAACCGACACGATCCTTCTTCTTCCAAATGAAATTTACAAGAATGCGTTGTGAAAGAAAAAAAAAAAAAAAAAAAAAAAAAGGCTGACGGGACAATAAAGCTGAAACAGCCTCTAACAGAAGGGAAACTTCATTTGAGTGTGACGTGTGAGTGGTTTGAAATCCTGAAGGTTTTTGCTGCGGGCGCCGGAGGGGAGGCGGCTTCAGAAAAGTGTAAATTTAAGCAAAAAAAGTGAACTTGAGGAAAAACGAAGCGCAGTTTTATTCCCAGACAGTAGAGGCGTTGCTGTACTGTGTGTTTTACTGTATATACAAGAAGCAGTGTTACTTGCATGTCCCCTTTGAGCTTTTTTGGCATTAATACTGCACACAACACTGTTTTGAACACAAGGTATTAAATTTTAAGTGTTCTACTTCAGCGTCCAAACTTATTTTTCCAGACGTTGTTCTCTCGAAGATGAAATAAATGTGTCGAAGTGATTGTGAAAGACTTGTTTTTCCCAGGAAAAGGTAACTCGAAGATAAAAAAAAAAAAAAAAAAAAAAAAATTGGATTGGAGGAAGGTTTTTAAAAACATGTTTGCAGATGGAGAGAGGAAGCGTTCGACTCAACAATAACAAGAGGATTTCTGATGTGCAGCGGAGCAGGAGAAAACAGACGGTCAGCCGTCCGACTGACAGCGATGCTCCCCTCAAGACCTCTGGAGGAATGCGGGCCCGAGAAAGTTCAAAAGACATCTGCTGGCCGCAGTACACAGGCGCGGAGAAGAAAAAGAGGAGAGTTTAATCTCTAACCTTTACAGCTCACAGTGTAGTTTAAACAGGAAACCGAGCAGCTTCTGTGTTAAAATTCGGAATTGTGTGGAGAGAAGTGTTGCAATCTGACCAGATCCGAGACGCACAAATCCAATTTTTGACTTGATCTCATGAGATACCACCTCACGGTCGTCTGCCTCCGCCAACCAATCAAGTTGCAGTTTGCATCCATGTCTGTCCAGACTCATATAATATTTATAGTGAAGACTTTGAAGGAATTTAGTGAATGTATTTTCCTTGCATGTGTTCAAAGGCCAATTTATTGATTGATTGGGACAGTGTGCAGTTTTAAGCATTAAAGGCGCACTGCAGCAGAGTTAGCTCGAAGCTAATTTGCATCCGTAGAAATAAAGTTGATTCTGAAGTTGTAGCCATGACAGTAGACGATGCTTCAGATATGGATGCTGCTGCAAAGAAGCTACAAATTTCTAAAATGTGGACGCCTCACACATATCTTCAATCTGACGGCACAGAAGATCAATACACAGTTTAAAGGTGGGAACCCGAGATTAGTGTCACCAGTTCAGTATCTGTTCCTGAGTTATAGCATTGAATAATGGCCAGAAAAGTGTTTTTTGCAGAACATTATGACGTCACAGTGAAGTTGACCTTTGACCTTTTGGATAGAAAATGTCATCACTTCATCATTTTATCCAATTAGACAGTTGTGTGAAACTTTGTCATAATTAGCGTATGAATTCTTGGCCAAAAACGTGTTTTGTGAGGTCACAGTGACCTTTGACCTTTGCCACCAAATTCTAATCAGTTCATCTGTGAGAAGTGGACGTTTGTGCCAAATTTGAAGAAATTCCCTCGGGGCGTTCCTGAGATATTGTGTTCAAAATGGATGGACAGATATATCAGGTGCATCATGTCCTTCATTCATTTAACTAATGTCTGTGTTTGGGCGGGAAAAGCCGGGACGGTTTGGGTGGGAATTTTTACTTGTGCTCGAGAGCCTTGGTTCTTACGGAGGGTGATGCTATTTTCTACACGGAGATCAAAGAGCGGAGATGTAAATGGGTCAAAGAGAGACAGAATGCTGATAAACCTCTTTTTTTTTTTTACAAGTTGTTTCCCCCGATTGCATCTTACACTCAAACATAAAAAGGCAATCCTTAAAAACACACAAGAGGAGATAGTTGGTACGCAATCGCCCCCAAAAAAAGACACTTACATAACAAAACACAGCACAAACACACACACAGACAGTGTTGTAAATGAATAGAGTGTGGTTGTACCGACCTGCCCGGAGGAGGCCAACAGGTTGATGGTGGTCAGAAGCATCCAGCCGCGACTGGCCTCCTCACTCTGGTTCACCTCCAGGAACTGGACTATGGCTCGACTGGCTGCCTCTGGAGAAGCAAACACACACAATCACAGACTTGATAAACACACGGTTAACTAGATGGAAAGCGACAGCTCATCGTGGCGGGCAAGATGGGTTGCCGGAACAGTGATCAATTACGCGACAAATAAATCATCTTGCTGAATGTGACGTGAGGGAATGAGTGGAGTTGCGGCTCCGCGTTTTGTCTCGTCTAAAACGTAATTCAGTGTTTGTCAGGTTGACTGCTTTGGGGCAGCGGAGGCGGGGGGGATGAAGGGGAGGGGGACTCAGCAGCCAGACGTTTCTCTGTTCTCTCTTGGAGCGGCTGAGATTGACACTAAAATGAGAGTAGCTGGTCCACCTTAAAGGTCAGTCCACCTTAAGTGAGACTGGTCAGGTTAGGCTAACTCATTGTTGCTAACTTCCACAGTGTGTCCAATCAGTCATTTTGTGCAAAAATGCATTTAAAAGTTGATGTGAAGCTTATATGAGGCTTCAGCAGTCTGAGTTAGTCATATCAAGTGGATATCTGACACATTTATAGTCTTTGTAGTATAAAAGGCCCTCTTTGTGTTTCCTCGTTGAGCTACAGTGTAAGTATAGTAATAAAAAGAGGGCCTTCGGCACTAAAAAGACTGTAATGTTGAAAAATATCTACTTGATTTGACTCATTTGGATGACAGAAGCTTCATATTAGCTTCAGATAAACTTTTAAATACATTTTTGCAGAAGGAGGACTGTGGATTTTGTCCCCCACATTATAAAAGGGATCTTCTAACGGTCAGTATGAACAGGAGGACTGATTAACAGCTAAGATAAAAACATGTTTCAATGTTCATTTAGGCTTCTGACTGTTGCTTTAAGACAGAGCGTCCTTTTAGAAGTCATACACACATGTCCTGTTGTGAGCTAGTAAAAAATAAACTCCTGCACATGGGTGAAAGTAACCACATGGTAAAAGTGTGGCACGACAAACATCTGTCTGACGCACGAGTCTGGCATTCAGTGAACACTAAAACCATTAAATAAAACCAGATGTGTTGTTCCAACAGAATGTGTCCACCTGTTATAATCAGATATTGATCTTAAGCTGTTTTTAATGTGCCTCAAAGCAATAGCCTGAACTGCATTGCTCATCTGACAGCCTAGTATTACCCAAGAAACAAAGGAGTGGCCGTGTTAAGACAAATAATCAAGGCAATCATGAACATTTATTGAGTACAGTGTCTGTTTGACTAAGGCAGTTACCTGTTTAGAAGTCATTAATGGACCAGCTGGCTAGCTACGGTAGCTAAGCTGTTTGTACATTTATACTTCTATGTCATATAGATTTATTGTGTTAACGTGACAAAAATAGGTGAGCTGGGACAAGAGTGGGATTGTAATGGTACCGAACATGCTAGCCGACATAGCTACCTAGCTAACAAATGTTAGTGAGCAAGCATAGCCTTCTGTCTTCATTAGCCTTGGACTGCAACAGTTTTTTTTTTTAATTTAAAAGTATATTTACAAAGTATATTTCCAATCAATATATCTAGACCCTCCCCCTCACATCATTCAAATATTAATAAAGGTAGAAATATGATAATATGTGATAAATAATAAGTAAAAATCATAGGAAAGTCCAGAAATTATAACTGTAAATACATAGATATGTTAATAATTAGGGTGTAACAGTGGTAAGATATCAAGAAAAGGGGCCCAGATACAGTATTTCCTCTGGAGTAATAGAAGATACAAATTCATTGATCCAGTGTTTCCATGCTGAGGACTTTTCAGATTTCCAGTTTTCAAGTATCCATTTTTTTTTTTGCTGCAGTGTAAAAAATACTTCTCATGATGAGTCATGTTAAGTGAGCTGACATCACCCAGTATCCAAACTTTAGGATCAAAGTCGATATGAGATAGCGAGATTACAAGAAATTGCCTCTAGGACCAGACAGCTCCAGTACACATGAAGAAGAGTAAACCAGTAAACATTGTACATCTCTGACACATGGCACAGACCCCACCATTAAGCTTGATTAGTCTATGAGGAGTATAATGTGCTCTGTGCAAGATGTTATATTGAATTAAGTCTGTGTTTGATGGATATTAATACTAGTCTGTGATTCTTCTAGGAGACCAGTCACCATCATCATAAGAACACTACAGGTCCAAACCCCATTTTTATTTCATTTTATTGATGATCTACAGTATGCTGGGAGGTTATTAATAAGGGTGTTGTATACAGAAGATTAACAGAGGTAAGTCTGGTATCAAGCAACCTAATTTCTTATGGGGAATCCTTGGGTATACTAGGGTTTGATCCCAACGACTGACTTCTAATCCAATGTCTTATTTGTAGATACTTAAAAGATTACGCCTTGGTAAATCAAATAATTCAGACAATTGGAGAAAGCTAGCAAATACGCCATTAATAATATAGGTCACCAATCATTTTGCTACCTCTCCTAATCCAACTTTGCAGAATACTGACAGCAACAGGACTTAAGATGTTAGGATTGTCATTAAGAGGAAGGTTCACGAGTACCAGTGTATTTAAATCTATTCCTGCCATGCGCCAAAGGTGCCCAAAAGAACTGGAGTTTTTGTAATCACAGAAAGTTTCCTCCTCGAGCCCAGGAAAAGGGATAATAATTGCTAGTGGGGTGGTTTTCATTTCACGTCGCTCTACTGAAACCCATCTCACATCACACCACGACACAGTCTGATAATATCATCAACTTCGGTTCCAGCAACAACCGCTCTGATTAGTTTCACCAGCTGTGAGGATTCATTAGAAGTCCGTCAGACCTTTTTGAGTCAAAATCCGAGATGTGAACGGCGTTTGAGACGTCCAGACTATTCGAGCGAGATGTTAAAACCCTCATTTATATTCAGCTTTGAGAGGAGAATCGACGGGCTTTTGGAAAAGTTTATTTAAATATCTTCCCACACTGTGAGTGTAAGTCTAGTGCTCTCACAAGCAAATCAAAACTGGTTGTTTTGATGATGACAGAGTACTGCAAAACCAGTTCAGAGCCCGAGTCAACTACTGACTCAGTCTACAGAGGCCTGGTGACCAGCTGGAGGTGTGTGTGTGTGTGTTTGTGTGTGTGTGTGTGTGTGTGTGTGTGTGTTTATACTGTGCAATTGCAAAATCAAGAGCTGTTCTCTGCTTGAAAACAACACATCACATGTTCAGACAGAGATGATGACGAGATGGAGAGAGACGATAAAGGAGGAGAAATATGAGACGGAGAGCTGTGTGTGTGTGTTGTGTTTGTTGTGTGTGTGTGTGTGTGTTTGGTGTGTATGTGTGTGTGTGTGTGTGTGTGTCTGTGGGGAAGCCACAAAGCTGCAACTACTGTCAGAGTTTTGAGCAGATTAAAAAAAAGGTACATTATGTTTGTTCTTTGCCAAAGAAAAATCTATCCTAATGGATGGAAAAAAGCCTCTTCTTATCTATGACTGTATATCCTCTTTCACAAGAGCACTCAAAAAACATTTTTTGGTATTCCTTTCCTTGCAAGATATGTTTGCTGCAACTTTACAGCAAAAAATGTAACTGTAGTACTGATAGCAATGAAGGCACAAACATCTGTCCTTATCTGAAAAGCCAAACGGAGAACAAACAAACCTGAATCTAACATGGTTGATGCCACAAAAATGACACACTGATGTTTACGAGTGTTTCCTGTCACACCTGTACAGTTCTACCTATCAAGAGGGCTCACCTGTGGATTTATTAGAGGCTCTTCGTCTGATCTCGGTCACCATGAGTCGTGAGACCTGGGTGGTGAACTGCAGCAGGTCTGAGAACTTCTCCGTCATGGTGCTGGGCGGAGCGTTCCCGAACACCTAAAAGCACAGAGATTAGCTTTAGTTTATTGAAGAAAAGAAAGAAAAATACAGAAAGAAATCCAACAATATAATAATAATAGTTAATGTTTAACAAGGGTTAAAGAGCAAATCAGACATTTACACATCTGAAAAAGCTGCAGATCATTGCATTAATGTAGGCAAAAGTGACAAATTGGTCATTATTTACAGTTAAATTCTGCACTTCCTCACAATTACAGCTGTAATCATGGACTAACAGGAGTCATCAAGGTGGAGGAACACCGGCTTAAACCTCTCTCTGGGTTTTTTTTTTTTCCCGGCATGTCCTCATTTTACAACCACAGAGCAAACTGCAGCCCGAGGCTCTGGGAGAGCAGGTCAAAGATAAACTACACTTCATTCAACAATGGCTCATCATGTATTTATTTATCCAGCAAATCTGACATGAAAGTAGGCCCGGAGCCCGGAGTCCCGCTGCACTGAGAGCTCTCTACACTTTTTGAATTCTGACATGAATTTATGCCACCAGTGAGTGAATCACAGCCAGCGTTGGGTAATTAGCTGACAAGTCAAGAGACCCTCGGTAAAGACACTCCAGTACTGATGAGGACACTCGACAGGGCCGCCTGCAGCATCGGACGCATGGCGAGCAGAGGAATAATAATAAAGAAAGATTGTAAATGAAGAGATCATTTTATGGATTAACGTTACTTCTATCGGTAGGCTGATGTCATTTGTTCAATTCATGTGTGTCTCTGATTGTCATTAGATCAATCATTTAGGTGATCGACCCTAACCAAGTTAAAATACTTGACTGATCAATTAATTATCAATCAAGCAAAACTGACAAACATTCGCTGCTTCTGGCCTCTCAAATGTGAAGATCTGCTGCTTCTCTCCAATTTCACGACTGCTTATATTTGAGTTTTGGATTCTATGAATTAGTGATGGATGTTTTTCACTATTAGTATGAAAATAACCACTACTAGGATAACTCATTACCTAGATTTGACTGTACTGTATGTGTGAGATTGAACTGTTTTCATCTCTATAAGCCAGTAAACAACAACTGAAACACTTCTTTCAAATATGGTGAAATATTTGTACTTGTTTTGTATTGTTCAGTCAGTATTTCCTATTTTCAGGCTTCTATTCAATTATTGACGAGTTGATGGTCTCAGGTGTTTGTGATTTGACTCCTTTTTTTTTTTTTTTTAAATTGGCTGTCGCAGCCTGCGGCTCCAGTATTAAGATGTAGTTTTTATCATGTTTTGAGTTTAATACCTGGAAAACGTCTGTGACATCACATTGTTGTTTTTTTTTTCAATAAACCCAGTGCTGACATTGTGTGGGCGTTAATTAGACAATTAGACGGTGTCAGTAATATGGGTTTTGTTAAGTACGATTCCATATACAGACATTTGATAGTAAAGTATCAAATGTCTGTGTTGTATATGTGACCCGAAGCTATACAGAAAACCCCTCTGTGCTCTACTGTAGTGTGCTGAGCTCCGGCTATGAAGCCAACATATTGTATACTCAGGTGTGTATGGAAATTAAGCAGTTACCACATGATTTTAATAGCACACAGGTGACATTTCTTTCATGGAGTATCTGTTCAGTACATCATGTCACAGGCAAAGTGTGAGTAAAGGGTAACAAAATTATAATAAGTTGTTATAAGAATTGATATCTGTGCTTGTGGAGTGCGATTGTAACTGAGACCGTCAGCATTTCACCTGCAAGAAACTTCAAAGTATTCCTTCTGTGTTTGGACCGCCTCCACCCCCTCTCCCCCCCCGGTGTGACTTACCCTGTTAAATACAGGAAGCATCATGTAGAGCTTCTCCTCCTGCTCCTTCTGGGTCATGTGGCGAGGAGGGTGACACAGTTCGGAGAACAGGCGTCGCAGGTGCATCAGTCCCAGCGCGTTGTCCTGGGGGCTGCACTCCTCCTGCCTCGGCCGCCCCATTATCCTCTTCACCATGTTCATCTTGAACGGCTTTGTCAAGGCAAAGGCAGTACTGAGGGACGAGAGAGGGGAGGGTTAACGATACGTCTCGGACTCGTTTAGAAAAAAGACCTGTACGGGAAATTTGTTTAACAAATCATAACACACAAAAATGGTCTACTATTTATAAATAGTTCGGTTAGGCCTGCGTAATGTGTTGTGGATATCCAGTCAAAAAGACATGTGTATTATCACTGCTCAAATGTGGAATAAATAATTAATCCTGAGAAGCACTTACAGACTTGCAATCTATGCAACATCGGTATCTGTCTGATGCATCTCAGTCTTCAAGAAGTGAATCTAAATTAATCAAATCAGGACTTTCAGAGTCAAAACTGAATCAAATCAGGAGATCCGTGCCGATATACAACCCTAGTATCACATCTCAGTACCTTAATGGTGTTTACATACTTCAGAGTTCTTGTGCGGATGCTTAAAGCTTAAGTGCAGGACTTTTATATACAAATGAACGAGCCTAACATTAAAGCTCTTTTCCCAACCAGGGTTTCACATACATTAATTTATTTATTAACTTTGCCACATAATGTTTTTCTATTTTTGGAGCTGCACACCCCGCTCTCTCTCTCTCTCTCTCTCTCACAAACACATGACAACAGACCCGTCTGTGAATAACATGATGTTACACACTCTGGTACAGCAAGTGGCGGCGTCCACCTTTAACGTTGGTTTGTAGGCTGCCAGCAAAACCAAAGGAGAAGAAGAAGAGGAGGAGGAGGAGGAGGAGGAGGAGGAGGAGGAGGAGGAGGTATATATGGTTGTTGGCTTTTCCCTTCCAGAGAAGACCACTGGCCAAATCAATCCACAGATCATGCTTGGTTAGTATCACTGCACAAATCTGTCCAAAACTGATGCACTCAAGTGAACTCTGACAAGTTAGTCTATCTATGGCCTTAAAACACAATCTCGGAGGCCTTCACATAAGTTATTAGCAAACTTGCAGGGCTCGAGCGGACCTCCTGTTGTTCCCAGTGGTCCATTTATCCATATAACACCTATTAAATTCATTCATCAGTATTTAAATCCATGCTTGCTGCACACTGACCAGCTTATAGTGTTTAGGACCAACTGTCCCATCTATAACGTTACAGAACTGATACTCATCTATGACCGATAATAATCTTATTTCTCTCTTCCTTCCTTGGCTGCTTGATTATATATTTAGACATTATTTCCACACATCCAATTCTCCAGACCATCCTAAAAACGGTTGCTAGGAGACAGAACTGCAAAGCCATCCTACGACGCAGACAAACATCCACTGACAAAAAAAAAAAAAAAACAGAAAGAGCGTGCGACAAAGTTGCTCATCCGTCTCAAATACAAGCCTCCTTCTCAGCAACTGCACTGGTACACTTGCTAAAGGGCAAACGAACTGCGGTGGACGAAGGAGAGAGAAAAACATTTCTCGTTTGTTTTCCTCACATGTTTAAGGATCAGCCTCTAGGAACACATGACATTATATTTAAAAAAAAAAAAAAAAAAAAAAAAGAAATCATTGTTTTGCCAGATAAGATGAACATAACCTTTCAGCGTCTCTCCTCAGCTCGTTTCTCCCATCGTACATTTACATCAGAACTGCAATTTAAGATTATATCCTTTATTGATTAATCTAACTATTATCTTCTCGATTAATCAATTAGTCGTTTGGTGCAACCTCAAGTGTCCCAACCAACAGTCCCAAAGATATTCATAGAGGACTAAAAAAAACAGAAAATATTCACATTTAAGAAGCTGGAACCAGAAAGAATTTGCATTTTTTCCTAAAAAATGACTTAAAACGATGAATTCTCAGCCTTCAGCTCTCAGCCTTACATAGTGTGAAGGTAGTGGTTCACAGCTGTGTCCCACTTTTACAGTCATATGTTGCCCCATAAGTGTCAGAATACCTTATGACTGTGTTGTACAAGACAACAGGATTTCCTTCATATCTGAACATCGGATATATATATAAAAGTTCTGGCCGAGGATATGTCCCTGACCTGCTCACCAACTCGTAGAGCTGTGTTGAGGTGATCCGCAGCTAAAAAGCACTGACAGTTCAGTTCCTCCGTGGATGGTTAGGAGACATGACAGTCTAGCATGTAGTCCAGAACCTCTCCTTCCCCGGCGGAGAACGTGAACTCCTCACTGTGGATTACTCTCAATTTAGACATCGACAAAAAGGGTCCTGCCCTTTAGTTTCAGCGATAAAAGCTTCCAGTACTAACTAAAGACGGCAGCTTTTAATCAGGTTTTCTGGGGCCGATTTTTTTTAACAAAGTGACTCTCCTGTCGTAATCTGCTCAGCCAGTAAAACAACGCATCATATCCTGAATTTATTTGAAGAGCTAATTTTGTTACAGGGATAACAAGCTTCAAAATAAAAGCTCTTTTTAGTGGTTACTGGACGGTGATTCATACAACGTCTTCAGTTCAAAGTCAGTCTTTGTGTCACCTTTGAGATGCCGAGAAACAGACAGAGCTTCAAAATGATATGATAAATGGTTACATTAATAGAGTACACACACACACACACACACACACACACACACACACAAGGGATGTGCAGAGATCCCAGTATTTGTATTTGTATCTGTATTTGTTGAGGCAGTAAAACTATTTGTATCTGTATTTGTATTCGAATAAAAGTGGAGAGAGGCTTAAAAAAATCCTGTTTTTGTTTTTTATTACACTTTTAATTTTAGAAAATTAAAGTGTTCAAGTGAATTCATGAATAAACTACCTTACAGAGTTGGTCCCCACACCGGGTTTTGAACTGGAGTCTCCCAGATCATAGACGACTGCGCTAATTATTGAGCTAAAACTTTACTCATTGCTTCATTGCAGACAGACCTCTACCTATATATACACCCATAACACAGAGACAGCACAGCGTGTAACATGTAGGGGAGGAACTTCAAAGGCAACTATTACTTTGCACTTTTCATTTATTGCCTATTTTTTACAACCTAACTTTGTGGAAAGAGGAAGGAGAACAACAGGTTATGGAGAGGCACTTTGGAGCACTTTGCATGCAGCTCAGCTTTATCTCTGGGGAACAAATATTCATATGAAACCCACTATTTGTGCTTTGCCAAATAATGTATTTATATTCGGGCACACCCCTAACACACACCCCAATGGCATCGAGCTACCATGCGAGGTGCTGGCTTAACAATCAGGAGAAATTTGGGGTTCAGTGTCTTGCCGAAGGACACTTCAACATGTTAACAGGAAGAGAAGGAGATTAAACCGCCGACCTTGTGTGATTAGCGGACGGCTCGTTCTACCTCCTGAGCCACAGCTCAATAAAAGCCAATCTACTACAAGACAGGTGGAATTAAATCGAACCGTAAATTACAATAGGTGAAATGAGGGATGCAGCGACCCAATACGCTGGATCAATTATTGTCTCTATAAATAGCTTTATAGAGCAGACCGTGTACTGGCCATGACTTGACTGATCCACATTACTCTTTCTTCATCAGTGTCTTTAGAGTTGATGTATCAGAACGTATTAACGTGCTTCATTTCTGTCCGTGGTTCATGCATGTAACTAAACTTTGTCCCTGGGGTCAATCAAAACAATGCGAGGCCTAAACCTTTGCATAGTTTGCATAGTTTAACTTACATTTCTGATTGGAAAAAAAACTTCTATTGTACTTTTCAGGTCATTTCTTTTGTAATCAGTTCCTGACAGGTAAGTCAAACAATGAATTTCATACACTACATACAGGTATCCCTTTACAGAGAAACATATTTCCAATAAGAAGCTTCCTCATTCACATATTTTTTCAAGAGGAACCACTATGCTTCACATTCATACAGTGCCACATACTTCCTGACACCTGCCAGTATAACCCCATTTTTTTCCACCATGGGTCAGTATACTGGTTTACTCTTAAAGCTCTTGCTCAGTGGCACCTCAGCAGTAGCTACAGAGGACTGGCAAAGCATTTTTCATTGGCTCTCCTTACCCCACATATTCAAAGACTTGATGAATCTGAATTCAAACCAGCCACCCTCAGGGTAAGAGCCCCTCTGAGCTGGGATAATTCACTCTTGGCAAGCTTCTCCGTCTGTTGGCTGTATATAAATTTGATTCTATTGTTGTGATGTAACAAATGCTGGCACTATGGAGATATTAGGGTATTTTTTTAAATTAGTTTGCAGACTTGACCGCGTGCCAGAAACAGATGATTCTGAATAACGGGACCGAGGATCTGCATTTCCTGTCTTCATGAAGACGATCCAACAGTGTTCTATGTTGTGCCTGTGCCAAAACGCTTTTCTATTGAAAAGTTTTGTTTATTTTGTTGCTAAAAAGCAAAAAAAGGGTTCACACGCCCAAAATCAATTACATAACTCCTTTTATTCCGTTTTAATGTGCATTTTTTTCCCTTTACCAAAAATAATTGTAATTAATTAAGTGTGTGGACATTTTTGTACTTTTTGGACTTTCTATTGTGTCTTTGGATGACTTTTTGTTAGTTTGTTTGTTTTGGCTGCAATAATTTAAATTCTAATCAGCATCATATACTCCAACTCCTCACCTTCTCCGAGGGAGGCTGAGATATGTAATCATCTCCATCCACCCCTCCGTTTATTCTAACAGAACTGTCACGGAATAATCTTTGCAAATTCCCAGGAGGAAGAAACATACTGATTTTGTTGACCTTTTCTCCGGGACCATCATCAAACCAAACTTTCAACTGAACTTGTATGCAAATTCATTTAACACACGATATTTACAACAAAGTCATGCAACAGGAAAAAAACACTTGATGATTTGATGACCTTTCCTCTTGGGTCACCATCACACACACCATTTATTTTTTTTCCCGCCACGTATCCAGTACAGTGTTGACTGTGACTGTAAGGGCTAAATGGGGAGATTATTAGATGTTCCCAAAGGGTCTGCCCTCTATTGAGTGCTTTCTTGTTCAAGGTCTGCTCCGCCATGACCAGCATCTCAATAACTTCCATCTACTTTCTCCGCCGTCCCTCTCATTCCTTTAAGGACTGTCATAAAAGACGGCGAGAACGTGACGAGCAGCATAATAAGTCAGAGACGGACGGGTACAAGGGAGCTTCCGAGTGTTGTTTAGATTTACAGGAATGCGGCATCTGCGGTACTAACAAAAATTACTCAAGACTGAAGGCTTTAGTAACTCATTTCGCCCACACAGCAGGGGTTGCACTCTGCATGAACTCACACGCGTACTGCAATTCCATTTAACATCTGTCGTTTGGTACACTTTTATCTAAAGTGTCTGACACGATCCATGAGTGTGTATATATACACACATGTCATGGGATTAAATCCTTTAACCTGGCAGTTTTAGTGCTTTATGTATAGCCTCAGCATACCTGTTACACATGTTTTACAGCTACACGGGGAATGAAGGAAGGTTCTCAATCCAATTAACAACTAGAAATAGTTAAAGCAGCCAGAAAAAATGCAGGAAATAAAAGGAAATTTCAAATGCTACTGTAATCCTGTTGTTGGATTACATAATTTGTTCTGCCACATTGATGCTTTGGGGTTTTTTTTTTTCCTAAATTTGAAAAGAACTTTCATAAAGGCAATGACCACAGACCGGTAGTGTTTTTTAGACACACATGATGGAGATCAAACGAGACCTGAAAGGTTTGACATTTACAATACAGCCTACGTTGGCAGCGATATCCTCCACAATTCAGCTTTTACTAACCCACCATCTCTGCCTGTCTGAGATAAGGCATTAGAGAGGCTAGCCCTATATCCTTCCAAAACAACTAAATTATAGGCCTGCTGCAGACACTGATAAGTTTGGTGAACATGTGAAGAGGGGTTTTTTTTGTTTTTCTTGGTGACGGGCCTAAAGCTGCGGCAATTAGAGCTGTTAACTGCTCTCTCGATGATGTGCAATATATATTTAGGTCATTGATTTTGGAAGGTATAAATGTCAAATTAGCAGCAAGAAAGAATACATGTGCACATACAGATATAGAGCTGCAATGATTAGTTGATTAATAGATCAACATCAGGACAAATTAAGACATTTGAAGACGTCACCTTGCGCTTTATGAAACCGTAATTGACATTTTTCACCATTTTCTGACATTTATATACCAAACAACTAATCGATTCATTGTGAAAATAACCAACAGATTAATCAACAATGACAATAATCGTTAGTTGCAGCCTTACATATATATATATATATATATATATATATAATAACTGAACCTGAAGATCAACAATCCACTACATGTTCATTAATCAGCATGTGCATTTAAGTTTTTTAATCCTAAATAAAACAAACACTTCTCTCTATATTGTCTCTTCACACAGTATCGCTTCATTTTCGCTCCATTTATAAAGAGGAAGTGCCTGCTGAACATTAGCCACTGGAGGTTACGAAGCAGGATCTGATTAACTACACTGTTGAGAAAAGTTTTAAACTAATTTGACTAGATGGCATAATGTTAAAGTAAAAAAAGATCAAAGGCAGATCCATGCAGGACAGATGGCTTTAGCAAATAATTAAATATGTTTTTGGTTTTGCTTTGTTTTAATGTAAGCCAACTGAGACAAACCTAGTCAGCAAACAACACCATGATGGTGAACTACTTCCAGCACATGCGATATGAGCTGACCTTGAGGGGTTTTCCACAGAACCAGGATCTAGTTTTCAGACACAAACAACTCCTGGTTTTTGCTTGCATCTCAGATATTAAGACACAACAGTCTGTTATAGTCACGTATTATATTGTGAACAGGAAAAAGTGTACGTGTGGCTGAAAACACCTATCCACCTGACACACTTATCATTTAACCTGTTGGCTAAAGATTAGCCTAAAACCTCTGAGTGGCAGCTGGTTTTCTGCTTGTGATTAGTAGTAACAAGTCTAATAGCCTCAGTTAAAAGCAACATCTGGCAGGTGGCTGTTGCTCGGTTAATGTTAATGTGTCTGGCTGATGATACCAAACACAAGGCAGGCTGCGGAGCTAACCGTTGCATTAACATGAACCAATTATTAATCATTAGCGTGTGCCTTATAAACATTAAGTTTATGCAAGTACAGGTTCAAGATGCAGCCTCAGCAACATGAGGAAAAAGCGAGACTTCAGCCGCCGCTGGCTAAAATGAGACCTCAGGCTGAGCTACAGACAAGCCTGCCAGTCAAGGAGAAAATCTTGCTGTATGTCAGAAATTGAGAATCCAAAAGCAGAAGCGGTTGGACGGTGGCTGGTTTAAAAATATCCAGCTTCCTGAATCCTGAGTCACTGTTTAAAAAGCTACAAGTTTCACAGCCCTAAAAAAAAAAAAAAAAAAAGGACATGAATGACAGAAACCAGCGGAGGCACAAAAAGTTGCGTCCCAGTGGATGTGTGTCACTGAAACCTGATTCTAACCTACAACAAAAGGGTGAAGGCCATCCAATGAGCTTAAAAAGGGCAGAACTGACAAAAATCTTTCTAATATGCAAAATAAGTTATACATTTCTGCTGCCTGTAGGCTCGTTTCAATGAAACAAAAACAACCAGAAAAACCACAATCACAAGTTATGTCGCCCAGTCCACCAAAACCATTATTCAAAAAGAATAATTCTATTTTTTAAAACTTGGATCCAAGTTTCCCAGAGTTTCCCACCTCCCCTGAAATAAAGAGTGCTTTCGCTAAAACCAGTACGAAAATGTAATATTAAGGCATATTAAGCTTCAGAGAAACGAGCAGTGGTGTTACTAAAAACTAAAACCAGGTCCAACAGAACAGGACATTAGCGTTGAGACCATGGACGTATAAAGAGAACTGGATACAGGAAGAGCGCCAGCGCTTTGAAGCCAATTTGACATAGTGGCCAAACCGTGTAATTAAAACGTCACGTGACACTATTGGGCCCAAAAAGATTTTTTCTCATAGACTTACATTGTGAAAGAGACGTCTGTAAATCAGCGGATACATTTTTTTTGAGCGTCACAACCCCCACAAAATGACTTGTCTCACTATCAGAATTAAATCCGTTCGGTCCGATCGCATTTCAAAAGCCTAGAAGAGCCGCATGATTGAGTTGTTTTATCCTGATCTAAGTTAGCCGGAGGGCTAAACAGGAAGTAGCCGACTCGGCTGTCGAAAGTCACTAGTGTGCACGCTCTATGGGCTGCACAATGCAGAAGATCCGGGTACTTTCATACCCGGAAGTTGATTTTTTTTTTTTGCTTCATGCACCACTGACTCCCGCCTCCGACGCCGTATCCAGTTCTCTTTATACATCCGTGCATCAGACAGGCTGAACACAAGCTAACACTGAAACCACCTCATACTCAACCATCTTGTCAGTAATAACACCACTGATTAAGAAAACTGTTCCAACTAAAGTAGAAAGTAGAAAACAACAAAATTGTGAACTACAGCAAGTACAGTGGGTTGAAATTAAACAATGCAATGACTGTAAACAATCAGATCATTTTGCAGTTTGCTTTAGTTTAGTTATCCTGGTGGGGTTTTTTTTTAAAACTCGTCTCCTGCACAATTAGACTTTGTTTAAAAAAGAAGCAACACTTCTGAGATCTTAACTCTTAATTATTTTGATGAGTACGACAGAAACACAGTCTAGACCCACAAAAACAACATAACAAACCAGAAAAAAAAATCCTTTCAGCGGTATTCAAGCTGAAATTGCACAACGATCTTCTGCAATTTAATGTAACCTTGACTCAGATCAAAGCCAGCATTTATCTCCGAACAATGCTGACTGTTAGCAACTGCTGTACTGGGGCCCGATGTAACAGAGAGCCACTGAAGCAGACAGTGTTGAGAGAACGGCAGTCAGGGCGCAGCAGGGCCGGGACCACAAACTGGGGCAAACACATGTCATACGACTCAGCATAAGGCAGAGCTGTAAAAAAAAAAAAAAATCAACAAAAGGAGAGGCGCTGATCCGCGGACAAACGCAGGATTACATCTCACTCCACCTACTTGGTAAGCAACGAGTGTCGTGAAACCACGGAGGAGTCTGGGCCTTGGACAAATCACTTATAGTTCTGTTTGTACCTTCCTTTCAACAAAGGGCTCTTAAGTACAGTCACAACTGAAACTAAGATGCATGGAAAATAAATTTGGGTGCACAGGGTTTGTATTGGAACAGTGTTAGTGCAGCTTTATTTGATTAAGATCTCAGGAGGGCGTATAGCTTCACCTGAAAGCCACGTTTTGTTTTTTTGATTGGCTTTTTCCCGAAGCTTCGTATGAGAGGAGACGGTGACTCTTTAACAAGCCAGTCTGCTGTGAAAACAAAGGTTTAGAAGCTCAAATAGCGTACAGAGTGTGCAAGACAGTAGCTACCTAGAAGTCTAAGATGCGTAAAAATTGTCTGTTCAGGCATTAATGGACAAATATGAGAACAATGCAACAAAACGACTGGACTGTCATTTATCATTTGAGTGTTTAGATGATAACTGAGTTGCTCAAATGTCACATTAAGAGGACAGAGAGCATGTCAACAGTACTAAATGTTATGTATATTATTCATCATTCTCATATATATATATGTGAATAACAAAAATACACTTGTCATAGGGGGCTCTACATAAAAAATGTGCTGGATATAACATGTATCAGCTTGATTTAGAGAGCGCTTGTTTGCATGTGTTTGTCTCTAAATTACTGTGATCTATTTTTAATTTTCAGATCTGGAAACGCAGCCAGGAAAAACAAGATGTCCACACCTTTGGCAACAGAACACTCTGACTTCCATTTAGAGATATGAAGAGCCGCCTTATCTGTTGATCCGAAATGTGCTTCAAACAGTCCAGAAGCCTCCTCCTCCTCTGTATATATGTGAATGAGAATTTCCTATCGCGGATTTCCACATGATGCTGTTGTTATCGCTCTCACGCCGCCGTCGTGCGGTTTTGTCTCTGATACTATTTTTATATCTTAATGTTAAGGCTGCAAAGACTGTTTTCATTTTCATTTATCTGCTGATTATTTTGTTGATTATTTGTTTTGTTTATCAGATATAAGAAAAGTCAAGTGTGATGTCTTTAAATGTCTTGTTTTGTCTGACTAACAGTCCAAAACCCAAATATAATCAATTTACTGTTATGCAAAGAATAGCATTAAATCATCATATATAAGGAGCTGAAACCAGCAACTTCTTCACATATTTTCTTTAAGACAGACTAAAATGATTATTTGATTGTTAAAACGGACTAATCATTGCAGCTCTACTTGATAAAACCACACAGATATAGATGTTGCTGGTCCATCTTTCTATCCTGATGTGAATTTGAATGTCCAGCAGTTGACCTTTTGCAAGCAGACACTTCAACAATCAACAGTGAGGAGCAGTGACATAACAGCGAGGATGAAGACAGCAGCTTTGATGAGGACTAGAAGAGTGCTGTCATCATACAAAATCATTATCAGGCTAAAGATACTTTTTTAAGAGTACCGGATAGAAAAAAAAAAAGCCATCCCAGATTTTTCATGCCATGCTACGGCCATGACCAATTTAAGGCAACACAGCATTGGACCACGTCTCTCTCGTCTTGGCTGAACCAAAGAAAATTAGTCAATGGCATCAATGGAATGTCAACTTCTAGGCAGTGAGGAACTGAGCTTGCTTTCTTGGCTCTCCAGTCTTCTTTCAAAGCATTCTCTTTAAGCGGACGCCAACTTCAATGAACGTCTCACAGAGTTTAGCGCTAACTCCTGGGAAATGAAGGCAGCCAGTGCCCTGGAAAAGCCCAACTCTTCAAAGGCTTGTTGTGGTTGTTCCTCTACATAAAGTGATGTAATCACAGAGATGTCTCCTTGTCTGACAGTTTAAGGGGGGGGGGGGGGTGTAGGTGGAAGCACAGGAGCTTCACAGAGAAGAAGAAGAAAAAAACTGTGTTGACAGGAGTTAGATAAAAACCGAAACTTGTAAAACAAAATGCAAATTGGGGAAAAAAAAAAAAAGTAAAAGACTATGTAGGAAGGGTGGTGAATTCACACCAGCCGCCAAATTCCTGTGCAAGCCGTTGTGACACATATCGAAGACGCCTCTTTGTTAGATGACAAGCCATTAAAAAAGAAGTAGAAAATATCACTAATACAGAAGAACTGGAAGCAGCTTTCAAGTACTGTAGCATGCCGTTTAATAACAGCTGATGCATGACCCGTATGAATGTAACAAGAGCCAGAAGGGCAGGAAATGATCTCATGCCAAACAAGTCCAGACAGGACCAGAGTTTACAGCCTCCTCACTGGATGTCTATTTAGGACTTCAGTAAACAACACCTGGGGTGTCATCTTCATGGACAATTACCACCAGCAACGGGCCGATGTTGGTGAATTCTACCTGTGGCCGGTGAATGTGTCTTTTTATGCCAGCAGATAAACATTCACAGTAAATGTTGAAGTGAATGAGAGGGCAAAACGTGGATTTATCTCTCAAAGATCAGTGAGAAAAGCCTGAGCTCACCATTTTTCACAATAATTTGTTGCTTTTATATCATTGTAAGGTAACCATGACAACAAGCGGATCCTATTCAAAGTTGCTGGCTGTCAACAACCATAATTACAAAATATTAGGCCCAAATAGGTGACATGATTATGTTAAATCACATCATTTTACACAATATAATAGTTATTTTTAACATATTACACATATTATTATTATTACATTTTTGAATGGGGAGAGTGCTGGTTTAAAGAGAGTGTTGCATTATGGGTTGTCCATAGCCTTAATGTTGCTAAGCTAGCAAGTGTCTCCAAGTCCATTTATAGTCTGTTCAAGTCACTCAGCCCTAAAAGTGTTTCCGAGGGCTTGTGTAGTGTGTTTTTTTTCTGCCACGGAGGACATAATTTTAACGAGTCCAAAGTATCTCGCGACGTCTTTTTGTGCAGAAACGGATTTTCAAACCGATCTGTCGAGCAGCAAAGAATTACCCCGGATGACAAGGAGCTCAAAGACCGTCTGAAAAATGATATCTGCTTGAGAAAATCATTTCAACGCTTGACAGCAAAGAGAGAGAGAGTGTGAGTATGTGACTGAAATAAGCAAGATATACAAATGTGGGATCTGCTTTTAGGGGAAGTTTTTCACTTTTACTAGAGAAAAGGCTTCAAGTATGAGGACACTCTTCTCTCATTAGATAAATAGTATCTCAGGGAAACTTTCCCATAAGGACAAGTGTTAAAGTGTGTGTTTATCTTCAGTAGGACTAACAAAAACAAGTGCTGTCATCTTATATTCTGTCTAATACAGTATTTACCATTTTTACATGTCTGTAGCATCAGCAACGAAGCCTTGTGGGTCCATATTTACAATTTCAACCAACTACAACCTACTATTCACAACATCTGAATTTGGATCTTTTCACCGATTGCAACAGAACCATGTTTTATTCTTTTCGTGCCTCCTTCTCCATCTTAGCCTTTGTTTCGGTCTAATCATTTGTTGCTTGTAATGGAGGCATTTAATACTCTAAAACCGGAGTTTCAATGAACATATCACTCACTTGACTATTCTCAAATTACACATACTGTACATTAATCATGAAAACAAAATGTTCCAGTCCTAACCTTTGCTGGATTTGGATGCTTTATTCATTTGTGGCATCAATTAAACATTTAAAAGACTTCAAAATCTTCAAAATAAGTCCTTAATGTTCTGATCTTAAGACTTGTTACACATACACATGTAGCCCAAGCAAACATTTATTTCCTTTTTTATGCAGCATACGACGGCTCTAGAGACACCAGGGTATTTTGATACATACACTAACTCCGACCGTTCCCTCGACTGCATCCCTCGCTGCTGCCTGGCGGTAACGATCCCGATAGGAGCTCATTATACGACTGTCACTCCGGATGTAAGCGTCTCACTGCTTAAATGTTAAGTATACATGTAAATAAGTCTGGCGGTGACACCGAGAGGCGATGTTTTTACACCGTTAACGACAATAAATCCACTAAGATAAGGCTCATCGCTAACAGTAAACAAACCCCCCCCCGCGCGCCGGTCGCCGCGGAGACAGGCTCAGCATCCGGCTCTTGATTTTTCTACCTACCTGCTGTTGTCTCTACGCTCCGCCAACATCTCAACTCATCAGCGGCAAAAAGAGAGGAAAAAAAAAATATTCCACTATACGCCGAAGACGGAGTCCTCTCTCTTCTCCCCCCCCCCCAAAAACTGTTGTCTCTCTACTGAGGAAAGGTGACGACAATGGTGTCATGCCTTCCTCTCACGGCAGCGTGAGAAGAGGAGAGGCTAAGCGCGGAGGCATGGCTTCGTTGGCAGTACCAGGGGCTTTGTTCGCCAGCCAGCGTACTGTGTGTGTGTGTGTGTGTGTGTGTGTGTGGCCTGCCGGGACTGGCACAGCTGATCCCTCCCTGACACCGGTGGGGTGTACAGGGCTTTGGAGGGAAGAGAGGGGAGGGTGGAGTGTGTGTGTGTGTGTGTGTGTGGGTGTTTGGTGGGGGGGGATGCATGGCCGTCACACCGTGAGGAACATACCATTTAGTCAAGAAAAAAGGGGGGGGGTGGACACCAGTAAGGACCATTAAAATGTAATTTTATGGGGATTTAGCTTTCATTATGTACATCCAGCTCCAGTGTCCACATTAGGTTTGTATCATTACGACTTCAGGTACGACTGGAGACACATAGGTGACATGGAAAAAGTTTTCTCTAGACGCTCTGCTCGCCTGATAAACATGGGGATTTTGCCACCTAATACTGTCATATTTATATTTGATAAATATATGAAAACAAAATCGGAAAATCCCGAGAACCAGAGATTCTTCTGGTTCACTATGAAGATATTGAAGATCGGTCTCTAGCAGGAGGACACTCGGCCATATGGAAACGAGGTCAGCGGGGAAAGCAGATCATCTACCGAATGAGCACCTGCTATACAATCCCCACCACCGGCGGCAAGGTTGAATATGCACTAGAAAGTGAAAAACCCACAATGCCAGAAGCTTGAAACTACAGTCAGAGAAACCTGTTGTGTTATCAGAGCCTGAGGGTTTCTCAGCAACTCGAATCTCTCTACAGTTAGGATGTGATTCTCTGTGATTATGACAACCTGACAGCTTCTAAAAACGCATCACAATTCCAGTTTCCATTTAGCAACACAGTAAAACACAGAGGGTAAGGCTTTTGGATGAACTGCTGTATTATTCATGCACTGCAGCAGATTTTATACAACATGTACGTATATAATAAATAAAATAAATCCGTTAAGCGATAAGGTTAGCGTTGTGTTTCTTTATTATTAAACTATTCTAATTAAAAGATCAAAACCTCTAAACCCTGTCTGTGGCACTCAGCCTCAAGCCCACTGCTTCAGACTGAAGACGTAAATCTTTAAAAACACATCACAAATATGTAGTTTTTTTTTTTTTTAAGGCTCAGTTATTGCCAAAAATAGCTTTTTTAGCGAACATCACTCAAACGGTTAGTTCGACAATGGAACTCTATGGCTACCGTAAATCAGGCTTTGGATACACAGACAATACTTCTGTTGATTTATTTTGTATTTGCCTGCAACTCGTTATCCTGCTGTCTTGGCCGAGTCTCCTTTTGCAAAAGAGGTTTCCAACCTAAAAAGGGACTTACCAGGACAAATAAAGGTTAAATAAATAAAAAATGAAATGTTTGTTGATAAGAAAAATATAGAATATTGCTAACCTCATCTTTTGTGAAATGATGACAGAAAAACTGCATGTATGTGTATGTTTGTATATAGTAACACATACACAGTGTAGTAGACTGTGTGTGCATTGACACTGGTTTTTGTGCTCTGCTGGCTCTCGTGACGTGCAGACCTTTCCCCCTGGGGGCTAATTAAGATTTATCCTCTCCTGGTTTATTACCGCACGCTGCTTCTTCTCAAGAAAGACAACAACTGGCAAAACTGCAACTTATGTCTGGTGTCTGGTTTGGCATCTTTATTGAGAAACACCAAAACACACAACAGAGGCCTCTTCCTTCTTTGTGATGCATTTTACAAGGTTTATAAAGCTTACTGGGTGCACTGGGAGGGAAATTAGAACTGGCCTTGTGCTGCCTTATCCGTAAGATTGTAATGTAGCTGTCCAGCTACCATTTATCAATAAGAAGTGTCTCACAAGAGGACGGAATACAAATCAGTGCCATCGTTCCACCACAGAGGATAAAAATATTATCTCAGGCCTTTTGGTCGCACTCGGCTCTTCTGCACGGAGCCTTCGGTCTGAGGCTTTTCAATGACACCCTTGAAATGTAGGGGTATGTTTTCCGATCTGTTTTCCAATGTTGTGATTTGAGGTTTCACTTTTCCAAATGTTGTCACGGCACCTACCACACTTATCCACATTGCTGTATCTTCTCCTCTACGGAACCACTTCACACAACTATTGCTGCAACTATTAGTCGACTGACAATAATAAACAAATACTTATTATAGGTTTAAAAGTGTGAAGATTAATGTGCTTTTCTGTTTCTTTAACACTAGTAGCATTATGGAGTGTTTGAATATTTTTACTCATGGGTCCCTACTTTGTTCATATCTGGAAAGTGCATGTGCGAGCACTTGGGTACTGCGATACAAATTTCATGCTATTCCGCTGATCGATGGTTGATAGCGGTAACGAGAAGTAAGAAGTATAGCGATGCACCAACAAAGGCAGTGAGGAAAACGACAATTAGCTAGCAAACATGGATGGAAACAATGCAGGGTTTAAAATATTTTTTAACAATCAGCTTTGTGAACATCATATGAGGGAGGAAATGCACGTTTGTTAGACCGTGTGGATACACATAATGCATTTTGGTAGGAAACAATGAATGTAAACATGAATTTGTTTGTTTACAGGAAACCTCCACAGGACACCTTTACAAAAAAAAACCTTCTATGTGTTTCTATGAGCTTTAATACCTTCATTTTATACATTAAAATGTAAATGTAATGTAATTTAAAAATACAAATGATAGATAAATAGATTAAATAATTAGTTGCAGCCCTATGCATCCTCCAAAATGACAACAAACTAAATAAACACCTCTCTAAAACAGATTAAATAAAAACTGAGCGTTTTCATCTTCATGTCTTATACTGTATTCGTTTTATCTAGGTGTACCTCACAAACTGGTAAGTGAGTGTATGCTGCACCTGGTCAGAATCTCAGGCTATGTTAAGTCCTTATTTTGTTTACCAGGTAGTACAGCTGATCAAGTCCCAAATATTTACCGGCAACTCTTAAATATTTAATACCCAAAAAGCTGCCAAGGATCTCCAAACAACACTTGGTTATAAGCAGCAATTGCAGGTGCAAAACACAGACTTCACTCACAGGTAATAATTTACCAGAATTTGGATGATGACAAATTTAAAAAATGTAAGCAAAGGCATACTACATTAGTTTAACTACCACAGAACCTTGTTTAATGTTCAATCACAATAAAAAGCAATTTCATACAAGCCAGTTATTGCTGACAATCATGAGGCATACAGGGGCTCTATAAACAATGCAGATAAAAAATACAGCGTGCGTTTAATCTCAACCCATATCTACTGGCTTACTGCATCTCCTCTGGCAACAAAATGCAAAAATAAATGCAAATAAAGAAAACTACAGCTGTAAATATAAGGATGATGACTGTTGTGTGTATATAGTAGATCATATCAACCCTTGCTTTAGCCGTAAAGAGTAAATCCAGCTGAATGACTGATAACTGGTGATAAGAGCCAACGGTCAGTGAAAGCAAAGTGTGAAGAAAGCAGAAGAAAGAAAAGGCCTCGAGGCTTCAGTTATGACTTTACTTCATCATACAAACTACCAGCAGGTCATGAGTAATCTCAGTATATCACAGCAAAATGGGAACTGAACAGTCAGTTTCTGTGGTGGAAAAAAAATACTAAATACTGATTGTAGCTTAGAGATATGTCTAGCCTTTATGTTCATGTAACTAAGGTAGGGGTGGGATGGTAGTAATTACAGCTTATATTACAGTAAAAATTACAGTAAAAATTACAGTAAAAATCGCCATATTGCTTATTGTAGAAAAGTGAAACAACAGCTGACAGAAATGAGGGAGAATATCTCTAAATGTTCACTGGCTGCCATTTAAGGCCACTAAACTTCTGTAGAAATTCAAATAGCTCCAGTTCTGCTTTCTTCGAATCTAAATACGTCAACAAATGTCCTGGTCAAGTTTCTGACCTTCTGTAGACTTTCACGATGATTTGACGTGTTTCATTTCTGTGTAAATAAATAATAGTAATAATACAGTAACAACTCGGATGTTTGTGGGTTGGTCATTTGGCTTTCACAAACATATTTGCTAACTTTATTCTGCCCTATAATTCACAAGATGTTTTTTTTTTTACAAAATCTACAACACTGGCGAATATGTGACATTATTGCTTATCTGAACCAAAAATCTGCATCATATCCAGATACATAAGCCCACCAAGATTCAGCCCTGCATGCCTAACAAAGCCATTCTTTATGTCCACCAGGTCATGAGGTACCAAAACAATCCACAGCACCAACAGTTAGCCGATGGCAGTATCAGGTTTTCCACACTTATCTATATATAAGGCTTTGCATGTGACGTTAAGTTACCTTTTAAACAATAATTAATTGTAATTTGATCAGTGCGTCACATCAGTAAACTGAACTATGTGGTCACGCTGTAAACAACATGTCCCAACAAGTCTATTTACTTCTAGACCTTAAAGCTGTAACTCAATGTTTGAACAAGCTTGTCAACGGAGCAAAGTAGGGTAATGTGGAGACATTTCACAGTTATTGGAGATTAACAGTAATCAGATTTCTACACTTCCTTGTTTTTCAACTGATTTGATCTAGTTTCATGCATAATAGTTCTGCCTGGCGAATTTAAAATACTTTATGTGGACAACGACGGTCCACATTGAAGGCTCCATCATGATGGTTACATCACCAGTTGCTGGTGTAAATGGGATCATTTTTGTAAGGACTGCAACTAATGATTATTAGTTTTATTGATTAATCTACTGGTTAATTATTTTGATTAATTAAATAATCTTGAAATGTTGCAAATTAGTGAAAAATCATCATCACTATTACCAAGATTCCAGTATTACGTCTTCAAATTGCCTGTTTTGTCCAACCAACAGTGCAAAAGCCCAAATATATTCATATTAAATAGAAATGGATAAATCATTTCTGCTTTATTTCAGATGTTAGATTGCTGACTTACCTTTTTAGATAAAAAAAGATGACAACTACAAAGTACATGAAATCAGAGCCTCTTACTTCTTCCATGCATACCAGACATATGCAAGAAGAAATTCAATTTTCTGTCTCAATGCTACTGAAGCTGGTGCAGCCCAAACGTCAACAGCCACTTTAACTAATCAAGTGTTTGTATTAGATCAGGGGATTCAAATGATGATCAGTTACCTCCAAAGGTCGCTGATGACGAAAAACTGACTTAAATGTACTGTATTTACATCCGACGCTTTAACGACATTTTGCTGGTGGTTGCTTTTCGTTCCTCAGTCTACTTATGTCCTGCCTTTCTTTGAAGTGGTGGCGTTGACGTCTCTGATAATTAGTTCATATGGCCAAAGATACTGAAATGGAGTGACAATGACAACCTAACCGGCTGGTGTTTTTTCACCCGCCCAATACAACATTCAGCTACAATTCAAGTTTGACAAATCAGTGTTTTCTGGGCCAAACACTTTGTACAAAGATGGGTGACTGCCAATGAGGATGGTGTATCTAATAATTAGTGAAAATGTCATTTTAATTCCCAAGTAAAAGGAGGTTAGTAATGCCTATGTTAAACTTTATGAAACCACTGTTTATTTTAAATCATTACTTTCTAGACTACTCCATTATTCCATACACTCTCTTTGAATACACACTCATTTTTCCTGACATCCATAATTTGTCGGTACTCATTGTTCTGTTTTAATTTCCTGCACTTTTCTACTAAAACTCTTTAAATTGTATTCACATGGGCTGACAAAAAAAGCAAGAAGACTCGGTGAATCTCATGAAGCTCATAATGTTCAGTTTTTGTTGACATTGTGAGAGGTGTTGAGTCAATCCATTGTTCGTTTTTAAACTTCTTTTCAGAAAACTGCTATAGAAATGATTAAGACTGCTGTACCTTTCCATGTGGATTAAAAGTTATCCTTTCAGGCTTTGTACATTTGCAACAAAGAGTTATGAATGGGAATCTTTGTTGTTGTTGTTTTGTTTTTTGGGCAGGTGTAACGGGTTAACGGGTGAGACAACCGAGATAAACAATTGAGCTGCAAGAACATGTACAGCGCTCAATTACGCTGTTAATAAGTGTGACTAAATTAACAATGTCACTGAGAATTATTAAGGGAAACAGGTATGTAATTGGAAAAGATTAAGCCGTGGCCCAAAGCCACTGAACCAGTAGACGGTCTCCGACCCGATTACACATGAGGCATCCCATTCATGATGCTGTCCACCACAGAGAGAAACGCTAGGAAATGTTGACTGTGGCTGAATAAGTTTTTCTAGGACCAACAGCGTTGGGCAACGTCCACCATGAAACATCCTGATGGACGATGATGCCATTGATGGTGGGGGGATCATCTTATGGACTACTCATATAAAAGGTATTCTAATTTTTATATGTATGTATGTTGGATATTAATTACTCTTTCTATTTTTTGCACATTTGCGCCCATTCACAGCCAATCCTCACCTACTCACCTTGTCCTTCCTTACTTGTCCTCCCTATAGCCTCTGCTTAAACTACCTCACTAAGCAGATCATCTGTTTATAAAAAATACATTTTAAATACTAATCATAGTGATATAACTGCAGAATATACCAGTGAATTGGGCAGTCAGCCCAGCAGTGTTGGGCCAATGGACGATGCCATTGTCCATCAGCCCAACCCTAACACCCACTTTAAATGATAACGTGTTTGCAGAGGATATCGTTTTATTTTTCTGCCCTGCTTGCAAATGTTTACAGCTAGCCTTCAGGCACTGGGGGAATTGTAATTATTATACTGTGGGGGAAGCCAACAGGAATGCCTTGATTGCACAAATGACAGAAGCACGAAGACGTGTTTCACAGTATTTCACATTTAAGTTATTTTGTCCTTGCACACATGAGTACTTTCTTTTCCAAAAATAATTGGAATATTATCTACTATGTCCTTTCCAGTAATTTAAGTACATGAAGCAATTTTGCTTGGAAACAAACTTAATGTTCATTATATATATATATAACCCTCACTGCAGCACTGTACTGTGCTGTTGTTTTGATCTATGGTTTACTGTTAACTTTAAACAGGTATTTAACACATTTTGTATCTTTTTACATCACATCATTTACTTTAACGCTTACTACACCCTTTCTGGGGTAGTGCATGTGATTACTAGCAAGTAAACCCATTTCTATCATGTGATTTGTGCCTCATCTCATAGAAACACTACAACAACACGACAGAAGCCACTGTCATGTTCTTACAGAACAGGTTCACAATTATTCAAGCCTTAAAACAACAGTCAGGTGCCCATATGAAACACCGAAACACTGAAAGAGGTTAGCTTCAAATGCACTTACGATATAAGTGATGGTGGTCAAGATCCACAGTGTGTCCATGCAGTCATTTTGTGCGAAAATGCATTTAAAAGTTTATCTGAAGCTTATATGAGGCTTCAGCAGTCTGAGTTAGTCATTTCAAGTGGATATCTGACACATTTACAATCTTTTAGCATCAATTTCCCTCTTTGTGTTTCCCTGTTGAGCTGTAGTAGAAGTATAGTAACAAAAAAGGGACTTTGGCACTAAAAAGTGTAACGTTGAAAAATATCTACTTGAACCTAACAGGAAGTAAATATTCCTACAATCTGTTTTTTGTTTTGTTTTGGTTTGACGTTGTTTTTTTTTTTAGGAAAATGTGCTACCTCATTCATGTTTATTGATGCATGGTGCCTCATTTTTTATTTTTCTTACTGTACTTGTGTTTCATGTTTTGTAGCCTATATATTGCAAAAGTTATTAAAAAATGTAATTACAAAAAAAGATATCTACTTGATTTGACTAACTTGGGCGACTGAAGCTTCATATCAGCTTCACATAAACTTTTAAATACATGTTTGCACAGAAGGAGGACTGTGGATTTTGTCTCCCATCACTGACATTGTAAGTACATTATGAAGGGATCTTCTAATGGTCAGTATGAACAGGAGGAATGATTACAGCAAGAATAACATGTTTCAATGTTCATTTGGGAACCTGACTGTTGTTTTAAGACAGACTTGGAAAAATTATGAACGCGTCCTTTTCATGTATAAGGTTATTTCTTCCTCATAGTCCTCACTTATCCCCAGCCTGGAATATGCAGACAGGCACTTTGCCAGCCTTATGATCAAGAACAATGCACACACACACACACACACACACACACACACACACACAGGTGACTAAGTTGCACATAAGGCGCATATAGCATGAAATGAGGCCGATTTAAACGAACTAAAAATACCACCATCATCATCATCATTGCTACTTTAATACCAGACACGAACCACAACCGCTGGCCGGGGCAGCAGCCTCTCTTAGCCACCCATAACACAATGTTGACTAATAAATCCAGCCAACGTCACATACTCTAGCCATGTCGCTACACTCCGGCGGTGTTCATGTGTTTGCCAGTTATTGTAATAAGTTAAATTTCTAGCCCCCCAAGCTCCACAGGAAACGGACACTGCAACTGAAAACACACAACAGCAGCAAACCTGTAATGTGTAGCCCCTAAAATGCTGCCAGCTAACTTAGCTTACAGCACTAGCGTCTGAACGACAACTGTCAAGCTAAACTGTGACGTTCATGTAACTGTATGGCCTTTAATAAATCCACCACAAACACAAACGCTAGCTTATGTCTCACTGTTAACACTGGACACGTAATGTGTATCCTGACAAGCTAACATTGGCTTTAATACTGCTGTAATTAGTTGACAACTAACGTTAACGCGAGCCTATGCTAACTAGCACAGTGCTAACTAGCCACTCCAGAGACCACTGTCTTTCGGGTGTCCGTCATCCACTCACCTGTAAGCAGCATTTACAAAATGCGTCGATCACAAAGCCGTTAATATCCGCAAATGCGTTGTCTTTGTCGACGCGGGGCCCTCCGTGTACATCCATATGTTTCAAAACAACGCTTTAATCCAAAGGTGCCCACTGCCTCTCACTACCGGTGGCCATTTTTCCATCCAAATAAGCAGAGCTAGTCCCGACCGCGTCCCAGAGCTGGTTTTCCTCCAAACAGCATCCTCCTCTCAAACCCGGCCGAGGTAAGCCACATCTGAAGGACAAACCTGACATCTGTTGGACGAATGGAAGAAGACACGTTAAAGGACAGGCTCATATTTTTTCCAAATGTGTCTCAAAACAACAGTCAGGAGCCCAAATGAACATTGAAACATGTTTTTCCTGCTGTATCATTCCTCCTGTTCATACTGACCATTAGAAGATCCCTTCATAATGCACTTGATGGGAGACAAAATATGCACACTTTATTCTTTTTTTTTTTTTTTTTTTTTGCATATAAACACATAAAATGAAATTATGTAGATGCATATATTTGTGTATTTGGATCTCTTTTAGCTCAAGTCCACCTTTAAATCCAATCAATGTTTTTCAATGGTTTTGTATATTTGTCACCAGAAAGATGATATGTAGTGGTAATATACTGTATATGAGTAAACTTCCTGGACATCTGAATGCTGTGCAGGCTGTGCTTAATTTATCAAAAAGACTGTGTACAGAAAAGTACCGTAGAGCTACAGTAGATGAGGCAAAAAAAATGATAGAAAATGCTTAAACTTGGATCTAAATCACTATTGCAAACGCTGCTGCCCTGCAAAATGATGGTTAAAGAGGTGCGCTTGTGACTAGAGGGTTTATAGTTAGAGGACAGGGTCACCATTTTTCAAGTCTGTCTTAAAACAACAGTCAGGAGCCCAAATGAACATTGAAACATGTTTTTCTTGCTGTAATCATTCCTCCTGTTCATACAGACCATTAGAAGATCCCTTCATAATGCACTCATAATGTAAGTGATGGGGGGAAAAATCCACAGTCCTCCTTCTGTGCAAAAATGTATTTAAAAGTTTATCTGAAGCTAATATGAAGCTTCAGCATCCAAATGACTCAAATCAAGTAGATATCTTTTTTATAATTAATTTTTAATAACTTTTTCAATATATACAAAACATGAAACACAAGTACAGTTAGAAAAATAAAAAATGAGGCACCATGCATCAATAAATACCACATAAATGGGGTAGCACATTTTCCTAAAAAAAAAACTCAAACCATAACAAAACAAAAAACAGACTGTAGGAATATTTGTCTCCTGTTAGGTGCAAATAGATATCTTTCAATGTTACAGTCTTTTTAGTGCCAAAGTCCTATAATATAGTTTTTGTTACTATATTTCCACCGCAGCTCAACAGGGAAACACAAAGAGGGAATTTAATGCTAAAAAAGACGGTAAATGTGTCAGATATCCACTTGATATGACTTGATATAACTCAGACTGCTGAAGCTTTGAACTTTTAAATGCATTTGTGCACTAAATGACTGTGTGGACACACTGTGGATCTTGGCCTCCATCACTTACATTGAAAGTACATTTGAAGGGGATCTTTTAATAGCAAGTATGAACAGGAAGAATGATTACAGCAAGGAAAAACCTCTTTCACTGTTCTCCTGAATGTTGTTTTAAGACGGACTTGAAAAACTGCGAACCTGTCTGAACCTGTTAAGAAACATTGACAAATTAAATTATTCCAATTTCTTATGTTAGAACAAGATAAACCACAAATGTTTGAAACATTCCTTCATCTTTTTATTTGTACTTTTGTTTTTACATTTTTCCATTGACCCTATAACTTCCTGAAATGTGCTGTATTGATACAGTTTTAGAGTATCCTAACATAACATTTGTTTTGTTGTCGTACTGTCTGTAGTATTTTGCGTTTTTTGTTTGTTTTTACAAGTTTTATATTGAATTAACTGTAGGCTAGTTATCACGACTGTGATGTTGACAAATGTGATAACAACACTTGTTTTATTGTGACCATACAGTTGACATCACTATTATAAATATGCGTTATAGCTTGTTTGTATTATCATATATTTGCAATCATCATTATCATTTTTCCTCTTTTTTTCTTTATTTTGAGGATTTTTTTTTAATTGGAAAGGTTGAAAAGGAGAAGAAAAACATGAATATGACTAAAACACATAAATAACATAAATGAGATAACTATATCTTTTGTAATGATTTTATAATACAAATTATTACAAATAGAAATTTTAAAGGACTATACAAATTTAATGTTGTTGATAGACAATAAAGTGAAATAAAACAGTACAGACAAAAAGGTTTGATAACACAATATGAAAACAGATCATAAAGAAAGTAAAATGACACACTGAACATCACGTTGACAGTGTGAAGTCTTGTTACTGTGGTAGTTTTAAGAAATGTTCTGCATAGGAGCGAGTTTATTGAATAACTGTGTGTGTGCATCATGACACATCAGATGCATCTCATTTAATATAAACAACACGAGGAATTTTATCATTTGAATTTTACATCAAACAAGATGCCAGTGAACTCCTGGCTGACTTGATCACCTTTAAAAAAGCACAAATCATATTCTGAATCCCTTACTGGATAAACTCAGTGACTACAGAATTAGATACATGATAAACTCACTGCATCTGCACTCACTGCAGTAAATGAATAATGAGTATTTACATTGCTGAGGGCCAAACATGGTCCAAAACATTTGTGCCATGTGATATTTTTCACATGTTTTTTACTGGGTTCTCAAACATTTACATACAAACCCCAAGTTCCTGTATAGCATTGACATTTTTATATTGTAATAGTCCAGGAATGGCCCTGAATAGCCTGTCTGAGCTTTTCCAACTTCAGATGACACACCATCACCTCATCCACCCATCGGCTGTGTGTAGGAGAGAGGACTAGATTTCCAACAATATAGGATGAGACATCTTGCTAAAATGCATCAATAAGTCTGCAGCATCGGCCTGGGCTCGCGAGACTTTCAAATTACTGCATGGCGCATGAAAAAAAATGGCCAAACTTGGTTCTGGGGTGTATGACCTTGAACCATATTCTGAAGAAATTACAGTATGACAGGGTGTACATGCAAATTTATGAATCACTGAGTGGAAAATGTTTAAAATTCAGGATTCAAGGTGACTCATTTAGTTTTCATTTCTTTTCATTTTGCTGGGTCTGTTTTCAATATATTGCACATACCTATTCTAGTCACTGAGGTACCTTTAATACATTGCACAGTGTCATTTCAACCTGAACCTTAAATGCATATTTAATGTCAGTATTTCGTGCCCTGCTGTTCTGGGTAACTCTTCCTTCTCCAGCAGGGGGAGCTCTGGGAGCACTTAACTCTCAAATGTCACCAGTTGTTTATGTGTGTTTCCCCGGCAGAAACCTCAGTAGTTAAACTCAAGAACATTGTAGCATTTTGTGTGAGACACTTGGTGACAGCAATTCTCATTTGAGCATAAAACTTCAAGGGGATTAAATCAAAACCGCTGTGTGGGTGGTGCGGTTTGTTTTGGGTAAGATAAACCACAAATCACAGCAACATCAGCTAGTGATAGTGATACTATAATGATACTTTCTTCAAATGTAACTACTCTCTGTCAGTGGCTGTCAAACTTTTTCATGTCAAAGACTCCTAAACAAATTAGACCACGGACCCCCATTAGGTAAGATTTTCTCCCAGGGTCCCCCATCTGTTTTATTACAGAAAGTGTATGAAACCCATGACCAAAATTATCATACAGTCTGTCATTGTGTTACTTATGGATGGAATTATAGTGAAAATAAATTATTCCCCTTTTTGCTCAGGACCCCCTGGAACCCACTCAAGGACCCCTGGGGGTCCACGGTCCCCACTTTGACAACCACTGTTTTAGGTCTCGTATAACTGATTCTTGTCCTCAAATACTAGCATGATGTGCCATATTCTGGTTGAATTTCCACCTATCCCAGTGGAAAAAGTGACTCTTTTCAGATGGATATTTGTCATTATGGGTGCACACAGAAGCCTATAATCAAAAGCTTAATCTATTGTGTTATGCTTACTGGAAAGTTCCATATGTGCAATATGTTATTATGCAATAATCAAATGATGTTAATGCATGTCAGACCTGAAAATCTACTTCTTTTATTGGCGGTTAGAGTTCATCCATTGTTGCTCAGTTCAGGATTCTCTTGATGAAAGGCTTACGAAATGTAGTCTGCCTTAAGTGTTGACTTCACGCTTCCAATGCATGAGGGAAAAAAACTTTAAAACAAGATGAGGGTAAAGCATGTTTATAGCAATAAATCCTCAAAAGTGTCTTACATAGAGACACATCTATATTGTGGGCAGCAAAATAAAGATCTCTTTTGTTAAATATCCACAGTAGCTACAGTAGCATGATTATGATGATTTGCAGGTCAAAAGACATCTAGACATGTGGACCTGTGATAGATTTGATTGAAAAGTTAAATTTTTTTGAGACACCTAGGAGACATAATGATTGTCATTATTTCAGTGTGTATTTACATTGAAATGTAGTCATTTAAAGCTGCTATGTGTAGGATTTTAAAACATCTGATTTTGGTGTCTTCTGGTGGTTGTATCAAAAAAGACACTATTGCAGACAGTTTTGAACCCTATCCTTTAACCCACTGCACAGATCCAACCCCAGGGACACAAAATGCACCAATTTCCACCAGAATTGTTTCATTTTCCACCAAATTTAGTCCAGTTTTATTCTAGATGCATAAATATCTTTTAAACTGCAAAGCACCAAATCGATGCTCAATGGCAGTCTTCCCCTTTTCCTTTGCCTTACGCAGTTCCAAGGACAGGTCGACTCCATATCTGAAGGGTTTGTGACAGATGAAGCCTAAAACCAAAACAAGCAACAAACAGCATCTCTCCAAAGCTAAAAGAAGCTCTATTTGCACTGAACCTTTCAGATTTCCAGTCAAATAATGTGCAGACATTGCATGAATACACAGATTTAATCTCTTGAAAATATAGGAGGTACCTAGATGGAAAACCCCAAAGGTGGACAAGCAGGATAAAAAGATCTTTTGTTGTTCATGTTCACATAAGTAGGTCAAGCAAGTCAAGCATTGCCAAGACTGAGGCAAGTTCACGTGACCGTTGGCAAGTACAACAAATCAGAAGTACTTTCTCAAAACAGGACTTTAAACCGAGCCTGCGGTAGTTGTGGTTATTGGAAATTACCCATCCTTGAGATAATTTTTGCAAAAAAACATCTGTGCAAAAAAAAAAAAAGGAAGGAAGAACAATGCTCTGATAAATGGAACCAGACACCACTGGCCACACGTCAAACCCTTAAAACAAGCCTGAACCTGAAACTTACTGTAAGCGTTCAACACTGATAAACACTGACAAAGAACAAAACTTAAGGCTCATTGCATGATACTCTATGGAGCTGTTCCTGCTGGTACTTGTCAATCACATGCCAAGCCCCATAATGAAAAATTATGTTAAGGGTGTGTTTAATTGCAGAGTGCCTGTAATCAGTGAATTCTCTTATCAGCAGACAGAAGTGGAGTAAGTTACACTATGAGGAGTTTAGTTCCTCTGTGGTAGACACTTAGTCAGAGTGAGCAAATTTCAAAACACGTCAGAGAAACACAACAACAATTCCAATGAAAAAGATAGAGACAAGAGTTTCATTTCAACATATGGCATTCCCCAGATGAAAATATAGACCTAGTGTGACTAAGGGATTTATCTTAACATGTACAAATAACAAAATATTTTTTGGGATGCTGACTGCATTTCAAAATGGATGAATTTGATTTTAGAATAAAACATATTTAAGAGAAAATATATTGGTATTGTGTCCGTCTTGGTGCTGGAAGGTAGTCCTTCACACTCAGTTTAAATTCTTCGATGTCCTCTAGTCAAATGCCAAACATGGTGTGAGAGATTCACAAAAGTAGATATGATTTACTTTCACTCTTAGTGCACCTGGCAGACCCGCTTGATCCCAAAAGATTGTCCTGCATGCTGTTTAGTTTTTGAGATGCACCTTCAATCCATTCAGATTTTTTTTTGTTATCGTCATCTTCCATCTTTAGACACTGTGCAAACTGCTCAGAGCGGATCCAAATAGAACTGTTCAAAATTTTGGGAAATGCACTTACTCACTTTCTTGCCAAGAGTTAGATGAGAAGATTGATACCCCTGTCAGCTCTACAGCTCACTAATTTACACGTTATATATCTTGTTTTTTTAATCCGTGAGAAAACCAAAATGTGAAAACAATAAAATGTTGTTTTAAGAGGGTTTTACTACTTCTTAGCCGGGAGCAGCGACTTCTTGTAGCCTTCACCATGCAAGGCAATCAGTGCAGACTCCAGGATCAAACAAACGAGATATAACTTGTTACTTAATGAGCTTTAGAGGTGCTGGTAGACAGATTTTTCTTACCTTGGGACAGAGCTAGAGTAGCTGTTTTCCCCTGCTTTCAGTCTTTATGCTAAGCTAAGCTAACCTACACATCTCTTGGTTCCACCAACAAATGGGGGAGTGGTATTTAACTCCAAGCAAGAAAGCAAATAAGAGTATTTCCTCAAAACGTAGAAATGTTCCTTTAAAACATATCCAGTCCTACTTGGTGCACAATGAATCACACTTACCAGGAGCAATGAGATCATTGACAGGAAAGATAAGCAGAAAAAAAAACATCTACTACATAAAACACTGCTCTAATGTTTGCTTTTTTTCCCCTGGTGCATGATTTCTCAAGCTTGATGTAATTCAGTCAAAGGAGGAAAAATCACTCTTTGGCTAATCGGGTACAACACAACATGTAACCTGTGATGCACTCGACACACTGCAAACAGACATTTCCTTCACAAGCCAAAAAATTTTAGGAACTAGCTACTGTCCAAGAACATCAAGATGCATGAAAGTGAATGCTGTAATGTCAGGTTTTCTGAGGAATGAAAAGGATTGAACCATTTCTCCATAATGATATTGGAGTCCCAATTCCATCTTTTCCCTGCAACATTCATTTCTGCAGGGATGTTTTGTTCCCAGTGGTACAGCTATTAGGCAACACTAAAACACAGTCTGCACATGCAAACACTGCTGCACTTAGGCTATCAGTCAACTATGTGCTTTCAGCCCTGCATTAGGACTGTTTTAAATCATTTGAGATTAGTTCTGACTTCTTGCTTCTTCTCTTCTTCTTCCCCTTTTTTTTTTTTTAGATCTGTTTCACAGGCAATCTGAACCAGGATACAAATTCTGCTTTCTTGAAAATCACGTGGCCCCCCAAATTTGTTTACACTCCCTCCTGCCTCTCTCAAGTGTGAGAATTGTATTCATGGAGGGTTAGAGTGCCAGAGGAGGAGGCGTGAGAGAAGTTAATAATGTATTCATAGATCATGCTGAAATAAAGAGGATTTTGTTGCAGACTTTAAGATCATTGTTTTGTTCAATAGAGTAAAGCTTCAGTTAATTTGATAGAAACAATGTGTCAAAAGAGTATGACAAATGAGAAAGCAATGACTTCACACAGACAAATCATCCACTTTTACAGAATTACGCAATTTATCATCCTTTCCTTATTGTTTAAATTTTACAGCTGATTTACTCCCAGCACTTATTCAGCCCTGTTTTCTGCAGCAGCAGGAGCAACAGACATCTGTTTTCAGTGAGCAAACTCTGATAAACCTGCCATTCCCTACCAGGAACACACAAACAAAGTTAGCAATTAGCAAAATATTTTTTCTCAGGAGTTAGTGGAGACCAAACCAGAGCTAACAGGAGATTCGGACATACTTTTTAGGTGGATAGAGACAAAGCTAACGTTGGTCCATGGTTGCAGTGTTAAGTGTTTGCTAAAAGCATAACACTTACAACTTTATGTGTTAAGGATGTAGGCTTGTCAACTCTTTTTTGGTAGTTCTCTTGGTCCAAAGTGGCCAAACAATTGTTCATGCAGTTTTTAAGACATTTTTGTACAAATTAAAAGATTTTTTGCTGCTATCTTTTATGAATCGATCCCATAAAGTTATAATTAAATTAGCTGGTTAATGAGAGCTTTTACTTTTATTGGTATTCTTCATTGAGAGAAATGTTTTGGTGCAAAGAAAGAGATGTGTTTTACTTATTCAGCAGCACCAGTAATGGTTATAAATTATATGATAATATGTTACTTACCATGTGCAGTATTTCACCACTGTGGCTGTAGACAAACAGAAACATCACTGCAGGGAGTCAAACGTTACTAGCAGAAAATCCAAGAGAAAAGATGCTGTAATGCTGCAAACGGTGACATTTCTAAAGTGCAGTGTAGAAACAGAATGGGGCCCTGAAAGCTTTTTAGGGTGACATATTTTCCAATCCTTCAATGTTTTCTGTCCTTCCTTCCACTGATTTGATCTTGGGGTCTAATATCTCACTTTACAGGTCAATGATTTACCCATTTCTCCAAAGAATGGAAAAGCTGCATGAGTCACTGCTAGTATAACAGAAAAGTAAGATGGTGTGATATTTATATATAATTGGAGAGGTGTGGAAATAAAGACAAGGCAAAGTCTGGCACCAATTCATCTGGGGTTTGGATAGTATGGTCCATACATCTTCAGTGGAAACACAACTCACAACTTCACAAGTGTGCACATTTCTGAGGGAATGAGGGTAACTGGTCATTTTTTTCCTGATAAACTGTGGTTCTCAGCCAACTCTCTGCCAGCATCATCGTGTAATTTACCGCAGCTGAACCGCAAGCAGAACTTGGTTTTTCCAAAACTGTTTTATTTGGAACAGAGTCAAACAACAAAATACGTGACAAGTAAAAAGTGAAACTCTTGAATTACTGAACCTGCTTCAACCCAAATAAAACATCTGAAACATCCAGTTTCACATTTTTACCTTTCATCTACAACTAATCTGCAATCACACCGTAGCATCTGATTGCCGGATGCATGAGAGGCCTTAAGCCCTCCCTGCGGCTGTGTTTGGATTAAATTTTGTCTGAGTATCTAGATGACAGTTTAGGATGCCACTTAACTCTGCCATGCAATCAATTCTTGAATTCTGTAGTCATTTTCATATTTGGTAAAGATTCAGTTTTGTAATTTAGTATTTCTATAAATTTATGTCCAGATTTTACCACATGGATGGTGGTGGTTTAAAGTGTTTATGCAGACCTGCTGCATGAAAAAAAAAAAAACCCTTGAGCTTAAACTTGAGTCAAAACATTTTTATTGCTTGCTTATCATTTTATTGTTGACTTTACATATTGTCTGGTTACGAGGGGATTTTCTGTGGTTTAATATCACACTGCTCATCACTTTTCCCGAAAAATCATTACACAAGTGCATAAAAACAGTCTGAGCTCTCAATCCAAAAATGTGATTTCATTACTGAGTCACTTCTCTGTAAAGCCATTTCTCCTTTTCTTTAAACTGCAGCTTCACCCTGAACAGATCGACATTGACTGTGACCATTAACCCATACTGCCATGTAAATGTGAAAGACAATAGGATATGCACAGTATATGTGAAAGTGCACTGGAGAAGGTCACCATTGTAGTAAGGTCACACTAATTTAAGGAAGTAACGTGTGTTATATCATCAGCATGAGAAAAAGACACTTTGTTAGTGGAAAAGGGAATCAATACCACTTTCATGTCTCTGTGTCAGAGAAACATTCCTTTTTCTTGAAATGTTGAAATAGTAGTATTCACCTTCTTGCAGCTTAGAATCACACACATAACTCCCCCGTAAAAACCACAGTGAGTTGTTTCACATGTTGTGTTCTCACAGATTAAACAAACAAGATACAAACAACCTGTTAGCCTTAGAGGTGCTGGTTGGTGGATTTTGTTACCTTTGGACAGATAGGCTAGCTGATTCCCACTGTTTGCACTCTTTGTGCTAAGCTAAGCTAGCCGGCTGCTGGTGGTAGCTTCATATTTATCGGACAGAGTAGTTTTGATCTTCTCATCTAACTCTTATCAAGAAAGCGAATAAGCAAAATGCCTTAAAGTACTGAGCTGGAGTCAGGAGGCAATTAGCCTTGCTTAGCATAAATACTGAAAGCAGGGGGAAACAGCTAGCCTGGCTCTTTCAAAAGCTAAAAAATATTCTCAATACCCCTAAGTCTCATTACATGATGTAGCTTCTTTGTTTAACCCATACCCAATTTATGGTTTTAGGGGGAGTTACGTGCTGTAACTATTTCTATGAAGAACAGCTATGCACAATGCCTGCATGTAAGAACCTGTGTTCATCAACTGTGTCTGTCAACCCACACTATGGCATGAGACACTGTACAGAAGTAATTGCTGGATGGATAAACTGTCGCAAATAGTGGTTTTTATATTTCTGTTCATGTACAGGTTAAATGAACATGACAATACTGTGTAATTAGGACAGTTTTACAGGTGTCTGAAGATGTATTTTTTCACTTTGGAAAGCCACACTAGCTGTTTCCACATGCTTCCAGTTTAATGCTGAGCTAGGCTAAAAACCTCTTGACTCCAGCGCTGTATTTAAACCTGCAACAACTGATTTTTTGGCCACTTTGAGGAAGTAGAAACAAGCTGTGATCAAAGCATTGATATATTGTTATCTTTTAAGTTGATATGGTGAACTTAGCAAACAGTGGCCTATTTAAACATCCGATAGATATGGAGCAACATTAGCATTGATTTGGAGTCATGTTTTTGTCCACCCAACCCACAAGTCCAATATTCACTGGCCCTGTTTTGGTCTGATCTAACTCCTGAGAAAAATAATCTGGCTCTTTACCTGCTAAATGCTCCACTATGTTCACCAAGCTAGCTGTCTAATGGTGCTGTGAATGTAGCATACATACTGTATATAATGGGGTTTTTTCTGCTTTTCTATGAAAACAGCTGCCTGCTGTGGCTGGAAATTACGCTTTAAAAGCAGTTGGAATTAACCAAAACAGTAAAATTGTAAAATTGCCGGAAAACCAAAACAATGAGCTGAAAGATGCTATAAACCTACAAAACTGCAGTTTCTGAGAAACGTATAAAAAAAACCTATAAAACTGCAGTTTCTGAGAAACGTATAAAAAAAACCTATAAAACTGCAGTTTCTGGGTGATTATAGCTCCTTTAATGCACATAACATTGATATCAATCTTATTCTTTCACTCTCTAAGAATATTTGCCTGTTCCTTTGAGAAAGGGCTATAATTCATCTTGGATCACTGCACATTGTCATGGAGACAGTGGAAACAGAAGACTGGTGGGAAACCTATCCAGATTGGAAGACAGCTTCCTGTGAAATGATCTTTACATGTTTGGTCCCTCACATAATTTGTTGCAACATTCTTGGCAAAACCTATGCCTGTGGCGGGAAGTTTGTTTCAACAACTCCCACACTTAGATTTTGATCAATAACTTTGGTACATGTATACACATGTATAAAGACTCACAAAGAGAAGCACTCTTCAAACTAACTTGAGGGCTGCCCGCATGCAATCCAAAAAAAAAATCCCCAAACCACACTCTCACCACACCACTATCCACTTAGAAAACCGACCACATGAGAGGAAAGATAAGACTGATAAAGATCATAAAGATCATCACTGATTTACAGTATGAACAACCTTCTACATACCGATATTGTTATACTTGGAAATTCACATCTTTATCTCTCACTAGATCGTGTTTATAGGATGGTCCTGAGCATGTCGTAAAATCCAAAACTAGACTGGCATTGTAGAGTTTATCACACTTCAGTTTGGTCAAAAGAAGAAGATTCTCACGGGGGATTGCTATATTGGGTTGACATCAGCCTTTTATTTTCAGATATCAGATCTGATATCTGTCCCGCTGTGATATAGCTGCATGACCACAGGACCACCTTTCAAACCTGCAACTGACAGTTCAATTACTTTCAGATCATCTGTGTTTAGATATGATGTAAAGCAAATTTCAGAGGCGACGTGATTGCAAACAAAGTAAATCTAAAAACCCAGTTAAACATGACTTTGGCCAAGACGTTATAATGTTGGATGTCTATGTCAAACATTGTCAAAGTTCCAAAACTTGAGGTGAACGTATGTAAAAATGATTCAGCCTGCTTTGGACGCTTCGTTTGCAAAAATTACGGTTATATCTAGATAGTAACCCTAGATTTGCAAAAATTTGCTAAACCTTCATGAGATTTGTAAGGAAGTAATAACTTTAACCCACACCATGTTTCAAATGATCATTTTAACCCAAACCATGATCTTTCCCTAACCCTGGTCCCTAACCAAATGGTTTTTGCACTTAAACCTAACCAGACCTTAACCTTAGCATTGTCACATCATAAAACAGCAAGACAAGAACATTTTGAAGCAGCTTGCAAGGGTTGCAAATCTAGAGTTACCGCCTAGACACAACCAAAAATTACCTCTACTTCTTCATTGTGACATCAGATTTTTCAGATGCCCACAATGCTTAGTTTGTTCCACGGATTGTTCACGTTGTCCACTAGCTTATTTCGGATTGGATTTCAGCTCCAACAGATGTATTTGAGAAGCTTACATTTTGAGTAAAGAAGGGGGAAAAGAAGGAATGGGCTCATCGGGAGGGGAGGGGGCTTAAAGAGACAGGAGCTAAAACTGCCGGTTTCAGACAGAGGCTGAACTGAGGGGCTAAATAAAGGACCAGTATAAATAAATATTGAGGTTTTTTTAACTGCAAAGAATCATGTTATTGCAGCAAAACAGCTTTTATGCCTGCCTCTTCCATTATTGTGCATGTGATGTGTTGCGACGGCTCTTTTCAGATTTTAATTGGCGAAAAATCAGCATACAGCGAACATGTTTGTCACAAAAACACTGTTTGTGTCTCTGAAACTACTGCTAGCAACATTAGCATTGTAGCTTAGAGGTTTTTACAATCCACCAGGCAATCAGAAGAGATAAAGGTGGCATCATTTAGTAGCTGGGAGCGGTGGCATTGTATCCTGCTGCCACTGATTCAAAACACAGAACGTCATTGTTACACTTTAATTGACATGTCTAGTGATGTCTGTTGGCGTTAGCAGTTGACACTAAAGTGAGGACACTTCAACCATCTCCAGAGCTTCCACCTCTGTCAGGTGGGGAAGCAGGAGTGGACCCAAATGCAAAGGCCGGAATGCAGACAAGACAGAACAAAAGGCAGTCCAAACCCCCAAAAACCCATATGAACCGAAGGACTAAACAGAAGTGCAAACCAGGAGACCCCAAAGAACACAAGAACATAAAAAGACCAAAAAAACACACAAAGTCCAGGCAGGGTGTGACAACCTCAATGGAAATTGCAACTACGTACATCAACTGACAATTGATGTGCTTTGAGCGTTTTACATGTTATCTGACAGTTCCACTGCTTAAATCTCTTACTGTTTAGCTGACAGTTCAAATGCTTTGTCATTTCCTTTCAGTGATGACACTCCAGCGGTGACTGTCACACAACATTTCACAAGCAGAGTTTCAACATTTGTACCATTTTAGATTTAAATCAATTTACAACTAACTACAAAGTTTTCCAACCTTTATCAAGTGTTGTGTTCCAATTCCATACTGAGGATGTTGTGTGTTACTTACATGCCATTGTATGCTGTTTTGCATTTAATATATAAGAAACATCCATTTTACTTTTTACTTTTTTTTGCACTAGCAGGAAATTGTGCAATATGTGCACAGATTTACATGAGTCAAACTGGAATGGTCATTTTTGCTGGTGAATGGTGATGGTGGTGTTTGCACAGAATATTGGTAGCTAATGCACAAGAGAACATAAACATATTATGTTATTATAATATTATATTTTCTGACTGAATGAATGGTGTAACTCACTGTTACATAATTTATTGGCTTATTGAGTGTGTAATGAAGTGTAGAAGGGATTTCTTGTGAAATGCCCTGATAAACGCCTTGATTCGCCTCAGTGAAGCATCTGGGACACTGCAAGATTTTGGAAAGAAACTGAAAAAAGGGGAGGAGACAAAGATAAGCCAGAAAAGTGTGAGTGCGGCGCCAACTTTCTCTCATTTCCAGTCAATGAGAACTTTCACTTTCTCTTCCACACCTGTATAAATGCACCTGTAGCTCTTCAGTATCACAGTACCACTCCTTGAAGAGACTCTCTGTGAAGCAACTGATTTGAGCTCAGACCACCGAAGAAAACAAGAGACATGGCCTCTCGAGTTACAGCTCTGCTCTTTCTGGTTGTCATCTGCATTGGGTTTACAGCAGGTAAGACACATGCTTGCACACACACACACAGACATCATTAGCTTATTTGAGAATGCTTTTAATGCAGGTGTAATGTGAGTATTATCTTTCAGTTAGTCCAGCCACCTTTTTTTTTGCATATGCATCTTTTAAACAAAAAAAAATAATCTACATGACAGGAACATAGATCACATTCTTGAGGAAGAAATTGCAGATGACCTTTTCACCTTCTGTACACTAAAGCTTTTACACTGTCATAGATAAATCCACCTGCCTGTTGTATTCCACAATTTTTGACAAATCTGCTCTCCCTGATTATTTTTTTTTTTCCTCCCATCTTCCTGCAGGTGAGATTGCGGTGGACTGCTGTCTGTCGACCACTGACAGGCGCTTGCCCCGCAATATCCTTTCAAGCTACGTCATTCAGGAATCTGGAAAGGGCTGTGTTGTCAGTGCTACTGTGTAAGTTGCAACTAACGCCACATGTACAATATTTACATATATTCATTAGGCAAAGGACAGGTTGTTGCTCAAAACCACCTTTGCTGAATTGTTACAGTATTTCAGGTATATCCTCTTTTGCAAAACAGTAAGGTTGATGAAAGTATGTGTTGTTTGAGGGGGGGGGGGGGGGGGGGGGTTCACTTCTTTAATCTGCAGCCTAATCTCACTTCTGTGTCTCTCATCTGCTTTTTTAGCTTCATAACAAAGAAAGGAAAGAGACTGTGTGCTCCCGAGTCCAGCCAGGCAAAATGGGTGCAAGATCTCATTACTTTTCTGGATAAGAAAAGACAAACCCGTTAGTAAATGAGGTAAATATAAAATTATAAAGTAGTTCATTCCTTACTTGTTGCATTTTAACATTCATGGGCTCATCGCTCACTGCACGTCTTTTTTTTTTTTTTTTTTTTTTTTTTTTTTTGCAGGTGCAGAGAGGAGTAGAAAAGATGGCTGAAGATGAACCGGGAGTGAATCCAAACTAAGGGCAGAAGAAAAATTCACTTCTGTTTCTGATCAGAGTCTCAGAATCATCATGTTGCACTGTAGAAGATCAGACCTGTGTGACCACTGAAGAATCATCACTTCTTTTTTATTTATGATGATATATTGTATGTGATTTCACGCCAGATTTTGTGGATGTTAATTCTCAGGTGTGCTGACTGTGGTGTAAAACTTCCTGACAGAGCAGTTGTGAATGGTTTTTTCCCCCCCCACTTTCTTTTTATAATCCCTGTGTATGAAATTGACTAAAGAAATAAGATTTGTCTTGACTTGTCTGGAATTAACAATGAAATCCTGTTTGTCTTTATTCATATTACCGTAAGGAGCTTTTATCTTTTATGATCATGTTCCAAAAATCGCATGAATTTGTGCTGTTTTAGTGACGAATGCAGCTGAGAAGAGTTGTGTATGTTAAAACTATTGTTGAGAATTACTTTAAAATAAAGTTTGATATAAAACTGAAACACATCACGAGTGCATCCTCTGTACAGGTTTCCACTGGAGTTTCTCTGTCATGTATGAAACGATAAAACATGCATCATTATTATTTTTTTTCAAGCTATATTTTTAAAATGGAAATATGTTTTAGGATTTATGGCCTTTTAAACAAATGCATGACATTCATGGCCCCCAAAAGGATGAATCTTAGTGATTTTGGTGCAGGTCAGTGTTTTCACTTCATCTAGTGAAATATCTCAACATGTACTGAATGGATTGGCACTACATTTTGTACAATTATTCATGGTTATCAGATGATATATTCTAATAACTTTGGCTCACATACTCATGTTCCCCTCAGGATAAATTGTAATCACTTTGGTGACTACTTAACTTTTCATAATATCATCAGGTCAAAATTAAATAATTGCCAATACTGTTGGTTTATGACTATTCCATCAGCCTCAGCTGTTCTTTGTGTTTAGGGCTAATAAGTACGTGCTAACACTAAACTTAGATGGTGAACATTATTCTTGTTTTTCATCAGCATTTAGGTCAAGACTCTTTTACACTCCGCAGACTCTGTTTTCTAAATCTAGGCACATGTTTCATCAGTGTTTATGTAATGTAGCAGTGTTTTGTCTACATGCATGTGTTTTCCAATGCTGCAGTGCACTGAGCTCTTTCAAACCCCGTCATATTTTCCCTCTTGGGAATTGTCCAGCGCAGTAACAGTTGTCAGCTGTGAACTACAGAGCAGCTCCAAGTCAGGGTTCTCAAGGAAGATTTTGTGATCATACAGTAAAATTTTTCATGTCCAGTAAATTTTGTTAATTTATTGTATGTCAAGTTTGGACTCATTTATACTAAGATGTCTCAGTCAGATATTTTAGAGTGGTTTTTCAAAACACATATTTTCGTATGATTAAGAGGACCCTTAGCGATTCTTTCCCCAATTTGGAATCCAGAAAAACAGAAGTCATACACTGGAAATACTTTTCTAGGATGGATTGACTGTAATTCTGCTAAACCTTATCTCAATCAAAAGCTCTTTTTTGGTCAAACAGTAATCAAAATACATCTGAATTATTGTCATTGGAAATTTAAAGATGAATTTACAGAGAGCAAGTTTTGTCTTTCAGAGTTTTATTGCAATAAACAGAGTTCACATCCCCTAGTTTGCTAAGCTGAATAAATACTATATGAAGTTCAGTTTCAGAATTAGTACATACAGCTGCATGCGTCACAATCATCCCATATTCGTCACCCTAACAGTAATCTTTAATTAATGCACCTTATCTCAAGGTTGTTTCTTTCTATGCCTGCTGAGAATTGAGAGTTGACGGCCAAATCCTTATCTGCTTTCCCTCCCTGGACTGTCCCCTTTCTGCTTCTGTCTAATGAGCAGTAAAGTTACACTGACCGAGCCCCACAGCTCACCTTTGATGGTTCCTATTGGGAACATTTTCACACAGGAAGCATAGAAGAAATAGTCTTACAATGTGCATTTGACTATAATAATGCAGTATAATCTTAAGACAATACATAAGGGTATAAGCTCCCATTTGAATTGTGAAACATTTTTTTCTTTAAGTGATGCAAGATGTTGAACACAAGCCTGTTTTGGGGGTAAAAAAAAAACTTTTATCGTTGTTTGTGATGAGTAACTGCTGCAAACAGTTTCTAGCATTTATAAGAACAAACTGTTCTTGGAACCTGGGACCTCACAGAGTTTGAGAACAGGAAATCTTTCCGACTTTATTTGACCCTTAACAGGAAATATCTCGGCCACACACTGTCCTCCAGGCCAGAGACCAAGGCTCATAATAATAAAATTGTCTCTTGATGTCCGTCCGATGGGTATTCCCACAGCGCACATAGGACTGTGCAATGTCACCAGAGACCACTCAAAAATGAAACATAATTCCCAGAATATTTAGCTTCAATTATGAGGCCACATCAAAATGAACGAAAAGAATCAAAAGTGAAAGTGTGAACTACTTTATAGCTAATATAAGCTGATCATATGTTTTATAGGTACATTTTATAGCTTTTAAAAAATGTAGTAAAGTAAAAAGTACAATGTTTCCATCTGAAATGTAGTGGAGTATAAAACATAAAGTAACATCAAAAAAATAGTACTCGAGTGAAGTACAAATACTTCACACCTATGGATCTGGAAGAGAAACTACAATGCAGAACACATTTTTCAGCAAATGTTGCACCTGTCATACATCTAATCCAAACATCTGAACCACAGCTTTGGGGTCCTAATTTGATTTTTGATAAGTAAATATTAAATCTGCTCCAATAAATAATTTTATATTAACACAATGGGTCAAATGACTATATGTGATGTGAAAGGAGTCACTTTTTCAGCTCAGTGTTTAGGTTTTCCACCCTGCGGCTTTGCTTTTTTTTTTTTTTTTCACTTTCAGTGCTCTCATCAACCTTGTTTTCAGCCACAGCAAATGATTGTACACTACCTGCTCAGCATCAAATGGCCAAAACAGAACCAAAACAGAATCAGTTAGCGACTAGCGGGTGAACCTAGCGGAGCATTTAGCAGATAAAGAGCCAGATATTTCCCTCAGGAGTTGGTGGAGAAAAAAACAGAGCTAAAAGAGAGTGAATATCGGAATTAAATTAATCAGGTGGGCAGAAGTACAACTCTAAATGAATGCTTCATGTCTGTTGGATGTGTAAACGAGCGACTCTCATCCCCTCTATGAGGAGCTGTGGCAGAGGGGGAGCACCTTCAGCCAGAGGCTCACTCTCCCCAGGTGCAAAATGAAGTGGTTCAGGCGTTCCTTTGTGCCAACAGCCATCAAACTGTACAACAGTACCTGAAACTACCCCACCTCGCCCTACCCCCTGCCCCTTACATGGACTTTACCCTCCCCTCACCCACCCATCCCACCACCCCCCACCCCTCCCCCGGTCACTTTGAAGCGAGTACATCGCTTACTGTGTTGTACAGTTTTTATTACTATATTGCCATGCATTTTATCTTGTTGTTGATGGCATTATGGTTACTTTTATCTTGCTGTCTTGCTGTCTATCTTTACTGCTGAGACATCATGAAATTCCCCCTAAGGGGATCAATAAACTGTTATTTTAACTTATATTATCTTATCTTATCTTAACTGTTTTCTAACATGTTCCCCATATCAACTTTGGAATGTGATAATATGTTTATAGCTTGTCGTGCTCCTCCATGTAGCCAAAAAGTACATCTTTGCAGGTTTGAATTAATCTAAGTTCATTTTAAAAGTGTAAGGAAAACAAATCAAAAATATATTGATATAAGTTGTTTAACCATTCAACTTTATGAACCTTGATTATCACTATAATGTTAGCACAGTTGTGCAAATAAAAAAATCTGTTAAACACAGTTTTCAAAGGCACCTCAGGGAAGGTAAAGCATGTCCTATCCCGTCAGATATACAATGAAATGCTATTTTCTTTAACTCTTGCACCACTGGCTGCAGACAAAGAGTGCAATCTGATTTCCTGCCAGATTGGCTTCTCTGCAGGCAAAAATTCAAGTTCATCAACTTCTTTGTTTTCCTGTAATTGCTTCAGCAGGGAAAGTCCAAGAGAGTAAATACAGCAGACGGATAAGGAAAACATCCAACCGGTGATTTACAAGAAAATGAAACTTAAAAAATGCTCCACTGCCACTTAAGATTGTGTCACTGAGCTCACAATTAAACATATGCAATATGCAATAACAGTGTTAAATTATTTATCTGATTTTTTTTTTTTTTTTTTTACATCAGTCCACTTTGATGTCAACATAAACAGACAACAGCTCAGCCTGAATGGAGCAAAGTTCCCCCATTAATTAAGGAAGAGAAAGCGGCTTTTCACAGACACCTTATGCATTATGTGGTTGTGTAAGTTTCTTTGGAATGAGTGTTTTTCCAGAGAGGTGTTGCTCATTTTTCACACACGACTATAAAATTAAGGAAGTACATTCAGCTGTGTAATAATGCAAGTGTTTGTTCTTATTTTGAGTTTTGATTTGATTTATGTCTGGTCAAACAAAAGTTCAAATGAAAAGTACAAGAGGTACCCAGACGGTACGAAAGACTTACAATAGTATATGTGATCATAGTAAGGTCTCGTATAACATCAAGAATTTAAGAAAAATTGTGTTAACAAGTCAAGTTCTCTGCAAAGGGTGCAGTGTCTTATCTTTAACTTTTTTAAATTACTGTTGTAACATGAAAGTTTCTTAAACCACTTTATCTTGTAAAGATGAGAAAAGTTTTTTGACATAATGAAATAAGATGGAAGTAATATAAAAATAATTGTTAAAATAAAGTATCGTAATGTTGTTCTCATGATAGCAGCAAAATGATGCTGAAAAAAAATCTCTTTTGCAGAAATAAGTTTATCCTAGCATGAAATTAAAGGTGCAGTGTGCAGACTTTAGTGGCATCTAGTGGAAGAACGGACTTGGCGGAAATGGAAAATAATATTCATAAGTATGTTTTAATTAGTGTATAATCACCTGAAAATAACAAATCGTCGTGTTTTTGTTACCTTAGACTGAGCCTTTATATCTACACAGGGTGCAGGTCCTCTTCCATGGAGCCTGCAATGTTGCACTGCCATGTTTCTACGGTAGCCCAGAACGGACAAACCAAACACTGGCTAGAGGCCCCACTAGAGAGGGCCTTTTGTGTTTTTCGCGTAGTTTCGAAGGGTAGACTGGGGTGGGGGGTTATTCAGTTGGTTGTGTATGGATAGGATATGTGTAAGATGTGACATTCTGCTTATCATGTATTGTGCTTTCTCCCAGGTGGTCCTGATCTGGTGTGATTGAGGGAGGACCCATAAAGGTAGCATGAATGTGGCTTCTTCTCCACTTCCCAGCCTTGGCAGCAGTTACTTGTTTGTGTTTGTGCTTTGTTAGTCTTTGGTTTGTGTTGCTGGGTCCATAGTCCTGTTTTCACAGATCTTTTTTATGTTAGGTTTAGTTTTCATGTGGATTTAGGTCAGAGGGGAGAGCGAGATCCCACGACTCTTCGTTGGTTGGTTTTGGGTGTCTTCCTTTCTTTTTGTTCTTTTTGGCTGGCCCATCAGCTTTTGTTAGTAGATCTTAGTTTTGGTAATAAATCGATGTGGTTATTTTCAATCCTCCTTACTCTTTAATTATGTTGGGCCTTATTTAGAACGAGCTGTGTTTAGGGGGTCGTAACAATTGCAGTCTGCAACCTCACCACTAGATGTCACTGAATCCTGACACACTGCAAGTACAAGAAAGTTGATTATACTTGCTCTCCTTGTCAAGTTTACAGTTCTATTCCTACTGGGAGCATTTGTATAGATATAAAAATGTATGTACTCCGTAAAGCACTTTGAAAAAAAAACTATTCAAGATTCAAAAGTCAAAGTTTTATTGTTATATGCACATTGAACAAGTTGCACTATACAATTAAGTTCTTAACCTGCTGTCCTCTCTGATCTCCAAAATTGGTTGAATGTTGATAAAGTCAACACATCCTTTTTTATGTTTCTATTTGCTTTTTCGGTGTTTTCCAAGACCACAATCTTCCTCTAATCGTAACCACATGCAGTGATTGCGTAAATATACAATATCGTGCTTTACTTGCTAGTGGATATTGTTGTGCAAGAGTGGATAACATAAGATTAAAAAATAAAATATTGTGTCTTTGAAAGTTTTAAGGAACTTGGCTGATGTGTTCATTAAAAACATTTCCTTGTTACGTTGGTAGAAGACAGATTTCAGGTGACATTTCTCTCTAAACGTACTTGGTGTTGCAAATTAGTAGTGTATAAACACCATTTCTTGTTGTTGATGTGTCTGACCTCCTCAAAACCCATTGTGTGGCTAAATGTTCAGTATCAAGATAAAAGCTTCACTGCATTTTGGAGTGTTGACCAGAAGACATTTGCAAGACAAGTGTTGCTTATTCCAGGAACTGTTCCCGTATTGTTTGTTTTGTGTTAGGAACTCTGGTAATTCCCTTTGGATTTCAGAAGAGCCCTTGACAGTGTTGCTACACTCAGTTTTGTCTCACCATTTTTTTTAAGGGAATATCCAACAGAAAAAATATAATCAGCATCAAAAGTACGGTAATGTTGATAAGGATCTTTGCAAATAAGGAGAAAAAAGAAAAGTACATTTTCTTGAGAACTGGGCTCAAGTACAGTGCCAGTGTGATCAGTGTGAGTTAAAAACTACTTTTTGTATTCTCCATGATCCATGGGAACAGTTGGACTGTCCTTGAGAGAGAGTTATATAATGCCAGATAAGGGTCATACTCTGCAGATACTACAAAAAGGAAAGAGGATCTGGCTCTTTTCATTACACAGTTATTCCTTATTACTCCTTTTGAAAAGGCCAAACTTCAACAGCAGGTCTCACATCCACTGGCTGTGACCACAGTGGTTATTGCTAGGACCACAACTGCAGCTGTGGATGTTTCCACAGTATGATGCGGTGGATATGCCAACAGTAACTGTACTGTGGCCACTCTTTACTGCTGCTATTAACAGCAGCTGAGAAAGCATCGTTAAGCTCACTGCGGGAATAGTTTCACCCACTCAGCACAGCCATGTCTCTGCACTGCACACATCTGAACGAGCAGATGGTGGTCATCAAGACCCTGGGGGAATTACATCACCAACCTCACCCACATGGATGCCCATAACGACAAGATGGCAGAATGCCTGATCAACAGAAACTCCCTGGGGCGCAAGAACTAAACACAAAGGCCCAGAATTGCATCGGGAGTCTAAACACACTCTTCATTCATTGAGTGTAACTTTACATCTGCTTTAACCTATAAATTCAGCATGAGAAAGTTCCTGTATGTTCTAGTGATGTCACTGTTCTTTTTAAATGTCATTTCACTAACAAAGACCATGCCATTTGTACTGTATAAAAGTAGTTTTATTTGGATTGGCAAAAGGGTTCGAGAAGGATTGGATGAGGATCGTGTATGGTAAGATGTTTGGTTGAGAGTTGATAGCATGGGGATGATGTGGGCCGAATGGAGTTGGCTGTGATAAAGTCAGAGAGTCTAGGAACCCGGGGGTTGAGAAGCCAATGCATGGAAGTTGAATGAGAAAATGACCCTACTTGTCACTTGATTTATTACCTTGGTAAAATACTTTCCTTATAAGTGTATGGTCTCAAGACAAGATTTAACCTTTAAATGCTTCCATCCCACAGTGAAAAGAGGACACAGTTTTTTTCTTTAAATGCTATAGCATAAGCCAAAAATATTCCAAATGCTCCCATGGGCAAAATAAGAACATGATCATTCTGTCTGTTTTTTGGCTTTTCAATGATAAAAAGTTTAATGATTGTGCAAGAATCGGATCAATATGCCATAATGAGGATTATATTTCCATTTCTACTGAAATGAAAATGTTGATCATAATCTGAGGGTTAAATCACTGCCTACTATGGTTGGTGTTTGTTCAGCGATTAGAGAAGTCTGCCTGACTCAAAGCGTGACAGAACTGTTCCTGTTACCTTGGAAGACATCCCACAAGTACTGGGAAATGAAATTTAGTTGATAAGGGATCTACAATAAGGGTTTTTTTTTTTTAATTTTATTTAGATTTGAGAGGGGGTAATGTATGTGTGACCAGTTGGATCAGAGGAGAAAGAAAAAGGAGGAGGGACCAAAAAGAAGATGAAAAGTGAAACTAAATGGACATTTAAAGCCTGCTAGACAGAGGCAGTCTCCTCATTTTCTTTGCCCTGCAGGTGCTGAAAGGAAGAACAGGCTTTTTATCAGCTAAGAAGCCACACGAGACGACCTTGCCAGCTCAGTGACCAGACATGGCTCCGTGGGGTAACGCCAAGCTCTTCTTCTGCATCCTCTTGGTCACCTGCTACTGCGCAGGTGAGTTTTCTCAGGCATCCTTCCAGGTTCATAGCCAAACCTCAACAGAGATGCTTTTTGTTTTCTCCCATTTCTCTGAAGCAGTAAGCCACTGCCAGACTACACTAATCTGAGTAAATCCCCTTGGCATGGCTCCATGAGGAAGCAACAGTTTAGAAAGTGATGTTTGACATTTAGATACACACTTGTTTACTTTCACTTGACTTGAAAATGCAGCTTTCTATCTTTGCAGTTAGAGTTTAGCTGTTTCTGTTATAGCCTTCGTCTTGCATGGTGTGCTGCTGTTATTTCCCTCTCCTCGGCTCTTTATACCACGTGAAGTTAACTGCTGGAATTCCCTGTCAAGTGAGAAATACTAATGTTACAACTTTTGCTGCATCAATGATGACTCAGTACTATGTGTGTGCACTTGTTACGTGTGTGTATCTTGCACACACACAACGTTACTACATCCTGAGTAAGAATGAGCTGCCATTGAGCAAGACTCTTAACCAACAATTTCCGTATAAATTCAATACAAATGTCTAAAAATACTTCAGTAAAACTAAAATCATCAGCAAAATGTACTCGAAGAATCAAAAGTAAAAGTATTCATTCTGCAGGAAAATGTCTCCTATGACTGATATATTACGGGAGACCAGGGACAGTTGTAACACTTTTTGCAATTTTCCCAATAAATCAAAAACTAGAACTGGAGCAGTCCATTTGTTATATTATAAACTGCAATGTGTCAACTACTGAAACACTTTATTTAACTGGTTTTATAAAATATGTTCAGGTTGCAAAATTGATTTAAATACAGTCACTCCACTGTTACAACTGTCCCAGGGATGGTTGTAACATGTCAAAAATATACATAATAAATCAATCAAATACTCAAAATGAAAAAGATTATTTATTTAACATTGATGTTATTGTGACTATTATTTTTTTATTATTTAATTAATAATAACTATTATCGGTAATAATAATAATAATAATAATAATAACAATAATAATAAATTTAATATTTTATTATTTTTTAAAATAATTAATACCTTTTTTCACACTACATGACAAAAAAGAGGGGAAGCCATCAAATTGTAATGCAAGAAAATTATTTAACAGGTACACCACACATCCTCAAAAAAGTTTAAACATGAAATCAAAATGGATTAGTTTGAGGACAACATTAAGTACAGGGTCACATGGCAAATGTAGTATGATTTGGCCACTGTCCTGACTTTATGCTATCTGAAGCCCTCTGCAGCAAAGGGAAGTGTGAGTCCCCTGTGTGTCTTCCTCTTTCTGATAGTAAGCATGCTGTAAGCAAGCACGTGTTTCCACTGACTATTAGCAACTGATTATCATCAACTTAGCATGTAATTTTATGACATTTTACATTTAATTTGCTTGCTTGCTAGTTTATGTAGGCAATTAGGTTTTTAAAATACAAATGAAACTCGGTTCAAGGCGTATTCAAGGGTAACAAGGCGTTACAACCGTCCCAATATCACCAGCCATGTTTTCACCTCATGTGAACTAGCTTGACCGCTAGTTTGACACATGTTAGCCATTTCTACTTTTAGCTTACAAAACAGTAAGTAATAATACTTGTTTGGATTCTGAGAAATTTGATCTCAGGACAAAAAAAAAATACATCTGATAGAAAGGTAAAATTTGTACCTCAAAATTTTCATTTTAGCTTTAGTTGTATCTGCTTGAGGTCGAGCTAGTTGTTCTGGCCCCTCCAGAGGATCAAAAGATAAATCTGCAGGGTCCTGACATGACTAATGAGAAAGCAAAAAAGAAGAAACAAAGTTCTGATACACATATTTTTATTCCTTTTTTTCTAATCTTTGATTCTTTGGGGGGGGGGGAATATGAGGATGATTTTAAGTTATTTACATGAAAATGATGGAAAATCATACATAAATTACTCTTATTGGCTTTTTACTTGCAAAGCTTTTATTGCACTTACGGTAACCCAACCAGTGTAGTTGTTGTCAACTCGAGTACTGCACGTGGTTCACTGTCTCCCCTCTGCTCCGTTCAGAGGACAAACACTTACACACACAGAGCGCTCAGCTCCACCCGCAATGAAACAGAGGAGAGAAACTTGAACCGTGACCATGACGGATAGCAAAATGCAGTAGACACTGTTTATTTATGTATCCGCCCCCAGTCCAGATCCATTCTCCTGTTAACTTAACAACAATCCTTAATATTCCTTCGGGGCTGCTACAACAAGCCAGCTGTTGCAGCTGTTGTGTTGGCTAACACAAGCAGCTATCTACTGCTCAATAAAAGAAGGGAAATGTAACCGCTAAATCTGGAAAAAGGACATTTGGACTACTGCTTAACTGCATACAGTGGTAGAGAATTGAAGATGAACTTTGGAAACTTTCACCGGACCAACACAATGTCAATATTTGTATTCTGGTTGTTGATTTGTTATGGAGGACGTTCTCCTTTGGAGCATCATTTTACTTGTTTTGGCCAATAACCAGGAGCCCGTCCTCCTCTGCCCGCCCACCACAACTTCACACAGACTGACCTTTCCCTTCCTGTCTGCCCTTAAGCTGTTGAAACATTTCAATAAGGATTTCAATAATGGATTTCTTCCAAAGAAGACAGAAAAATCATCCCTCTAAGTCTATCCTTCCTCCTTTTCCACCCTACTTTTACCCTCACCCTTTCATTTTTCATCCATCCCTCCTCCTTGTTTTTTTTTTTGTTTGTTCGTTTTTTTTCTAACCCAACCGGTCAAAGCAGATGGCCGCCCACCAGGTTCTGCTTGAGGTTTCTTCCCGTTAAAGGGGAGTTTTTCCTCACCGCCGGCGGCCAAGTGCTTGCTCACGGGGGGTCTCCGTCAATTAAAGAGAATGGTCTAGACCTGCTTTACGTTAAAGTGCCACGTGACGACCTCGTTGTCATTCGGTGCTATATTATAGAATTGAATTGAGTTCCCCACCCTTCATCCCTCCAACCCTCGCCCCTTCATCCCCCGTGCCTCCCTCCAGACTTTCTATCTTTTCCTCCTATATCCCCTCGGCTTCCATCCTCCCATATTACCCATAAAACAGCATCTTTTCGTTCTTTGCTTTCTAGCCACAGCCGACATGGCTCACTCAAATTCAGCCCCCACACCCAACCATCCCCCCCTTTTTTCGCCCTTTCTTCGGCTCCCTTCATGCAGCAGGCTTTGCAGGTCCTGACAGTCTCAAGCCCCATCACAGGCTACTAAAGTCTTGACAGCTAAAGCTCATCGCAGGCCACGCACTTCTCTTCTCGCTTCCGCCATCGTACCCATCCAGGTGCATCATGCCCGTCGATACCCACGTACAGTATCCCTCCTTCAGTGGTGCCTAGGTTAGGTGCAGTGGCCCTCAGAACCCCACCAAGCACGGTCCATGACACCACTATATCCTAAAGCACTAATTGCCATTAACTCCAAAGAACCATCTCAACCGCCAGACCATCCATTTTTCGTACGTGATTGTCCCACAGTTTCTACCAAGTCCTGACACTCGACCCCTCCGGAGACAACCACATTGCCTGTTCTCGCAACATACAGCTGCACTGACTCAGTGTCTCTCTCTGTTTCCGGGGTTACAGCAGTTTTAGGTGGTTCACCTCCAGTCGGCCACTTCAACTGCCCCCCCCACACACACACACACACCCTGCTCGCTGTCGCTTTGTTGTGTTGTTGACAGACCGCCGAGTCCATTTTTCCTGCTTTACTCTTGGGAGTATTTTAAGTTTGCTGCCTGTTTAGTTGTGTTCACCACGCTAGACTGTTTTGTGTTTGTCCCGCTCGGGACTACTGCTGTGTTTGTGCCATCGTGAGTGAGGAAGTAAGTTGCTTTGTCGGTCAGAAACCAGACAACGTGCGTTACAGACTGCCGTCCGTACGCACACTGTCTGTAGACAAAGGAACCGCTTCTCTTCCTCTCACGATCGCTTTCTCTCCTTCTTCCCTCTCTTCTGACTAACACATACACGCGCGCACACACGCACATACTGCTGATATCTCTCAGATATTAACATTCTAGGTGAACTCCTTTTTATGAGACTACCTGGTTTGGATCCAACAGTTGGTGCCTGAATTATTGATTAAGGTTAACAATATCTTATTTTCATAATTCATAATTATCTATGATAATTATGAATTATTGTTAATAACCAAACACACTACTGCCCGTCCCAACACTCATAAACAAAAGACCTTGTGTGCATAAAAAAAAATTTTAATTGCATTTTTTATGAATCATAGACATTGCCAAGCCTAGAAAGTAGTGAGTCTGACTCATGCATATACGGGGTGTCACCATAATCTAACAAGGTTAATAATGTTGACTGGACAAGATTTTTTCTAGCGGCAAATGGAAAGAATTTCTCAGAACGAAAATAAATCTAGTTTGGGTTTCAATTTCATACAAGGTTATAAATGTGAGTGTGGAAAGATAGACATCCTTTATTGCATGTAGAGACTTCTTGTAATCTAATTCTTTCTAAAATTTTAAGATTGATATTTTTCACCTTTGAACAGAACATGCATGATTTCTGGTGAAAGTCTTATTTGTTTTTTTTTAAAAAGATAACTGATTGTCAGGGTGGGTGAGTGGAGCAGGTGGACCCAAATGCAGAGACAGTAGGCAGGGACAATCCAATGCAGATATTTTTTAATGAAAAAGCAAAAAGTCATGGGATCGAACCAGAACGCAGGCGTCACAGGAACATCGAACAGAAGCAGGACAGAAGCAGGACAGGATCCCAGACGTCCCACAACACCACCAAGACACAGGATGGATGGCCGTTGCAAGACGGGGGGAGGAGGACAGTCCACAGGCCAAGACAAGGTGCAGGTAGCCAGAGAGGTGGCACTCAGAAGGGCTGCCCAAGGCCGGACAGGGGCGGAGCCAGGAGACCCAGGCAAATGACCCGGGGACTGAACAGGGGCAGGTCAAAAGTTCAGGTGGAATGCCCTTGGGCCAGACAGAGGCAGAGTCCAAGCAAGGAGTCCCAGGTCCAGGCAGTCCCCAACAGCTTGGGGGCTGAACAGTGGCACAGAAAAAGGTCTCTGATGGGCAGCCAGAGGGCAGGGACAATAGCTGAAGCCACTCTGGAGGGCGACCGGGTGCAGGATAGAAGACAGAAGTCGCTTGGGAGGGCGACCAGGAGGCAGGACAGGCAGGTGAAGTCGCTCGGGAGGGCAACCAGGGTGCAAGGCAGATGGCAGAAGTCGCTCTGGAGGGCGACCGAACGTGAGGAGCTGCTCTGGAGGTTGGGCTGCAGGCCAGCGATGGCGAGACCCTTCAGGAGGCCGGGCAGGGGGCCGGCGACGAAGCTGTGACGTGTGAAAAGGTGTCACTATGAGTTGTTGAAATCTGTTCCCTGTGAGGAGGGAAACTGCAAACTCTTTCCAGCCACCCTTTAAGCCTACAGTGGATGAGTGTTTAATACTCAGAAGACAGATTTTGGAAGGTGAGTCATTTCATGCAGAGTTGAATTGACCTGATCTTCTTTCTGTCTCTCAGTGACTTTGGCGGAGGTAGCAGTGGACTGCTGCTACGAAGTCTCCGACAAGGAAGTTGAAAAACGTGCTGTCGCAGACTACAGACGTCAGGTCGGGGGACAGGGCTGCCCTATTGATGCAGTGATGTAAGGTTAAGTGGTTAAGTAATCAGAAGATGGGATTCATGATGTACAAACACACTGTAATTCTTTCTGATTTAACCTGCAAGTTATCATAATGTCAACACCTGCTGCTCCCTCTAACCCAGATGATTTGGTGTTGTTGTAGTTTACTGACCAGACATGAGAGGAAACTCTGTGTGTCTCCCAACCAGCCATGGATCAAAGGGATGATGAAGCATGTGGATCACTTGAAGAAATTCTGCAAGCAAAAAAACTACAAGGTATCTTTTATCTATTCTGCTGGTCTGCACTAAAAGGGCCTAGTGTTAAATTAGTTTGTTGTATTAAACTCCATAGCAAAATCTGACAAAAAGCAGCAAATAACACCTACGACTTAAAATTCCAACTTTAAAAAAATCTTCTTTTTGTTTTTATCAATAAAAAAGAAGATGATCTCTCTCATTTTTATGCGTTAAACATGAAGCTAAAGCCAGAAAGTGATTAGCTTAGCGTAAAGACTGGAAGCACGGCGCCATAGCTAACCTGGCTCTGTTCAAAGTTCAAAAATATGCCTACTAGCATCTCTAAACCTCACTACTTATCTCCCCCTAAAATCATAAAAATGCTTTGAGCACAGAAAACTGCCTATAAAATCACAGACAAGACATTTTTATATTTGTTTAAACAAAGTTATAGAGGTGTTGGTAGGTACATATTTGAACTTTGGACAGAGCTGTTCAGTCCTGCTTTCAGTCTTAATGCTAAGCTAATTGCTCCCTTGCTGTACATCTATACTTACAGAGTGGTCTCAATCTTCTTGTTTAGCAAATAATATTTAATTTTCAAAGCTATTCCTTTACACATTCATGGTGAGATCTGAAAGTTTCATGTCGTCTTGCCTCCTGTAATGCTAGACACCTTGTTGAACTTAACTTGTCGGCATTACAATGCAATTTTTGTCATAACCAGCACCAAAATGTACTGATCAGCAAGAAAAGAAAATCTAACTATGACACTGAAAAATGAAACAATGTGAAAACAAATGCATGAGTACACACTTTGTAGACATAGTTGCAGACACTACTCTCTAGGGATTGTATAAAATGAATCAAAACCACAGTCTGTTTCAAGCCTCATTGGGTTTCAGCCATTGAGCTGCGAAACCGCAAACACTGACACTGGCTTTGAGTCATGAAGTTGAACAGGAGCCAATGCGTCAACCTGCAGCGGAGAGCAGTGACACTTCAATTTCTGAACTATTCTAATGCCTTCAAGATATTCGTTTTTGTATTTACTTGTGTGAAATGATACTAGCTCAGAATCCCACAAAGACATCTCTAAACATCCTTGAGAGATGCTGTGTGCTGCATGTTCAAATATCAACACATCAATATCAGATAATCTTGGCTGGTTTAATAACAATGAAAAAAAAACTGACATCATGGTCAAAAAATGTAAACATCTGCTTCAATGTTTAATCTCTCTAAATTTAGACTTTTAATCCCACAAAAAAATGAGAGCAGAACTGCTTTCTTTTCTGGTTTTGTACTGTTGAGCAATAGAATTCAACTTGGTACACGATATGTCATCAACCATTTTTTGGTGGGAGTTTTAGCTTGAAGTAGTGATTCATCCATCAGTGATTATTGGGCTTTGGTTTTCTAAATATGTGTGTGTTTACAGGGCATACGCTGCTTTGGAGTGAAGCCTGTGTAAACTGAGAGTGACCTGGGACCTCACAGCATCGCCACAGCAAGAACAGCAGAGCACGAATAGACCGCTGCAAGTCAAGGAAAGGGGCGGATCAAACTAAATCAACAAAAATAATACTGATTTGTCATTTTATATAACAGCTATTTTGATATTTGACCTGTGTATATTGCATGAAAATATTCAATCTATTGTAGATTAATTTAGTTGCAATAAAAATAAAGCAGTTTGAAGGATTTTAACATTTTCTGTGCTGTTTGTGTTTTTCAATGATTGCTGAAGAAATCAGATCTTTGTTTAAAATGTGAATGTGTAGCTCACTAACTGAACAACGGAGGGACTGTGGCAGCAGTGGAAGCTCCTTTGTTGTACAAATTTATGCGATTGGTGACCTTTTAAAAATAAAGCCTACTTTTTCCAAATTTATGTGTTTGTTCTTTGTCGATGACGCACTTCACTCTGTTGGGAATGGAAATGAGAAAATGATCTTTCTTATTATTTTTGTTTCTTTTGCACCACACTAAGGCTGCAAAACCTCAGTTCTGGATTTGGTTTGTTAAGGTTTACACCAAGTTACAAACAAACCACAGTATTTTGAACATTGGTAACACAGCGGCTCCAGTGTGTATCGGGCAAAGTTGAAGTAATCTGTCTAGAGATTTGAAGATGAAAACAACTTAAAATATGACAGTCTTTACTGCACTTTTTCTGGTTATTGTTAAGAAATCACACACACACCAACATTATACCATTAAATCTGTATGGATCAAGGGTCGAATGACACATTGACTGTAGATTTTTGGGATTGTTTCATGCAAACGGTTGAAATTTATGTACCTGAACCATAAAGGGACATAAGATCAGTTTATTCAGAAGACGACAGTGATAAAACTACACAACAGCTCCTAACATGCATGCTGTGAACGTATCTCATAATACTTTCACAAATATTTCAGATTGGACAACAGAAAATTCTACAGTTTTGAAGGGGCGAATATCTTTGATGGTCATTCCAATAAATGTTTGTTTTGGTCTGCGTAGGAGGAAATACTGATAAAACTCTAAAAAGTCCAAGTGAAATTAAACAGTCTTCTTTTTGTCTAGTCCTGCATTCATATCTGTTCTGTAAATCACTCGTTCTGTGTTCTCCTTTGAGAAAAAATCAGAAACCAAGAGGGAGAATTACTTATAATAAAAAGTAATTGTAAGAATACAAAACTATTAACAATACATTTAATGTTTACATAATTTTTGACTTCAAAGAAGAATGATTAAATGTGATTTCAGACTTCAACCTATAATGTTTCCTCTCATTCATGAAGACAATTGTACATATCAGGATGAGGTGCAAACAAACCGTCAAAATGAAGTTAAAGTGCAAATGTCATCCCTCATTTGTGATTTATCCAAGCTTCTGTTCACTGATCTGGGTCAATGATAGAAAATGTCAAATCCTTTTGAATATTAACATTGAGTCATTTTGAATTATATGCTTCTAAATCTCACAGTTTTCTGTAGGATACCAGTAAAATTCAAACAAAATATGGTGTGCAAATTACAGTACATGAATACATAAAATAGTGTCACCAATTCATTTGAACACATCAGAGAATTACAGCAATATTTGACTTTTGGGTTTATGTTTTTGTCAGTTTAAAGAGTCATTTTTTAAAAAATGTTTTTAATTAGTTTAAGCACTAAAACATACAGATTTTGGTCATGTCGTTATTATTACATACAGGAGCAGGAACTTGTGAGTGAACAGAATGTCTCTAAAGAAAAATCCAACAGTTCCATGTTTGCCTGACCTTTTGTGGATGTCGAAACGCTGCTGAGTGGAAATTTTCTGTGAGCTCCTCTTTCGTAGTAACTTAAAACCTTTACAAATGTAAATACAGGAGACGTTAACTCTCAATTGTGATGTCTGTCTTGTTGTGGTTTTGTCATCAGTGATTGTTGAGGGGAAGAACTTTTTTTTCTTGATTTTCTTCAGGGCTCAAACCTGTAACTTGATGAGCAGACTGACTTCCTTGACCCAATGTTCCCTCTGCCCCAACAGACTTATTTATTCAGGTAATCTTTCTTCTGGGAAGTTGAAACGCTGAGTGCCACTCAGTCATCATTTTAATCCTCTTATACATTTCCTGTGTGAATAAAAGATCACATTTCAAACTTTATGCATTTGGCAGAGGCATTTGTTTGCAGAGAGTGTGCAAAAATGAATGTTTAAATTCCCTGTTTATTTAAAATTTCAAGTACACAAGAAAGAGAGACCATGCCAAGAGAGACGTGCCGGCAAAAGAGCAGGGATTATCAAATGGAGGTCATGAGGAAATAATACAACAAAGGTAACAAAGTTCATAATACGATAACAGAATGAGGGATCGTCTGTACATTGTCGCCTCAAGATAACCTGATGTTGGAATGATGCAAGTTCAGAGCTTCACATGCCAGCAGTGCTACTGTAAACATTGCCTCAAGACAAGAGTCCCCTCTAGATGTTGCAAAATGATGGAAACTTGACTTGACTTGTCTTCACTTTTCAGGTATTTAAGGTAGTTTCTGTAGAGTTGTGACACAGATACAATTCAAAGAAAAGGGTGTAGGATGAGGCACGCCTGGACGCATAAAGGATTCATAAAAATACTGTTAATGTCACAGACATTACAGCAATGTAAAACAAATGCAGTCATATCTTTTAAAGAAATATTTCATGTTTTTTTTTTTAAAAAAAAGAATTTAAATCAAACTATTTTTCCTAAGAAGCTGCTGCAGTGTCTGAGATCTGGCAACCAACATATTTTCATCCTCCACGTCCAGTTTTGAAGTAAAATGAAAATGAACTTTAAGAAATACACATGAAGCAGCTTCAAATGTATTTAAAACGGGGGGAAAAAATCCATTAAAATAGGTCAACAGCACTTTTTATGAGTGCATTTAGATTTTCACAGACGAAACTGCAAATTTTTTGGGTCCAGTGAAAACCTTGAAAATCTTCGACTTGTGCGGCATGGCTAAAAACAGATAGCGATGCCAGTCTGTTGGTTCAATACTTTATTCCATATTGAAATATCTCAACAACTTTTGGATGGATTTGACATAAAATTTTGCTACAGATATCCACGGTAACCAGACGATCAATTCTTATTATTGCAGTGATTCCTTGACCTTTCCCTAAGCACCACCAGCAGGTCAAAATTTTCACTTATCCTGTGAAATTTCTCAACATCAACTACATGGGTTGGCACAAAATTTACAGATGTTCAAGGTTCCCAGAGGATGAATCTTACTAGACTAGACTTAGACTTTGGTGATCCTTTGACTTTTCCTGTAATACCAACATGTAGTTCAGATTTTTGACTTTTATTGAAATATGTCAACAACTATTGGATGAATTACAATGGAAATTACATGGAGATACATAGGTTTACCCATGGTGCCTTGAAGACAAGTCCTAATGACTTTGGTGAACCCCTGACTTTTCCCATAGCTTGTGGAGTTGAGTTTCAACAATGGATTGCCATGAAATTTGCTACACAGATTAATTTCCTCTTAGGATGGATTGTAATAACTCTAGTGATCCTCTGACTTTTCATCAGTTCAAAATTTCAGACCAAATACCTGCAAAATCTATAACATTCCCATCAGCCTCAGCTGTACGCGGTGTTTAATACTAATTAGCAAATATTAGCATGCTAACATGCTAAACTATGATTGTGAACATGGTACATTTTATACCTGCTAAGCATCAGCATGTTAGCAAGCTGACATAAGGGTCTACAAGTACAGCCTCACAGAGCAGATAGCATAGATGTAGACTGTTAGTCTTGTTTAAATACACTACAAGTATGTGGACATCCAAACATGTCCGTCATATTTGATTTGAGTTGAACATCTAATTCTAAAACAGTGGACCTTAATCTGCAACTAAAACACTCTGCGGTCTTCTGGTTTCAGGCTTTCCACCAGATGTTGTTCACATTCAGCCACAAGAGCATTATTGACATAAAACTGTGATGTTGGGAGATATTCCAGTTCATCCCAAAGGTGTTGGAGGAGGTTGAGGTCAGTGCTCTGTGCAGGCCAGTCCAGTTCTTCCACACCAAACTGGGACTGTAGCAACCCTTACAGTTTAAAGAACAATTTTATTATGAGACACCCTTATCAGAGTGTTTTTTATTGTTTTATACCCATCTTATGTAAATGTTGCTTTGAAGCATGTTGTTTACTGACCCTGATGAAGACCACAAGCCAAAAAGCGTTGGTCTTATAATAATATAGTTATTTTGTAAGTTATTATGAATCCATTATAATTTTACCATCCTGTTTTCCATGCTGTATTTCTGTAATTTGTCTTTCTTGGTCAACATCTATTGCACGTCTGTCCGCCCTGGGATAAGAGATCCCTCCTCTGTTGCTCTTCCTGAGGTTTCATCCATTTTTTTGTTAAAGTTTTTCTTTTAGGGAGTTTTTTCCTTATTCGAATCGATGGTCTAAGGACAGAGGACGTTGTATCGCTGTACAGATTGTAAAGCACCTTGAGGCAAATTTGTGATTTGTGATATTGGGATATATATAAATACAACTGACTTGACTTGACTTTATACCACAAGTGTTGCTGGAGTTACTTCTTTCCTTCTCTGTGAACTTTGGAAGAAGGTGAAGCAGTGCCGGAAATATTTACACTGCTTTTACACTAAACTGGGACACCATTTTTATAGACCAGGCTTTTTGTGTGTGGGGTTTGTCACAGCCCACACACAGTAAAGGCTTTATTTGGACATTCTTTTTTGCCATATAGTGCGTGTTGAATGATTACATGCTCTGAGATTGAAAAGGTTCTAGACCATGGGCCAATAACACATAGGCTCAAATATAAACATATGTATACATATATAAACAATTGGAATTGGAAAAGTTGGTACTCTGGAGATAAAACACCAGCTAAATGATGGCTGGTTTCCTGCCAACACTGCAGACAAACTTATCTGATGGCAGCCAAATGTTTGATGAGACTTGGCTGGTGTTCAATTACTCATCTTGCCTTTTGTTAAGAGGCTTTTGTCAATGGAAAGACAATACTTGAGACCTCACCTCGTGAACTCAGATTTACCCTAAACTATCTTTGAAGTTGAAATGACTTATTTTTTCATTTGATATAAATGGTCAGTGAAATATTCAAATATTTTCTTGTGGCTGTGCCATAAGATGAGATGTTTGTGCGTCATTTTATACAAATTTACTCAAAACTTGAGACTATTTAGTATATTAGGCACTGTTCTGTTCTTATCAGAGTATAAACATTATCCTATTAACGTTGTGTGGGCTTGAGTCATACTTACTGGTATGTCTGGCTGGGTTAATGAGGTCAAGAACTATTATTAAAGGGGAAATTAAATCTTAGAACAATACTAACATGACCACATGCACACTGACACAGTTTTTGACCACTGGAATCATTCCTCCTGTTCATATTTGCAGTGAGGGTTCAATTATTCTATATATTTAATGCTCTTCAATGTTATTTGAATGTACCAGATGGGACAAAATCTACATGTCAAAGTTCACCTGAAGCTAATATGAGGCTTTTATCTAAATCACCTGAGTATCTGTGAGGTTACAGTGTTTTTAGTGCATAATTCCCTCTTTGTGCTGCAGTGTTTCCTTGCTGGTCCATGGCAGAGGCGGTAAAACAAAGAGGGAATTTGGTACTAATAGGAGAGTCATTATATATATATAGATAGGAGGAACAATTAAAGCAACCGTACAGCTTTCCATGTGCATACACTATGGCCACGTGAGTATTATATTAGTGTGATATCTTGAACTTAAGGCCAAATATGAGCCTATAAATCTCACAGACGACCTTTCGAGGCAGTTCAGACGGACCAGAGTTTAATACTGCAGAAAGAGACAAGGACTGTCTGAGGACTACAGACTGAGAGGGAAGTAAATAAAGGAGGAGGAAAGCAGGATTGTTTGAACACTCAAACTGAACTCACATCTGATCCATCTAATTTTAAAACAATAGCACCATCTGGTGGCTGCAGTGCATCATTCTGACTTTAAACCAGTGCACATATTGTCAGTGACAGTAGACCATACAGCTTGTTTTCTTTTACTTATTTGACCTCTGACCTGCAGTAACAAACCTCAGATAATCTGTGAAGAAGTCAAGTTGACGGCTGGTCTGTGAAAGCAGCCTGGATTTGGTGAGAAGATTCAGATTTACTGTATATAAATAATAAAAAACATACAAGTTCACCCAGAACAAAATCTTTTGAATATCTATTTCAACTATTTCTGCAGCTTAATCCACCTCTGCACTGCCTGGCTGTATGCTGAGTATGTTCCAAACTGTTTAATTGTTGCTAAAATAGAAAATTTCATATTAATCCTCATGTACAAACCTGTCAACCTCGCAATCAGATGCAGCCACATCCTGCTCTTCCTTTGGTTTCCTGGGATAAACGGTTGTCATGTGAGTAATGTTTTCTTTATTGAGATTGAGTATTTGATTGAAAAAACTGAGGATTTCTTCAGATATCTCCAAGGCAAAGTATTGTAGTAAAAGATATTAAACAAACTGAGGATATTGAGCCAAAATTGATATTCATTGATGCGCAACAAACATCTCATATCATGAATACACAGTAGAGTACTAAAACTACTCTGCTGTCTGTGTCAAACAAAAATAGGAGAAAGAATCAGGCCCGGTGGAGATGATTACAAAGATATGTCCACCAGCTCGAGACGCTGGTTGTGTTCTGTTGACAGAACATAATATTATATTTTATGACTCCAAAGTTGAAATTTATACAAAATTACAAATACGTCTCAGGAGCAGAATGATGGCTGACCATTTAATTTTTTCATACTGGCAAAAGACTGCTAAAGAAATAATGGAAGCTGATTAATAAACTAATATTACAGGATGAATCTCTTCAAAAATACTTTTGGCTGTGAACAAGAAAACAATCACTTTGTCGCAAGCAAACCGTCCAACAAAGGACAACTAGACTGCAATTATTGTAAATGACCTTCAACTTGTTTTTCATGTTTATTATTTGTGTCTTTATTTTAGATATTAAGTTTGGGGGTTGCCAGACAGCCTGTATTTACTCACAAATAAACACTTGAGTTGAAGAGATAAACCTTCATTCAGCCGGGATGCTATAATTATCAATGAAATAAACTTTATGGAGAAACCTTAAGATTACTATATGATCAATATGTAAAATACTGGAAACAATGGTCTATATACTGTATATGTGCCTGTAAAATGTAACCAACTACATATGTCATCAAAAGACCCCATTCTTGTCTCTCTTTTAGCCCGAAAATATCAATAAAGTTGCAAAAAAAAGAAAGAGTGTTTAATTGACTGAGTGACAAAATCTAACATGCTGAACATACTGATGTGCCTCTCTGTGGCTGTTCTGGTAATCAAAGGTGACCTCTATCTCTATTTTTCAGCCTCCTTTCATTTGTGTTTCATGATGTAATGCATCAAAAGGTTTCGGGTGGAGAAGCACTTCAAAAAAAAAAGGTGAATTGTGTTGAGGACAAAAAGGACACGGGAGGCACACAGGAGTTTGTGATCACATGAGCACTTTGTTATTTAACATCCATAGTAGTTTGATAATGTCATACGTTACACGTCATATAGCCTGGACACAGAGAGAAGAGCAGTGTCACTGATGCTGAAGGTATTTACAGGCAAGGAGGCAGCCAGGGAGAGAGAGAGAGAGCAGAGAGAAAACAGATCAAAGAGAGAGAGAGAGAGAGAAGGCTGATCTTCTCTATTTCTCTCTTTTTTTTTTTTTTCATTTCACTCTTAACAAGCGGACCTCGTTGCATTTGAAAGCACACAACATCTCAGCCAAATCGAAACGCCAAATCATACGTGTGAATCTGTCTTTGCCTCCTCTCAGCCCTGAGCCTCCCCCGTCTCTCTGGTTTAAATCACTACTACGTGTTTTATTACCGCCTGTCCCATGTGAACTCTGAACAGGATGTCAATGAACAGCAAACTGCCTGGAGGACTGAAAATAAACTCATTAAACCTTCCACCGCCACGGGGGCAAACTCGCGTTATGGTCAGCAGGTTGTCGAAACTAAAGCTTATTCTTGCTTCCTGTGTTTAACATAAAAGAAATGCATTAACAAAATCATTAATAACATTCATACATATAACTCTATGGCAGAAATTAATCATTGAAGGATTTAAATATATTTACAGTTCAATGAGAATGAAATAATTTTTTTTTTTTTGTTGAAATTAAATGTTTAAAATAAAATAAAAACTGTACAATAAAACAAAAAAGAAAATTATATATCCTATGTACGTTTTTTTCAAAAACTACACAAGCCTTCATTTATTTAATAAATGTACATTTGAACCTTTTTTATATTGTGTAATATTTGAATTGGGCAAGCTGTTCACACTCAACATCCATCCAGATATCCAGCTTCAGCTCTTTGTCAACTCATTTTGAACCTAAGGCCACATTATACACCTTTTTACACAAAATGTGTTGGGGTTTCCCTTTAAAACATCAAAAAAATATCACCATATTTCTGCACAACACTTCAATCTTTGTAGACATAAATCTGGGGAAAAATGTCGAGTCAGACACGTCGTAGCGTATACAAAATATAATGTCAGGACAAATATTAGGTCAGTAGCCTTGAAGTGTCCAACAATTCCCCCCTTTTTTTTTCTACAAGTGCTTTAAGGCATAGATAAGATCATTATCTCTCTGTAAATGCAAAACATTTAACTAATTAACAATAATTTTAAGAATTTGCAGGCTGGGGCAAATCCCCCCAACACATTCAAAAAAAAAAAAAAAAAAAGACCTCCACAGCGACGCTTTGCTTTCATTGGACATCCTTCCCCGTTTTCTGCCGCCGTCCGTTTTAGACGCTTCCTTCAGCTTTAACGAATTAATCTGGGTCAATAAATAGATATACCTCACCGCATGTGTAAGTCATATATGCATATACAGTATGTACCGATAGTTAACATCCACGTCTGTCGAGTCCTCCCGTAAAGCCGTGAAGCGTTTCTTCGATGAGAGATTGAAGGGGGGGGGGGGACCGAGGTGCGTCAGGAACACGGGTGAAACAGCGTTAAAGGGGAAAAACATTTTCGCAAGGTTGCATGCGCTTAAAACAATCCTTCGTCCCCCACCGCTCCCTCCTTCCCTCCCTCCCTCCCGCCGACCTGACCTGACCTGCTGTGGGACATGTGAGCAGAAAAGAGGAATAAAAAAGGCAATTTGCTTGTCAGTCAGTCCATCCAGCTGTCTCAGCGACCAAAGAAACAGGCATTGATGAAAAGCAAAAATAAGACATTTTGAAGAATGGAAACAGGTTTTTCCTTTTAGGTTCTTTTCACTCTGGTGTTTCTCTACTCTCTAATAATAATAATAATAATAATAACAATATGCTAAATCACACCTAATGCCAGGTGGATCAAGAAGTTAACAATTTAGTTTTTGCGCTTACATAAACCACTTTAAATCTCACTGAAAAGCAAGGATTCACTGGTTTCTACATGAACGAAATGATCAATCGGCACTATGTAAGCAACAGGACATCAAGCCGACCCGTCTTTCGACCGGGAGAGAGAGAGAGGGGCAAATATAACTGAGCACTGTGTTCAAAGTGTGGCACAGCTAGGTGAATGTATAGACAGTACAGCAAAGTGCAGCTAGGCGTGGTATATATCATACTGGGAAGGGGTTACCATCTGTGAGAATTTGTTTGAAGTACAGATGTTATTTTTAGATGGGGACAGTCATGTGGAGAGAAGAAGAAGTCTTTGGGTTTTGTTTCTCGTCTGGTCTTTTGGTTTTGTGGATGTATGCATGCATACTTTGTCTGAATGTACCCGTGAAGTAGATGTGAGTTCGTGTTCGAGCCTGCATGCTTCCCTTGCATGTGTCTGTACATCATCTTCATAATCTTCATATTTTCTACAACGTTTTTTTTTTTTTTTTTTCCTCCTCCAGTACAGTTATCTCACTTACAACAGCAGCCAAACACAGAGTTTGCAGTAGCAGGGATCCCCTCCGTCTTCCAAAGCTGTTCATCTTTTTTTTTTTTTATATGATTTCCTCTTGAGGCGGTTTTTTTAGCTCAGCACTGGCCCAGCCCGGTGGCGTCGTGGCTGTCCTCCATGCTGTTGAGGGTGACGTAGATGATTGGAACCAAGCCCTGGCTGGAGCCGAGGGAGCAGAGCAGCCAGTCAGGATCGGCCTTACTCAAGACCCGCAGGATGTCGCCCTTGTTGAAGCTCAGCTGACCGGGCTCGGTGGCTATATGGTGACACAATGCTCGTACTTCACTGAGGAGTGACAGACAATACGGAGAGAAAAGGTTAAGAAAGTGAGATTACACTGTATGTCATAAACTAATAAAAAGAGTATTTGCTCACCACAGAGACTGTTGTCTGGCTTCAGTCGGTTGGGCTGACGTCGGCGGAGGTGTACTTTGGGTGTGAGAAGGTGTGGCTGGAAGCTCCGTCTTCTTCCCGCTTCCCGCTCCGATAGTCTGAGCTACGAGGTCGAGAACAGACCTGTCCAGACCGAGCCAACCTGATGGTGGCCTGAGAGAGAAAAACACAGCAGAGAAAATGTGAAATTCATTCTATCAATGCTGCAAGCCCAAAACCAACATTGCATTTGCCTGTCTCTCCAATCTTGGTTGGTTCCCACTGATGCTACTAATAGTTCCATATATAAAAATAGCTGGACACTCTTGTTTTTTTTGTTCTGATTGGTTCGCTTCCAGCAGCTGTCCCTGAGCAGACTTCCTGCAGCTTCAGAGGCTACATAAACAAACTTTAATAGCGGAGATTTCACTTGTTTTTCTTGTTCTTTACTTGAAATGGAAACTTCTCAAATACATCTGTACATGTTCGAGCCAAATCACATCTGAAATATGTAAGTGGACAATGTGAACAACCCAAGATTACAGAACAGATGTCCATTTATGGGCATGTACGAACAATCATAACTTGAAATGAAGCGTTCAGAGCGGGATGAAGCCCTTTTTTTTTTTTACATACGTTCACCTCAAGTTTTGGAACTTTGACCATGTTTAACACAGACATTCGACATTACAACAGTATAAAAATAACCAAATATCACAAAAAGCATCTTTCTAACTTACCTAGTCTTTTGAGTTTTTGCTCTCTGTTCAGCTCCCTCCACCCTTGTAGGAGAGCCAACGCTTGATCCAAAAAGCCTGCCCCAGCGCAAACCCTGTCCCTGTGAGGGGCTGTCCTCCTGGGCTGCAGCTTGAGTTTCAGTCCCTGTAACCTCCAGAGATTTTGTCACTTTGTCCTGATTGAGAACAGACTCTGGTGGGCTGCCCATCCATGAAGGCCTTCCCCTGGATCCAGCCGACTCGCCGCTGGAGCTACTGCTGCTTTTCCTGCTTCTGTACCCCTCCCCCTCCTGGCTCGACTCTGCCCCTTCCACAACACCCTCTCTGGTAGGTGGTAGTTGGCCCCGTCGTCTCTCTGATGACTTCTTCCTCTTCTCTGTCTTGACGAACTTTGACCCCTCTGTGGATTGGTCGATGTAGACCTGAGAAGACTGCATGAGCTGGTACCACCAGCCGGCCTGTCTCTCTTGCCGCTGACGCCCCTCGTCCACCGGATCCCTCTCTCTTTCCTTCCTCCTGTCCTTCTCTTGTCCATCTTCACTCTCTCCTACGCTCTCTTGTCCTACACCTTTCACTCTCTGCCCGCCCATCCCTCTCTCCTTCCAAAGATTGGCAAACCCTACTTCCATCGTTGACGGTCTACTAACAGGCCCGGGTGTGACGCTTTCGGTTGTCGCCCCCTCTTTCCTCAACATCCTCGGCCACGTCCCCTCTCGTCTCAGCCCCGCCTTCTCTTTCTTCACCTCGGCGCTCGAGTCTCTAACCATTTCGCTTACAGTGGTGCTCCATCCTCTCATGAGCTGGAAGGTGGAGCGGGTTGACTGGTCGACACTCTGGCCCGCAGAGCACAGTTGCTCCTTGCGACGGAGATGCTCCTGGCCCTTTTGGAGGAGGTGCGGCTCGAACAGCAGGTCGAGGTCGAAGGGGAGGAGCGACAGCGGCTGCAGCAGGAGGAGGAGCTCCTCGAAGAGAGGCTGGCACGCCCCTTGCGACAGGGGAAGGAAACCCCAGGGGTTGTAGTGCACTGCTATAATGTCTGAAAGATAAAAACAACAGAGGAAAATAAGAGGAAGTCGTGCTAATATCTATCTGGGTTTCTGCAAAGGGTTAGAGAGTGATACTAATGTTTCCAGGCTTAGGAATTAGGAAACACCATCAAGTCTTACCTTCATGTGTGTAGAGGTGATTGAACCAGAATTCCAAAGATTTCAGGCTGAAATGAACCAAAAATCTTAGGTTATTGGAATAATCCCTGGTTGCAAATCTTTATTATGTTAATATAAACTGATATTTTTGACTCTCCCTTAATTATTTCCAGACCTTCCAGAATCATTGCTGTAGAGAGAACATGTGGATGACAAAACAGGATAAAGAGGAAACAACTTACTTGAGCAGGCCGAAGATGAAGGCGTTGAGCCTCATGCTGTGGCTGGTGAGCTCCGAGAACTGGCTCACCTTTGAGAAAAGACTGTGGAGAACACGCGTGGACGGGCCTGACGGAGACAGATATACACTACGTTACCCATAAGCACCTTGGCCTAGTTGTCCTCTAATTATAAATTCCTTGTATGTTTACCGTCATTGACTGCTGACAACAAGAAATCAATCTGCAAATGTGACACTTACAACATACAATCTACCATGTTTTGGCAGATTTTTAAATATATATACGGAAAATAAGATGGATTTTCCAATTAGTGATGTTATTTTAATGCTCTTGAAGCATGACGTCTCACTTCATCTCAGTGTAATGTTACAAAAACTAGTGACATTCAGTCTCTAACTTTTCTAAATCAGGTTCTGACTTGGTTTGGTAACTAGACGTGTTTTTTTTCGGGGCCCAGCACTTCTGCCAGTCAGTGCAGTTAATTATGGGTAATCCAACTCCTATATTCATGAATCCCAAACCCCCCTCTTTTCCCTCCACACCGCCGTTCTCACCCAGCTGTGTGGAGGCCTCCACCAGGCTCCAGGGCTGACAACGCCGTTGTCCGATGATCAGGTCCAGGACGTAGGCTTTCAAACCGTCCTGCAGCACCTCGTGCAGGGCTGGGCACAGGTACTTCAGGATGAGGTGACCCACATTGGGACTCACCCAGCTGTTGCCCAGTTTAGCCTGGAAGAGTTACACAGAAACATCAACGCACAAGTGAAATAAAAATGAAACGAGTTGCCTTTATCTAAATTGATAAGTAAACTTTTATTTTATTTATGACTGGATAGTCCAAATAAAGAAACAGAAAGTAAATATATAGTCTATTAACTCAGGTTAGCAAACAAATCAGTGAATCATTATTGACTGTACTTGTCTGTCCTTTCGTTCTCAGGATTCTCCGCCTAAAGTAGTTTATCTTATCTCAGCTCTTAGAAAATAAAAAACTTTGTGCCAGAAATTCAGTTTCCTGGTTGAAGCCAATGAAATAAAAAAAAAAAAAAAAATGTCACAAGGGACCAATTAAGTTTCTGAAAATAAACGCATGTGTTTGTGGTTTGGCGCAACTGATCTACAGCGACGAGAAAAAAAAACAACTCAAACAAACTGAAGGAAATCTGAGACATGAACATGACTGCAGCAAAGCTTCAGCACATATGCACCGAACACCAGAGAGGGAAAATATTTCTCTGAAAATAATATGACGGGTCATGACAATAATATGTTATGACAGGTGTGCTAAATTTGAACTTGTGAACTCGAAGAACCTAAAGATCTTTCCCAGGCTTTAGTAAAACAGTTGGGTGGGGAAAAAAAATATTAAACTTGAAGGTTTTATGTTCTTTTAAACTGTTATTAAATCACCTGTTCAAAGGTTATTATAGCTTATAAATTATCATTATCATGTTGGTAATTATCAACAAGTATCAGTCTCAAGAGCCAACCGCTATCATGTAACTGCAGAGGTTTGCAGGTCTGTGCGCGTGTTTTCAGCTAAATCAGCTCTTTCTCCTTCGTCTTTGGAAGGACGGCGTGTTCAGTCTGTCAGTCAATCGTCAATTTATGTCAGTTTTATTGATATAGTGCCAAATCACAACAGATGTTATCTCAGGGCAGGTCTAGACTGTTCTCTTTTGATTTATAGCGACCCGACATTCCCCAGTGAGCGAGCACCCGGCAACATCTGTACTCACAGTCGCAGTCACAACATCTCCTACCTTCACATCTGGGTCTCGACTGGTGCCAAAGTGCGCCACAATCAGATCCACCGCTGTGTTCACGGCTTTCACCAAACCTGACGGAGCGAATAGAGAGAGAGAGGGTGGAAAATAGAAAAAAAAAGAGCTGGTTGATTATCAGTTTTTTTTTTAAGCTACAAGTCACAGTGTCTTTCTTCTTTCTATTAATCCATGATGTTGTTTTCTTCCCTTCCTCTGCAGGGAGGTGAGAGTCATCGGAGCTAAATTTAGTGTCCATCACTATCAGTGTGGCTGCATGAGTTCTTTGTTTGATTTACTTGGACAGAAACTCGACTGTCTGCCATCAGCAAACTCAAAAAAAAACAAAACAAACCCAGATGAACTGATGTTGAAATCTTAACAAGATTACAACACATTTACTAAGATCACAATCCAGTTCCTACTAAGAAAAAAAAAAATATTTTGGCATCTGACTAGAAGATCTGTCTGTCTGTCAGCGTTCTGCTCGGTGACACTTCAACAGGGCGGTGAAACGTGAAGGAGACTCTCTTTGTTCGTTACACAACACCGTGCAGCCTCGAGAGGCTTTAAAGCGAGTCAAGTAGGCTTTTCTCAGTGAGAGGTGCTTGATTTAAATACCTTTCAGCGACATAATTTCATTCCCTGTTCTCCATGACAACCGCAGTGTGCTCTGGATCTGTGATTCTCAAAACGCTTTTAATTTAAGATTTTTTTTTTACTCGGTTCTGTCTGCTGCACGGTGGCGCAGGAGAATTTATTTCACAGAGATATAAAGGCTCGCTGTGCAAACCAGAGTATTTTATCAAGAAAATGACACATACGACATAAAAGATAAGAGTACACACGCAGCACAAGCATCATCCTGCTGGAGGCTCCACATGTTAGAGAGTTATGAGTGAAGAAGCTTAAATGCAGAGAAACAGAGACGACAACAAACAGATAGATGGTCTTTTTGAGCAAATAATTGTCTCTTCAGGAAGTAAATCGGGACGTACGACTCCTTCTAGTGAAGACAGTTTATGAATGTGACAACACAAAAACACAAAGTCAATTTACTGTGTGATTGTTGAGATGTTGGAAAGAGACATGAAGAGGTGGAGAGAGATTGTAAACTGGAAGAAAGATTACATCATTTTGTGTGTTTTCTGGGTTTTTTTTTTGGTTTTAGTACGTAGCTGAATTGACACGGTTTTATCTGTTCTTTTATAGACCACTCACTCACAACTTTGCCCTAATTTTAATACTAGCAACAACTTGTTGAATGAACACAGAACACATGTTGTAGCTGTCGAGAAGCTGCTGTTTGAGCCACAGTTCACGGGCTGCGGGAAAAGAAAGTACAACCACAGGAGCAGAAAGTGTTGAGGAAGGGACTAAATCTGGAGCTAGATTCCTGTTTTTGAAACACATATAATAAAGTTATTATGTTCCTGAGTTCCTAGAAAGGTTCCTGGAAAAGTCAAACTGTTGTCAAACTCTCTACAAACACAGCATCAACGCTGGCAGACAGCGGTAAATGAGTTTGCACCATTTAGTCGTTAAATGGAGCGTTAAGCGATTAAATATTTCAAGACTTCACACTGGTTCCTACTGTCACTGCACATACAAACACACACACACACACACACACACACACACACACACCTACACACGAGCGCACGGCCTCACCTCTCTTCTGCGTCAGGTCGACGGAGATGTGGGACTGCGTGGAGGAGCAGGAGGAAGAGGAGCTCGAGGCGTCGGGGGACAGGCAGAACTCCTCCGGCGGCTTCTCGGTCAGGGAGAAATAGTCCGGCAGGAAGTCGCTGTAGCTCTGCTGCAGCTGCTTCGCTGATTGGCCCATTGCTGTGACACACACACACACACACACACACAGACAATCAGATACACACATAAACACATAGCACCGCTTACAAGTAAGAGAAGCCTTTAAGGATCCTTGAGAAGGATATTTGAGGAAGCTCTAACATATTTATTCTCCAAGAGAACGTTTTTGTCAGATTACATCCATAAATAACACATTCTCTGGACCTTTAACTCCTTAAAAAAGTACTTTGAGAGTATCAAAGTCTTCAAATATCTTAATAATTCAGCAGCGTGCCACCACAGACGATAAAGCAACGAGCACCATTAAGCCGTCCCAGCGCGTGGCCAGAGGGGACCGAAGGGAAATCGAACACGTTGCGTCTGGCGAGGCGTTGTCCCCCGCCCCTACGAGGTTCCAAGCTACCAGACATGGTGGCAGACGAGGCGGCGGAGTGGCCGCCGGAGACCCTCTCCACCCCAAGAGGGTTTCGACGACGGTACTCCCTCCACTTCAGAGCCTGGGGAGAGAGGTGGTGAGCTGTCGGGGATGGGAGGTGTTAAGGGTTACGATGAAAGGGGGGGTCGGTGGTCGGGTGTTATGGTTAAAAGATGGATTGTTGAGTAGGTGGATGGATGAAATATATATATATATATATATGGGGAAGTAGAGGAAGTTGGGTGAGTGGCAAAGAAGCGGTGGAAAAAGTGAGAGGCGAGAACAAAAAAAATAAATAAATAAAACAATTGGGATGCAGGGAGAGAAGAAGGAAAAAAGAGAAGAGTAAGAATGTAGAAAAAGCTTAGCGTCTTTTAAAGAGAACATCAACATCGAATCAAACTGAACTTAATCAATAAAATATAAGCGAAAGCTCCAGACAGCCATCTGTTGTTGCAAAGCACCAACACTGTGAGATGAGGTGTTTTACTGTTTGGTTGAGTGAATTTAAGTAAAGAATCATCAGAGGACAGAAACCTGCTGCTGCTGCTGCTGCTGCTGCTGCTCTCCAGCAGTCATGTCAGAGCAGGTTTTTATACTCATCATAAAGTAGAAGTTACAACTGAATAATTGAAATTGAATGTAAATCTGTTGAATGCATGTATCAACAAGAGACTGGCAGCTGTTATAGAGATAAAGATGAACAAACGTTACAATAAAAGGAACGAAAAGATGAGCTAAGAAAGTAGTTTAATGTGAATAAACCTCGAAACTCTTGAATACTCGACATTTCTCGTGGTTTTGTCTCGATATTATCTGCGTGAACAGATCGACGATATGTGTGTGAATGTGTAATCTGTAAATATAAAAACACTTTCCACAAATACAAAAATGCAGAATTTGCAAATATAAAACAGATCTGCGTTTGTGAATATCTTTCTAACATTCACAACTTTCAAAACAGGCAATTCTACGCTTGTGGATTTGCATTTACTTGTATCACACGCACATTTTCAGATAGCACGTGACGACTGACCACTTCATACTCATCCAAATAATAAGTGAAATAATAAAAAGGTAAGTAAAATAAATGACACTTTGCAGGTTGGATGGGTTTGAATTCTGGTCTATATACAATGTATAAAATCCTTCAGCCTGGTTCTCCAGCTGGCAACATGAACGTTTACTGTCGTCATCCTAAATAAGGAGCTGTCACGACATCAGTAATTGAATATAACATCCACAAAAAAATGGACTCAGTATTGGAAAAGTTCCAGTTAATTAGACTCTTTCTTCCTCTCCAACCTAAATACAGGAAATTGGTTCATTTATTGGTCATTAGGCAGGTGATTGTTCCTGATGTATTATTATTATTAGCACTATATTTGACTCCATCCAAAATACAAAAGCAAACCGGCATACTTTGAAACTTTAACTGCCATGTTACTGATACAGGCTTTTTATTTTAACTTCAACGTTGCTCCTGAAACGAGTGTCTGAAATCTGCTTTTTCTATAAATCTAAAAACCTTTTTTCCTCTTCAAGAACAGCTTCGTTTTTTTGTGAATTATTCTTTGAGCACACCAAACTTCTTGTGAAACCTACCATTTTGTGTCCTGGCTCCAGATCCTTTGCTTCCCTCCATGTGGTTCCCGGGCTCGAGGCATCCCAGCGGACTCAGTGTGTCGCTGGGCAGCGCCGGTAAACCGGTCAGAGCTCCGCGGTGGAAACAGTGTCCCTGCACCGCCGGCAGAATCGGTGGCACCGTCCCTCTCTTTGCCCCCAGAGACGAAGGCGGAGGCGTAGGCGGTAACGGCCCTGACCCCGCGCTCTGCTTGGCGGTCTGCGGGGAGTGCAGGGGACTGAGGCCTGCGGAGAGCGGGCAGGAGAGACTGTGTGCCGGCTGAGGGCTCGGGGTGCAGGTGGAGCAGGTCCCGGAGCTGGGTGCCCCGTGGAGGCGGACCGGGGAGTAGCTCCCGAGAGGAGAAGGCCGTACTGTTCCGGGAGGAGGCGCCGCTGCAGTTAAAGCACCCTGGTACCTGTGCACGTTTTCAGCTGCATCCTCGCCATCCTCCCCTCCCGGACCTCCAGAGCCGGAGCCGGATCCGGAGCCGGATCCAGAGCCGGAACCGGAGCGGGCCTGCATCCCAGAGACGTAGCCTGTGAGGAGAGGGAGCAGCGGTTTGGGCTGTGGAGGCTTGGAGGCGAACTGATGCTGGAAAGTGAAGGGCTGGATGGGGAGGGTGGTGGGACGCTGGTCCTTACTGTAGCGGACCACCGCCAGGCGGCTTTCTGAGGAGCTGGAGAGACCTGGACCAGCACATAGAGGACAGCAGGGATGAAGAGAGAAAGAAGAAGATGGTTAGCATCACACTCTTAACAAAGAAAGATGTAGAAATGAAGCAACTGCATTAAAGCTATTATCAATTAAACTGTAGATTATTTTTCAATTAATTTAGTTCATAAAATGTACCGTTGCTTTTTGCCACAATTTGCAAATGCCAAAGCTCAGAGAGTTCAAAGACAGCAACTAATCAATTAATCCTTTATTTCATTTTTAAAGCAAAAAAAATTAATTTAATTGCAGCTTCTCTTTGTGAGGATTTGCTGGAGTTTTGTTGTCTTATATGAAAGGAAACTGAATATGTCGGTTTTGCACTGTTGGTCAGAAATAAACAATTTGATGTCATCAACTTGGACTTTAGAAAATATTTCAGATTACTCAATTTTCAAAATAAATGTTGTAACCCTACTCAAAGATTTAACTATATTAAACACAGAACAGCAGTAAATCCTCACAATAGTGTGGCTGCAACCAGCTATAAACAATAAAGTGATGATTGGTTGTATAGTAATCTTCTGTTTAATAGGTAACCGATTAATCAATGAATCAACTGATCATTTCAGGGCTAAACTGCCTGAAAAATGAAGGTTAAAACTGAAACCAAACAAACAGACAAACAGAAAATTCGCCCAGTCATGAGTCACAAAACTCAACAGCCCTTATCACAAACGACCACACCACTGTTAGCCCACGTGCACACACACACACGCAAACACAAACACACAAAGACACACAAACACAAAAAGACACACACTCACATACAGACTAAACCTGAGGGCACTGCGTCAGGAGAGACACCAGCGAGGAAAAGCCTTTTTTTTCTGCAATTCTTCTCTGCTGCTGTTTTACTGTGTTTTTCTCTCTACGTGTGTGTCTGTGTGTGTCTGTGTGTGTCTGTGTGTGTCTGTGTGTGTCTGTGTGTGTGTGTGTTTCTAGATCAAGTGCAGCGTATGACGGACAGGAGCGTGTGTGACGTCGACAGCGTTGTTGCGCAAGCTGTTTGTCACCCTCAAGGCCCCGGCTCAGCTCACTGATACCACCTGAGCTGGGATGCGGTGACGCGTCTCGGCCGCAGGGGGGCGACATTGAGCTAATGTGGAAACATGAGAGAGCGAGGAAGGAGGAGGGAAAGCTACACACACACACACCCAGCAGGCCTGAGCTCCCCTCTGGGATGGAGGATGGAAACACTCCCTCTCTGGCTCTCTTGTATCTGCAACATCATCCCTCTTGTCCCCCTTTTTCCCCTTTATCTCCTCCCCGCCAGCTCCTTCTCCATCTGCTTCTTCACTGACCGCTCTCTCTCTCTCTTTTTCTCTTGAGCTCTTCTCCTCTTTCATGGTTGAATCCATTAGACAGCTACAGTAAGGGCTGGGTTTTTTTTTTTCTCCCCTCTTTCGCAGCTCTGTGCTTCATGTTAGCATCATTAGTTGCTGGAGCTGCATCCCACAGGCTTTTAAAGAGGCCTTTATGCTGCGGTGAAAACAGCACAGCTGACTGAAGTGAAGTCTGATGAATAATATATGTAGCGAGATGCTGCACAGCCTCTCATTATAACCTTAAATCATCACAGTCTTTATGGATACACAGTTAGAGGAGGATGTATTTTAAGCGTGTGTAAGACACATCTTATTCTTAGGGATGACCTATTTGCTCAAATCTCTATCATTCCTCTTTCTTTCCTTTATATTATTGTTTTTTCCTTGTTCTCACTGCCCCAGAAGCTCAAATTACTACTATAACCTTTTTTTTCAGTAAATAAGGTGAAGAGCTCCTTTGTTTCAGCACCTGCAGTGAACTGGTGGGACAAAATGTTTGTGTATCTATTTTACTTTTGTCCTTTCCAACGTGAAAATATATGATGATTAAAGCTTCAACTAACAATTATTTCATCACTGCTTCATCTCCTGTTTATTTTCTTGATGTTCTTGATTTCAACTACCAACAAATACTCACATTTCAGAAGCTGGAAGCAGAGACTTTTTGGCATTTATGCTTAAAAAATATTAAATAAATGGTTAATCAATTCTCCAAATATTTGCTAATATATTTTCTGTTGACTGTATTGATCATATTCCTGCTCTACACTGGGTAGGGAGCTACTGACATAATTGTAGATTCTTGATTTCCAAATTGTAAAAATTTACATATATTTGCATATTTTGTCTCAGTTTTTAATGAGAATGTGTCTGCAGGTATGTGATTATGGAGTTTGTGTTATGTGAGTGTGTGAATACTTTCAAATTACACCGTTATGTAAGTGTGTTTCCATCAAACAAAATGACAAAATGAAGTTAATTTTAAAAAGTAGAGCTGACCAAATTAGTTCATTAATTGATTAGATGATCAACTGAGAATTAATTATTTTCTTTTATGAGGAAAAATTTTAAAAATTATGAGGATTTGCTCGAGGATTTTTTTTTTTGTCAGTATGACAGTAAACTGAATATGTTTTGGACTGATGGTTGAATAAAATAAATATGAAAACACCACTTTGGGCTCTGGACACAAAGATTCATTCATCAATAAAATAATCAACATAATTGTTAATTAAAATCATCTTTTGCAGCAGCTGTTGCTTAAAGCCAAAAAGCTTAATAAACATTAATCAAATATTGTTGTTGTTCTAAATGACTACATCACATTCGTCTCAGTATTAGAAACATGACTGTTCTGGTAGTACGAGCATTGGTCACCTCTTGGAAATAGTGAGGAAGTGAATTGTGAAGTTTTTATGGTTGTGAATTCAAACCAACCATATATCAAGTCAACAGAGTGTTTCATAAGATTTGGGTGGAGGGTGCATACATACAGGCACGCACAGCTACATTCCAGCACACTGACCTACATTCACACTCTGCAGTATATATACTGTACAAACTCATTCATTGGTGTCACATAATGACAACTTCAAAGAGATTAAAACATACCAAGCAGAAGCTACAGACGACGAATCTGGTGTAAATGAAGAAGAAAACTGTTTGTTTATACTGTAATGGTGACCTGAGGGCACAGTGGTTAATGTTGTATGAAGATTTTATGATGTATTTTATTAAAGAGAAGTCATTTTGATTATTTCACTGTAATCCACCAGCTCTTAAATATCTGTTTTTATAATTTAAAGGGGTGTTACCTCATTAAAACGTTCTCCATGTGGCCTCTTTTTGGAGTATCCACAAACTGCTAAACGCTAACAGCTGTTGTCTCTTACAGGTGTAAACAGGAAGATAAAAGCTGACTCCAACTAACAAAGTTGATCTCCATTTTTAAGCTATTTTGCCTAAATAATTAGCTTAAACGAGGAATAGTTTGTTAATTAAAGATCATCATAACGACATCATGATAAATTTATGTGAAGGATTTTTTTTCTTCAATGTTCTTAAAGTCATTTAACGGTAACAGTGGCCTTATTCCCTTTTTAGCTTCTTTCTATTTCCACATTTATTAATTGTTTTTATGTCTTTGTACTTGTGTTGCTTTTATATTCTGCTTTATTGTGTTTTATGCTCTATGTAAAGCCCTTGTTGTTGAAATGTGCTATACAAAACTTGCCTTTCTTACCTTCGCTCTGCTCCGTTACGGTTCTCGTTCCGAATTCGCTCCCTGTTACTGCTAACCAGTCAAATAACTGTAGCGTCATCTGGACAGCTATTTATTTACCACGACATGAAGAGATATTAACCTAAACGAATGAGATTGTTACCGATATTTAACAAGGGATTATTAGCCACAAGTTTTAGATTTTAACAACAAGGAATACAACAACAATACCTAAATGTGTGTGTAATGCACACATTGTCTAAAGAAGAAACTATATGTTACAGCCTAATTATAGGAACAATTGCTGAAGGAAACCAGAAAAATATAAGGCTAACTAGGTTATCACCCTTTCCTTCCTTTCCCGTTTCCTAAATGGACATGGGAGAGGAAGGAACCACGGCGACAACTTTGTCCAATAATAGCCTGCTTTAATTCATCAATCATAACAGGTGGTCCGAGCCGGGGTTTGAACGTTTAATATCAAATAGCTACCGAGGAATCTGCCACATAGGCTTATATCTAGTTATCTGGGTGATGTAACGTCGTGGAGCGAATCTGAGCGAGCTCGAAAACGGGTTTGAGTAATATCTGTTCAAGTTCAAGTGTCTGTTCTTATATATGTCAGTGGTTCAAGTGCACTCCTCCCTCAGGTTAAACTAATGGCTCTGCTCTGCTCTCTGCTCTCCAAATCTGCTCCGCTCACATGCTCTGAACAGTAGACAGCTGGAGCTTTCTGGGACATTCCTCTCCTGTTGAACTCGCTCATAACTGTCCTTGGTCTTATTCCAGTGGAATTTCAAGCACTCCCTGTGTGCGTGTGTAAGTGTGTATACAGGCCTGTATGAATGTGCTCGTCTAACCAGATATGTGCAGCGGGCAGCTGAGACTGAGCTTAATAAGGTGATATGTTGCGGTTAGCCGTGCTAGTGTCGCGGCTCTGGGGATAGAAAACGTCAGTCAGTTGGTTTTTCACCTACTCAGTAGATAGTCTATGTATTTATTAATGGAATTGAATTACTCAGTGCTTATTTTATCATTTTAGATATTAAACTACTCTGTGTTTCTTCAATATATATTTATACTCAATTATACTGAGTAGTTGGAAATGTAAAATGCATCCACCCTCTGCCAGAGCAGCAAACAAGAAAAGGTCAAACTACTCAATAATGTGAGCTCATAATAACCCAAATATTGTAAAGGATGCATAAATATTTAACAGATATGGTTTTTAGATGTATTATGCTTTTTAAACCCTTTAGGAAATGTAGTTTTTTGGTTTTGTCTGCCTCTGCAGAGAGGTCAGAGGTCAAGCTTAGCTGCAGAACAGCACAGCGGGATGCGGCAGGAATTTAATATCTTTCTTTGTTATGACTGCTGTCACTAACTGATCCCCACCGCTGCTGCATTTCTGTCTCCGCTGGATATTTCAAAAGGTGCTGGATGTATCGTTTTCATATCATATAACTATACATAAATCTGCATAAATAAAATGACTACATGCAAACATGCTGCGGGTTTGTTCAGTGTGTCATGCTGCGTTATGAGCTTCTGAGACGGATTTCTTAATTTTGGGAAACATCGAATGCTACAGATGGTTGCACGTCACGCGAGATTTCAGCGACTTAGTGGTTTATTAACCAAACAAAAGCAATCTGTAGATGTTCATTACTTCTTCTCGTTGTTTGGATAAAACCATGAATGTGATGCTGCACCTAATAAAAAAGTGACATCATTTCTCTCTGTCAACATGAAGAAGCTTCTGTAAATTTCTTTGACCTTCCCTCGTTTTTTTGGGACGTGTCGGTCCTACCGCCTCTCCGGATCATGATGCAAAACACAAACACACACACACACACCTCTAAACACACACACACACATACTGCAGAGCCACACGCAGCAGCTCAGTATGCAGATGTAGAGCTCAGCGGGGGTTTCTCTGCACCTTTATCTCCTCTCTGACCTGATTATTATTCAGAACACGTTTGGCCCACTTCAACCCTTCGTTCCCTGTACGGCTGAGGATACGCAGTCCGCATCGTTCTGTTCTGAACATATTTATACACAGCGGCACAAGGGCATTATCTAACACACACACACACAAATACACAAAGCAAGGTTAACCATGCAAAACCACACACAAACTAAAAATCATACATGCAGACAAATCCACATTCACACAAAAGGTCCAAAAAAGTAAACACTACCAAAATACTAAAATAATAATGTGAGTGTGTTGTGTATGATAATGGGATTCTGCACAGCACCAGTCAAAAGTCTGGATGCACTTTCCCATTCTCATGAATGAGAAACCAACCTCAAACAAGGATAAACAACACATGTTTGTAATGGGGTTTTTTTTGTTCCATTTTGATATATTTTTAGCATTTTGTTGGGGATCAACAGTAGAGACAAGGCAGGAAATGAGGGGGAGAGAGAGAGAGATAGAGAACGGCATGTAATAACATCCCCAGCTGGACTCAAACCAGGGACGTCGCTGCCACTGAGGCCGACTGAAATGTTTAGTAAATTTCTGCGCTTAGGCTTCGAGTTATGCGCTTGTGTCCGAACCGACGGTGGTTTGGACCAATCGGCGTCCTATGAGGAACTACTGGGCGGGGTTTAGAAGGTGAGAAGTTAGCCCATGATAGATGGGTGACGGACAGATGGTTCATCCAATCACCTGCCAAGTTTTTTTGTTTTTTTTTTAAAGTGCCTGCCCTTTTCCAAACAGGGAAAGGACAACTTCTCATATGGTTCTGTGCAGCAAACCATCTGGCACATCAGGTTGGGCCCTGGGGGAGCCAGATGTTTCTCTAAGGAAACGGTGACGACTGATACAGAGCTATGAGCTACGAGTAAATTTAGAAAACACAGCTCCAAATTAATGATGCGACGCTGTGTCTGCCATGTGTACGACAAGGCGTTATGATGTGATGATGCGATGATACGACCACATGTTGTGTGTCTTCCGCCCCCCCCTGAAGTCCCCAAAAAAAAATGATTAATGCATGAGGACAAACCTTCAGCCTTGGCCCGTGTCTCCCTCGCCCCCTCCAGGTGTCTCTCTATGCTGCCTTGGCTGTAACATCTGGTGAAGGGTACAGGTGACAGGCTGTGAGCGTCGACCTCCACGCGTTGCTCCAGGATGGGAGAAAAATCCACCGAGGAGTGGGAGTGGGTGGAGGAGAAGGGGTCCGCGGCCGCCTTCATCGACGGCGACCCCCCCGAGCCTCCGTTTCTTCGCTTGCTTCTGGCGATCTCCGCGAAGGATGTGACCCTCGGGGGAGGGGGCGGGGCCGGGGCGATGCCCTCGCTGAGCCGGACGGGGCAGCTCAGCATACGCTCCAGAGAGCCGAGGCGAGGAGACGGAGACTTGTCCAGGTTTCGGTCGTAGCTGCGTGAACGGGGGCGGCTGCCGGAGGCGGAGGAAGAGGCACCGATGACACCCCGGCCGGCGACGGGAGGGGAGACGTTGACGTACACCTGACCTTCGATCACGGAAGGAGCTGCTTCACCCTCGCCGGCCGCCTGCTCGGTCTTCTCCTCCTCCTCCTCCTCCTCCTCCTCTACCACCTCGTCCTCTTCATTGTTATCGTTGTCATCGTCATCTCTCTAAATGGAGAGAAACAGAGAAACGGAACATAACAGTCATACGTTAGTCCCTGCCAAATGCGTGTGAATCATGTTCTGGGACATTCCAAACGCTACAATAACATTTTCCTCCTGTGAAGTTCCCAAAACATGGAGTCGGGAGTCAAATTGGAAAGCGATCCTTGGTGAGCGATCTTTAGGACAATGTATACTCACCACACTGAGCTGCCTTCATGCCATATTTACTTTGACACAGTGGCACTGTTAGTGATATTAGTACCCTTCAGCTCTACATAACTACTAAAATAATCCTCAGACATGATGATATCACGTAACCCCAGACAGCGGCTGATCTAAATAGAGTCAGACTAATACCAGTGTCAGGACAGTATTAAGAGTCCGGCGTTATTGTCATTTCAGGGGACGTTTTTTATTTTACTCCGTTTATTCATCGTGTTGATTTTGCATCATTCTCTTGCATGCTGAGTCATTTGTCTCGTCTTTACTGTAGCTGTCTTTTGTGACATTAGTTTTTCCTCCGTCTGTCTGTCTGTCTGTCTTACCTACACAGACCAGTTATCAGTGTGTCTCCATTATATTCAATTAGTTGCCTTTCATGAAATCAAATTTGGGGGCTTTTATTCATATCTTGCAGTGCACTATAGCTGCACTGTAATGTTAACCCTCCTGTTTGATCTGACTTATTTTATATTTTATACTATAAAAATAAACTTGCCTCGCCTTAGTTTAGATCATCTAATCATCAGAATCCTATAAATGATTATCTATTCATCTATTTTAATTCTTATACTTAGAAAAAATGCCAAAAAATAATACATTTCCAAGTATTCAGTTCTCAGCTGAAACTCTTCTCCACACAGAACGACAGTTTTAAATTCTCCGTGATCACCAACATGATGAGAAAACAATAACCGGAGAGACCGAATAGATAAATAATCCCACAATCCATCTGCAATCAACAGTGATAAGACGTGAACATACAGTTAAGACTGAGGCAGGGAGGCAGCGTGGATTATTTTGTACTTGAAGACCAGTGAGAGAGAAAACATTCTTTGTCTTTCTGCAAAATCAGGCAGCAGGCACATGATTGCAAAATATGGAAACTCAGTAATCTGTGCTCGTGCGTAAGTAGGACAGAGTAACAATAATAAATCGACTTTTAGTGGAATTGAATCAGTTTATCAGAAATCTGTTGCTGATTAAATGTTAACAAAACAACTTTGCGTGTTTTGTCTGATGCAATGAATGCAAACCGAACTGTATATTTGTATATTTTCTGTGTATCAAGATGTATATTTAATTCAATCAAACTTTATTTATCCCTGTAAGAGCAATTGTATGCAGCGGCTTGCCACCGAGATCAACCGATACACACACACAGCTGACAGGAAAGAAAAAAAGAAATAATGTTTCTCCCGGAGCTAAAAATCAATGAAACACTACAAGCTGAAAAAACTATAAGTGGATTTGTTAATAAACACATATTAAATAACTAAAAAGTGTCAACTAAAAACGATGCATTTCTCTTGGCAACAGAGCAAGAAACTAATGGAGAAACAGATGATATATTCTCAAAACTATTATGGTATAATTCTCCACTCACCCTAGTTGACTCTCCATCTTCATCCTCTTCCTCCACACCCTCCTCAGCCCGCTGCCTGAACAGGAAGTACTCGCTGGGCTGAGTCGGGGTGGGGCTTCCCTTGCTGTGCTCGTCAGAGCAGCTGTTGACCGAAGAGCCTGCGGGACTCGGGGACGACTGGGACGAGAGGTCACAGGTGACCAGCTTGTAATAGTTCTGTGTGGCGACGACCAGGCGGGCCTGACTCTGCAGGCAAGACGCGAGGTCACCGGACGAGCCGAAATGCGGAGGGTGATAGGAGTTGCAGTTAGCGTCGAGGTCCAGGGCGCCCTGGTGCTCTACGGAGCAGGAGCAGGTGGAGGAAGTGGACAGTTGTGGTTCTCGGATGAGGGGGAAGTTGTTGCCGAGGCAGGAGGGTTGTTGTTGTTGTGACTGGGGAGGTTCGGTAGGCGAAGTGTGGAGATCTAAATAAAAAGCCCCTCCGGTTGAGTCCCGCTGGTTTCCTTGTGGATCGGAAACGGACGAGGTGCAGGAGAGGTCGGTGGAGCTGTTGAGGTTGGCGGGCACGGAGACCGCCGGTTTCTCCGGGACGCTGTTGTTCATCTTGTTGTAAATGGCGCTGAAGTTGACGAGCACGCCGTCAGAGCTGTTGCACGAGGAGTCGCTGCCGTAGCCTTGCTGGCACTCTGAGAAAGGCTCTGGGAAGGCTTCGGGGAAGTGCTGAGGGTAGTTTTGGGAGAGTACGCAGCAGGAGCAGTGCTGGGTGGAGGAGGTGGAGGAGTACGAACCCGTCTTGCTGCTTCGTCCGCACCGCATAGGGTGATCTTCATCCTCTTCGTCGTCATCGCCCCAGTCGTGTTCTCCGCAATCCATGGACATGTTGGAACCGCTGCTGCCGTGGCGGCGCTGGCTGTCCAACCCTAGGACGTCCAGGTCCTCCAGGTGGGTGGAGAGATCCGAGACCACGCCCCTCAGGGACTCCCGGCTGCTGCCTCCGACCGAGCTGTGCAGGAGGAAGGGCTCCGGAGCAAAGCCCAGGTCGTGTAAGTGGAAAGGAGCGATCCCATCATCGAGGGCAGAGTTAGTGTCACTGTGGAGGTGAAAAGAGGAGTCTTCAAGGTAACCGCTCAGGTTGTCACCATCATCCTCCTCTTCTTCTTCATCCTCGTCGTCTTCGGTATTAAGCAGGAATGGATTATGACGCAACGGATTCCTGTTCCTCGGCTTGGCTCTGGGTAACGTGTGAGCTGTGATCAGCTGGTCCTCTGAAGTGCTGGAGGTAAACGATGAATCATCGCTCGCTGTGCTGCCTCCTTTCCCGCCACCCTTCCTCTCTCTCCCTCTGTTGTGCGAGGACCAGGACCCGCTGGAGGTGTGGATCAGACTGCTGTAAAGCAGAGCCTCTCTCTGGAGGACGTCTCTCTCGGGAAGCGAGGTGGTACGACTCAAGCCCAGGTTCTCCGGCGGGCTGAACGGGTTGCTCCTCTTCAGAGAGCCCCCGCAGCCACCCTGCCGCCCCCCTGACACCTGGCAGTGCACCAAAGGGATGTGGTGCACGATCAGGGTCTCGCCAGACAGCTTAGGAGGGCTGTCCATGGTCCAGGAGGAGGGAGGGTGGGACTGTAGCGTCGGCGGCAGAGGGAGGCCCTGTGTGGGTGAAGGGTAAGGTAAATATGTTGGTGCGTTGAGGATTTTGTGTTCACACTCTGGTCGCTGGGCGCAGCTCTGCGGGGCTGCCGGGGATTTGGAAGGAGAGGTCGGGGAAGTCCACACCGTGGTCAGAGTGGTACATCTGGAAAACAGAAAGAGAGAGAGTGAGAGATGTTATGAGAGAAGGCACATACAAGCACCAAAATGATCAATATTTCATGTTTTAATCTCAGTTAAGACACTTCCATGGGTTTTGTTGCTTTTCTATTATATTCCTCATAGTGTTTTTAATAGAAAATGAATCCTACCTTATGATCTCACTTTTATTTTTATCCTTTTTAAGCCTTTTATAATGAGATACTCAAGTCAAGTTCACTCATACGAAAAAGCAAGAGCCCAAAAGATGAGTAGAAAATATGTAATATTCAGTAGGATTTTAAAATGTTATCATTTAAAGGGCTACTCCGCCAATTTAGTATCACACTTGCTTTAAGCTGGAGGACATGCGGGGGAAGTGTCCCTTTGACAATATGATTTAAATACGTCGAGCACTAATTATAAAGTCTTATGATATTATGTGATTCAACAGCACTTCTTCTTGGATCAGCCCTGTTTGTGCAACAAAACCACTGTAAACTAAGCTAATCTAAAATAGCCACAGTATCGGGACAGAACTGTATCCTTCATTACTCTGAGCAGGGTGAGTCAGCAGCATGTGAAGTGGAAACGGTGAGATCCTCACACACACACACACACACACACACACACACACACACACACACACACACACACACACACACACACACACACACACACACACACACACACACACACACACACACCCAGCAGCTGACTCTTTAACAAGGTTATGATCTCATCACACACACACACACACACACACACACACACACACACACAGCACAGTACACACATGGAATGAGTACATCCAGTTTATTCTGTTTGTCAACCCTCAGATGAAAACACATGCATAACACCCTACAAGACTTTATTGGGCTAATAAGCTGTGTAGCTGATAATCAGTCTATTTTAAGTGAGCTGATAGCCAATTTAAAATAAGGAGACTGTCGTTCAGTTACAAGATTACAAGGTCTACGCTGATGAAATGTTATTCCATTAAATGAAAGGTGTTACGTGTAGAGGTTTTACATTTAGTAAATATAGATATAATATTTATTTTGTGTAATTACAACAAACAAATTAGACAAAGAAAATAACAGCCTCTATCTCATGCCAGTGGTATTATTTATTATTTAATGCTGGTGGTTGTTACAGTTGAGCCTTCTGCATTGCTGCAGGATGTTGCAGGATTTTAGAGGTTTTTTTTTTTTTTTAGGCCAGCTGAAGGAGATAAACAACCTGAAAATGATTTTTTTCATCAGACTTTCACTTACTCGCCTTATCTAAAATTACACAGAAGTCTTAAAGCTCTGTTTGGCACCAGACAAATGGTATGTGAAATAGATGTAACAGCTGAGAATCTTCCTGGCAGTTTGTTCATTGTAGTGTTACTATTATCTAAAATATATAATGTGGGAATTATTTATTCATATACTACATGAAGAGGATGAAGAGTGGAAAGGTCCAGATGACACACCTGTGGAGTCATGGAGAGCCTGACTAGACTGTTAAACACCATCTTGGAAAGTGAGAGTATTGTCTGAGGAGTGGAGACAAATGCAGTGGTACTAATTTTCAAGAATAAGGGTGATGTGCAGAGCTGTAGTATCTACAGAGGTATAACGATGATGGAGAGATATAAAGAAGGTCAGAAGGAGTTGCAGAAAGCGTATGACAGGGTGTCGAGAGAAGGTGTGGTACAGTATGAAGTCAGGTGTGTCAGAGAAGCATGTAAGAGTGGTGTAGGATACAGTATGTATGAGGGCAGCGTGACAGCGGTGAGCGGTCGGAGTGATGGATGGGTTCATGGCGGAGGTGGGATTATATCAAAGATCGGCTCTGAGCTCTTTTTTGTTTGAAATGGTGATGGACAGGTAGACGGACGAGATCAGGCAGGAGTCTCCGTGGACTATGATGTCGGTGGATGACATAGCGAGCCTGGAGAGGTGGAGGTATACGCCGGAGAGAAGAGGAGAGCAAGATGGAATACATGTGTATGAATGGTTAAGGAGGACAGTGGAATGGTGAGGATGGTAAGGATGCAAGGAGTAGAGGTTGGGGAAGATGGATGAGCTTAAATACTAGGGGTTCAAAACTGTTCAAAGTAACGGGGAGCGCAGGAGAGAGAAGTGAAGAGGAGAGCGCAGGCAGGGCGGAGTGTCAGGACTGATCTGCGACAGAAAGAGTGACACAGAGTGAGAGGGAAGGTTACGAGAGGGCAGTGAGACCAGCTGTGTTGTTTGGTTTAGAGGCAGCGGCGCTGACAAAAAGACAGGAAGTGGAGCTGGAGGTGGCAGAGTTGAAATTGCTAAGATTTTCGTTGGAAGTGACGAGGACAGACAGGATTAGGGATGAGTATATTAGAGGGGCAGCTCGGGTTGCACGGTTTGGAGACAAAGCGAGATAGTTTGGACATGTGTGGAGGAGAGACGCTGGTTATATTGGGAGGAGGATGCTGAAGATGGTGCTGAAAAGAGGAAGGCCAAAGAGGAAGAGAAGGAAACAGATGATCTGCTGCGGCGACCCCGAACAGGAACAGCCGAAAGAAGAAGATACTGCATGAACCATCCTTATATTTTTTGTTTGTAAATGTATTGCTGTTGCCAAGGTTACTGGGCAGCCTCAGAGTCTACTGGCCAACCTGCCAAACCAACATCAATCAAATTTGGCTTGGTTAAGTTAAATCATTCTTTTATTTCCTTTAATTTGGTCTAGTAAAGGATTGTCGGGGACAATGTGAGCCGGATCAGCTGGAACGAGAGTTTTCTTTAAATGATCTGCTCACTGGCTCGTGACCTGGATGAGACCAGACGAGTGCTAACTAATACTCAGACTAATCCCTCCATTACACCTGCTTAGTAAAGCATAATCCAACAAAAGGTTGAGAAACCAAATTCAAAAGCAAATTTTGATTGTTTCCGGATGTCTAGTGACTAAAGAGAATGAGGCGGGAACAGATTTACAAATTAAAGAAGGAAAAATGAGAAAATCTAATGAGGGATTTAACAAAGCTAAGAGTCTATAGCCATGCTAACAGCTCTGTGAGGCTGCACTAATGCTAACAGTAGCATGGCAACAATGCTACCATGCTTTTAAGAGGGTATAATGGTTACCATGCTCACCATCTTAGTTTAGCATGCTAATTAGCACCACAAACACAAAGTACAGCTGAGGCTGATGGGAATGTGATTATAGAGATGTACAGATTCATAACAATAGGATATGTAAATGCTGATGAGACCTTTACAGGCGTAAATACGAGCAGGTGTGTAGTAACTGCTGCTTCATCGTTTGTATTGATAAATAAAGAGAAGAGAAAGGCCAGCTGAGGCGGCAGAATGCAGGTCTAAAGCTAAATGCTAGCACGGTGGGAGCGGGGTAATAACTGAGATGCCTCTCTTGACAAATGACCTTTTTAAAGTCAGAGTGGAATGATATTTGCTGTCAGGGAGGCCTCAGTTTTCACCTACGTCGAAGCGGAGCTCAACATTTTTATTTCAGTGTTTGCTACCCATGATGCTCCGCTGTAGGAATAAATAAAGAAAACATTGACTAAACCCCATCAATAATTGCAATCGTTACTTGTCAAACCTCATGGAAAACACGGTATTAAATATTTATACTTTGTACAAGTGTGCTTTCAGCCGGCTGCTGAGCAGATTCACTGGAGCAGCTGGGAGTCACCTGCCTTGCTCAAGGACACCTCGTGACAGCTACTGAAGGCTGGAGAAGCTTTTTTTAATTCGTCTTCATTGTTCGGATTTTCTGCCTCTCCGGTCCAAACTGAAACAGCACACGTGCAAGACTTTCTCTACTGCTGCTGCACGAATACAGTAATCACACCTCCACAAACTGCCACATGAAGAATATAAACAGTCTGAATGGAAAATTACAGAGTTAAAACACAACTTTTCTCCCACACGGACTAATCAAAGTTGTGTTGAAACATTAGTTATTTAAAGAATTATGTCTCATTTATCAAGCAAAAATTGCTGAGCCTTCTCTGGACACAGCTTTAGTAAACTGGATTTCTTTACGTCAGAGAAAACAAGCATTACTTGATTAATCGATAATGAAAATAATGATCAGTTGCAGCCTTACATTAGCTGTCTAACTAAAGTATCATTTATATTAATATTTATATTAATAAAGTTCATTATTACTATTAAAATTACATTATTATTACATAAAATTCTTCACCTTGTTTACGGTAAATTGACGAATTTATTTATTAATTAATTATATATCATTATATGATCAGAGCTGTGACTAACTAACTAACTAATTATTTTCATTATCAATTAAACTGTTGATTATTTTCTTCGAACTCTATATATATATATATATATATATATATATATATATATATATATATATATAATATTCCCATTTAAGTAGCTGGAACCAGAGAATTTGGACATTTCGTCTTTAAAAATGCCTCAAAGCGAATAATCAATTATTGCAGCTCTACACACAGTTGCTTTGTATCGGATATGTGGCCTGATCTTCCTCTACTGCTGCTGTAGCAACCGGACATCAAGGAGGAAGACAGAGATCCTCTTGTTACATAACATCAAAGAGGACACAGAGAGAGAAGACAGTTGACTGAAATTAACAGCCGAAGCCATTAGTCAAGATTTAAGATGTGTCTGTTTCTTTAAAAAAGATGTTCTGTTGCATAAAACATCCATCACACGGTTGGACGATACAAAGTTCTCATACAGGGAGAAGAAACTTATTAAAACCAGCAGGTTAATGATTGAATATAAAGACCAAGACTTTAATTGTATCCGTCTGTAGTCTGATGGTTCCTGTCGGTGGAAAGTGACATTAATGAGATTAGCTTCGTTCAGACGCAGGGTTCAAGCACTGACAAGGGAAATTGAAAGGGGTTTAAGAGATTAGCTGCAGGGTCGAGTAAGGCAGTTACCTGAGTCGTTTGTCCGAGCTTCACTGTCTGTGTGTCTTTTTTTTTTTAAATCTGCTTTTTGTAAATCTTTTTACAAAAAAATCTGATGTTAGCAAATGATTACTGTGATTTACAACACACTCAAATTATGCATTAAAGCCAGAGTTGCAGTAACTGGTTTTAATATAATAAATTCACAGGTTTTATTAATATTAAAATACATTAATATTTACACAGAAGATGAAACGCCCCTTTTTGTGGTAACACAGCTTTTGTAAGCAAGATTGCTGCAGACATAACAGTGTGGGGGGAAAAACACACCGGGTCAAACCACACAATAACACACACACAGCCTACCACTCTGAAAACTTCATTCTAAGTCTGGAAACTTAATTATACCGTCTGTTTCTCAAGGTCCTGCTAGTAGGAGGACTTAGGCGTGGTAGCTGTAAAAGTCCTCTTTATGCATCCATTTCCTCCCCCGACAGAGTATTGATATGTTTGGTTTCTTGAATGTTACTGAGAAGACAGAACGATCGATGCTGTTTAGTTCTTTATACCAGCTGGTTACTTCATGATGGAAAACTGGAAAACTTGATATCTTCCCCAAAACAATTCCTACAGGGGATGAAGGGAAAGTTTAGCTAATGTACCCTTCAATTGTTTAGTTAATTTAACAATTGTGTGGAAGAAATATACTAGAAAAATAAACTTGTCACAACTATAAAATGGTAACACTGTTTCAAAACATATTTCTGACATGTTCCTGTTACTTATTTTTCCAATATACACGCCAATACAAATATCTGCAATTAGCTAATGTCGACCTATATATTGTCCTGGGCTCTAGCAGGAAGTCCCTCACTCAATCTAAATTCAGTGGTGCCCTTCAAAATAAACCTTAGATTCAGTTTTACCTCTTTATTTGAACTGTTGCAACATGGCAGAGTCTTCTGCCAGTAGTCATTGGTACTATCTATGGATGACAGTGTCCTCATTAAGGTAAAGGTGAAAATGTCCTCACTAGATTTGACTAAAATTGTGTAAAAACTATTTCAGTGAAACTGCACTTTGATTTTTGGCCCAGGAGAAGGACCTGTTTTAAGAAAATGATTATTTTGAGATAGAAGTTAAAACCTCTGACAGGTAACTGATGAAGGTAATTAAATTACACCCTGTGGCATTTAATGTGCATAAACAAAAATGACCTTTTGACTGGTAAAGCTGTTAAGAATTTTCAGCTCAGTAAGTTAAGACTAATGGACTGCATTATATGGTAAAGCTTTCCTAATTTAAGCAAAAAGATGACATCAGAAACGTGTCACTGTCTCCTGCAGGAAATGTTGTCCTGTTACAAGCTCTTCTGTATGATCATTAAAACATCCATGACAGCCGCTCTATAGCATTGTGTAACTGTTGGGACACTGTGCTGTCCTTTGTAAGAGTGGCACAGAGGGCAGATGTATACGGGCTGCCAGACTATTCCAGTATTCCAAGCACACACAGAAACACAAACAGAAACAGAGAAACTTGTGAAAGGGACCATTGAATAGACTTGCTATTATGCTTCCTGCCACACACCACAGCCAGAGGAACCATCTTTCCTAACACACAGCTCGACAAAAGAGCTTTTTCATACTAAAACATGCACTGATAGAAATGTATCAGAAACATATCTGAGAAATAAGTGTGCTCAGTAGAGAAAAGTTGGGAAATTATATTGCTCAGTTCTTACAAAACAAAGAGCATAATACAGAGTAGGTCAAGCTTCTAAGACACAAATAGTTCTTTAAAAAAAAAAAAAAAAAAAGGTCCTGCTGGTCTCTTTGAGCCAACAATAACACCGCTGAGCTCTGTGTTTTTACCAGATTACAGCAGATGAGATCAGATAACGGGTTAACTAGAACAAAGAGGCTGGGTCCGGCCAATCAAATTTCATTTCCCACGCAACATCAGAAACCCTAGCTACAACACCGGCCAATGAGGAGGAGCGGTGCTGCGAGAGAGAGACATTACAGTATGAGACAACAACCACTAAAAGAATCCGGGGAGAATAGTGAAGTATCCATGGCAACCAGTAGGGTGACAACAACAAGATGAAAGAGGAGACACATACAAATGCTTGAGGACTATAGATTGCATTCGTGTTAGTTTGTACGTATATAATACACAGACACTCTACGCACGTTTTGACCTAAATTATTCGGATCCAGTACAGATATTAAGCAGGCAGAACTGGCTCTTATTATTTCTTAGACTGTCTCACTCTTCATTTTCATAGCTTTGACTTATCTTAAGTCTATAATCAGACCAGGATCATTATACCTTTATTTATCTTTTTTTAAGGTAAATTCATCTATTTTGCACAAAGAGCAAGATGCAAAAATAAACCTGCAATGCATTAAATAAGTAAAAATGTGTGCTTGTGAGCTTTAAGCTAAGATTTTATAAGTTTTTACTTATATGTATAAGCACAAACTTGCAGATATAAATACAAAAAAAGACAAGAATAACCAGTAAACACATATGCCAATCACTAATAACTAGCATAGCATACTGTTCAACCGACAGAAAATACGTATACTAGAACAAAGAAAGAAGTCCACAAAAACAATAAAAGTTTTTTGGCTTACCAAATAAGCTCTAAGCTTCTCATATTCATACTATTTTTGAATACTTTTTTTCTGGATTTGATGCACCTGAAAACGCTGGCTAAAACCAATGGTGTTGACATTTTTCAGATTGTTATCGTCCATAAGCAATAGCCTATCTGTCGTACAGATTTGGAGAATTACAGAATTTTTATCCTTATAGATACAATGCAAATAATTGTAATTAACCTCAACATGCTCTTCAAATATAACACATAACATATTATTAAGTTCATTACTTTTATGAGATATGGCCATTTAAAGGTATAGTTTGTATTGAGAAAGTTGGGTAATCTACAATATTATGCTTGAACATGAGTTATATTCACTCTCAGCTGGAAAAAAACTATGAGTAATTTATTACTCATACATATTATTCAGGACGGCAAACCAACAAGAATCAGCTAAATGATAGAAAACATTGGCTGTGAGGCTGCTGGTTAGCTTGTAGAAACAACCAGCCACTGTGACGGGACACTAACCAGAAAGGTCTCATCTGGAAACCACAGACTGACGGGTGATTTATTTAAAATGGTCCAACTAGCCATTTAGGTTAGTTGGAAGCAAATATTTTGGCAAAATGTGAAAATATGTGTTCCTAAAACATATATACAGGTACATAAAGACACATGTATCCTACGCTTGTTCAGCTTAATCTGTACATTCAAACAGAACAACCACAAATAATTAAGGATCCATTGAGGGTTCAAGTAAAAGCAAATTAGCTTTGATTTTGGTAAAACCCACATTACTATGTTTCATCGTTTTGGAGAGCAGGGTGGGAAATTACTAATACTATTTATGAAGCATTCAAACAATGAGGAAAAGGAAAAAGAAGCTGTAACAAAGGACATCCTCCCTCTTATATCATCAGGGCTGCACTTCCAGGAATAATACTGAGACTGGGAGGGGGGCATCCGAGGGAAGGCGCACCCTCACCAGGCAGAGACAGACGACACCGCCACAGGGAGATCGCACTAACGATGACAGATCCACACTCACAGCTGGATGTTTATCGAATGCTGTCTTCAAATCTGAATGTTTAAACAATATAATAAGGGTAGAAAACAAACTTTCTGACCATACTTTTTTTCTAAAACTAAGACTAAACAAATGTTTGCTCAGGAGCTGAGATTTCTACCATCATAACTCTCATTCTCTTCTGGGGAAAAGTCACCATTGATTGAAACTTCAAGCAACCAATATTTCACATAATGGTACAGTATTATCCCTCTATTTCACAGTCTGTTAGAGCTCCTTTTGATGGTTCACTCATTTAACTCAATTTTAAAAAATGTTTTATGTCACTCAGGAGGATGGGAGGGGTGAAGAACTGAAGGTCATATTAAACCTGTCAGTTTTTAAGTACGCAATGGCAAAATGATGACCCTTAGGGTAAAAAATAAAATGAAAATTGAGCAAAGACCAAGATGAAAATATTGGTGCTGAAATACTTTCAACTATGTCATCAATAACATCGACGTTCTTCAACCTCAGAAATATAATGAAGATGTTGGTGAGACTAAAAAAAAAAAATTGTAAAACTTTAAACTTCAAGTACCTCAGATTACTGCATGCATGGTTTAGCTAATTTGCAGGTCAAACGGCAATTAAGCGTGTAGGTTAAAACTGAGCTAAAATTTGGTTTAAAAGTCTTTTATTTGTTTGTTTCATTAATATTTTACAATCTATATTACAACATATAGTTAGAAGCTGTTTCACATTTAAATATTGTGATCTAATGCTATTGAAACGACAGTTATAGGCAAACCAGACGTCCAACAAACTTTCAGTTTTCAACGAAATTCAGTTAAGTTTTAAACTCAATATCTGGATGCTTTTTAACCTGCAAAAAAAAAGGTAACATATTTTGAACATTGTGCAGCTATTAATGGGAATGTCCTCTCCTTGAGTGCTGTCCGGCGTTCTTGTTGCTATTCTTGTTTTATTTACAGTAATATGATGCTCTGAACAGCATTTGTGCAGCATTTTTACATTGTACAATGTTTGTAAAACGCATCTTTTTAATAGAATAGTTAAACATATTTGAATACTATGAAATATCCTGCAGCCTTCATTAAAAAGTTGGACTTAATTTGGTTACCTGGTGAGCAGGTTGGTTAAACAACACCAGCTAAAGATTACAGACATTTCCAGGCTGCTGCTGATTCTCAGAAAAACAAACTGCACTGTCACTGCAAACTCATTTTTTCATGTATCCTCTGTTCAGACAGCCTCTGTCTCTCTCCTGTCTTAGCTGTCTGGTTGTTGAGTTACAGGCTCAGTGCTCTGGGTGTGTGTGTGTGTGTGTGTGTGTGTGTGTGTGTGTGTGTGTGTGTGGTTAACCGAATAAAAGAGCTTTTGTTTGTTGCACACATTCACCATCTCACAGCAGCGTCGAATGAAGCTAAACAAAAAGAGTGGACGAGCTAAAAAGAAGGAATGTTGAAAATGAACCATCTCGAAGTTTCGCGTGGAGTTTTTAAAGTTGTCTCACGTCGCTGCCTCAACAAAACACAATTTGTTAAGCAGTAATTCTTTGTCTAGCCAGGAAGACACACAGTATGTTAAAATCTACATAGAAAAGTCGGGGAGAAAAAGTGAAAGCAACCAGGAAATGACCTAATGTCACACTACTCTGAGCCATGTATTCAGGGTGGAAATTTCCCACCAACAGCAGCCAAGTGTTGGAAAGTTTTATGTAAGACACAACTGCAGGTTAATATACACAATTTAAAAAGGTAATGGTCAATTTGAAGACTCAACCCTTTCTAAACATTTCTGTTTTCTAGCATTACTTCTTAGAGCTGCAACTGACGTTTATTTTCATCGTCGATTAATCTTTTAGTTTATGAAATGTCAAAGAGTAGTGAAAAAACAACCAATTTCCAATTTTTCTCTGAGTCCAAAGCGACTTATTCAAATGTATTATTTTGTCTAAAAGATACTGAATTTACAATAATATAAAAACAGATAAAAGCAGTAAATCCTCAAAATATTATCTGATTATCCAAAGAGTTGCCGACTATTTCACAAATCTATTAATCAACTAATTGTTACACTTGTAATTCTTATTTTAAAACAACACAATTTTTTGTTCAATTAATCTTTTTGTCTATAAAATGTCAGAAACAAGTGCAGGACTCACAGTTTTTGAATAAATCAACCAAACGACAGTTTACTCCCATGTTATCTGAACTCTGAATCTCCTTATCGAAAACGGAGATGATGTCGATATATAAACTGTCACAGCTCCTTTATTTGAAATCTTACGGACACATATCGTATATCACTATCACCGCTGAAATCTCGGGTCGCTTGAGCTGAAAGTATTTTTTCCAATGTGACTGTTTTTGAGTTATAAGAAGTTGTTTGGTGGGATATTCATGCTTCTATTGAACTTTTTCTACATTTTCTACTTTTTTAAAATATTAAGCTTTTTTTTCAACAATTTATTACAATAGAAGTGAAAACATTGACAGTTTTACAGTTTGGCTTTCAGCGTTTTAGCAATGCATTTCAGCTCATAGCTTCCTTAGATGATGCAGTTCAGCTTCCGATCCTAGCAACTCATTTGACATTTCTGCATTTTCAGCAATGCTTTGCAGCTTCAAAGTGTTTAGCGATTCAGTTCATCTGTGTGATGTTAATACAAATAATTTCTTCCTTTCAGCCAATTTATTTTAACTTCCAGCTTTGAACATTTTAACGTTTACCTTCCAGCTTTTCTAACAATGTATTTTAACTCTTAAGTTTCTAGGTAATGCTGTTCACCTTCCAATTCTGCCAGTTTTATATTTCAGCTTTCAGCTTTTACAAGCAAAATTCATTGCCTGTTTTAAGTTGTTTATCTTCTAATGTCTTGTTTTGTCTGATCAACAGTCCAAAATCCAAAATATTCAGATTACCATCACGTATGACAGAGAAAAGCTTAAAATCCTCACATTTGAGAAGCTGCAACCAGCAAATGTTTGACATTTTTGCTTAAAAAATACTACCATTGAATTCGACATTCTGCTAGAAAACAAAATTAAGCCGCACGTTGTCAAGCTTTTTGCACAAAAATAAAAATGTTTGCACTAATCTGAAAGTACAGCTGAGGTTAAAAGGCATTCAGTCATTTGTTTTAGAGGTATCATATCACGAGTTATCCTGTGACCAAGAATCATAAAAGTCATTAGAATACATTGTCTGGGGAGTATAAATGTCTGTGTCGAATTTCATGGCAATCCATCCAATAGTTCTTGAGATATTTCATATATCATATACGCTGTTATATGCTAGAAATGTGTTGGATGGAGCAGACACATGCCCAGTTGGCCCATAAGGAACCCTGATAAAACCAATAAGGAAGCCATAAATCTACCAGATACAGACTGACTCATGAGTTAGCTATAATCAGAACAAATGTCTTTCAACCTTAGCATCCTGTAGAAGTTTCAAAGCCTCCACTTTCGTTTCCTATCTGCTTTGAGACAAAGAAAATCACCAGCAATTTAACCTTCTAGTCCTTTTCACTCTGCTATTAAATTTGATTTCCTTATTTACTGTGATATTTTGAGCTGATGGAAAAGTGTTGAAGTTGAAAAACAAAAACAGGTGGCACTGAATAGAATATGCTGGTGTGAACTGATTTCCATGTACTACTTGATAAAGCGAAATGTGAAGCCTTATTGATCCCGGTAGGAAAAAATGCTCTCATTCCTTTGCCTCCTTCACAGCTCATAGATCCCTGAAGATGGAGGGGAAACTGTTTCATCATCAACATCAATAAATTACCACACTGATGGTGAGTCATTAGTGGAATTACATAATTTATCGGAAACCTCCACTGACCTCTATAGTGCATTTTACATCAGGATATGCCAGATATACTGATTGCCTTATGGCACAATGGCAAAACAAGGTTGCTTTTCTTCCAGAGCAAACTGAGCAGAGGCATATTCCCCTTTTTCTCGTAAAGTTTCTGAGAACTTTATGAAGCCAAAGACAAATCCCACAAGACAGACAGAAGTGAGTTTTAAAGGAAATGTGGTTCATGTTTTGAGAGTAACACATATGTACATGAGATATACACTTACACACGAGCACTAACAATGAACACGTCAATCTCTTCAACTATCTGTGTGTTGTCAAGCGAGCTAAAGATGGGAACATGACCTTGATCCAAGCTTCCCCAAAGGCTTAACGACAGTTTCCCTCCTAGGCTGTTTCTCTTTCTGAACTTGAAGAGCTTACAGACGCTTGCATAACAGTCGAGTAACATGCTGCCACTACTGACAGGTATTAGTGTTAGCTGACATATCACACAGCAGGAGGAAAGAGGCAGGCAGAAGCTGACTGCTTAAGGATATTTGCAACAGATTATCTTTATTTAAAAAATTACACAGTGTCTTCTGCATACATGATAACTTCGGTATTCTGCAATAGCAAGAAACTGACTGTTGACAATTGTCTGTATGGTATCGATTTCAGTGTGTTTTCTGTGTCATCTTATGGACCAAAATTGTGTGAATTCAAATTTTAAAACATAGGCTGGTTTCAGTCACGAAATTCTACTTTGCCAAATGAAATGTAAAAGCTAATAGGCATGAACACTGATGGTCAACAACAGAATGCTAAATGAATATTTATTTATAATAAACTAATACTAATATACTTTATTTATATGGCAGTTTTCAAAACAGTTACAATAAAAAGACACAAACAGATTAAAACTGTTGTTTTAAAAGTGATTTTAAAGTTGAGTGTTGAGTTAAAAATTCCCAAAATGTAAAATTCTCAAGAACTACGGCAAGCAGTGATGTTATAAGATTACTGATGATGTATTTTGACATTATCCAGTGCAATCTGGAAGAGTTGTATGACACTAAGAAGTTGAAAGAAATGTGTCAAACTACAGAGGAAATTGTTCAACTTTTGTTTTGTAATGAAAGATCACTTTTCCTTTTAGTCCATTATGCATTTGAGCTCTGCTGTAATAGTATCCCATTGTAAACCCTGCTTTTAAGTGGCTGTGGCCTCGGCAGTATCAGCGTTACTTCATTTTGAAATGATTTGACTCACTTCTGTTTTCACATTACTTTTGCTTTGGATTTGTAAGATTTATACATTATGTTTAGTTTTACTGACTGCCTAAGATTAACCAAAAAAAATAGAGTGGTGTTATTCTTTTCCCAATGCCTTGAAGCACGTTAGTTTAGAAGAAATCTCCCCAGAGGGATTAATTAGGTATGATTAACACACTGACGTACAGGCTTCTAAACTTACTTTAACACAAATACACAGGCTATGTTAAGACACCAACATAAACATCATGAGGCTAGAATATCTCATTTGTAAAAGCTGCAGATCTCTTCTCTGTCAGCCATCACGTCTCTCACTCTGTGCCGTCTCTGTCACTCTTCTCTTTCTCTGGTCCAGCTCCAAGCACTCTATTTCTTGCCTCCTTTCGATCCATCATACTTTACCCTCTTCTCCCCCATCCCCTATCCCCCCCCACCCCCCACTCAGCTTCACTAAATCCCTGCTCCCCTACTTTCTCTCTATCTCTCTCTGCTTCTCTTTCATCCACTGTGTGTGTGCACTGCAGTGTAATACGTCTTTACTTTACCCACTTCTGCCTCCCTTATCATCTTCCTCCCTCCCTCCCTCCCTCCTTCCTTCATCTCTCTCTTCTCTCTTCTCCCATATTGCCGCACAGACTAATATCCAACCAAGATGGACTGCAGATGGTTTCACCCAGATCACCCCACAAAAACACAATTACGCTTTTAGCGTAGGAGGCAGCAGCAGAAATCACAACCATCAGCTCATCTTTTCAATTTTGCAAAAGAAAAAACCCGTAAGATTTTAGGGGAACATTATGGATACAAGTTTCATCAACTTATACTACAGTTGTCATTCTGCCTCTCACATTGTATATTAGCTTGTGTCGACTCTGCCGCATGTACAGTGAGTCAGACTGTTGTGTTTACTGTAGTGTGTGGACTATACAGTAATTCCTTCTCTGAAACTGAGGCATCATTTGCTCTATCAATCAATCGCTGTTATTGAGACTAATTTATCTTTGAGTATGAGAATGTAGGACTGTGTGATATCATGATTTTAATAAGGATATTTTCCATAACAGATATGTATCTAGATATAGCAGATAAATACAAGTAAATGACAGAAAATTAATTGGCAACTATTATAAAAATGGCAAATATTTGCTGGTTTTAGCTTCTCAAAAGTGATGATGTAATGCTTTTCTTTGTTGAACATGATGGTAATTTGATTTTCTTTGGGTTTTGGGCTGTTGATCGAACTAAAACAGGACATATGAAGACGTCACTTTCAACTCTGGGAAATTATAAGGGCATTCTTTGTCATTCAATCAAGAAAATAACAGGCGGATTAATCAATAATGAAAATCATCGTTAGTCGCAGCCCTAATTTAATCTATAAAATGTCAGAAAATAGTTTAAAATGCCCGTCAACCGAGATGACATCATCAAATTTGTCCAACCAAGAGTCCAAAACCTAAAGATGCTCAATTTACAAAACAGCATGAACACCTGAAACCAGAGAATTTACTTTTACAGTTAACAATCAAGCAATAATCAAATGATGTGATTCAAAGTCAGAATGTCTGCAGTAGGAAAGGAAAGCTCTATCATCGGCTGAGTCTAAGGAGCAGTATTAACCTCTTCATCGAGCTCAATGTTTTTGCCAATAAACTCTGGAACTACAAAGACACCAAAGAATCAGAGTCTGTGGAGGCAAATTATGAGGAACCAGCGATGCATTCTTTAAGGATTTATATTCTTATTCATTATTATTTAAATTTACATATTGAAATTTGTATTGAACTTGTATTTGTGGTAGTTGTCGGAGGAAGTTATTGCCTCTCTGCCCCTACGTATCTCCACCCTGATTCAGCAGCTGAGCTACCAGTCGTCATAGACTGTTGTTCACTTCCACGCAACAGCACAATGAAAATGTCCACGGTATATTGATAGTGTTCCAGCAGCCCTCGGTGCTCTTTCACAGTCAGACAAATGAGCATGGAATACAGAGCAGGCCGGGGTGACATTCATCTATTCCTGTAATAAACACATATTCAGACACACACACGCACACAGCTCTCCCAAACAGTCATCTGAGTGCCTTTAAACCAGTGAAGCATTGCAGGCCGAGAGCCATGAAAGGAACTGAACTACCATAACAAGCTAGAGGGTAAAAGCTGTGTGTGCTTGTGTGTGTGTGTGTGTGTGTGTGTGTTTGTGTATGTGATTCAAAAGTCTTGAAAAATGCAGCTGCACATCCACCATCCATATAATTATTTTCCTTCCAGGAACACAAATTATATCCATGTCCTTACATTTTGACTCAATGTACTCAATACCACAATGTAAGAAACAGAGTATTACATTTTCATATATATTATTGGATCACTGTTCTTACTGATGCATTAATTTGATTTTGAATGTGTGAACATATGTAAAAATGCCACCTTCAAGTCAAAATCCAGGGCTTCAGCCTGCTCTGAACGCTTCATTTGCAAAGATACCTCTACTTCCTCCTTGTGAGGATATCAGATTGTTTGCGCGTGCCCACAAATGGCCGTCTGTTCTGTAGCCGTTAAGGTTGTTCACGTTGTCCACTCGGTATATTTCGGATCGGATTCAGGCCCGAACATTGTAGGGATGTATGTATGTGAAAAAGAAACAACTATTGTTTGTTTACATAGCCTCCAGATTCCTCTGAGAAGAGAGTGGACTCATCAAGAGGGGGGGTCTTAAAGAGACAGGAGCTAAAACGGCCTGTTTCAGACAGAGGCTGAACCGAGGGGCTGCATAAAGGGCCAGTATCAATTATATAAGGAGTTATTATAACTGTAAAATATGCAAAGGTATTCCAGTAGAGCCCCAGAAGATAAATATAGACCTGGAAATGTGCAGAATAACCCCTTTAAAATCTGCATAATACCTATAACGTGGTACATGTAGTGGAGTAAAAAGTACAATATTTCCCTCTGAGATGTAGTGGAGTTAGCATAAAGTAAAGTGGAATACCCAAGTGGAGTACAAGTACCTCAAAATTGTACTTAATTAGTTTAAATGTACTTACGTTCCACCACACACACACAAATGTAATTCTCTCACCCTAAAAAGTATAAGAAAGTTTCAAAAGGATCCTTATTCATCGTGAAACCTTGGCAATACTTCCATAAACCCAAAGTGGTTCATCTAAAGGTCACACCACCAAATGCCTGCAGAAGCTACATGTGGGTTCAGCTGGCTGTGAAGACACACTGTCCTATGACTCATTTCTATGGCTTTTTTATTTACAGGGAGAGCTAACATGAGGTTAAAGAGTTTTTGAGCACTGTCTGGTTTGTAGGTTTAAAAACTCTTTTGAATACACTGCACTTCCAAATAAAAAGCCAGTCTTTCCACGATAAACCAATGCAGACTAATAATGTTCTGCACTGTTGTAATGACTTTAAACAGCAGGAGGAATTAAAGTGCAGCCACGGAAGCGGTTAGAAGTTAGAGGAGGAGGCGCTGAACCATCAGCTACGATGGATTTAAGGGGAATTTATGGCTGCAATTAACATCAACTTACATTAATATACATGGGTCATTTCAGTCTCCCTCTGAAATCATATTTTTAATTTCAATCATTTTAATTTCGTGGACACTGAAGTCTCAACGGGAGCTGGATCGTCCAAGCACAACTGGTATGACTTGCGTGTTTTTTTATAGTATCTCAATAATAGAGAGTTCAGAGAATAAATGCTTTTGGGATGTTGGCACACCTTGAAAAAGTTCTGAGAATAATAATGCTGTTGAAATGTTATCCTTCAACATTGGACAGCCTCCAAAACAAGCCAACACCTTTTTTTTTTCTTTTTTTTTCCATTGAGTGCAGCTGCAGATAACAGAATGTTGAAAAACTCTATTTAGGGAAACTAGATAACACATAATAGGACCTGCATGGATAACTGCATACAGTGCCATTACAAATCTGAGATACTCACATGACAGATTAAATCTAAGTACACATTCACACATATCAAACACAAACACACATACAAACACATAGAGAAACTATGCGCATCCGGACTCTGCAGGCACTCCAGTTGCATAACATGAAGAGACACATTCCCAGATCTGGAAGAGCAGCTGAACACGGAGAGCAGACACGTCGCCTGACACACCGAGTCAGTTGCTGTGTGATGTGGACAGATTTCAGCATCGGTCTCTTAAACTACTGCTGTAAATGACTTTCACTATGATTTAAAGCTAATAATTAATGTAATAAGTAGCACTGAAATGATTAGTCAATCAACAGCAATAAACTTTAATTACTGAGTAAACATTTAAGTAATTTATCAATCACAAATGCCAAACAATCTCTTCTTCCAGCTTGCCAAATGTGAGGTTGTGCCGCTGCTTTATATCACTGTTAATTAAATATATTTGGGTTTTGGAGTGTCGGTTGGATAAAAGAAGCAAATCTTTGTTTTCTAAACTAAGTGGTTAATAAATTAATCAAAAATAAATCTTACTTGTAGCCCTTATACAAAGTCATGGTAGTGCGCAAGAGAGAGTGACTGTTACTGATCTACCAGCAACTTTCAGCACTACCACTCAGTATCTAGACACTTTAACAAGACTGACCTTTTGGGTTTAGTGACAGAGATATTAGCTAACCAAGAGGAATCCAAACAAACAAACACATCTATGTTTACCTTAAGACAGGTATATTGATCTGATAACTGCAAATCTACAACATTGTAGCTTTGAATCCTGTTTTTTTTAAAAAAACAGTTTGGGTCTCTAGTGTTGTTTTAGGGTAATATCGTGACCTTACGTGTAGCTCTAGGATGACTTTTAATCAGTGAGTTCAGTTCATTTCTGCTTGGTTAGGGCAGCGTGGATGTTTGATTTCATACAAAGTTTTCTGACTACCAAAAAAAAAAGTCTCCTTCCACTCATTTACCAAACATTTTTCTTGGTTTAGCTCCTGTGGGGAGGCTTAACCGCAGTAGTAAAGAAGATGACAGGAGGCAGACTCAGAGACTTAAAGAGGGTTATTAATTTTCACTGTGAAGCAAAAAGTACACATGTCTCCAAAACTGGAACAAAAAAACAAATAGCTAAATCAAAATTGGCTTAACTCAGGAATCCACACAACTCAACAAGCTCCAAACAAAGTTACACAGTCGTCTAACAAACTCTCCCCTTAAACAGGCCCTCTAATCTACTGCAGTCAGTTTGGCAGAAACATATTTCTCTCAGGGGTGCGGTTTGTCTTACTTTTCTAAATTATTCCCAACCGCCTGAGCTTTGCACGCCAAATAATTTCTTCTAAAACTTGCGACTGGTCCTAGTGTACTGGTGTTACAGCTACTGTGACAAAGATCTCGTTTTATCCAGTGTAGGGCTGCAATTAACAGTTATTTATATCAATTAATCTGTCTTATTTTCTCTATTTAACTTTTAAAATGTCAGATAATAGTGAAAAATGCTGCTTTAATTTCCAACAGCCCATGATAATATCTTCAAATCTCTTGTTTTGTCTGACGAACAGTCCAAAACCCAAAGATATTCACTTCACAAAGCAGCAAATCTTCACATTTGAGAAGCAAATGTTTGGCATTTTTGCTTTAAAAATGACTACAACGATCATTCAATTATCAAAATAGTTGCTAGCGATCGATTAATCTGCTTATCGTTGCTGCTCTAACAGTCAAAAATCTAAAGATATTCAGTTTACTATCATGTATGACAAATCCTCAACTTTGCGAAGCTGCAACTAGCAAATTCTTAGCATTCTTGCATAAAAAAACAATTATTCAATCATTAAACATTTGTAATGCAATTAACATATAGGAAAAGCTACAATATCTGCAGGCAGTGACTTTCTGCAAAACTACTGTAATAAATATACTGCACAAGTATGCAGGCTGCCAACATGTGGACATGCTAAATCATTCTGTAAACAAATCTGAATCTTCTGGAGAGCAGAGAGCAAGAAAAAAAAAAAAAGAGTTTACATAACAGGAGGATAGCTATGTAGTGGACTATCTCCTGCTGAGATTATCTATCAAGTCTCTCTAGCAGCATAGAGGCAGTGGGGTAAGTAGACCACCCAGCAGATTAACCTACATGTTGAACCACTGTGGGTTCTTTAAATCTTAAGTATGCAAAAATATGACAAATACTGCAGTTATTCAGTAACAACACCTCCGAGTCTCTCACAAAACACAACGTATAACAAGGTGACTGAAAGATTACTTCACTTGCATGATTATTGTGATAATATATATCTTATTAACTTATTAATCAAGCAGCAAAACATACTGGTTAGTGCAGAAAACAAGACATGACGTTATTAAGCCGTGCAGGCCAGTAAACTAATCTGCATTCCCACAACATTGCATGTAATGGACCTCAAGACATCGACAGCATAAACCAGCCAGGATATATCAGGAAGTACAACCAGTCTGCCGTCAAAATAAAGGCTGGGAGTGTAGATTTACTGCGCAACAATAATCAAAATACTTAACATAATCAGATCATTACATTTTTATAAAAAGTATACACAAACCTAAAAGTAGAATGTAAAGTAAGAGTAAACTTGTAGCTGTGTATAGATACTATGGATATTATTGCATTTCATGGGTGTTTTGTAAATGAGACTTCATTTTTTTGCAGCATTTCTTACAGTATATGCAATAACAGATATATAATTGGCTTCTGTTTATGTTGTAGGTCTCCCTTTTACGACTGTTTGCCCTAAATTTGACTTTTTTTAAATTAGTTTTTGGCTGCCATATTTTCATTTGCATGTCACTCTATGTGCTGTAAGGGACACATAAAGGGAAGCATAAATAAAGACTCATAACTGATTTAATTTCCAGACAATGTTTTAACTCTTTTTGAATATTATGTTAAAGGTGCAGTGTATAGAATTTAGTAGCATAAAGCAGAACGGACTCGGCAGACATGGAGCTTAATATTGAGCAGGTCCTCTTCTACGGAGCCCGCCATGTTGTGCTACCATGTTTCTACAGTAGCCCAGAACGGACAAAAAACCAAACACTGGCTCTAAAGAGAGCCTTTTGTATTTTTCACAAGTTGCAACCTCACCACTAGATGCCACTAAATCTTACACACTGGTCCTTTAATTCTTATTTATATTATAAAATAGAACATTAAGGGGCCATTTCGCCGATTTTCAACCATATCTCTAACTATCCGAATTAGGGATATAGTGTGAAAATCACCTGCAGTTGTTGCCAATGTTCTCTGTGTCTCTGGGGCATTAGCAGTAAAATCTGTTGTTCTGTCGACACTAGCACTATCATTTGACGTGTAGTTGGGAGCAAGGAAGAACTTGCGGTTATTTCAGCTTGGATTTCTAGTCTCTGCGTCTGGGTAGCCAGGGGGTGTGCGCTAGATGCCGCTCAAAAACCAAACTTCCTCTTCACCTATATTGAAAACTAGCTACATTTCTAAAAAGGCGCAAACAGCATCCCAAGATATGTGTGCAGAGGATGTTCTGGACAAGGATACGTTTTACAGCGTTTTGGCTGACTCGGTATTTACTTGAGTATATGGCCGGAGAAATGCAGCAGAGACAGGCCAAGGCTGCGGCTGCATTAGCAGGGCAAGAGGATATGACCGGCGCAATGCATCCTGGTACATGTAGGCACTGCTGGCACGGCTACATGAGCAGGAAAACTCAGCTTTCTCGGTCAATACAGCACGCACTGAGGAATTTATAGCTTCAGTTGACCACATTTACCTTCAACACTGATTGGACATCCACATTAAACGTGGTGATATGTCCCTTTAATAAACCAAATAACTCAACAGTTTCAAATCTCACTCAGCTCATCCCAGGCTTTTATTCTGTAGGATTTCGACGGAAGTCTTAATACGTCATTCTAATGAACTTGATAACGGCTGTTTGTAGAGATGTGGATCAATATGGTGATAACAAGGGTGCAGGCCGCGGATGTGTCAGCGATAAAACCGTTCAGTTTGTCATGAAGGAACAAAAACTGTCTCTTATTCTCTAATTGTGTATTTTAATCCAGACTCCACTGAATTTTAACCCATAAATGAGCGATGAAACACCGCAGATGTGTCAAACGGTTCCCTATACGCTTCGCCGCCTTTGTGCCACTGCGATAAAAACACATAACGCCACCAACCAAGCTAGCAACACATATCCTCTTAATATTATCATCTCTGAATTAAACGTTACACGAAAATAATATTCTGTTAAGAGACGACAAGGCTGTTAAGAGCGGAAAATACGGGTTTGAAAGCCGAGGCTGCGTCTCTCCCGTTATGACCGACCGAGGCATCATTTTTTCAGCCTCCGACGCGATGCTGCTGCTGAGCGGAGCCTTTTTCTCCCGCTTTGCTCCGTCGGTTCTTCACCGATTCTGACACCGAAAAAAACCACCACTAAAATCATCATTAAACACACTCACCTTGTTCCGGATGGTCGGCAGTTGGTCTGTTTTCGATATAAAACATGTGTAGCTGGTAGATAACCGGGCTGGTGGGGCTGCTAGTCCTCAACGTGTGGGAATATTGTTTTCTCACTGCGAGACTGCAGGACAGACAGCGGCGGTGCATCGCAGGATGGGCAGGGCCGGAGCGACGTCAGCCTGAGGTCACAGCTTGGTCCCAGACTGATTATCTAATCCTGGGTGGGACGACTGGTATACAATCACAGGCCTTTCACCTCAACCACGGATACAATCAGTGCTGGAAGAAGATTCAGATACTTATGTAAAAGTACAAATACAGCAACATAAAAAAAAATACTCCATTACAAGTAAAAATCATTAAAAATCCTACTTAAGTAAAAGTATTCGCAGCAAAATGTAGTTAAAGTATTACGATAAAAGTAGTTGTTTGGTCCCTCTGACTTATATTTTATTATATATTGTATTTTAAAAGCTTGTTATATTATCCATTGTGTCAAATCATCATCTGAAAAGTAACTAAAGTTGTCAAATGAATGTTGTGGAGTAGAAAGTACAATATTTCCCTCTGAAATGTAGTGGAGTGGAACTATAAAGTAGTATAAAATAGAAGTACTCAAGTACAAGTACCTCAAAAATGTACGTAACTAGTAGCTACAGTATTCTTGAGTAAATATACTTTCCACTGTTCGTATACTACTACTACTACTACTAATAATAATAATAATAATAATAATAATAATGATAATAATAATAATAATAATAATAATAATGATAATAGTAATAATAATAATAACAATATCAACAATTGTTGTAGCACTATTGTCAGGAATATTATTATAGTGTTACTGTGAACCTAATTAGGGTTGTCAAAAATTCTTGTGATTTCCTAAAATAAAAATATTGAATAAACTCAAACACTGGTTGGAGTGAAATTAAAATCCTTTAAATGTTTATTAAGAATATACATTTTCATATACTTGATAATCTGAATTAGATGAATTTACAGAAGAAAAAGTTGCAAACATCATAACAAATGGAATGTAAAAGAAATTTAAAAAAAACAAATAAACTGGTAAAAATTCTTTGGCTTCTACCATCTGAAGCTCTGCCATTTTGTATTTTAATGGTAGTACCAATCTGTCTTCAGCTGTTCCTGCATTACAGCAACTAGGAATGTAGAAACAAAGTCATCACATACACAGCCTAATTAAAGACAAAAAATAAAAGTGCACATGTGCAGCCACGTGCACATGTGCAGCCACATGCGCACACACACACACAAACACAAGTAAAAATAATCTAAACTCACTGATTGCTTTGAGTTTACTGACTCCTGTGTTGCTCCCGTCTTAGATTATGGGGTTTGGTATGTTTTCAGGGATAAATGAAGGAGCATTTCTTAGTATTTTAAGGGATTCTTGTTTCATAGAGCAGCCGGAATTGAAATGGGGGATGTTGCAGTTTTATGTGTGTCAAACACTAAGCAATCAGGATGCTGATAAATTAGTTTTTAGTTGCAATTTCAAAGTTTCTTCATCATCGAGGCTAATCATCCTACAATTTAAAGACTAAAATTTAAGTTTATGAAACCGACAGTAAAGGCTCTGTGTGCAGATCTGAGGGTTGTGATGGTTTTATTCTTAGAAATACCAATCCAGAGACCACAAAATATTCGCTCTTGTGTGAATGCAATCCAATAGAGAACAACCAACACAAACTATGACCTTAAAAATGACAATACAGAAGTGAACCCAGTCACTGGGGTCAAACCATAAACTGCTTTAAATGTTTACAGTTTCAAGTCATTGTGAGTTAGACACACTTTAAGTGTAACAAGTTCAAAACAGGGGTAATGTGGTCTCTTTTACTTTTTATTGTTAAAAGTCAAGATGATGCATTTTGCACCATTTGTATACATGAAAAACAGAAGAGTAATCCTGGTTAAGACTTCACTTTAATTTAGCTTTAATTTTGATTATTGTATATAGTACAATATATTGGCAAATTAATCAAAAACTGCATGGTACTCTATTTCTCACCAGGTTTTGTTTCAATCAGCCAAGACTCCAAGAGATCATAATTGTCTGCAGCACCCTAGACTTAGCAAAACAACATCATCCTGATTTGACTCCATTTATCACATTTGACCCCCAAAACATTCTCAGACGCCCTTCCCAGCTCACACACAGTCCTGCTGATAGTCAGCAGTTTAACAGAGAACAGTGTCTCATTTAATGAAACCTTTATGTTCCCTGTGGGAGAACTATATCATTGCTGCAGCAGTGAAGGTTATAGAATTAACAGTATCACTGATCATTATTACAGATTATTGAATACAGGTCATTACAAAAATAGTGAGGATCATAAAACCGATGATAATACATCTTTGATTTGACATAGGCAGGATTATACTTGAGCTTACATTACTTAATGGATAAAGACATGAGAACATACTGTATAAAAATGTGCCCAGGTGAGCTAATGCGCTCTGCATAAACCCAGACTACCTGTAACCATGGTGATTTTGTACTGAAACTCAGTGCATCAACACGCCTGAGCGACCATGATAAACATCACACTCAGTCTCGAGGTCTGGTCAGGTTTATTCACCTCTCTGACTAATTCTTTGTAATTAGTGGCAACATTGAGGAACTAATTTCACAAAAAACAGAATCAGTTTTAATCACCTGTGTGCCAAGAACCATCAGAAACAGCACTGTTGTTTCATCGATATTTGATAGGGTTTGGACTACATATTTACTGAATATTTAGAAATGTATGCAATATTTACAAAACACAGAATGAAATATAAATCAGTGAACACTTTATTCTTCAAACAAATGAAAAGTAGAAATGTTTAATCCTATATGATGATGAAAATATATCTACATACAACCAGAGGATTTTGGATGACATACATGTTTACATTAACAGGCTTTAACAGGCTAATGTGATCACTGTTTCAGAGCCACTTACTAACATTTTACTACTAACAGTCTGTTAGTAGCTGTAGAATAGCACAATAGGCAGACCATTCTTCAACTTGATGAAGCATCTACTCATTATTATTACAGTGACTGCTGTTGTGTTTGTCTGAGCACAAGTAAGACAGAAGAAGAAGAGAGAAAAATTATCACCATAATTACTTTTGAACTGGTCTCTATTGTAGTTGACTCTATTGACTCATTTTCAGGCATATAGGCAAAAACCTTTTAAGGCATGCTTGTAAACATACTAAATATAGATTAAATTATTGTCTTTTTAATGACAGGTTAACAATAAGCAGTAAGCAGTAAGTTAATTAACTCACATACTGTAATGTACTTAAGCACAATTTTGAGGTACTTGTACTTTACTTGAGTACTTGAGATTACTTTATAGACTATTGTGTAGCAGTATAACAAAGTCTTATCCAAATATTAATCCAATAATCCAATAACAATCTAATAAAATAATAATCATTGTTCTGAAATGGGCCATTCTGCACAATTAGTATTTTTGCTTTTGGTACTTAAAGTATATTATCATGCTAAGACTTTTGTACTTTTACATAAGTAAATTTTTGAATGCAGGACTTTTACTTAATAATAATAATAATAATAATAATAATAATAACAACAACAACAATAATAACAATAATAACTTTATTTATATAACACCTTTTAAAAACAGAGTTTACAAAGTGCTTTGACAGACAAAGCAAAGACATGAAAACAGAAAACAATAACAGATCTGACCTTAAAAAGATGGCGGCCAAAGGCAAAGAAAGACAATAAAGAGATGATAAAAAGTTTAAAAGAAAGATGAAAAGTTTAAAAAAAAAAGTTTAAAAGAAAGATGATCAAAGGACAACATTACATAAAAGCAAGTCTGTAAAAATGGGTTTTAAGAAGTAATTTAAAAGAAGTTACTGATTCTGTGAGCCTTATCTCCTCAGGCAGGTCGAACCAAAGCTGAGGGGCCCTGATGAAAAAAGCACGGTCACCTTTAGATTTAAGCCTCGACTTTGGAACAGCCAGAAGGGCCCCACCTGAGGATCTAAGACTGCGGGCTGGCTCGTAGGGGGTCAGCATATCTGTTATGTAGCTTGGAGCCAGACCCAGATGTGTTTTAAAAGTGATCAGTAAAATCTTAAAATCAATTCTAAAACGAACAGGGAGCCAATGGAGAGAAGCCAGAATCGGGGTGATGTGATGTTACAGAGTGTTTCTACGTATCCTGAAATCTGAATACTTCACTGACAGTAACTAAATCAAGCAAGCGTCTGGCATGACAGATTTGGATTTGGATACTTACAGTACATGTCCCTTTTGTCCCTTGTATAGGCTGAGCTCCATCTACTGGTTATCTTTTGTTATTGCATTTACCAAACAGCAGATTACTCACTGGTAGTATCCGAATTTACTGCTGTAAAGCATGCTAGTTGCACCATGGATGCCTACATTTGTCACCACACCAAAATGCTCTCAGTGGTTGAATATACATGTTTTAAAAGGCTCCATATTCTGGAAACTCATCCAGTATTAGAGGCAAAAGAGACATTAAACCCCCACCAAGTTTAGGTACAAGGAAGAACATTTCACATCTAACTTAAACTTAAAATGTACCTGTAAAGCCAAATGACCCTTCCCAACTCCTAAATTTAGAGGCATGTCTATCAGAATTTTTTTTTAAAAATGGATCAATATGAACTTCTTGCTCTTAAATGCTGATAAAACAGTTATTGTTGTTGGACCAGCCAAATATGAGCATCTGTATGAGAATTTGAGTGTCAACACTGATGGCTGAAAAACCTTGGTATGATTTTTGATTCTCATCTGACATTCTGGTCTCATGTCAAGGCTTTTACCCAGACAGCATTTTTTCATCTTAGTAATATTGCCACAATCTGACCTGTCCTATCATTGTGTGATGCTGAGACCTTACATTTGTATCTTCCAGACTCCAGCTCGTTCAGAATGCTGCAGCTATAATCTTGACAAAACTAGAAAATTTGACCATATAACACAGATTCTGGTCTCTCTTCACTGGTTACCAGTGCAAGCTAGAGCTGATTTTAAGCTTCTCCTTACTTTTAAGGCCTTGCATGGACTTATACCACCTTTCCTATCTGAGTTAATTACACCATATACACTGGTACATCGTCCTCACTCTCATTCCTTCAGTTAACAAAAAATCAGTTGGCTTTAGAGCATTTGCCTACCATGCCCTTTATCTCTGGAATGGCCTTCCACAACATGTTAAAGCACGTCCAGTTGAAACCTCCCCTAAAACTTAGCCGGGTCCATCAGCTTTAACATCCCTTTAACATTGGTATTTTTAATGTGGTTATTTTATTTTAATGTTTTGTCCTATGTATCTTCTTTAATTGTCAAGTGTATTGGGACCATGCTGCATGGTGATTCTGCACTTTAAATAACATTGATTGATTGATTGTTTAAATTATATTTACTCTGAGTATTGGGTTTGTTGTACTTGCAGACTTTGCACATGCAGACCTGGGTAAAATATGAGCACTGGTTCCAAATAACAAATATTATGTGTGTTTCTGTACATACTGTCAGAAAGGTTGGACCTACTGCATCAGTCTGTCTGAACTAAACACTGAATGCTTGACAAGATGCAAGAGAAGGAAACTTCAGCCTAATGACAAATTATGCAAGAGTGTAACAAATACAACTTTTAAAAGAAATGTAAACAAATGTTAACTTAAAAATGCTGTTATTCCACCTACCTCAGTGAAAGAAGTGAAACAAATCTTTCCAAGAGGAGCTGGTAAACACAAAAGAGATGCTGAGTTTTCTGATTGGCCCAATTATATGACCTGAAGAATACATGCGCTGTGCATTTTACAAATAATCAAGCAGAAGATCCCCAGCATATCTAAGAACACAGTGTAAGTGCTTTTGGGGAAATTAAAAAAGAACTCATGTCCAGTAAAATATATTGGTGTAATGTTGTGTGATCTTGTCCTTATTTCATCGATCTGTGATTTTGGCAAAACCAATTAAAATTTTGGGCAGACCAAAGAGATACACACAAACTTCCTTTAGTATTTTTCTCATTCATTTGGCCAAAAGACATGACTAGTTTTTGATTCAACAAATATGTTTGGTTTTAATAATGCATTTTCATGATGATAAATGTTTTCAGTCTTATGTGATGATATGTGGTAATCATTGCAACTGTGGCTGTTTGGTATAAATAATAATTGTATTAATATGTGGTGTGATTCAGTTCGGTGGAAACTGAACAACCAAAAGAGAAACCGACACTATTTTGAATTAAGGATTTTCTGAACACCTGTGTGTCATGATGATCCCAGCCCTGTTACTTCCACCTGTTTTCAATCAACCTGTTACTGAGAGAGAGCTGTGATTGGCTGTCAACACAAGTTAAATAATTTGCACTGCAAGCTGCCTACCAGTGCACCACTGTGGAAGGAAGACAGCATTTTGCTTGTGTTGGGTCAGCTGAAGTCAGATAGAGGCATTTCAGTTTGTATTTGATCTAATCTGTGGCTGAAGCCATGGGACTTAATCTACGGTAATTTTTAAGTGATTCCTTCTGTCTTCAGCACTATAATGTTAGACTGTCTGAAATGACTGAAATTGTTACTTAAACATGGCTTTCTTTTGTAGTGTGGTGTTGCTATGGCTGCTGGTTATTGGAGAGCTTGAAGCTTACATTAAATGTAAGACTACAATAAATCAAGAATAAACTTATTGTAAAACAATTCACATCTTGAATAGTGGAGTTTCTAACTTTATTGGGTGACATTTATTCTCAGCTTCCTATCATGGTTCTAATCCTGGCATTTGGGACATGAGCTACCAGCCCCAGGGGCCGAGCTACCAACCCAAGCACCAGCCTCAGGTACCGAGCTACCAGCCTCAGGTACCGAGCTACCAGCCTCAGGTTCCCAGCTACCAGCCCAAGCCCCAGGTTCCCAGCTACCAGCCCAAGCCCCAGGTTCCCAGCTACCAGCCCAAGCCCCAGGTTCCCAGCTACCAGCCCAAGCCCCAGGTTCCCAGCTACCAGCCCAAGCCCCAGGTTCCCAGCTACCAGCCCAAGCCCCAGGTTCCCAGCTACCAGCCCAAGCCCCAGGTTCCCAGCTACCAGCCCAAGCCCCAGGTTCCCAGCTACCAGCCCAAGCCCCAGGTTCCCAGCTACCAGCCCAAGCCCCAGGTTCCCAGCTACCAGCCCAAGCCCCAGGTTCCCAGCTACCAGCCCAAGCCCCAGGTTCCCAGCTACCAGCCCAAGCCCCAGGTTCCCAGCTACCAGCCCAAGCCCCAGGTTCCCAGCTACCAGCCCAAGCCCCAGGTTCCCAGCTACCAGCCCAAGCCCCAGGTTCCCAGCTACCAGCCCAAGCCCCAGGTTCCCAGCTACCCGCCCAAGCCCCAGGTTTATTCCCTTCATCCAAGGTCCCAGGCACCTCTCTACGAGGCCAAGCCGCAGCCCGTGCCTCAGCCCATGCCCCAGGCTCCCCGCTACCAGGCTCCCCGCTACCAGGCCAAGCCGCAGCCCGTGCCTCAGCCCATGCCCCAGGCTCCCCGCTACCAGGCCAAGCCGCAGCCCGTGCCTCAGCCCATGCCCCAGGCTCCCCGCTACCAGGCCAAGCCGCAGCCCGTGCCTCAGCCCATGCCCCAGGCTCCCCGCTACCAGGCCAAGCCGCAGCCCGTGCCTCAGCCCATGCCCCAGGCTCCCCGCTACCAGGCCAAGCCGCAGCCCGTGCCTCAGCCCATGCCCCAGGCTCCCCGCTACCAGGCCAAGCCGCAGCCCGTGCCTCAGCCCATGCCCCAGGCTCCCCGCTACCAGGCCAAGCCGCAGCCCGTGCCTCAGCCCATGCCCCAGGCTCCCCGCTACCAGGCCAAGCCGCAGCCGGTGCCGCAGCCCATGCCCCAGGCTCCCCGCTACCAGCTCAACCGCAATTTTGGCTCTGGTCTTACTGCCCAGACTGAAGCTTCAACCAGCACAGGAGATGCAGCAGGGTGGGTTGACGCAACAGTAAAACTTCTTTTTTTTTTTTTTTTTTCTCTCCCCTTAATGCTTAGTTCTGATGGCATGATTTTTCATTTCAGAGTGAGTGGGACCAATTTCTATGGAAGCAAAGGTGGATTTGGCTACAGCCCCAACTAGAACATAACCCATCAACTGACGGGTAAGTGTAGTGTATAATAAGACATAGTTCTCATGTAAGGGATAATGGCCTTAATGTTCTCATTACTACCACTTCATGAGGGTTAAAGCCCACTTGATTACTAACTTGCTTTCTCTTTTCAGATCTCGGATGTTTTTCAACTGATGGGCCCTGTTGAATTAAAGCTTGTGACATGATTGTCTTTGGAGAAATAAAATGCAATTTGTATGACATTGCTGTGGAAATGAGTTACTTGCATCAAGTTTAAAGGGGTGTTCATTGTGCTTAACTGCAGACTGACACCTTGCAGGGTTCACTTGACTGAGTCTACAGACTTGTGCAGCAGTTGTTGGGCAAGTTGATCACGCCCCCCCACATGCACACACAAAGCTTCTTTAGCAAGAGTATATGCTTTAAACATTTCTAAACTTGACTTTTGGCCTTTTGCAATGTTAGGGTTTGAGGTTGAGAATGCTTTTCTCCCTGTCAACTTCACTTTCATTCTGATGATGGATGAATTCAGGATTAAACCCTTTATGGGACCTTGGCCCTAGTCCGTGACAATGGGCTTTAAAACAATCACTTATTACTCTGGTCTTCCACACAAATTGTTATACCAAGTTCTTGTCAGACTTCTTGCAGCTCAAACTCTCTTATGGCAACAGTGACATCAAAAACCTAATTTTTTACCAGGTATAATTGTTTTAAGCATGAATTTAACTGAGTGTCCAAAATAAATCCAGCTGTGAGAAAGATGGTGGCAGATTAAGGAAACTGCATCTCCTTTACTCTTGACTTTTGATAATCAGAAATGTAATTGTCTGAAGAAGTAAAGCTAGATGAATAGTAGAAGGGAATTCATCTCTGATCAGGCACAACAAGAGATTAAGGTAGAGTGTAAGAAATAAAGTCTACCAAACAATTCACCCCCACATGGCAGATGGAATGGAAGTAAAATGACTGATCACTATTACAACAGAAATTGAAGACTTTCAATTGGAGTTTAAAGCCTATCGTATGGACATGGAACAAGACATTGTGAAAATAATGGAACAAACTACAGACCAACAGCAAAAACTGGAGAGAACTGACAATAGTGTTCACAGAGTTGGAGAAACGCAGGACCAACAAATACTCTGACAGAAAACATGAGTATTGGACTATCTTGAAAGTAAGTTCAGACAAAATATCTGCGTGTAGGCCTACAACATCCCAGAGAAAACAGAGAGCAACATGACAGGCTTTCTCAGTAAATTCTAAAAAGAGGCACTGGAATTGACTGTGTACTTTTAATATTCTCCAGGCACACCATATCTACAGAGACTACAGACTAAAGAACAAACCAGACCAATCATCCTAACTTTCCTGAACTATGATACAAACAAAAGAATAGTACAGACAGCATGGGCAAAGAAAGTGACTCTGAATGGATCTTCTTTGTTCATGACTTAACAACAAAAGTGAAAGAACAGAGAGCCATGTCCAAACAAGTTACAGTACCAGTGGAATGGATTCCCCCATTAGCTCTTGCTTCTCTGCCTGGCCAGCTTATCCTAGATGGGAAAAGGAATATTACAGTGTAAACCATTTTAAACCCCAGCCTCAGGTACCTAGCTACCAGCCCCAGCCTCAGCCTCAGGTACCTAACTACCAGCCTAAGCTTCACCCTCATGCTCTGTATGGAAACAGCTGCGTTTGTTATTTTTCTCAACTTATTTTTTCTGTTTTTTCCTAAATTTGTCACTGGTTGGTATATTAGTGTTATCAGGCTATGAAATACTTTTTTTCTGCCACTAGATGGCTTTGTTGGACATAAAAGGTGAATAACAATGAAAGAAAACAATGTTACTCCTTTTGCATTTATACTGTAATCTTACCTCTTCCCATTTTGAACAAAGAAATGAAAAAGGTAAAGAAAACCTACCCAAGTGGAGCAAATAATTGTTTGACTAACCCGCAAAATATACAATGAACAGGGCCCTGGTATGCTTTACTTTAAAACAACTGAAGATGCACTTTTATGATTTTTAATGCTCTCAGTCAAATGGTAGCTTGTTAGAATAAATAATGTTAATAATTATGCAGTCATGTGATACACTTCAAGAAATCTGAACAGTGATGAAAAATAAAATTTGAACCCAACCCCATTACTTCCACCTGTTTCCAATCAACCTGTTGGAAAAAGATCTGTGATTGGCTGTCAAAACAAGTTAAATTGGGCATGTTGGGTCAGCTGAAGTCAAATAGAGGCATATCAGTTTGCATTTGATGTAATCTCTGGCTGAAGCCTAATCTATGGTACTTTTTAAATGATTCTTTCAATCCTCTATAATATAATCTTAGAATGTCTGAGATGATTGTTGTTTAATTATGACTTTCTATTGTAATATAGTGCTGTTATGGCTGCTGTTTATTGGAGAACTTCAAGCAAGCATTAAATGTAAGGAGTTGAGTTGTCAATGAGTTGTCAAGTTAATTCTTTGTTAATAGGTACCCTTCACTGTAAAAAAAAGAAATCATAAAAAACAGTAAAAAAGTCTGGCAGCAAAAAATTCATAGGATTATCAAATCCATCCACAAGAACTCCCCTTCAAAGTACAGATTTCTGGATGTAAAACACAGAAAAATTATGTAAAATTACATTCAAGTAACCCTCCTTTAACACCCATTAACGGTATCTTGAGAGCTTTAGGCTTTTATTTTATGTGATTATCCAATCTATTTACAGCAAAATCCCTGGTAAATGTTGGTTTTATACTGTACAAAAATATGAGATCATGTGATAATTGATAATTTTACAAAAACATAAATTTAATAATTGTTTCTTTATATGAACTTTATATGACAGTAATTACAAGCAGCTCTCCAATATATTTACAGGCTTTTCCCATCAATGTATGGGGTTTACTTTATATAAACATTATTTGATAGTATTTAAAAGCAACTATCCAATATATCTACATACATTTCCTCATTAATGTATGGGGTATACATTACATAAACATTTTTTGACAGTAATTAAAATCAACTCTCCAATAAATTTACAGGCTTTTCCCATTAATGTACAAGGTTTACTTCATATAAACATTATTTGACAGTAATTGCAAGCAACTCCCCATCAACTTCTTTTACACTGAATATATACATTTTTCTACTGACATTTTACAATATTGTGCAATCCATTCAATGCAGCTCCCCATTTGAGATGTATGAGATTTCAAGATGTTTAATAACCAGCATGTATCATAAAATTACCGTTTACTGATTGCTTTGCAAAGTGATTCACTATTTTTACAGGTTCATCACTTACAGTAACGCAATGACTGTAGTTTTTGTCAACTCGAGTACTTCACGTAGTTCACTGTCTCTCCTCTGCTCCGCTCGGAAGACACACACTCACACATGCACGCATCGATCAGCCCTGCCTGCAGTAAAACAGGAGAGGAGAGAAACTTAGCACAACCATAAATGACAGCAAGAAGCAGTAATTTATCCCACACAATATCATCGTCCATCGCAATGTTTCACTGTGGACATCGTCATATGCCAATTCTGTAGACATTGCCCAAGCCTAGTATACAGGTACATTTTCTGTTTCAGATATGAAAGGTTACTATATAATAAAGCTTATTTGGGTATTAAAAAATTACTACAAAATTAGTTTCACATTCATTGTCTATGAAGCAGCTCCAGACTTTATTCCAGATGGCATCGCAAATTTGAGTCTTACGTCTCTGGTTTGTGGCTTTGGGAGAGAGTAGTTCATGTTCACAAATATCAGAAGTGGGAGTAAGTTACACATGTGCAAGTTGCAAACAAGTCTCAAGTCTACCTTAAAGGCTCAAGCAAGCCCTAAGTCACTGGTACTCTCACTGTGACTTAGGCTCAAGTAAGCCAAGTCAAGTCATTGCTAAACATCAGGGAATGTACATGCCATATTAGAGATGATTATGCTATAATTTTATTAGATTAGCAACTCTATCCCTGGTGCTCCACTGGATTTTCATAGAGGAAGAACATTTGTGGAATAAAAAATCCAACCTCTACAGGACTTCACCAGTGGATAAATATCACTGCAGAATTAGTTCAAGCTCTACTGAGCAGTATGGTTACTGCTGTTCCTCATTTACCAGATTTCTTTTTTTCTTCTAAAGCACTGAGTAATTGAATTCACATACAGGATAGTTACAGATAAAGAGAATCCTATCTGCTGTGTATGACAACTTTGAAATCAAAAGGTGAAATGAATGAAAAAAACTAAGGCCTGAATCACACGTATGATGCTTATGGAAGTATTGAGCAGATTATCACAAGGCTGATAGAGTGATTGGTCACTGTATGTGCAATGACATTTGTAGAGCTTGTTTTCTGTCCCATAGTGTATTGTGTTGTCAGTTAGGTTGTGAAACTGCTTTATTCTGCCACTAGATGGGACCATGCGACATCAAAACCAAGGCTTTCTTGGAACTGAGCTGCAAAAAGTTTAAGGCAGTAATGTGACAAATGTAAAATATAATGTTCATTGTATTTGTTTAAATTACAAATTAAATTACATTTACTCTGAGTATTGGGTTTGTTGTATTTGCAGACATTGCACATGCAGACCTGGGTCAAATATGAACACTAGTTCCATATAATGAATGCTTGTTTGTTTCTGTACATAGTGTCAGAAAGGCTGGTCTTACTGCATAAGTCTGTTAAACTGACTGCTTGTCTCTTGCATCTTGTCTCCTTGCCCTTACTACCTTCAAATAAGGTTATTCATCACACATCTATGCCTCTATTGGTTATTGAACTATAAACAAGACACCACACTGATTGAAGTTAACGAAAGTCATGCAATCTGTACACAGGTTACTTACTATCCATTCCAAGAGGAGACTAGCCTAAACATCTGTACAAAGCACAGCGTATCTCCACCTAATCTAGGTTACCACAGGAGACAGCAAGTCTTATCAAGACAGCTGCATATCCCAGCCAACCTCAGTAGACAGAGAGATGAACCACTCTGAAAAAGACAGTCATGGCATACTGCTCCAAGGACAGAAAATGACCAGATAATGACCCATGGAACACAAATATTTCCCCCACAGTGACAGATGTAACTTTTTAAAAAATACATAAACAAATGTTAGCTTAAAAATGTTGTTATTCCACTTACCTCAGGGAAAGAAGTGAAACAAATCTTTCCAAGAGGAGCTGGTAAACACAAAATGTTGAGTTTTCTGATTGACCTAATTATATGACCTGAAGAATACATGCACTGTGCATTTTACAAATAATCAAGCAGAAGATCCCCAGCATATCTAAGAACACAGTGTAAGTGCTTTTGGGGAAATTAAACAAGAACTCATGTCCAGTAACATATATTGGTGTAATGTTGTGTGATCTTGTCCTTATTTCATCGATCTGTGATTTTGGCAAAACCAATAAAAGTTTTGGACAGACCAAAAAGATACACACAAACTTCCTTTAGTATTTTTCTCATTCATTTGGCCAAAAGACATGACTAGTTTTTGATTAAAAAAATATGTTTGGTTTTAATAATGCATTTTCATGATGATAAATGCTTTCAGTCTTATGTGATGATATGTGGTAATCATTGCAACTGTGGCTGTTTGGTATAAATAATAATTGTATTAATATGTGGTGTGATTCAGTTCGGTGGAAACTGAACAATCAAAACAGAAACCAACACTATTTTAAATTAAGGATTTTCTGGACACCTGTGTGTCATGATGATCCCAGCCCTGTTACTTCCACCTGTTTTCAATCAACCTGTTACTGAGAGAGAGCTGTGATTGGCTGTCAAAACAAGTTAAATAAATTGCACTGCAAGCTGCCTACTAGTGCACCACTGTGGAAGGAAGACAGCATTTTGCTTGTGTTGGGTCAGCTGAAGTCAGATAGAGGCATTTCAGTTTGCATTTGATCTAATCTGTGGCTGAAGCCATGGGACTTAATCTACGGTAATTTTTAAGTGATTCCTTCTGTCTTCAGCACTATAATTTTAGACTGTCTGAAATGACTGAAATTGTTAAACATGGCTTTCTTTTGTAGTGTGGTGTTGCTATGGCTGCTGGTTATTGGAGAGCTTGAAGCTTACATTAAATGTAAGACTACAATAAGTCAAGAATAAACTTCTTGTAAAACAATTCACATTTTGAATAGTGGAGTTTCTAACTTTATTGGGTGACATTTATTCTCAGCTTCCTATCATGGTTCTAATCCTGGCATTTGGGACATGAGCTACCAGCCCCAGGGGCCAAGCTACCAACCCAAGCACCAGCCCCAGGGGCCGAGCTACCAGCCCCAGGGGCCGAGCTACCAGCCCAAGCCCCAGGTTCCCCGCTACCAGGCCAAGCCGCAGCCCGTGCCTCAGCCCATGCCCCAGGCTCCCCGCTACCAGGCCAAGCCGCAGCCCGTGCCTCAGCCCATGCCCCAGGCTCCCCGCTACCAGGCCAAGCCGCAGCCCGTGCCTCAGCCCATGCCCCAGGTTCCCAGCTACCAGCCCAAGCCCCAGGTTCCCAGCTACCAGCCCAAGCCCCAGGTTCCCAGCTACCAGCCCAAGCCCCAGGTTCCCAGCTACCAGCCCAAGCCCCAGGTTCCCAGCTACCAGCCCAAGCCCCAGGTTCCCAGCTACCAGCCCAAGCCCCAGGTTCCCAGCTACCAGCCCAAGCCCCAGGTTCCCAGCTACCAGCCCAAGCCCCAGGTTCCCAGCTACCAGCCCAAGCCCCAGGTTCCCAGCTACCAGCCCAAGCCCCAGGTTCCCAGCTACCAGCCCAAGCCCCAGGTTCCCAGCTACCAGCCCAAGCCCCAGGTTCCCAGCTACCAGCCCAAGCCCCAGGTTCCCAGCTACCAGCCCAAGCCCCAGGTTCCCAGCTACCAGCCCAAGCCCCAGGTTCCCAGCTACCAGCCCAAGCCCCAGGTTCCCAGCTACCAGCCCAAGCCCCAGGTTCCCAGCTACCAGCCCAAGCCCCAGGTGTATTCCCTTCATCCAAGGTCCCAGGCTCCCCGCTACCCGGCCAAGCCGCAGCCCGTGCCTCAGCCCATGCCCCAGGCTCCCCGCTACCCGGCCAAGCCGCAGCCCGTGCCTCAGCCCATGCCCCAGGCTCCCCGCTACCCGGCCAAGCCGCAGCCCGTGCCTCAGCCCATGCCCCAGGCTCCCCGCTACCCGGCCAAGCCGCAGCCCGTGCCTCAGCCCATGCCCCAGGCTCCCCGCTACCCGGCCAAGCCGCAGCCCGTGCCTCAGCCCATGCCCCAGGCTCCCCGCTACCCGGCCAAGCCGCAGCCCGTGCCTCAGCCCATGCCCCAGGCTCCCCGCTACCCGGCCAAGCCGCAGCCCGTGCCTCAGCCCATGCCCCAGGCTCCCCGCTACCCGGCCAAGCCGCAGCCCGTGCCTCAGCCCATGCCCCAGGCTCCCCGCTACCCGGCCAAGCCGCAGCCCGTGCCTCAGCCCATGCCCCAGGCTCCTCGCTACCAGGCCAAGCCGCAGCCCGTGCCTCAGCCCATGCCCCAGGCGCCTCGCTACCAGGCCAAGCCGCAGCCCGTGCCTCAGCCCATGCCCCAGGCTCCTCGCTACCAGGCCAAGCCGCAGCCCGTGCCTCAGCCCATGCCCCAGGCTCCTCGCTACCAGCTCAACCGCAATTTTGGCTCTGGTTTTACTGCCCAGACTGAAGCTTCAACCAGCACAGGGGATGCAGCAGGGTGGGTTGACGCAACAGTAAAACTTTTTTTCTTCCCTTAATGCTTAGTTCTGATGGCATGACTTTTCATTTCAGAGTGAGTGGGACCAATTTCTATGGAAGCAAAGGTGGATTTGGCTACAGCCCCAACTAGAACATAACCCATCAACTGACGGGTAAGTGTAGTGTAAAATCAGACATAGTTCTCATGTAAGGGATAATGGCCTTAATGTTCTCATTACTACCACTTCATGAGGGTTAAAGCCCACTTGATTACTAACTTGCTTTCTCTTTTCAGATCTCGGATGTTTTTCAACTGATGGGCCCTGTTGAATTAAAGCTTGTGACATGATTGTCTTTGGAGAAATAAAATGCAATTTGTATGACATCGCTGTGGAAATGAGTTACTTGCATCAAGTTTAAAGGGGTGTTCATTGTGCTTAACTGCAGACTGACACCTTGCAGGGTTCACTTGACTGAGTCTACAGACTTGTGCAGCAGTTGTTGGGCAAGTTGATCATGCCCCCCACATGTGCACACAAAGCTTCTTTAGCAAGAGTATATGCTTTAAACATTTCTAAACTTGACTTTTGGCCTTTTGCAATGTTAGGGTTTGAGGTTGAACGCTTTTCTCCCTGTCAACTATGGGACCTTGGCCCTAGTCTGTGACAATGGGCTTTAAAACACTTATATATTACTCTGGTCTTCCACACAAATTGTTATACCAAGTTCTTGTCAGACTTCTTACAGCTCAAACTCTCTTATGGCAACAGTGACATCAAAAACCTAATTTTTTACCAGGTATAATTGTTTTAAGCATGAATTTAACTGAGTGTCCAAAATAAATCCAGCTGTGAGAAAGATGGTGGCAGATTAAGGAAACTGCATCTCCTTTACTCTTGACTTTTGATAATCAGAAATGTAATTGTCTGAAGAAGTAAAGTTAGATGAATATTAGAAGGGAATTCATCTCTGATCAGGCACAACAAGAGATTAAGGTAGAGTGTAAGAAACAAAGTCTACCAAACAATTCTCCCCCATATGGCAGATGGAATGGAAGTAAAATGACTGATCGCTGTTATGACAGAAATTGAGGACTTTCAATGTGAGTTTAAAGCCTATTGTATGGACATGGAATGAGACATCACGAAAATAATGGAACAAACTACAGACCAACAGCAAAAACTGGAGAGAACTGACAATAGTGTTCATGAAATTGAATGCAGGACCAACAAATACTCTGACAGAAAACATGAGTATTTGATAAGGATGAAAGAAACAGACACAGATGGACTATCTTGAAAGTAAGTTCAGACAAAATATCTGCATGTAGGCCTACAACATCCCAGAGAAAACAGAGAGCAACATGACAAGCTTTCTCAGTAAATTCTAAAAAGAGGCACTGGAATTGACTGGGTACTTTTGATATTCTCCAGGCACACCATATCTACAGAGACTACAGACTAAAGAACAAACCAGACCAATCATCCTAACTTTCCTGAACTATGATACAAACAAAAGAATACTACAGAAAGCATGGGCAAAGAAAGTGAATCTGAATGGATCTTCTTTGTTCATGACTTAACAACAAAAGTGAAAGAACAGAGAGCCATGTCCAAACAAGTTACAGTACCAGTGGAATGGATTCCCCCATTAGCTCTTGCTTCTCTGCCTGGCCAGCTTATCCTAGATGGGAAAAGGAATACTACAGTGTAAACCATTTTAAACCCCAGCCTCAGGTACCTAGCTACCAGCCCCAGCCTCAGCCTCAGGTACCTAACTACCAGCCTAAGCTTCACCCTCATGCTCTGTATGGAAACAGCTGCGTTTGTTATTTTTCTCAACTTATTTTTTCTGTTTTTTCCTAAATTTGTCACTGGTTGGTATATTAGTGTTATCAGGCTATGAAATACTTTTTTTCTGCCACTAGATGGCTTTGTTGGACATAAAAGGTGAATAACAATGAAAGAAAACAATGTTACTCCTTTTGCATTTATACTGTAATCTTACCTCTTCTCATTTTGAACAAAGAAATGAAAAAGGTAAAGCAAACCTACCCAAGTGGAGCAAATAATTGTTTGACTAACCCGCAAAATATACAATGAACAGGGCCCTGGTATGCTTTACTTTAAAACAACTGAAGATGCACTTTTATGATTTTTAATGCTCTCAGTCAAATGGTAGCTTGTTAGAATAAATAATATTAATAATTATGCAGTCATGTGATACACTTCAAGAAATCTGAACAGTGATGAAAAATAAAATTTGAACCCAACCCCATTACTTCCACCTGTTTCCAATCAACCTGTTGGAAAAAGATCTGTGATTGGCTGTCAAAACAAGTTAAATTGGGCATGTTGGGTCAGCTGAAGTCAAATAGAGGCATATCAGTTTGCATTTGATGTAATCTCTGGCTGAAGCCTAATCTATGGTACTTTTTAAATGATTCTTTCAATCCTCTATAATATAATCTTAGAATGTCTGAGATGATTGTTGTTTAATTATGACTTTCTATTGTAATATAGTGCTGTTATGGCTGCTGTTTATTGGAGAACTTCAAGCAAGCATTAAATGTCAGGAGTTGAGTTGTCAATGAGTTGTCAAGTTAATTCTTTGTTAATAGGTACCCTTCACTGTAAAAAAAAGAAATCATAAAAAACAGTAAAAAAGTCTGGCAGCAAAAAATTCATAGGATTATCAAATCCATCCACAAGAACTCCCCTTCAAAGTACAGATTTCTGGATGTAAAACACAGAAAAATTATGTAAAATTACATTCAAGTAACCCTCCTTTAACACCCATTAACGGTATCTTGAGAGCTTTAGGCTTTTATTTTATGTGATTATCCAATCTATTTACAGCAAAATCCCTGGTAAATGTTGGTTTTATACTATACAAAAATATGAGATCATGTGATAATTGATAATTTTACAAAAACATAAATTTAATAATTGTTTCTTTATATGAACTTTATATGACAGTAATTACAAGCAGCTCTCCAATATATTTACAGGCTTTTCCCATCAATGTATGGGGTTTACTTTATATAAACATTATTTGATAGTATTTAAAAGCAACTATCCAATATATCTACATACATTTCCTCATTAATGTATGGGGTATACATTACATAAACATTTTTTGACAGTAATTAAAATCAACTCTCCAATAAATTTACAGGCTTTTCCCATTAATGTACAAGGTTTACTTCATATAAACATTATTTGACAGTAATTGCAAGCAACTCCCCATCAACTTCTTTTACACTGAATATATACATTTTTCTACTGACATTTTACAATATTGTGCAATCCATTCAATGCAGCTCCCCATTTGAGATGTATGAGATTTCAAGATGTTTAATAACCAGCATGTATCATAAAATTACCGTTTACTGATTGCTTTGCAAAGTAATTCACTATTTTTACAGGTTCATCACTTACAGTAACGCAATGACTGTAGTTTTTGTCAACTCGAGTACTTCACGTAGTTCACTGTCTCTCCTCTGCTTCGCTCGGAAGACATACACTCACACATGCACGCATTGATCAGCCCTGCCCGCAGTAAAACAGGAGAGGAGAGAAACTTAGCACAACCATAAATGACAGCAAAATGCAGTAATTTATCCCACACAATATCATCGTCCATCGCAATGTTTCACTGTGGACATCTTCATATGCCAATTCTGTAGACATTGCCCAAGCCTAGTATACAGGTACATTTTCTGTTTCAGATATGAAAGGTTACTATAGAATAAAGCTTATTTGGGTATTAAAAAATTACTACAAAAATTAGTTTCACATTCATTGTCTATGAAGCAGCTCCAGACTTTATTCCAGATGACATCACAAATTTGAGTCTTACGTCTCTGGTTTGTGGCTTTGGGAGAGAGTAGTTCATGTTCACAAATATCAGAAGTGGGAGTAAGTTACACATGTGCAAGTTGCAAAGAAGTCTCAAGTCAACCTTAAAGGCTCAAGCAAGCCCTAAGTCACTGGTACTCTCACTGTGACTTAGGCTCAAGTAAGCCAAGTCAAATCATTGCTAAACATCAGGGAATGTACATGCCATATTAGAGATGATTATGCTATAATTTTATTAGATTAGCAACTCTATCCCTGGTGCTCCACTGGATTTTCATAGAGGAAGAACATTTGTGGAATAAAAAATCCAACCTCTATAGGACTTCACCAGGGGATAAATATCACTGCAGAATTAGTTCAAGCTCTACTGAGCAGTATGGTTACTGCTGTTCCTCATTTACCAGATTTCTTTTTTTCTTCTAAAGCACTGAGTAATTGAATTCACATACAGGATAGTTACAGATAAAGAGAATCCTATCTGCTGTGTATGACAACTTTGAAATCAAAAGGTGAAATGAATGAAAAAAACTAAGGCCTGAATCACACGTATGATGCTTATGGAAGTATTGAGCAGATTATCACAAGGCTGATAGAGTGATTGGTCACTGTGTGTGCAATGACATTTGTAGGGCTTGTTTTCTGTCCCATAGTGTATTGTGTTGTCAGTTAGGTTGTGAAACTGCTTTATTCTGCCACTAGATGGCACCACGTGACATCAAAATCAAGGCTTTCTTGGAACTGAGCTGCAAAAAGTTTAAGGCAGTAATGTGACAAATGTAAAATATAATGTTCATTGTATTTGTTTAAATTACAAATTAAATTACATTTACTCTGAGTATTGGGTTTGTTGTGTTTGCAGACTTTGCATATGCAGACCTGGGTCAAATATGAACACTAGTTCCATATAATGAATGCTTGTTTGTTTCTGTACATAGTTTCAGAAAGGCTGGTCTTACTGCATAAGTCTGTTGAACTGAACACTAATTGCTTGACAAGATGCAAGAGAAGAAACTTCCTTGTATAATTGCAGCTTAATGACAAATATTGCAATAGTGTAATGTTGGGAAATGTTGTCAAGGATATTGCTGGAGTTGATTAACCCAAAGTGAAGAACTTGTCAGGAGAGCAGGATGTCTTACGCAGGAACATTTGTTGACGCTCAATCGAGAAGAACAGAGTCACAGTACAAGTGAAGCACTGTGCAATGCCACTCAATTCTGCCGTCTACTTCCAGACAATACCATTTGAAACCCTCACCAGATCCTTGCCCTTACTACCTTCAAATAAGGTTATTCATCACACATCTATGCCTCTATTGGTTATTGAACTATAAACAAGACACCACACTGATTGAAGTTAACGGAAGTCATGCAATCTGTACACAGGTTACTTACTATCCATTCCAAGAGGAGACTAGCCTAACCATCTGTACAAAGCACAGCGTATCTCCACCTAACCTGGGTTACCACAGGAGACAGCAAGTCTTATCAAGACAGCTGCATATCCCAGCCAACCTCAGTAGACAGAGAGATGAACCACTCTGAAAAAGACAGTCATGGCATACTGCTCCAAGGACAGAAAATGACCAGATAATGACCCATGGAACACAAATATTTCCCCCACAGTGACAGATATAACTTTTTAAAAAATATATGAACAAATGTTAGCTTAAAAACATTGTTGTTATTCCACTTACCTCAGTGAAAGAAGTGACACAAATCTTTCCAAGAGGAGCTGGTAAACACAAAATGTTGAGTTTTCTGATTGACCTAATTATATGACCTGAAGAATACATGCGCTGTGCATTTTACAAATAATCAAGCAGAAGATACCCAGCATATCTAAGAACACAGTGTAAGTGCTTTTGGGGAAATTAAAAAAGAACTCATGTCCAGTAAAATATATTGGTGTAATGTTGTGTGATCTTGTCCTTATTTCATCGAGCTGTGATTTTGGCAAAACCAATTAAAATTTTGGGCAGACCAAAAAGATACACACAAACTTCCTTTAGTATTTTTCTCATTCATTTGGCCAAAAGACATGACTAGTTTTTGATTCAACAAATATGTTTGGTTTTAATAATGCATTTTCATGATGATAAATGCTTTCAGTCTTATGTGATGATATGTGGTAATCATTGCAACTGTGGCTGTTTGGTATAAATAATAATTGTATTAATATGTGGTGTGATTCAGTTCGGTGGAAACTGAACAACCAAAAGAGAAACCGACACCATTTTGAATTAAGGATTTTCTGAACACCTGTGTGTCATGATGATCCCAGCCCTGTTACTTCCACCTGTTTTCAATCAACCTGTTACTGAGAGAGAGCTGTGATTGGTTGTCAAAACAAGTTAAATAAATTGCACTGCAGACTGCCTACCAGTGCACCACTGTGGAAGGAAGACAGCATTTTGCTTGTGTTGGGTCAGCTGAAGTCAGATAGAGGCATTTCAGTTTGCATTTGATCTAATCTGTGGCTGAAGCCATGGGACTTAATCTATGGTAATTTTTAAGTGATTCCTTCTGTCTTCAGCACTATAATTTTAGACTGTCTGAAATGACTGAAATTGTTACTTAAACATGGCTTTCTTTCGTAGTGTGGTGTTGCTATGGCTGCTGGTTATTGGAGAGCTTGAAGCTTACATTAAATGTAAGACTACAATAAGTCAAGAATAAACTTCTTGTAAAACAATTCACATTTTGAATAGTGGAGATTCTAACTTTATTGGGTGACGTTTATTCTCAGCTTCCTATCATGGTTCTAATCCTGGCATTTGGGACGTGAGCTACCAGCCCCAGGGGCTGAGCTACCAACCCAAGCACCAGCCCCAGGGGCCGAGCTACCAGCCTCAGGTACCGAGCTACCAGCCCCAGGTTCCCAGCTACCAGCCCAAGCCCCAGGTTCCCAGCTACCAGCCCAAGCCCCAGGTTCCCAGCTACCAGCCCAAGCCCCAGGTTCCCAGCTACCAGCCCAAGCCCCAGGTTCCCAGCTACCAGCCCAAGCCCCAGGTTCCCAGCTACCAGCCCAAGCCCCAGGTTCCCAGCTACCAGCCCAAGCCCCAGGTTCCCAGCTACCAGCCCAAGCCCCAGGTTCCCAGCTACCAGCCCAAGCCCCAGGTTCCCAGCTACCAGCCCAAGCCCCAGGTTCCCAGCTACCAGCCCAAGCCCCAGGTTCCCAGCTACCAGCCCAAGCCCCAGGTTCCCAGCTACCAGCCCAAGCCCCAGGTTCCCAGCTACCAGCCCAAGCCCCAGGTTCCCAGCTACCAGCCCAAGCCCCAGGTTCCCAGCTACCAGCCCAAGCCCCAGGTTCCCAGCTACCAGCCCAAGCCCCAGGTTCCCAGCTACCAGCCCAAGCCCCAGGTTCCCAGCTACCAGCCCAAGCCCCAGGTTCCCAGCTACCAGCCCAAGCCCCAGGTTCCCAGCTACCAGGCCAAGCCGCAGCCCGTGCCTCAGCCCATGCCCCAGGCTCCTCGCTACCAGGCCAAGCCGCAGCCCGTGCCTCAGCCCATGCCCCAGGCTCCTCGCTACCAGGCCAAGCCGCAGCCCGTGCCTCAGCCCATGCCCCAGGCTCCTCGCTACCAGGCCAAGCCGCAGCCCGTGCCTCAGCCCATGCCCCAGGCTCCTCGCTACCAGGCCAAGCCGCAGCCCGTGCCTCAGCCCATGCCCCAGGCTCCTCGCTACCAGGCCAAGCCGCAGCCCGTGCCTCAGCCCATGCCCCAGGCTCCTCGCTACCAGGCCAAGCCGCAGCCCGTGCCTCAGCCCATGCCCCAGGCTCCTCGCTACCAGGCCAAGCCGCAGCCCGTGCCTCAGCCCATGCCCCAGGCTCCTCGCTACCAGCTCAACCGCAATTTTGGCTCTGGTCTTACTGCCCAGACTGAAGCTTCAACCAGCACAGGGGATGCAGCAGGGTGGGTTGATGCAACAGTAAAACTTACACTTTTTTTTTTTTTTTCTTCCCTTAATGCTTAGTTCTGATGGCATGACTTTTCATTTCAGAATGAGTGGGACCAATTTCTATGGAAGCAAAGGTGGATTTGGCTACAGCCCCAACTAGAACATAACCCATCAACTGACGGGTAAGTGTAGTGTAAAATCAGACATAGTTCTCATGTAATGGATAATGGCCTTAATGTTCTCATAACTACCACTTCATGAGGGTTAAAGCCCACTTGATTGCTAACTTGCTTTCTCTTTTCAGATCTTGGATGTTTTTCAACTGATGGGCCCTGTTGAATTAAAGCTTGTGACATGATTGTCTTTGGAGAAATAAAATGCAATTTGTATGACATCGCTGTGGAAATGAGTTACTTGCATCAAGTTTAAAGGGGTGTTCATTGTGCTTAAGTGCAGACTGACACCTTGCAGGGTTCACTTGACTGAGTCTACAGACTTGTGCAGCAGTTGTTGGGCAAGTTGATCACGCCCCCCACATGTGCACACAAAGCTTCTTTAGCAAGAGTATATGCTTTAAACATTTCTAAACTTGACTTTTGGCCTTTTGCAATGTTAGGGTTTGAGGTTGAACGCTTTTCTCCCTGTCAACTTCACTTTCATTCTGAGGATGGATGAATTCAGGATTAAACCCTTTATGGGACCTTGGCCCTAGTCTGTGACAATGGGCTTTAAAACACTTATATATTACTCTGGTCTTCCACACAAATTGTTATACCAAGTTCTTGTCAGACTTCTTACAGCTCAAACTCTTATGGCAACAGTGACATCAAAAACCTAGTTTTTTACACCAGGTATAATTGTGATAAGCATAAATTTAACTGAGTGTCCAAAATAAATCCAGCTGTGAGAAAGATGGTGGCAGATTAAGGAAACTGCATCTCCTTTACTCTTGACTTTTGATAATCAGAAATGTAATTGTCTGAAGTAAAGCTAGATGAATATTAGAAGGGAATTCATCTCTGATCAGGCACAACAAGAGATTAAGGTAGAGTGTAAGAAACAAAGTCTACCAAACAATTCTCCCCCATATGGCAGATGGAATGGAAGTAAAATGACTGATCGCTGTTATGACAGAAATTGAGGACTTTCAATGTGAGTTTAAAGCCTATTGTATGGACGTGGAATGAGACATCACAAAAATAATAGAACAGACCATCAGCAAAAACTGGAGAGAACTGACAATAGTGTTCACGAAATTGAACACAGAGTTGGAGAAATGCAGGACCAACAAATACTCTGACAGAAAACATGAGTATTTGATAAGGATGAAGGAAACTGAGACACAGATGGACTATCTTGAAAGTAAGTTCAGACAAAATAATATCTGCATGTAGGCCTACAACATCCCAGAGAAAACAGAGAGCAACATGACAAGCTTTCTCAGTAAAGTCTACAAAGAGGCACCCAGCCTCAGGTACCTAACTACCAGCCTAAGCTTCTCCCTCATGCTCTGTATGGAAACAGCTGCATTTGTTATTTTTCTCAACTTATTTTTTCTGTTTTTTCCTAAATTTGTCACTGGTTGGTATATCAGTGTTATCAGGCTATGAAATACTTTTTTCTGCCACTAGATGGCTTCTTTGGACAAGAAAGGTGAATAACAATGAAAGAAAACAATGTTACTCCTTTTGCATTTATACTGTAATCTTACCCCTTCTCACTTTGAACAAAGAAATGAAAAAGGTAAAGCAAACCTACCCAAGTGGAGCAAATAATTGTTTGACTAACCCGCAAAATATACAATAGACAGGGCCCTGATATGCTTTACTTTAAAACAACTGAAGATGCACTTTTATGATTTTTAATGCTCTCAGTCAAATGGTAGCTTGTTAGAATGAACAGTATTAATAATTATGCAGTCATGTGATGCACTTCAAGAAATCTGAACAGTGATAAAAACAAAATTTGAACCCAGCCCCATTACTTCCACCTATTTCCAATCAACCTGTTGGAAAAAGATCTGTGATTGGCTGTCAAAACAAGTTAAATTGGGCATGTTGGGTCAGCTGAAGTCAGATAGAGGCATATCAGTTTGCATTTGATGTAATCTCTGGCTGAGGCCATGGGACTTAATCTATGGTACTTTTTAAATGATTCTTTCAATCCTCTATAATATAATCTTAGAATTTCTGAGATGATTGTTGTTTAATTATGACTTTCTATTGTAATATAGTGCTGTTATGGCTGCTGTTTATTGGAGAACTTCAAGCAAGCATTAAATGTAAGGAGTTGAGTTGTCAATGAGTTGTCAAGTTAATTCTTTGTAAATAGGTACCCTTCACTGTAAAAAAAGAAATCGTAAAAAACAGTAAAAAGTCTGGCAGCAAAAGTTGCCAAACACTTAACGTCAAATAACAGTAAAAAGCCTTTAGTTATTCTACAGAGATTTATTTTAAAAATATGGATATTTACTTTGGACATTGTCTGCATTTTTACAGTCTAACCATTGTAAAATAAAAAGAAAATCTCATTATAAAACATTGCTACAATGTTAAACAAATGTAAGTCTGCACAAAAAATGAAAAAGATTGCAGAGCTATCTTAAAATTACCTAATTTAAATGAGGATTCTTGTTTTCATACAGTTATCCTTGGTAAATTCATAACCCACTCTGAAAAAGACAGGTCATGACATACTGCTCCAAGGATAGAAAATGACCAGATAATGATCCATTGAACACAAATATTTCCCCCACAGTGACAGATACAACTTTTTAAAAAATATATTAACAAATGTTAGCTTAATAACATTGTTGTTATTCCACTTACCACAGTGAAAGAAGCGAAACAAATCTTTCCAAGAGGAGCTGGTAAACACAAAATGTTGAGTTTTCTGATTGACCTAATTATATGACCTGAAGAATACATGCGCTGTGCATTTTACAAATAATCAAGCAGAAGATACCCAGCATATCTAAGAACACAGTGTAAGTGCCTTTGGGGAAATTAAAAAAGAACTCATGTCCAGTAAAATATATTGGTGTAATGTTGTGTGATCTTGTCCTTATTTCATCGATCTGTGATTTTGGCAAAACCAATTAAAATTTTGGGCAGACCAAAAAGATACACACAAACTTCCTTTAGTATTTTTCTCATTCATTTGGCCAAAAGACATGACTAGTTTTTGATTCAACAAATATGTTTGGTTTTAATAATGCATTTTCATGATGATAAATGTTTTCAGTCTTATGTGATGATATGTGGTAATCATTGCAACTGTGGCTGTTTGGTATAAATAATAATTGTATTAATATGTGGTGTGATTCAGTTCGGTGGAAACTGAACAATCAAAACAGAAACCAACACTGTTTTAAATTAAGGATTTTCTGAACACCTGTGTGTCATGATGATCCCAGCCCTGTTACTTCCACCTGTTTTCAATCAACCTGTTACTGAGAGAGAGCTGTGATTGACTGTCAAAACAAGTTAAATAAATTGCACTGTAGACTGCCTACCAGTGCACCACTGTGGAAGGAAGACAGCATTTTGCTTGTGTTGGGTCAGCTGAAGTCAGATAGAGGCATTTCAGTTTGCATTTGATCTAATCTGTGGCTGAAGCCATGGGACTTAATCTATGGTAATTTTTAAGTGATTCCTTCTGTCTTCAGCACTATAATTTTAGACTGTCTGAAATGACTGAAATTGTTACTTAAACATGGCTTTCTTTTGTAGTGTGGTGTTGCTATGGCTGCTGGTTATTGGAGAGCTTGAAGCTTACATTAAATGTAAGACTACAATAAGTCAAGAATAAACTTCTTGTAAAACAATTCACATCTTGAATAGTGGAGTTTCTAACTTTATTGGGTGACGTTTATTCTCAGCTTCCTATCATGGTTCTAATCCTGGCATTTGGGACATGAGCTACCAGCCCCAGGGGCCAAGCTACCAACCCAAGCACCAGCCCCAGGTACTGAGCTACCAGCCCCAGGGGCCGAGCTACCAGCCCCAGGGGCCGAGCTACCAGCCCGAGCCCCCGGCTCCCTGCTACGGGGCCAAGCAATCAGCCCGAGCCCCAGGCTCCCTGCTATCGGCCCGAGCCCCAGGCTCCCGGCTACCGGCCCAAGCCCCAGGCTACCGGCTACCGGCCCAAGCCCAAGCCCAAGCCCAAGCTAGAACATAACCCATCAACTGACAGGTAAGTGTAGTGTAATGTATCAGATATAGTTCTCATGTAAGGGATAATGCCCTTAATGTTCTTAATGTTACTACAACTTCATGAGGGTTAAAGCCAATTTAATTACTAACTTGCTTTTTCTTTTCAGATCTCAGATGTTTTTCAACTGATGGGCCCTGTTGAATTAAAGCTTGTGACATGATTGTCTTTGGAGAAATAAAATACATTTTGTATAACATTGGTGTGGAAATGAGTTACTTACATCAAGTTTAAAGGGGTGTTCATTGTGCTATCGTAAGTGCAGACTGTGTCTCTTAGACCCCCTTACAACTAGGTACAGGTTATGTACCACAATCCTTTAAAGTAGCTGTAATTAAACCTCTTCTGAGCCCATTCTTGATTTCAGGCATTTTTAGCAAACTATAGACCTATATCTAATGTCCCTTTCTCTAAGATTCTTGAGAAAGCAGTTACTAATCAGTTATGTGACTTTCTACATAGCAATAGTCTGAGAATTTTCAGTCAGGATTTGGAGTACATCATAGCACAGACAACACTGAAAGTTACAAATGACCTAACTGCATCGGACAAAGGACTTCGCACTGTACTTGTCTCGTTAGATCTTAGGATTTGATAGTCAATTGTAGCACTGATAGAGACTGGAATGTTTAATTGGCATTAAGCTGGTTTAAATCCTATTTATCGGTTTGTATATGTTAATGATAAATCTTCCATGCATGCAAAAGTTATGGAGTTCCACAAAGTTCTGTACTTGGACTAATTCACCTTATACATGCTTTAAGTAATATTATTAGGAAACACTCCATAAATTATGTGGATACGCAGTTATATTTATCAATGAAGCCAGGTGAAACCAATCAGTTAACTAAACTCCAAGCATGCCTTAAGGACAAAGACCTAGATGACCTGCAATTTTCTGTTATTAAACTCGTTATCGTGCTTAGAAACACATTATCTAATGATATAGCTACTGTAGATGGCATTACCCTGGCCTCCAGCACCACCGTAAGTCATCTTTGATCAGGATGTTCTTCAACTCCCACATAAAACAAATTTCAAGAACTGCCTTTTTCATCCGCTCTTAAGCAGATGAAATATCTTAAACCTGTAGAATAAAACTTTCATTGATTTTGGTCCCCCATCATAATGTTTTTTTAAAGTATTAATGATTTCTCCACTTCTTCTGTCAACAATCTAATTCAACATATTTCTTCTTCAGCTGCTTGTTTATTTTCAGATCACGTGATTTTTTAAATGTTTGTCTTGCAATACTTTAATTTGTAATGCAAGTTCTGTCTTAATTTGTTTCCGTCGTCTTTTCTTTACTGATGAATATCTCATTATTTCCCCCCTTAAAACAGCTTTCACCCCTGCCCATAAAATTATACTATACTATATAATTTCTTCTGTATCGTTTAATTTCGTAAATTCATCAATATATGTCCAATATTTATGTTGCTAAGTTGAAGAAAATATTGGGGGTCGAAGGCATCCCCACATTTCCTTGAAGAAAAGTTTTTTTTCATGGTAGGGGCTTGTATGTAAGCTAAGTTTTTTTACCTCACTATGCACGTCTGTGTGAATGTGCTGACCATTCCAAAGTCCTACCTTCGTAGCAGTCCTTGAATGCAGCATAAGAGCCGCCCCGCTCTACCGGATTTCAGCCGGTTGTTAGTCGGTCTCTGCCAGTGACAGTTAAACCTTGAAGCTATCAGGACCTCCTGGTCTGCCCACCTGGCTCACAAATGTAGTTTTTCTTTTTTTTTTTTTTTTAACCAGGCGGTGTGATGAAGCGGAAAGTAAACGACATTTAGGAGTAGTCTAAATGACTGCTGTGCAACAAGCAACTGGGCTGCAAACTCACTGAAGGCTCATCGGCTTTGGAGAAACTGTTGCACAAAATCCCGCTGCGATGTCCCTGCTGTGTGTCAGAGGTAAGGTCTCAATTCATAGCTGCAGGTTGCACTCTTTAAAATGATAACAATAATGAAAAATAATAGGAACAGAAGAATGACAAGCTGAAAGTACAAGTTTATCCCACAGGACATTTTAGGTTAGAGACACAAATATCACTGCAAAAAATATTGATATAAAATATTAATATATAAAATATTGTTGAAATATAAGGATGTAAAACAAGATCAAATTTTAAGCTGTTTTTGTCAAATAAATGAATAAATAAATATTAAAGGATAGGTTCACAATTTTTCAAGTGTGTCTTAAAACAACAGTCAGGTGTCCATATGAACACTGAAAGAAGTTTTCCTCGCTGTAATCATTCCTCCTGTTATTAAAAGCTACTAAAAGGTCACCTTCATATATGCTTTCAATGTAAGTGATAGGGACAAAATCCATAGTGTGTCCACACAGTCATTTTGTGTCTGAATGCATATTAAAGTTTAGCTGAAGCATCTGTGAGGCTTTAGCAGTCTGAGTTGGTCAAATCAAGTCATATCTGCCACATTTACAGTCCAGAGTTGTACCTGTAAATATAAGGCAACACAAATAAAAGGCAGAAGGACTACATGTGTAGAACTGGGAACATTCAAGACAGACATTTTGCAACAAAATTGAAAAGTGAAACATGAGCAGTTGTGAAGTGATAAGGTCCAAGCAGGAACTCACGCATGAATGAAATGAGAGTTTTTGAATTTGACTTTTGCAACAGTTATCTGCCCAGCAGAGAAAAGGATTTGTTTTGCATTTTGATATGATTTGATTTTAGCACAGCTGCAGTGAAAGAGAAAAAGTACTTGAAGACAAGTTTATGGCAGCATGACAAAAAATGTTTTTAACTTTTATTTTTTTAATTAAAGCCATAGTGATGTGCTCAAAAGTTTTCCTAACATGTTTCACAAGTCGTGACTGATATCGTTAGTCCAAGGCATTGCAAATTAGCAATATTGATCTTAACTACTGATTTTCAATTTCTCAAATACAAAGCTGTATAAAATCTAAAGCAACATGATCAGATTCTTGTGCTTTTTTTTGTAAGCAAAATAAAGTTTCACATCGTCTTTAACTGGATTCTCAAGTTAAATCTTTTAATTATCAAATCACAACAAAGTAAGTGTTTGTAACTGGGTGTTAATATGCTGAAGCAAGTTTTATTTTATATATTGGAGCAAGAACCTCTAAAGCTCTACTGGGATTTTTTTTAATGAAATATTGATCAAGAAAATAAGAAAAATGCAAGGTTGAAAAGCTTAATGAACCGTTAAGGAGCTGATAATCCTTAAGTAGTATTATTTGTTTAAGTGTAAAGTTTTAGTTTTGGTTCTGGAGGAAACAATAGTGCTTGAATGTTTTACCATATTGGCTCCTTTATTCCTAAAATATACTATGTCAGCCTATAAAAATACATATTAGCGGAATTTTATCTCTTAATTGTTTAAGAGAGATGCTGGATTGTAAGTGGAAGTGATGCGAAATGGGATGGGATATTGTTTTCTCCTGCCACTGCAAGTACTGCTGAGGTGCCTTTAAGCAAGTCACTTGATCTACAGTTGTTAAGCTGATCAGCAGACCCACAGCAGGAAATAGTGGTTGTACTGGGAAGGTGTGTAACTGCAACAAACAAGAAACAAGTTGTTGCTGAAAAATAGCACGTGTATTCAGATAGATAAAGTACAGTTAATTAAAGGTTTAAAAACCAGATGCATCCTACACTGACAACCAATTTATTTGACATTCTGGCTCCTTTCCAGATTACAAATTGCTCTTCTTTCACAGACATGCTGATTGATTTTCACACCATCAAACTATTGTCTGCCTATCTCTACCTCTCAGCCCCTAGCGTATTGTTTCTCACTGATCGTTTTTGACCATTTCTCATCTTGGGTGTGAGTGCTGCCTGAGGCTGGGAGACCCAACTACCAAACTCCTCTATTACAGAATGATGAGATGGGGGTGAGGTTGGGGGAATCGGAGAGATAGAGGGATAGAGCGGGTGAGGCACAGCTGGGTCGCAGTGGGCTCAGCCAAGTGGAATTATAAAAAAAGACCATAATTTTGTTTCATAGGTTGCACAGAGATTGAGCGAGAGTGTGACTCATGTTCACCTGTATCAGTGAAACCTGTAAATCTTGAATCTGTTTCATAGCAGAATCGTCTTGAATCTTGTTGCATTTGTCTGATTCAGACGCAGAGCTTGAGCTGGATGATGTGACCTAAAATCTATTTAAATACAACTTGTCACATTTATCTTGATAACAATATACTGTATGGGAATTGCTGCTGGCTCATCTTGTGGTTGCTTTAAAAAGAAACTTCAACAGCTTAGATGTTTACTTTGGCAGAATATTTTATACCAAGCTGTACATTTTCCAGACTTTTGTTGATGACCATAATTAGATTAGTTAAGTTTCAACTTAAGTAGAGATGGTGCAACAAGATAAAGTGGAGAGTTAGGTGTGAAAATAGTTGCTTTACACTCAAACTTAAGGTCAAACTTACGTTCAGTTGTTGCTGGACCTCCAGAATGACTGGTTGGATGAACTTTTGGTTAAATGGCATTGGTAGCTGTAGCTGTTCTCAGTTTATTTGGAAGGGATTCAGATGTTTTATTTGTTAAAACTGTGGTAGAACTACGTTTAGGTTGGTAATTTAAAGGAGAATTCCTCCAACTTAACACATCAAAGCCTGTTTCCAGGTCATGGGAGTACCACTGCGTATATGAAACAATTTGTACAGTATAAAGCCTTTTGTGACTTCAGAGCGAGCTGCGTGAAGTCTTGATAAGTTGCCCCAAGTGATGTTACTTGAGTCAGTGCCGATTGGGACTGAAGACTACAAGTTTGAACATTAAAAAAAATGGGAGTTAGAAAGAAGTGAGGTTACCAGACCTCTGCAGCCTGTTCCTCATCTCTACTTGAGGCTAGCAGCTCCAGGCTACATAAGCCGCTACTAGCATAACAAACCCAAATCTCTGACCCAACTACTGGCAGCTGAGTTGCCCAGTAGGTAACGTGAGTGCCAGGTTAAAAAAAAGACAGGTCTCCTGATCCTTCTGTTTGTTCTAACTGTCCATTGTGAGTCTGATAATGTTATAGTATATAGGAGTATCTTGCTAAATCAGTTGAGTACTTTTTAAAAGTAGGATGTAGGGTGACGCTCTGATACCACTGACTTAAATTCCACCTTTAAATGGAGCTAATTTCACTGCAGTAATCTTCTCGTGCCAAAAATGTGCCTTTGTTGTCCCTGAGAGTGAGTTGCTGTTGCTCAACTGAAGGCCAATGTTACTGTACCTCAAGAGTAGAGGCTTGGGTAGATGGAGGGGCATACAAAGCATCTCCTTCAACACCAGAGACCATGGTTCACATCCTGTCTCCTAGCAACAGTTGAAGTTTCTTATCGCCGTGACGGTGATCTTTCCCTGACCTTAACCAAGATGTTTTAGTTGGCTAAAAATTGTCTTCGTCCTATATGGGTCACATTGATTGACAAATGACTTGTGATTTTGGTGCGATGAGTTGTTGCTTTTAAGATATATACAGGTTGAATAATCTGTGTGAGGCAGTTAAGTGTTTTTTTTGTGTTTTCAATATGAAGATAATTGAACCATTTTAACCAAAGCCAGAGTTTTAGCTTTTCCCTTTGGCATGACAGATGTGATCTCCCTTATTAAGGGAACCCAGCCTTTCCGTCTCATTGAGAGAAATGCAGACAAACCAGAAGAGTGACATCCTTGTTCCTTACGAACCGTGATACTTTTCAGTGGCCATTTTCCTAATTTCTTGTTCCTTGTTCCTTGTTGTGTCGAGGGCCCTTAAGCCTGCATGGTGGCTGGCAGTCCTCTGCCGAGAGTGAGTGGCTGCAGAATAAAAAGCTGAGGATGGGAGGACACAGTCACTGACAGCTCAGTCAGTACCCACACTCAGCTATTTCTGGATGGCAATTAGCAGTGGAATAAATGCATACAGTAATGGTATTGCATCATGTGCCAAGTGTTTAGTTAGGCTACTGTGAAGAAATTCCATTAGTAGAAATTATACAGCAATAATTTAGGATAAATACATGCAGGTGGACTGTTGGTAATGTTAAGATAGCAGCAAGGGATTCAATCTCTTCATCAGTTGTGCAGAACGGCACAAAAGCTGGAGCTTGTGTCATTTTTATTTTGTAATGCTAGATAAAGGGCCCGGTTCGGACGTATAAAGGTGATAACTGAAAGCATTTTATAGGTCACCAGATGCCATAGGTGAGGACAGTAGGTGAGGACAGGCCAGGTCTGCAAACACACCGGCACACTGTGCTGGAATGACATGGACACGAGTAAAGCTTCAGCGGCCCGTCTGGGAGGAGGGGGTGGGGATAGAGGGGGAATAATCCCCTGGCCATCTGCTGCTGTTGCTGTCCTGTGTGTGTTGATGTGTGTGTGTGTGTGTGTTGGGCTGTACCTCACATGGGACAGCGACTTCACTTACTTCTTCTCATTCCTTGCGTTTCATGATAATGCTACTTCCTGGTATCAGACACACCTGCCTCTCACACCTCTACTTAACCTTAATCTTTGCTGCTGGCCGCTTGTCTCAGCTTTTTCAGAAGAGTGAGCCAGAAATCAAATACCTGGGGAATTTCTCAATGGTGATTTTTTTACTGGTGGGTTCTTTGGACAACAGTTAAGATCATCATCACAGTGACAGTCGATTTGGTTTGTTGCGATGTGGTCGGAGATTATTTTCTGCCAATCATTTTCTCGTTGATTAACCGTTTGGTATAAAAAGTGTTAGGAGGGTTAGAGGCCATCACGTTTCCACATTTTGTCCAACCAACAGTCAAGACCAGCAAATATTCACATTTAATATGTTTGAACCAGTGAATTTTGGCAATTTTACTTAAAAAGTGACACGACAATTAAATGCTACATAATTTTCTTTTGATCGACTATTTAAAAAAAGTGACAGTTTCAGTTGTTGTTGAGGTAAACCAAAGTATTGATAGCTCAGTGTTGTGTAGCATGACATCCCTGTTACAACCATATTTGCAGAGGATAAAGTGATGTCAGTTACACTAAATGTAACCTGAGCACAGGTGAAAGGCTGCTGTTGTTTCAGGGATATTTGCTTGTTGTTTGCTTGTGTGTGTGTGTGTGTGTGTGTGTGTGTGTGTTTATGTCATCTTCTATGAAGCCACTTCCCAGCCTGGACCCCTGCCTAGTTGATCACTCCTGGACTTTCTGAGGAGCCTCTAATTGGCTCATTATCGTGTTGAAGCTCCAGGGGGAGAAATCTCTGTTAATTTGTGATTATGCAGGGTGATGTGAGGTGTACATGCTACTTTGTATTATAAACACCCAGACACATCAAGATAGAGAACATGTTAAGTAAAGCAAAGAGAGTTGTGTTGTGTAACTGAAGTTTTTGTTAGTCTAAGTTCCTTCTTTCAGGTTGTTACGTAATGACTTTGGAAAAGCTTAGTATCTTAACACATGTAAACTAATGATGATGAGGAAATTAGACTGTAAGTAATCACTGTGACAACAATGATTGTTTAAAAAATATTTATTTTACTAGTAAACCTTGTTTTGGCGTCTGTTTTACTTTGTAATTTTTTAAATAAATATTTTGGCATTTATTAGGTTTGGGTTAGGGTTAGCAATATAGGGTTAGGATTATTCTTGGAAAAAAGGACACCATATGTCCAAGACTAAATTGAAATGAAATGGTAGAGGTGAGACCAAGAATGGACCATCAGGTACTTGAGACTGGCTTCAGTCGAGTGCTACAACATTATTCAGTGTAACCAGAATAATATTGGATTTATACTATACCTGCAATATCAGATTTTTTTTTTAAATCACTGGGGGGCAGACTAAATAGACTGTGAATGCAACATTGACATATCATCACCTTTTAAGTTGATATGTTGAACTAGTTAGAAAATAATTGTTTATTTCCAAATCCAGCGGTTATGGAGCAACATTATCATTCATTTGGAGTCGTGTTTCTGTCCACCTGGTGAATGTAAATCCAATATTCACTCTCTTTTAGCTCTATTTTTGCTCTCTACTAACTCCTGAGGGAAATATCTGACACTTTAGCTGCTAAATGCCCCACTATGTTCACCAGCTAGTCTACAGCTAACTGTGTCTGTTTCTGTGTCCGTAAAGCCGAGGGGAGCTGCAGAGTCACTGATAATTCTCTATAGATTCATCACTACAAGTGACACCTCTCACTTTACACACATGCCATTTGATTTGAGCCAAAGAGTTGACAGCAGCATAGAAGCGTGTGTAAAAATGCACAATTTATATTGGCCGACACACACAAACACACAGGCTGGATCCACAATAGCTGGACTTATTATGTTGGCTCGGCGAGGTCTGCAGGGGCTGTTGTTTAATGGAAGTGAGAGGGTGTTAATGACACGGCCACCAGGTTGCCAACCTCCACACACTTCAACCCACCGTGAGTCGAAGGACTAGAGCTAAAAATAGCTACACCGTCTGGCCTCTTGTAATGACACTGCTCTAGTCCACGTCCAGTCTGCCTGCTGAGCATGTCAGGTCTACCGCTCCGGTTCAACAGATATTTTTTAGGTGTTGGTGGACCTGGGATGACTAATGTTTCTCTATACTCACTTGCATTTCTACATGAAGATAAAGAGGTTCAGGGTTAACAACAGATCAACTGGTTGGGATTCAGTGTCTTGCTCAATGACACCTCAGCAGGGCAGATTTCCTACGAGTTGAAAGAAAGGAAGGAAAGAAATTTTAACCTGACCCAGCAGGTCATTTGTCACCACTTATCACTGTACTGATATCACCAATTAAATTCTTTATAGACTCTTCTGTCCTGCTGGTACCAAATACTTCATTCAGTTTACAAAGTGTGTTTTAATCTGGTTACAAAAAGTGTCTTTAACCAAACAAAGATGACAGACAGACATTAATTTGAGGGTGTGCCTAAACAATGCACTCAAATATATCAGCTTATAACATAGGATCTCTAAATTGGATATTACTTGGTCTATATTTCAGCTCTAAAATTTTACAATCTGTGGTCTGCAGATAAATTGGCTGATATTAGGAGGTAGCAGTTAGATAGCAGATATTAGATAATTGCAGATAAACAGTATATCGTCAATATGTCAACCGATAAATGACAAGAAAATGAAGTAAAAACTGTGTCATCATCCTATAGTTTGTACACTAGAGAGAAGTGACAAGTTTATTTTTCAGTTGTAAACGTCCTGCCCATTACATTTCATAAGTGCAATTGCTAAAAAAAAAAAAAAAAGCAGAACTTGATCAAAACTTTTCATTTATGTCATGGATGGAAAAAGAAAATTAAACTCACAATTATTAATATCAGCCTAAAAAAAACCTGAATCCACCAAAGCTTTTACAATAACAGCAAAAGACGCGTAGTCTAATCTATCATTACATATATGCTCATATAACTCTTCATAGTACTAGCAATCCATGAATGTGCAAGAGTATTTTTTGAAATTTTAGTAGCAGCAAGATAGAAGAGTGTTTAAGGATTTTATTGATGTATAAATGTAAAAACAGCATATAGCGTCTTCAAATTACATGCCACATTTTTCAAAGCTTGACCCCTATTTATTGTCATGGAAAACAGCAACTTATTTTTGTGGTTTCTGTGTAATCATCAATACAAGAGTCTCAAATGTTAAACCAGTGATTACATGAGCAATAAACTGGGACTAGTCAACACATATAGTCACATGTAGACACTAAATGTCAACCTGCAGGCTCATTAATTATTAGTCACTCCTGTTAGATAATTAGGGTGCCAGAGGAAAAAAAGAAACGTGTTTGCCTGTGTCACGCTACTATTTTAAACTTTAACTTATTGAATAGTCATCACACAAAGATTTGATCGTTAAGCCAAACCACTGAGGGAAGAAAGCAAGATAAATCAGTGAAATGTTCACAGATACAGTAAAAGTCTCAGACCCCTTTTAGAGCTCTCACTGTATGTGGCCTCCTTTCATTGAGGTAGACTCCTTCTGAACAAGCTGGTGTGTCATCTCTCTGCATGGACCTGCAGCTTCAGAGGTTCAAAAATGTCTTTAATTCACCTCTGAGAGGTTATTTCCACTCCTGAGCTTCAAAGCAGCACTTTCATGTCGCTTCAAAGAGATCAAACCAGAGCCACCAGACCAGCCATTAAGTGGTCGCGGTCGGAGCATCACTCTTCTAATGAAGAGAAGAATGTCATTGGTGTACAGTAGGAAATGACATATAATTCATTTCAGCTTTGTAATACTATTTCTTCAAAGTCTGGCTAAAATGACAACATATACTGATAGCAATTAGCCTTGTGTTGAAATTGGACATGTCTTCCTAACACTTTAGTTCACCTTTGATGTAATTTTTGGATTTCACACTCTTGGGTCACCAGTAGAAATGTCAGTCATACTAAAACCAAATTTCAGTTCTGTAGTTCACAAACAAATAAAACCCAACAATTTTCACATAACGTTGTTGCACTTCATATAAAAGGAAAATACTAAAATTTAGGGCTGCAACTAATGATTATTTTCATTATTGATCAATCAATTAATTGTTATGTCTATAAATGTCAGAAAATAGTGAGAAATACCTGTTGTAGTTGTGCAGGGTCAAAGGTGACATTTTCAGCCCCCCCTCAGTTTACTGTCATGTATGTCAAAGAAAGCATCAAATCATCACCAATGAGAAGCTAAAACCAGCAAAAATTTTTGATTTAAAAAAAAATACTAAAACCATTTATTGATTATCAGAGTAGTAGATTATCAAAGACTTTGCTCAGAATCACCTTTCGCTCACTTTTAAGTACTCAAATGGAAATTCTGTTTCATACAACTCATAATTTTGAAAATTCCTCAGTTATGATAAAATAGTTAATTACTGAAGTCTGGGAACATGGCAATATTTCTAAAAAGAAGTCTGACAGGGTGAGTAAAACGAGCAGTCAGATGATCACTTAAACTTCTTTGGAGAAGAAAACAGAGACAAATGTTCACATGTTTACCCAAACTGTCCGTTATAAACATCCATAATTTCAGTAGAGCTTCAACGATGAGTTGATTAATCAATTAGCAACTAACAAAAAATTAATTTGCAACAACTTTGTTCATTTTTAAAAACAAGAATGCCAAATATTTGATGGTTTCAACTTCTCAAATGTGATATTTTGAAGCTTTTCTTTGTCATTAATGATAGTAAACAGAAATTTCACAGACAAAATAATTGATCTGGAAAATAGTTGGCAGATTAATCAATAATGAAAATAATTGTTTGTTGCAGCCCTAGTTTACAGACCAACTTGCTGCTTCAATTTTGGCCTGCTGTGCTTGCCTTAGTTGTGAGCGCACAGTTCTGTGTTCTGAGTTTCAGTTTTAATTTCAAATAAGATGTTTAGTTTATCTGTCGTAACCTGTTTGAAACCCGTCTGATTGTCTAACTATTGTATTTCTTGCACTGTTGGGCTTTACTGTAGTAATGTCTGTCAGCCTTTGCATGTATGGTGAGTTCAGTGTTAACATAACCAGCAGAAACAAAGTCCAAAACTACAACAATAAGACCAAAGCTGTAATTAACCAGAACTTTTCCTTTAAAGCGATTTCTAAGTGAGGAGAAACATCTTCTCTCACTGCCTCTTTTTGGAAAACATGGATGCATGAAACTGAGTGGTGTAAGCCTTGTCTATGCATGAGTGCTCTGATTGCTGACCACTGAGCCTCTTACTCTGTATCTCTATTCTGTTGTAAATATTGTCCAAATTTTCTTAATTAAATCAGTAAAAACGCAATTACTCAGCCCAGTGTATTCAAAGAGAAACAACCTCACTTTCATGTGTGCTAAAACATTATTCTTTTGTAAAAAAAAAAAAACGTTAATGTTTGGCATGCACAGACATTACAAATGTGAATATGACATAATCAATCTCATACATTACAGCTCTACAGCTCTCTTTAATCCAATCCATGACTCATCATGTGGGCATCCGACTGTTGTTTTACCCAAATAACCGCAATCCTCTACTCAATATTTTCATTTTATCAGCATTTTGAAAGCTTCGGATGCACCGTAAGGTCAAACGTTACCTGCTTTTAACCTTTGCCACTCAAAGGAAAAGAGCTTTCTGTTTTCCCACATGATCCATTCTCTTGGTTTTTTGGTACCACAGTACAATGCAGCAGGGTCTGGTAGATTTCAGCCCTGCTTAAGGCATTAGCTCGGAAGGATTATCCCACCAGCCAAACGCTCGGTCAACAGCAGCACGCATCCTCTCATACAATCATTCCAGCATGCACGTGTCTGATATCTGGCCTGCTTTACTACCTCAGTTCAGGCTCACCCTCCCTGTGGCCCAGAGGGATGCTGACCTCTGCTAGCACTGAACTGTGACACTGACCTTTGTATTGTTGTCCATAACTAACAGAGAATTACTGCAACTTACTTCTATTTTCTGTTGTAGAAATCCACTGCAATTTGATTTGATATTTGACTTTTAGTGTGCCTTTTGACATCTGGCCAGACTCAACACTTTTCAAAATGTTTTTGTCTGTTGATCATTGTACAATTTTCCTTGCTTTCTGAAAAGGAAGTCAATTGTCCAAGTTGTATGACTGCACATGAATGCACCGTCCTGACAGACTTTTCAATTTACCCTCCTTTAAAACTAGTGCAAATGTAATTCGGTGGGCAACCAAAATATATTCTATGGATCAGGAAACACTGATATTGACATTGATAATCTTATACCTGCGTGTGTTGTTTTGCCCATGACGATGTGTTCAATTGTCACATATCGAGTCACTGCATCAGGCAGCAAATCAAATCTTTTCCACTTAAAACGCCAGACTGCTGTTCACTTCAACCAATTGTTGACAGACGCTTGTCCTATTTTTTTTTAATGAGAAGTAAGTTAAAACACAGAAGAATTGAGAAGGGAGAGAACCATCCCACCTGAAAAAACCTCTTGTAAAGAAATTTTACAGGAGAAGAAAATATTCTAACAAGCGTTGAAGGAACTGTGGTGTGCTAGGATCTTTTAGCTTTCAGCTGAGATGTGCTGCTTGATAATGTGTGACCAGCATGACAAACTTGATCCTCTAAATATGTTGTGATGTACTGTATTATATCTGAATCCGGTGTGAGACTTGACAGCGGGCGTCTCACGGTTGTGAATTGACAATCTCACAGATTGTCACTCTATTAAAGAAAATAGAGAGTGTGCATTTCAATCTCAGTTCAGTGATAAAAATGCACTGCAAAGTATTCTTCAAGTGCTGTCAGGAGAGGTGATGATCACACCAGAAGACAGTAGAGGAAACTCATTTTCATTGTATGGCTGAACTCCAACATTTACTTATACTTAATAGTAAGACTGTTGATTGTTAGATATTTTCTTTTCTTTACTGTAGAGGCTGGACTCGACTGTTTTTCATCATTCTTTTTGCTATTTCAAAGTTAGGTTAACAGGTTTGCACTCAAATGAGTCAGTGCTCTGAACAGTACCTTAAGTGTTTGTTGTAACTTCTGTTTTCCACAAAACTCTTTCAAAACATTTGAGCTTGAAGGTTCATTCTTGACCTCTGAAATAACACTTTGACAAAACATTTTTATGACAAACATTTTATATTGGCAATAAAAGATAGGCAACAAAGGTACAAACAAATTTTTAACAATTGTTGTCCCACTGTCCTTCAACCCCTTCAACACCTCCATGCCTCCCCAACCCACCATGCACAACATCCAGGGTTTCAAAACTTAAATGTTAAAAAATTATAAAGAATATTATAGACATCAATTATGAAAAAAGAAAATAAAAAGAAAAGAAAGAAGTGAAAATATACTCAAGGAGAAAATAGATAAAATCAAGTAATTAATTCAAGTTAAACTAATCAAAAAGGAGATCAGAGGCTGCCAGTGAGACTAACATTTAGCTGAGGATCCTCTTAGTCCAAATTGAATTAATTAAATTTAAAATTGGATTTATCAAGTTTAAAAAAATGACAAGAGATCACACAGCCAATTATTTCATGAAGATGGAACTGGTGATTTACACAGAAGCAATTAAAGATGCAAACATAACTCTTTTTTTTTTCTGAGGCTTTCAGCTATGTCCTATGGCCTTCTTCGGCAGATGATGTTTGCTCAGCTGTCATGGAGATGGTTTACTTATCACCTTAAAGCCACTGGAAACCCAAATCCACAATACCCTTCTAACCATGTAATCTAGGGTCTTATACATGTAATAATAAGCATCTAAAAAGTATTAGAAATTAGTTGAAATCCACATTCAAAATATTGTCATTTAAGTTTTTGTAAACGTTCCTGATATGGGGTTTTAATTGGGCATGGTTATGCTCGGACATTTATTACAAAAATTATGCAATAAATTCCATGAACCATCATAAACGACCTGACCTGCTGCGGTAGGCGTATTGTCTCATTTGCGGTTGCTGGATTTTCTGTGTCATTGGTAGCATTTCTGCATCTCAGTTCAGTTAATTTTGCTATATTCTTCATTACTGCAGCTAATTCCCTGCTGTACATTTAAACGTACAGTAGTTCTGCTCAAGCACTCTTAGCTCTCTCCTTCTTTAATTGGCTTTCTTGTAAGTCACACAATTGTTTACATGCTTTTCAGCTCTGCTAGTTACATTAGCTTAGCGGTTTAGCTTAGCAGTTAGCGATGGCTTCTCTCTCCCTCTCATTCTCCTGCTCTCTCTTTTGCTTGGTGTGTCTTATGTATAGGTATTCCTCTGCCTCCTTTAGTGATGATGGTACATGTAATGTAATGTAATGTAATGTAGTATATTTATTTTGAAGCCGAGGCTCAGTGACTTAGAAATGCAGCTCTGAATCATGGAAACCCAGTTGTTAGTTACTGCAGTCAGCTAGCCCCCAAGAGACGTTACTGCTCAATCAAAACATGATCTGCCATGCCTACACAGTCTTGAGAAATGGTCTAAACAACAAAATGAGCTGTTTTTGAAAATAGTTATGGTTTTTATTGGTTTTTGAAATAGTTATGAATGTTTACTTTCATTCAGATTTTTGTGGCTGAGACATTCAACTTTGATATGCATTTTCACTGTTTCAAACCAAATTTCCAGAGGTTTTAACACCAGTTATTATGTGACAGAAATTCCACTTACAGTAGGTCATGTGATAACAAGTAAAACATCTCCTTGACAACTGAGTGACCTTATGATAAGAGCTTCTTGTCGAATCTTTCAAAACTGGTTTAGGGAGACACTTTTCCATGATGCATGCAGAGTTAATGGGTTATTAAGTTTATATTCTGCTTCTGCATAGCCTGAATTGGCTCTTCTATTTATTCATTTGCACACAGGAACATAGAGATTCTCAGAAAATTAAAACAACCCTCTGAAGGGGCTTGTAGAACATTTCAACACAAATAAAAGGAACCATGTCCCTACTAGCTTCAGTGGTGCTGCTCCAAGTGTGATTCTACTCTCTAATTAATCAAAAACAATTAATTGCCACCTTGGGATCAACAATGTTATACAACGAATGGTAACATATGTAAAGTAAGCTGTATTTTTGCCTGGAGATGTAACTCCATAAACAGATCAGTGTCCTCACACAGCTTCTCTCTGGGGAACCAACAGGTATTAATATAGCATGTGTATCCACTTAGCCGGACTCTGCTGAGTGCTCTGTAAAGACTTCAGTGTGATGGGACTTCAAAAAAAGGCTTTGACACTTCTCTTGCACACTTTTTACACTTTTTATCTAATGCACAGCAGTAAGGAGCTTTGGATAGAGATGGCTATTCAGGACAAAATCACAAATATTTCATTTGCAGAGTAAAATTATTGCACTAGAATTTGTCTCATTGCCATATGTGCTGAAACAAGTACTGTACATACTAACATGCAGAGTACAGGCACAACTGACCCTCACATTAAACGGTTACTCCTGCTTACCCTCAGTAATATCTAGTCATGCTGATAGTGCTGATAGACTCTTCATAGACCAAACCTGTGAAGAGTTTTCACAATTTTTTTCCCTTGGTAGAAAATAGCTAATGCAAGTTACTAACAGTAAGGTCTGTGGATTATCCAGAGCAGAGGTTTTCAAAGTCAGACACTGTTATTACATGACAACAACTACAACTACATGACAACTGCTGCTGCTGTTAACCGTGTGGGTAAGCGATACAATTCAGCAGGCGAACCTTCAATAAATAACTCCCCATTGTTTTGACTTTACCCTTTACCCTTTTTACTCCTCTAAGGCCATGTTCAGACTGACATTAGCCCTGTGTGGAAAAAAAACGAAACCCTCCAGACTGTCTGGCGGCGCCAATATTGAGGGCTTCGTCAAAAAAGGCTCAACCAGGATCAACTTTTGCTGCAAGAGAACAGAACCTCATCTGAGAAGGCATTGCATCGGCCAGTCACATACATGCACAGACAGACACACTTTCATGGTGGATTACTTTGTAACACGAACGGAGTATTTCTGAAATATAGTATTACATGATATACACCTCTTTGCCGTGTTTGGTGTCTCGTATGCCTTCAAATTAATGGATCTTTTGTTAAAAACTGGACTTCCTGGATCATATTTCATGTCTTCATTCATCACTGCATTGTTTTAATGCAGGGATGCTTTTGGTCTGAATCCTAACTCTCACAGACACACACCTCACTGTTTGGAAACCTATTGTTTACTTTTCAAATGTCATTTTTCAATGCTGTGAGCCCCCAAAATGAATTCATACTCATCTCCATTGTGTTGGTATCTTAGAGGTCTCCAAACCTTAGTATATAAAACTGCAAGTTTCTGCATAGCAAGACACCATGAGGAGTAATTAGAAGTAGAAAATATGTCTTCTTTTGTGATTTGGGTGAACCGGCCCTTTTAAATGCAAGGGGCAGTTCAGGACATGCAAGAGTACAATATCACTACATCACTGTTTTTCAGTTTTTTTCTTCAGCTTAGACATTTAAGTCAGTTTCTTCTCTTCTCATTTCATTGTGAGTCTCTTTCACACTGACAGGCCAGTCATACAGGTATTGTCACAGCCTGGTTGGCACTCTACCAACGAGGCCACTGGGCTTCCTGGAGCCTCTGCCAAGCTGGCACGAGTGACACACAAGGCAAGCTGTGCTGACAGCCTGAGACAAATGACCTGTTAACGATCTCTCTCTGTCTCTGTGTGTATTCTCCTCTGCGTCTGTCTGTCTCTCTTATTACTTTGGACACTTTTGGACTGTGATTGAATAAACATATTGATTTTCTTTACTGAGAAGGTATGCATTTTAATTTAATTTAAATAAATAAATTAACTTAAAAAAGGCAATGACCTTTATACTGCTGCAAAGTAAAACGGCTATAACGCTTCCCCTGAGGGGTTAATTGCACGGTAGATCAATATCAAGTATTCACTTTCTACCCTAAAGCTCAGGACATGCTGGCATTTCAAGACAGTCTGTGCTGCACTGTGTGTGTGAAACACTGCTGTTGTTTTAAGGATTTATTTAAATGTTCCTTAGTTTTCACAAACTTTTGACAAAGTCATTTTGTTTTTTTTTGTCAGCCAGTTTCAGAGATGTTATCTCTCTAAGTGCAGAGTTAGTTTAAAACATATTTACTGTATAGAAAGGTACTGAAGAAAATCATGATTGTCTCTCTTCAGATGTTTATTGTCGACTTGGTTTAAAGCTGCACTAATCAATATTGTTATATTAACAATGGATGAAATGATAAATAATGTGAAATAAATTGATTGCACTGATGAACCCACAGAGAATTATTATCAGATTTTGTAGTTACCTTCAGCTCTACATTTTAGCATCTTTCAGCTCATTGTTTTGGGTTTTTTTTTTGGTCAGATACTGCAGTTAAAGTTAATGAGTATCTGGTGAACATTGAGGAGCATTTAGCAACTAAAGAGTTACATATTTTTCCTGAGAATAAGCTAAAAAAATTAAGTAAAATTAAGTAAATGTATAATAAGGTGAAATATTACTGAGCTATTAAATGGATGAGGGATTGGGATACTGGAGTGGGTCTGATGATATGGTTTCGTTAGGGGTCTGATTTAGCTGTTTGGGTCCTATTTTTGTGAGTATTGATATAATTTAATTTCTTACTTACAAATTGCCATTTTACAGTGTTGCATTATTTTGATGATATTCACAATGTTATGTTCCTTTTTTATCTAGGGAATTATGGAAAGAAAAAAAAACATTTGGAAAAAAAGTAAAGCAAATATACAGTATGAAAATAAATATCCCTGTCAAAAAACAGTATTAGTAATTATAGTATAATTATATAATAGTATAATTACTGTATCTTTAAAGGACTAGTGTGTAGAATTTGGTGGGAACGTAGTGGAGTAGAAAGTACAATATTTCCCTCTGAAATGTAGTGGAGTGGAAATATAAAGTAGGATAAAATAGAAATACTCAAGTACAAGTACCTCACCTCTGTCTGTTGTGATAGGTGAGGTGGATTTAACTGTACACACAGTGATACTTTGGCCTTGCGGGCAGAAAAAACAAATTGTTATTGAAATTATGCAGGTTTACTCTCTGTCATTGGCAATGTGTGTCATAAACAATTCATCTGTCCATGTACAGGATGAACCCATAACCATTCCTATCATTTATGTCTCAGACACACAAATGCTTACCTTTGGTTGATTGGTTGGGTGAAGTTAATATTTGTGTATTTAGCAGACTGTGTCCATTGTCTTTTCACAACTCATTTACGTGTTGCTTGTTGATTCATAAAGAATACATTTTCACTACATCCATTACTTAAACTATGCAAGCAGTGCCAATAGGGACACGTTTTTGTATTTTATTAATGGGCTTTTCCAGGACCATAAATTATTCTAAAATTATAAGAAATGCACATTGAATATAAAAGCTTATTTTCCCTGCAGAGTAACAGAAAAAAATCATTTCTAAGTGCTGTGATTATTTAGTATAAATCCAAGTTAGATTTTCTTCATTTAGAATTACTCGTTTGTTTTTTACTGATGCACTTATCAAGTACCATCAAGTCAGCCAAAGGAGTATTACTTTATACCAATAAATGTTAAGAAATGTGATTTTGGCATGTTTTTTCTAATTCCTCAACAATAGCAAGTCTCCAGTGTTGACATAAATGACATACAGTAATGATGGTCCATATTGTCCTCCATCTTTCTATCTTATGCTTCTCAACACAATTACAATAAGGCAGATGTTTTAAAGCTCTTTTCAAGTTCTGGCTGTGAATTATCAGCCACTTTTTATCTAATTTTACCACAAAGTTGAAGCTGACAAAGGGGGAGAAGCGGCATGCAGGCTAGAGGGTTCATAAAGCCACCCTACCCCAAACAACAAAGACAACATAAATGACATTAAATTATTATAGTGCAGGGGAATAGTACAGCAATAATGCCACAATTGCATGCTAGAGAAATAAATAAATATACTGCGAGTGTAGTTGTGTGTCACTGTTTCTTACTTTGTGACTAATCTGTGTTTTCTCTTTTTCTCTTCCAGTAAAGAAAGCCAAACTCCATGGGCCTCCAGGTAAGAGCTAATGAATCATTGCTTCATTATTGAACATGTTAAGCTATAATCATGATAATAAGAAAGATTAGCCACTTCTTGAGTGACAGCTGTGTTGCACGCAACAATTAGACTTTTTCATCTGAATTATTGGTTGTTGACTTTCCAGTTTGAACGTTGAGAACTTTACAGTTTTGTCATTCAGGATGGATATAGCTGAAAGTTTTCTGCATTCACTATGTTTTTGGGTCATCCGTCCATCCATCTGTCTGTCCGTCCTATTCTCCTGAATGTGATATCTCAGGAATGTCCTAAGGGAATTTCTTCAAATTTGGCACAAATGTTCACTTGGACTCAAGGATGAACTGATTAGAATTTGGTGGTCAAGAATTTATATGCTAATTTAATGCTAATTTAATGCTAGACAAAGTTTCACACAAATGTCTAACAGGATAAAATGATGAAGTGTTGATATTTTATATCGAAAAGGTCAACTTCTGGCTGTTGTTCAACACCATAACTCAGGAACAGAAGGGGAGATTGTGACCATAGATCACATTTGGTCGGATACTGACTTGGTGACACTAATCTTGGGTGCCTGCTTTGAAACTGTGGTGATTTTATTAAAGTCTTCACTAGAAATACTACATGACTCTGAACAGACATGGATGTAAACTGCAACTTGACTTGTTGGCAGAGGCATATAACCACAAGTTGGTATTTCTAGTAGTTTTTCTCATTTAAAAATTGTGATTCACCATTAATACCCAAATATGCTTGATCAAAATAAGTATATAATTCATAAATTAAATCACTCAATATAAGATGAAAACCTTGGTTAACAAGGCTAAAAGTTTCAGTATAGTTTTTACTCTAAATTGTAGGACACAATATGGTTAATACTCAAAAGGCAAGGCTCAGTACGTAGCTCTACAGTACAGTAATATGAGACTGGTCTTACTCTACCTACCACTTTTCTATGCTTCCCATAGAAAAGTATAGTGAAATGGCTGTGTGCTGCACTTTATCAAAGGTGGGAGAGTTAATTAGACGTTTTCCCAGCCAGTTAGTCCTCATCCTTGAAGTTTTACCAACGTACAGTTTGAAAACACTTCCAATAAAGCATAAATGCTACCTTTGTGTCACTGTCCAAGTAGGTAATGGTCTCATTACTGTCCTATCGGACCAGAGGGATGAGAACCCCAGTCATAGGGTGTGTTTTTTTCCTCAATGGCCAAAGGGCAGCAATGAACCCATTTCACGGTTGACAACAAACTTGGACAAGCCTCACAATGGTGAGATTTTTGAGAGATTTATCAGAGGTGTTTTCAAAACAGTATTTTTTGGTTTTACAGGCAAGATGGCTTTAAGGATAAGGACCAAAGTAGTTGGCAAATGTACATCTGGTTAACGTCCCAGTCCGATAAAAGCTTCCCTAAAGGGGGGGACATGCATGATGACTGTGGTGCTGATTATGAACTAGTATCGGTAAATGAATAAAGAAATGTATGAGAGTGCACTGAAAAATGGAATGGAGGAAAAACTGATTGAGCCGTAAAGTGATTGAATGTCTCTACAACATAAAATCAAAGACCTACACAGCCAACCAGAAACTAAAGTTAGCCTCGTTTTACAAACTTCACTCACCTCCAATTCCACCAGTAGACTACCCACACAGTCCACATTACCCACACCTCTCCATCAGGGAAATCACCTTTTGTAAGGTTTATGCTCCTTCCTGACAATCAAAGACAGAGACAGAAAAACAGTGCCAATTGGTTGAAGCTTTATCTGTGGTCTGTCCAGTCTTTTTTGTAGGTTTCAGCTAGTTTTCAGGTTTGTCCCCAGCTGTAGCTTCTATAGAAAACATCTAGGAAAGTACCAAACAGGGCAAGGCCTCACCAAGTTGCTTAAACCAACCTGTGCTGATGTTTTCCTCACAAACCACTTGCTAAGGGTGGTTGTCAGTATAATGACTGTGTCAGGTGGGACGTCAGGTTAGATAATTAGGGCGTACAAAGTGTCTGACCTTGTATTTGTATCCCATCCTCTATCAACACTGAACTTTGGCTTCTTTTTAACCCAAACCGCAGCCCTAACCGATTTTGTCATTTAGATATGAAGACTTATTGAGTAAAATTAGTGATCTTCCTTTGACCACAGTCTTGATGTCCCATAAGAGTTCAGTTGAGCTTTCCATTGAATGGAGTGTAGCTGCACTTGCTAGTTGCCAGATGTTAGTGTTATATTAGCTGTGTCTCAAATCACATACTTCTGTTAGTAGACTTTCATATAGTATACTGTGTATACTATGTACTTACTGGCGTAGTGTGCAAATTTTGACAGAGTAGTGTTATCTCAAATCAAACACAGCCGTTGTGCACTTACCGGAAATTACTATCGCAAATTAGCATTAGCTAGCGTTAGCATTCACGCCATCAAATCATTACAGACTGCTAAATTAACCCAAAAAACATACTGATGGCTTATATCCAACAACAGTATAGTGGTGCTTAGTGCTAAAAACACATGTATAACTTATATTTGTATAATGTGGCGATGTTCACCGTAGTTACAACGTACCCGGCCGCCATTTCCAGTTTGAAAAGCGGTCCCTCCCCTTCCGCTACGTAGCCAAGATAGCGACCGCTGAGGGCGAGAAGTGTCCATAGTTCCACACTCAACTTTTTGATCGTTTTGAGTGCACCATCCGGATACTCACAGTGCACTGCATTTTTCCATACTTCTCAGTGTGAACGCACTAATGCACTAAAAATGTTAAGTGTAAGTACAGAAGTATGCATATTGAGACACAGCAATTGTTTCACATGTACTGTTCCTGTTCCTTTACAATATGTGTTGATGTGAAAACTCATATTCTCATACTCTCTGAGTAGATATGTCACAGAGACCTTTCTTGCATCTGTATCTTCCAACAGCTGACAAGTTCAGAAAAATACAAACAGATCTTTCCTTCAGGGATGAAGTTGTCAGTAGTATGCGGGACTCCATCTTCCTGTCCACCTTTCTTTGTTTGCGTCTTTTTTTTTTTTTTTTTTTTTTTTTTTTTACATCTTTACTGGCTGCAGCTGTTCGTCCTTCCGTCTTCTCCCCAGGCGATGATGAGGGGAAAGCAACAGCAATGAGTGGGAGAATTAGAAATCAAGCCTTAGGAGGAGAGAGAAAAATCAATAGATCATCATAGACAAAGGGCCACCTGCTAGCCTGAAATGACAACGTGTCATCCCGACATAAAGGAGAAGATGGAGACAAATCCCTCAGTGTCTTTAGGAGACAGAGACAGTCTCCAGATACAGGAGATGATTTGTCATTGGCTGCCTCTGGCCTCCGATCGTCAAGCAGATTTTCAGAGCGGAAGGAGGAGATTGGATTGACTCTCCCAGGGTTCATAAAACAGGACATGACTGATGATGTTACTACAGCCACTGTGCAAGTGCCCTTTAATTAATTTATTCTGCAGTTCTCCTGAATTATTTCTACTCCTGATACTGCTTTAAATTTTGTACAGTTAAACTAATTTGTAATACAAAACCAATTGAACTAAATGAAAACTCCACTGGCTTTCAGACTCAGCAGACCTTCCTTGGAACTTGAAAATCTTTGGAGGAGTAGCAGTAGCTTTGGAAATACAGTACCACTCAAAAGTTTGGACACACTTTCTCATTGAAGTGAATGGGAGGGTGTGTATATAGAGAAAAGCCGGGACAATAGGTACTTGATAATAATTATTGGATTTATCAAATCCAGCGAATATAAGGTACTAAGCAAAAGGCAACTGAGTGGGTTTACATACACGCTGTAACGGGTCTATGCGCCAAGTGGTTATGGTTTGTGCATGAAAACATCACAGGTAGTTTTAGAAACACAGATCAGCCCTTATCCAGTTTTGAGAGATAAGAATACGTTAGCTGGAGAACTCTAGGATAATGTAGCACATACTCACCTGTTTTAGGTTTCTAATCACTGTCTGCCATGTGTTTAGCTGCATCCTCAATCTGAGTTATGATGCCTTGTAAGTAGTCTTAACCTTTAAGGCTGTCACTTTTCAACAAATCAAGCTAAAATGAGCCTCAGCTGCCTCACTAGAGCGACGAACTATACAGGAGACTGCAGATTTGATGTAGTGGTAATGTAAGGCAGGAAATCATAATCCCAAAATGCTTCCACAGATTACCTCTGCAAATGGCTTGGTGTTGCTGTTTAAGGAAGATAGTCCCACTGTGAATAATCCCATAAATACATAGTGTGCACCATGTATATATCATGAAATATATCATGAATATGTCAGGTCCACTTTCTTCTCATCAGAGGAATAAACTTACTGTATTTCACATTGTATAGTATGACAAACAGTTTTACAGAAGTTATAATTGCCTGAGTTATCCAGCTTTCAGTACTCTTTGAATGTCTTTGCTTGGAAATAATCTCTCAGTAAAATGTGGCCCTAGACTCTGTCACCATATCTTTTTATTCAGGGCGTCTCTGTAAGCCAGCAACTATGAGCAAATAGGCTAGAACTATTTAAATGACACCCATATCTATATAAATACAAAATTTGACCTGAAACAACGCACTTCCTGGTTGCTGTAACACCCAGTCATGTAGGTGATGGAGAGTATACCCAGGATGCCATTCTGTCATGTGACATGATTATTAGTCTCAAGATACAACTAGTAGAGTTTGTCCCACTCTAATGCCCCAGTTTGGGGAACATGATCTGATTTATCCTAATCGTAAGAAGCAATACATTCATTTCTCAGGGGAGTTGGCTGCTGTCCAAGGCCCTCCTGAAACCCCAGTGGTGGACGTCCCCAGAGATTGTGGCTGGTATATGTGTCAGTCGATTAGTTTGGAAGATTTAAAGCACATTATTCTGATTTTAGCCAAGCAAGCAGACTCCTGGGATGATGATATTGGCCAGATCAGTTTGATCAGCTTGCCTCAAAGTGCAGACATTAATAGTCTCCTACTGTTTTTCTTGTTTTCCTGACTTTTCATCCGACTTCATTAACATTTTAAAATGCCCAAATTAGTTTATGACAGAAAGCAAAAAGCAAAGAAAACAAAATTATAGCATGGAAAAACAGAATGACAAAATTATAGATAGATGTATGAAGAATATGATGAGGAGGGTGTCAATAATCTTCCAGGTGCCACCAAACAGATATAACCTTAGCCACACAACCTCCTCTCATCATGCAGAGCTGGAAAGAGGACAGACTACACATACACACAGGGAAAACTCACATCACACTGTTCACACACAGAAGAAGAGAGACAAAGGAAACCAAACACACAGAGAACAGCACATTTGCTCCAAGTATTTAGTTTTGACAAAATCAACAAATTGCCAGCTGATTGACTTTGAGCCAGAAACAGACGTGGTTCTCAGACGTCTATTCTTGACGTAAAGTAAGACCCAGCCTCCACCAAAATACCAACAACTTGTTTGCACTGCATCATTTGAATTAACCTCCCACCTGTTTGCGCCTCTCCTCCCACCTGTGCACTGTGGGGCATCAAAATACCGCACAGACGGGCAAAGCAAATTTCACAGAAAAACACCAAACTGTCTGAGCATTGCTTGTACTGCTCGCTGTGCAGTACGCTGAGCCTCCCAGTCTTATTTAAGCAGACATCAAGTAAGGTCACAAAATTACCATAATGCATTTGCATTATATGTGGTTACTCATCAACACTAATCATTCCCCACTTGATGCTGACATTTCTGGCATTCTGGCTCTTTTTCTAGCCTGTACCCTGTTTTTAGATTACATGTTGCTCATATTTTAGTTGCAGCACATTCCCAACCTGGAGAGCTGTAATGTGGCTGTGCTACCATTTGTATCAATTACAGTCCATTGTTACTCAAAGGGTAGAGATCTGTGCCAGAGACTTGTTGATGATGCTGTCATTTGTCTTCAGTTAGAGTCAGAGATCACTTGGGATGTTCATGTGGAAGGTGATTATTCCACAGTAACGCTAACAGCTCGTTTCATTGAATACTTCATTTTTTCTCTGGTTGAATGAAGCAAATATGTGATATCAACTGTAATGTTTGGTTGAAATGAAAACCTACTTTTAGGCTTTTGAGTCATGACACCGAATGCAAATCCCTGGATTAGTAGGTTTCGGAAATGGGTTTTTTATTTAGAGGGAAATGTGGCAGGAAATGTGAATTAGGAACACTTTCCACTGTCAGAACAGTTTTTTTTCAAATGGCCTTTAAGCAAATGAAATTACCTCAGTGGAGCTGCTAAGTTTTTATTAATCCCAGACAATAATGAGATGATGGTGTCGGTGTAATGAGGCAGCCCTGTCTCAGCGCAGCCTGAACTGTTCTGCTGTCAGACTTATACACACACACATATATATATATATATATATATATATATATATATGTGTATATATATATATATATAAATAAATATATCAGTTGTTTATTGCAGAGTGCAGCAATTCCTCCTGAGTCAACTTAGTTTATTCGTAAAATGAGTAACCATTCTAGAGGACACTTTTATTGTATTCTGCCTGAAAAATTGCTGTATTTTTCCCTGTGAGGACAGTGCTGCCAACTTTTGGCTTCAGCTTGGAATGAGCTTTGTTCCTGTGGGGAGGAGGGGGGTTAGGGTTGGTAAACGTGACCTCTCTCTGGCCTTGTTTAATGCTGCGGTGCTACAATAATGTTACTTAGGCCAGCTTTACAACTTTACACCGACAGATCCTGAGTAACACTCAACAAATTCATGAAATTAGACAAATGACCATTGCATACCTGACAAGTTAACATGACTGAAATCGGTGAGGTCATTGATTGAAATCCGTGAGCTGCCCCTACCGCATGCCCACGCACACACACAAGAAAAAGAGCAAGGATGGGCGCCTGGATTTGTTTTAAAATGGGGGAGAACTTGGAAAGATGTATTATTGGCAGGGGGTCCTCCTGCATAAATATATCATATAGATATATTAATCAGAACATTAGAATAAAACATAATAATAGAAACATTGAGAATGATATAATAATATGTTAATAAACGAAAAGTAGGTTGATTTAATAGTGAAGAAGGGGGATGTTGCTAAGAGGAAATTACCAGCAGTTTTAGACAAACATTTATAACAACAATTTTTCTTATCAAAGTTACAAAGTGCTCAACAGAAAAAGAAGAGAGAATTAAAAACAGAAGTTTAGTTAGAACATTTAGTGTTGACATTATGTCAGTGCTTAAAATAGTTTTACTTTTCATTGTTTATGCAGTTTTTTTTCCTCTTTCGTACTAAGCATTCACGTTTCTGGCTGCACTTTTAACAATAATCTCCAGTCAAACAGTGTGGGCAGCCACTCAGTCCTCTCCTCTAACATCTAACATAGGGAGTTTTGTATAAGGTAGCCAAGAAGTTAAAGCTGCATTATCAAAATATTTGATATTTAATATTGTTGTTAAGGCTAATACTTTAGCAAAAAATGTCAAACTGAAAAATTATAAGTATTAAGAAATATTTTTAGTTTCTAATCGTTCCTCCCTCCTCAACAACTAGCCCCTAAGTTTAGCTAGATAAACTTAGGGGTAGGTGGGGGGGGCTTAAAGAGCCAGGAGCTAAAACGGCCTGTTTCAGACAGAGGCTGAACTGAGGGGCTGCATAAAAGGTCAGTGTAAGAGAAATAAGGATTTTTTTGTACTGTAAAATCCTGCAAAGATATTCCAGTAGAGCCCCAGAATATAAATATAAACCTGGAAATGTGCCATGATACGTCCCCTTTAAAAAAAAAAAAAGTTAAACTGTGACGAGAAAATGTTAATGTAAAGCAGGTGCAGTTGATTTTGAAATAAAAAGAGAACATCTAGTCTGTTTATACTTGTTAGACAAAAGGATAGGCAGATTTAAGTGTCAAATTTATGTCTCCTTCAGCTCTCTTCATCCACCAAAAAGCCTTCTTCTTCTCACCCCCCCACCTCCTTCACACTCCAGCCTCCTCCATCCCCTCCTACCTCCCTTCGACACCCATAATAGAGTATTCATTACTGTAGACAGCCTAGTAAATGTCATCTCGCCTGGCCACGCTGCGCACGTCCATGTGTAACGGAATATAACATTTATTTTCATAAGTCATCGCCACTTAATTATAAATGACGCCGGCTTCTCCCCAAGAGGTTCTCGCTGCATGCTGGGATATGTCCTCCTCACCACAGCTAGTTGCTGCTCACTGAAGGAGGGTGTGTTTGTGTTTGTCTGTACATGCAGCCAAACATTTATGGAGGTCTGCTAAGTGTCATTCAAATATCTTTAATGACAATGCTGATGGCGTTGAAGGAAGAAGATGCCAAACTTAAATGATGGTTTCCTTTTTTTTTTTTTGGTTTATTTGTGTGTTGTATGTCTGTTCTTTCTTTTCTTGTGCATTGTCTAGTTGCAGTGTGCTTTCCTAATTTTTCCTTACCACTGTTAGCTGAGGCAGTAAATGGGGCTGTCTGCACCCTGCCAGTACCCTCGTCCCCTTAATCACAGACCTGGCAACCCCCTAAGTGAATGATGGATTATTCCTGATTAACCCTTTCACCCGCCTGTCTCTAGCCTTCTTCATTACTGCTGAGCTCTGCTGGGCGGGTATAGGCCACATTTACACTTGGCATTTCCTGTGTCTCAAACATGATAGGTACAATTCACAAGCTTTGATTAACACTTTGATTAGCCACATAGAGTGCATGTATCTCCATTTGCAAGATAAGAAATCAGACTGCATCCATCGTGAATATCCCATGTGAGATAAAGTCTTGTCTAGAAGGTGGTGTTGATGCACCAAAAGCTTTGTACCAGCCACCGAAAATGCCAGAAGAAGAAATAGCCTAATGTCTCTGGAGCTTAAAACTGTTTAGCTAGCTGGCAAACAACTTAATACAGATGTATTGATAAAACTGGATACAGCTGTGGTTCTGCAGCAAAAAAAAAAACTGGAAAAGCACTTTCCTGATAGACTACCATTATAGAAGAGACATCTGTAAAGTACACAAGTGAAATTATTACCCTTTGTATTGTACATTTTTAAAACATGGGGATAAAATTTGTAAAACTTTCTCAGAATTATATATGACACGTGCTACACGATGAGAAAAAAGGTCTTCCAATTTTCATTGGAGGTAATAGGCATAATATTGTATCATAATCTGTAACTTTTTATACTTTTAACTTTTACTGAGTATTTCATGTTTTAATTCACTTGCTACTGTCATTCTGATTGGGATACCTCCTCTCTTGCTGCTTTTTTTTTTACTTGTTAAAGGTTTTCTCTGCGGGATTTTTACTTATCTGAAACAATGGTCTAAGGATAGAGAGTTTTGTATAATTGGTTGAATTGTAAAGATCTTTGAACTTGTGGTTCCGGGCGAGCTAACAACTAACCAGCACAAAAACATACAGATGCAGAAGAGAAAAACCTCAGAAGTGGCTACTTCAAGACATTTACTGACATTTAAATGTGGCTTGGAGAGACCTTTTCAAAATTGAGCCAGAATGACTTTGGAGGCGTTTTGATTAATTGGACAGAAATCCATCTCTAATTCATCTTGGTTTGTTCTGTATTTAACCTGCCTTTGTAAGGGATAATTATCTCTGAAAATGCATGAAAGGAAAGTCGTATTAGAAGGTTGATGATCTTGTTTGTAACATCACCCACAATGTTAAAATCTCAGTCTATGATCCTAGATTAAAGGGACAAAGTTCTTTTAATGGACCTACTGAAGTAGGCCACAAAAGACGACTGTACTGTACTGTGCAGCTCCCAAGTGTGTGATTGTGTGTGTAAGTGTATGAATATGAAGCAGGTCAAGTGCTTAGTCAACCTTTCCTGGATAAATAAGGATTAAGAAAATGCAGGGGGCATCCTCTGCTCCGCTAGTGTGGAGTGTTTCTTCTCTCTAGTGATGTTTTATTAGCTCAGCGCTGCCCTGCTCTCTGCGCTGAAGCAGGACGATGTAATCAACAAGGAGCTCCGGGGGGGATTTGGAGGCAGAAATTGGACACACATAAGAACCACATCTGTATGCAACAATGTGTTTACTAAAACACAAGATCTGATGTGCTCGTAGGATCCCTTTCTGCTGTAGAGTAATTTCTACATTAACCTTTATTCTTACGAGGAAATTTGATTGAGTGCACAAGGTCTTTCCTGGCAATTCCCTGCTTCACATTCATACATTTTCACACATCAGCACTGTTGTAGATTGATTCTCTCGAGTTCATTTTCCTTTTGGTCACAAACTACAATACAACATTTATATCTTTTCTGGTGCTCAATAGGTCAAAATTAGTGACTATGACGACTATATTATCACGATATTCTTCCCACGATAACGATATATCACGACAAAGTTGATTCTGCGATACACGATATATATCACAAAGAAATAATCTAAGATATATCACGATATCTGTAACTGTGGAAGAAAGAAAAAACAATTTCAAAGAGCGTGAAATAGTCATAGATAGTCAATAGATAATGTACAATGTTTATTAACAGTACATTAGTTTCACAAAGACGAAATGCCACCAAGTATAAATATCGCGACACCGCTAACTGTAGCTTCAGTTTGTATAAATATCAGAACACTGCTTTGATTATTGATTAATCATTTCAGTCATTTTTAAAAGCAAAAATGACAAATTGTCCAGATTGTCAAACGTGACGATTTGCTGTTTTTCGTTGTCATATATGAAAGTAAATTGAATTTCTCTGAGAAAATATAAATACCATTTTTTTTCATTGACTAAGCAATAAATGACTGGCAGATGAATCAACAATGAACTAACTGATAGAAAGCGTTAGCGGCTGCAGCACCTATTAAACATTGCTTGGATAAAGGTTTGATAGGGTTTTTATTGAATCTGAATCTGGTTTTGACTTTAGACTTCAAACCTTATTAAACTTATTCAGATCATTGTCAACAATCTTTAATATATGTATTTTATATAAATTATCCTTTAGGATATAAAACCCAAAGAGTATCATTTAAAGATTAAAACCCATATTAAGGCAGATACATTACATCTTATACATTTATTTTAGCTAAAAGATTCACAAAAATGTTGTCAAGACCCAGAGCTTAATGGATTTGGGCATTTTACCAACTTGGAACCAAATCCAAAATGGAAACCAGCTCTTGGAGCGTGACCTTGGCTCTAATGCTTTCATTTATGCAGCTGAATGATCACATCCCTCACCTCATCTCCACCCTAAATCCACTACATATGCTATTGCAGTCTGGTATATATTGAGGTCTCTGTCCATGTGAAGAGTGAACTACTTGAAGCTGGTAAAAGCAGGTAATCAAGCGTGAATTAAGTGGTTGGTGGCTTTCGTGAAACTCCTCAGTTTGTGCTGATTATGCTGATAAGTGTGAGCTAGACAGCAGGACACACACACACACACACACACACACACACACACACACACATATTTTGATGACATTGCATTGACTAACATTCATTTCCCGGAGACTTTACCTGACTTGAACCGTAACCACTGCCTGATCTCAACCGAAAACCAAGTCTTAACCCTTAAATGTAATGGTTTACTTTGTGGGGACCAACATTATGTCATCAAATGGGAGGTGAGTCCTCATAACGTGTGTGAACATACAGTATTATAAGGATATATGTGTGATTATGTGAAATATGCATGTGATCACATTCCACATAGAGATTACTGTCAGACTGATTCTGTCACTTGTCCACTGCTGATACGACAAACTACATACATCGTGCATATAAGTGCTCTTTAAATCTGCATGGTATTTGAACAATCAATCTCTCTTTTTATTTATTCATTTAATTTTACAATTATTTATTTATTGTATCATATTTTTAGTGAATTAATTCACTCATACAACACGGTTTGCCCAAAGTCTGACGTTTTGTTTGATGACAGACATAGCGACGTTACATCACTTACTCCTGAGTAAAAAAAGTTATAATACCTCCAGACTCTAGAGGTCTTTGTCACATGAACATAAACATATGTCAACATTGTAGAGCTGCAACTAACAATTTTTTCCTATCATCGATAAATCTGTTGATTATTTTCTTGATTCACTGATTAATCATTTGAACTATAAAACATCAGAAAACAGTGCAAAATGCTGATCACAACATCTTAAAGTACAAGCTGACATCTTCAGATTGTTTTATCTATAATAATTATCTATGTGTTATAATGTAAAACCAAGAAAAGCAACAAACTCTCACATTTGAAAACCTCCAACCAGCCAAATGTTTGTCATTTTTGCTTGAACAGTAATTTAAACGATGAATCGATTATTAAAATAGTCGCCAACTAAATTTCTGTTGACTGACTTATTGACTAATAGATTAAAATATGAATCGTTGCAGCTGTACATTTGCTAAAATGACTGATGTCATGGTATAATTTTTTCTTGGGAGGACACTGTATTATTTTTATCATTATAAACGGTGTAAAACAACCTCTTTTTAGGCAAATACATAACAACCACCAGTGTACTCACACCAGACACAACTTTCGCATATTACACATCTTTAGTTTTATTATTACCTGATAATAAGACTGAATTGCTACGATCTGTTCATTTTGCTTTGTTTTGCCAATCAGTAGGGACATTTTTCAAAGTTTTTCACATCGATTGATGAAATATGCCGATTGATCAACAGTGGTTATTGTGGACTTACAAAAACCTGTACAGCACTGTCAATCATATTTTTGTCATCATTTTTGTGTTTTTTTATGGACTTAAAATGAGCACGACAGCAGACCTATTTGAATCACTGAAAATGAGATGTGGGCAGCAATTCAGAAGTCTGCAACCAGGCTATCTGAGTGTGAATAAAGTGTGAATAAAAAAACAGTTGTTGCAGTAGAAGACGACAAAGTTACATTGATGTAAAGGGCTTTACAGTGCTCATATTATGAAATAATAACTCCAGGCCCTACATTAGAACAAGGAGAGGCTTCCAGGAAAAAGGGAAAATAATTATCCAATTGTAGCCTTAACATGACTGGGTATGAATATTTTAAGCTTGGATCAATGCTGGAAATGGACCAGTGTCATAGAAAAGGAGGAAAGGGTCATATAGTTCTCTGTACAGCCATCAGTGTCTGATGAGAAAATGTAATGAGACTCTGGTTCACCATCTGAAGTGGCTTTTTCTTGGTACAAAATGTTCCCTGTTCGGCACTTCCACAGTTAATGACACCTTTTTGCAAATGAACATTATTAAAAGGCACACAGCACAGTTATTTAGGGTGTAATTGTTCATTTTTGTTCATTTCTGTCACTGTCCTCCCACTTTTCTCCTGGATGGCCAAATGGATTAAGTAAAGGATTCTGAAGTTGAAAATTCAAATTTCTACCTTCACATATTGATGCTGAATCTTTACACTTTCAATACTGAACGATATTAATAATGACAATGTTAAGTTTTGCTATACGCTATTCAGTGTGAATCTAAATAAAAGATGATTTGAGAAAAATAGAAGAATGTACACCAGTAAATGATAAAAAGTACAGTAATATCAGACAGCCTGTGCTCAGATTTCATCCTTTCACTGACTGGAAAGAGAGTTAATGTTTATTTTAAAGTTCCTCTTGAGGATAGAACCAAATTCCAGCAAAAGTTCAGTGTTGCATACAGTAGAAATGAGACATCCACTTACACATTTTTATTAAAAAACCCCCACCTGTAATCTCCTTTATTTATTGTTCTTTACACTTTAGTAAACTTCCTGCAACTTACCACTAATTTTCTAGAAGTCCTTGCAGTATCTGTTCATAGCAACTAAAGCACGATCAATGTTGGTTGGTTGTTGGATGTTTATGTAGCGACTTAAGGCTGTTGGTTAAAGTTAAAGCTCGTTGCCTGGGTTACATAATTAAAGTCAACACTGACTTGAAAACATGAGATAGGACGAGTTTATTCTGTGCCAGTGAACATAGTTGCAGGCAAGAATTCAGTTTCTTACAAAACCTATTTGGCAAAACAAATCAGCAGTATATAAAAGTAATTTAAGGGGGGAGACACGGTGGCTTGTTTTGGTCTGATGCCTTTTAGCAACATTGTCACATTTACGTAACTTTTCCCACCATCCTTCAAACTTTCAGTCATGTCTCAACAAAGAAAAAGATGGAAAAGACATTTCATGAGATCTCACATTTGTATGGGAATGGTCCTCAAATATATACAGAATGATTTTTAGAGACAGATCTACATCTACCTATAGCTGACATGGACTTGATTAAGGTTGTCTGACAGTCCTGCACAAATATGCTGTCCACAACATTTTATAGTCTTTGCACTGTTGTTGATTAAAAGGGAAAAATATAAGGTATTGTGCAGGTAAAAATAAACATAATCTCTGTGTTTTGCTGTCATATCCTGCAGTTCGGGAGTGGATAATATCTTTATCTCCTTTATATTAGGGTATAATATTGAATTCTGCATGAAATCTTTTCTCTAACTGGCTGTGTGTTCTTTAGTTCCTTTTTGAGCCCTATGTGGATAATTTAATTACTTCCCCTATGTCTGAAAACCCCCCCCCATGGTTTAGATTTTTAGCCTTTATTATCTCCCCTCCATCTTGTAATGAGCTCTATAGATGCATCACTGCTCCAAAAATGATGGCTATTTACTGTATTGTTATGCAGAGTGGAATTTATTTTTCCTCCTGTAGTTCAATCAATAATTGAGACGGGTCACCGGAGCCTCAGGATGGTACAAAACAAGACGGAATAAAAGAAAATATTAAAAATATTTTCTTTTCATCACGAGATAACATTTTAAACATGTAAATATATGCAGCACTTATTGCATCATCACATTATGCTTTATAAAGTATGAAATTAAACCAAAATGTTACTGAGTTGCGTTATGAATTATTCAACCGAAATGTTAAATCTAAATCTGAATATGTTTTCCTCCTCTTTTTCCAGACAAGTTCAACGCTTATGTGACTTTAAAGGTGCAGAATGTGAAGAGTACGACCATCACAGTCCGTGGGGACCAGCCATGTTGGGAACAAGACTTCATGTTGTGAGTAGAAAATCTTCCAAACTCTGCGACCTCCTTTTGTCACGGGGAAATTTCATTGACGACCCAGTCAATCTTGTGTTGTAATGTCAGTAATAAAGTTCAGTATTTTCTTCTGTCCTTCTAGCAGGTTTTTACCCCTTTACACTTCTTAAAAGACTAGAAACTTTCTTCGAATGTATCTGTTATGTGGAAAAACTTCCAGCTGATTTACTGTATATGTGGCTCCAGTTCAGCTTCAACTGAAGGATTACATCATGCATCATGGGGCAAACATACTGTAAACCAGTTTTCATGCAACTGCTTTTTCAGGTACATAGGGCTTCAAACTAGTACACACTGCAAAATTTAAACATTTCTTTTACTCACAGTAGACATGATGCTGAAGGATTACATATTCTTCTGTGGGTTCAGAATATTATGCAAGTCTTTTTTGCATTTTAGAGGTAACTAGGTTTTCTAGGATGGCAACACAGTTTCAATGGAGTGAAAAGTTGTTCAGCTTCATACTGTCAGAAGCTGATATTTTGAGACACACAACACGCTGTGGTCTCTCTTCATAACCAGCTGTAGTACCGCTGCTGAGTCGAGGCGAGATACGCTTCATCGTGCTTTCTTGTCTTTGCTTTGGTACCTGTGATGTTTGGTGTGGATTCGTTGTCTGCTTCACTCCGGGGTGCAGCTCCTGTCTTTTTTTTTTGCATTTTTAGAGGTTTCTAGGTTTTCATTTGATGGCAACAGTGTTTCATTACAATACAATAAAAAAGGTAAAACACCGAGTTTGTGCAATAGATTTGAAGTACACATGACATGAGTTTTGGGTTTTACTTTTCTTGCTTTGGTTTCCAGTTTCTTCTAGTTCCTTTTAACTTTTTGGCTCACTGCTCTCACTTATTTTGACAGCAACAGCATGTGCACCACCAACCTCTTGGGGTGTATTAAAACAAATGCAGAGAGAAATTGGAGCTTCAGAGTGTGTGTCAGCCTTTAGATGAATACAGCCCAGGTATCCACTGCTAGCTGACTTGCTAGCTGGCTTTAATGGGCCTTACTGAAATTGAAAGGGAGCATCAGCCGCCTGTGGGACTCCAGTCTGGCCGGCTGACACAGGCTACTAAATGGGAATTTGTGGTTGGAGCAGGTAGGATGGATGGAAAGTGAAATTACATGCCGAGCTCAGATAAGTGGATGAGCCAGTGATAAATCTAATGAATTGCACAGCCCAGTCTGATTCCATTGGGGAGAAAAAGTACAGATGTAGTTGATTTAGAAATCCCTCTTCACTTTTTATGCTCGCTGACAGACTGTTGCTCCCTGTCTCCACATCCACGAGGGATCATTTTGAGGGAAAAGTGTTCTTTAGGGATGGTCTTGTCAGCATTTGGAGGACAGACATGAAACCGGTGGCTTAAGAGGAAGCACTGTGACAGCCTAACGGGCCTCATGTTGGGTGATTTGGCTCAGATGGGACAATTGTGGGAATCTTTTTTAATGATGTTTTCAGAGCTGCCCCTGCATTTTTGCTCTGTCCTCAAAAGCAGAATTGTTTAAAAAAAATGAGGCTTTCCTCTCTTTTCGGCTAATGGGCTGGTGCAATGTCTAGAGTGGTTTGTAGAGTTTTTACTGTGGCAGTATGTGAGCTGTACATTTTGTCATTAAAAAACAGCACTGTTCAGTAAGCATTCATTTTGTGATTTGCACCTAAAAATATGTCCAGATATATAAGGTTAAATATGGGTTAAATGAAAGTTAAAAGGTGAAATATAAATATATAATATGTTACTTCAGTGGCATTTACATGTCTGTATTTCAGAGTGAATCAGGTCCTCACTATATGTCGACATATGGTCACTGCTAGAAACTTGGCTAAACAGAGATGCTTTGAGCTAAATGTTAAAATAAGCATGCTAACATGCTCACAATTACAATACTAACATGCAACAATTAGTCAATTAATCAATTAGTCAATAAACAGAAAATCGGTCTGGAACTATTTTGATAATTGAATACTTCTTAAAGTAATTTTTTTTAGAAAAATGCCAAAAATTTGCTGGTTGCAGCCTCTCAAATATGAGGATTTTAAGCTTTTTGTGTCATACATGATAGTTTACTGAATATCTTTGGATTTTGGACTCTTGATCAGACAAAACAAGACATTTGAAGACATATTTTCTGACATTTTATTGACAAAACATTTAACTGAGAAAATAATCACCAGGTTGATTGTTAGTTGCAGCCCTGGACATGTTGATGTTTAATAGGTAATGTTTACCATGTTTACCATCTCAGCATTAGTTTAGCATTTTACCATGCAGTCATTTGTTTAATGGCACCTAAAACAAAGTACAACTGACGCTGATGGGAATGTAATTAGTTTTGCAGGTATTTGATTAAAATTTTGACCTGATGATGGTGGTCGATGGAAAAGTTAAGAGGTCACCAAAGTTATTACAATTCATCCTGAGGGGGAATTTGATGGCAATCCATTCAATATTTATCAAGACAAATAACTCCAAACTGCAAATGAACCTGATGGTCATGCTGGAGAAATATTCAGGGGATCATCAAAGTCATGAATGTCTGCACAGAAGTGTTTGGTAATCCATCCTGCAGCTGTGGAGATATTTCTGTTCAACCAACTGTCAACCAAGTTTAATCAATTGTTACTGGGTGGCTGGAAGCACAGTGAAGTACTTCAATGACTACCAGCAAAAATATGTAGTGGACAGAAGTACTGTATATGACAGGTTCTTTTCTGAAGACCTTTCAGCTGTTGAAGGTTTCTGCTTTTCTTCTTTTGGCAGCTGTTCTGACTTGTATCTGTCTGTGGACCAGGGAAATACATTTTCTTTTATATTGGATTTTTTTTGAAGGTGGTTTTAATCTGTGCTATCATTCTTTTCATTCTTTTTTTTTCTTTGCTTTCTTGCTTCAAGTCAAGCCTGTAACCTGACCTCTGATTCAGCTGGCTGAAGTTATTCTCTACTTGTATTGTTCAGTACTGACAGGACTTGACATTGTGCTTCAGGTACAGAAATAGAAAGTAACTTATCAAAACTTACCTGGATAATTTACTTGCATATTGTTGTATATAACCCTGTTTTTCTCTGAGTACATTGATTTTCAATATATCAGATATCCTGTTTTTTAAAATGACCTCCTCCTCCTACATGCATTTATCATATAGTTATGAATTAAATAGGGAAACTCTGTTGAACAATAATTTAAACCACAATATTAACAGGCTCTTAAAAAGTCTGAAAATTATCTGAATTTAACTAATTTAAAATACTGAAAAATCTCTTAAGTTGTAGAACAGCGTGTCAGGGACATGTATTCAATTTTATGTGTCATTAAAAGTCTTAAAATTCCCCAATTTTTCTCCCCCTCCATTGTTTTCAAACTACCACTATTGAACAGAGAATAAAACAGACCTATTTCCTCTTCTCTTCATTTCCTCTTGCAGACCAAAGATGCAGCAGCAGTAACAAAACTAAGAATCTACAGCCACACATGAGGCTCTGTGTTGCTTTGAGCTAAATGCTAACCTCATCATGCTAACATGTTAACAATTACAATTAGCCATAAACAAAATTATTGGACAAATAAGAATTTTGTCCTGATTGATGGTGCTAGGTAAGACATCAGTGGACATGGATGAACCAGATTTTATGGCAATTCATCCAATAGTTTTAGTAGATATTTCACCCAAAACCATAAATGTCAGCCTCAGCCTCAAATTTAATGGCAATCCATAAAATAGTTGTTTGCATATTTCAGTCTGGACTTAAATGATGAACCGAACAACTGACATTTCCATGTCATGTTAACAGAAATGTTAACATTTTGGTGTCTTGTTAGTGACATTTTAGTACAACAAGTGGCTGCTAATGCACTCTGGATTTCAGCATTTTGTACTACACTTGGTATAATAAACTAAAATTAAATATCCTCCTAGATAACTGACATCTCTACAGAAAGAGGAGCAATAAAGTTGAAATGGTGGTTGTTATGTATTGTGTGCTGTAAAACAGACACACATCCTGTCTGCAGACTGATCCCCCTAGACTTGATTAGAGGGATTGGAGAGATTGACTGTGGATCTACATGATTACATAAGTCCTCTCCCCTCCTCTCTTCTTCCTTATATGCTGCTCATAATCCCTGCTATTGCCATATCCTCTTTCGGAAAGCTTGTTTTCACTTTCATTCTCTCTCTCTCTTTGCAGAATAAGCGTTTCAGACAAAGAATAAATAATGTCTGTTGTTTTCTGTATGTATAAAATATAGAGAAGTGTGATTTTTAGGCTCAAGCCAGGAGTTTTACTGAAGTATGGTATCACTTAATATGATTGTAATTATTGGAAAGATGTTGATGATTATATACAAAGGACACCCAGGGCCTCCTGTGCTAAATGGATAATTATTTCCTCAGTCTCATTAGCAGCAGTCGGGCTCGATGGGGAGCAGTGGTAGCGTGCTGCGTTGGAGCGCCGTTGGAGTTTGCGAGTAGAAACTGTGACTGAGTTTGATTCCCCAGAATGAAAGGTCTCAGAAAGAGAAGTTAGGCAGACATGCTTGTCAGCTCAAGTGTATGCGCTCAGAGTGGGCTAAAAATAGTTTTAGTAAAACCAAAACACAAAATAAATTTTGTACAGGTGAAGCAAAAACTCTAAACCCCAAAAGAAAAGAAGCTGTCCAAGATGCAAGTGGCAGTTTATGTAAAAGAAATCATTATGAAGCAAAATATTTGTACTTTATGTTTCCCTGTAACTCACATGAGACCCTTTTAACCCTTATGATTCTGCATGCAGGTTTGACCTTTTAACTAGCAGGCTAAGAAAAGTGTTTTAGCAGATATATCCTCTATTTTTGGTTTTGGTGATATCTTCTTTGGTAGTGTTGTTGCACTGCCCTTCCCAGATATTCCCACTGTGGGCAGGACTGTGACACTGAATCTTAGTTGATGAGTCCCTAGAGGGTGCTCTTTTCCCATTCTGTTTTGCCATAGTGGTCACTGTTCATGGTAACTACACTAATACAAAGTACTTCAAAAACTCCAAGTAAAACCTGTGACACCAGGTCACAGAAAATATTTTATCTTTGATCCTCATAAATGGGATATTTACTGTTGTAGGAAAGTTTACTGTACATTGACAAGATGAAAATGTTTGCTTTTTCTCCCAAAACATGCAAGTTCGGTGAATTGGAAACTCCATTGCCTGAAATTTGACTGTTAACATATTTGTCTGTCTGCATGTGTAAGCCCTGTGACCATTTTCCCTCTTACATACATCACAGATGATTACACATCTCTCTATTTATGTCCAATACTGTGCCAACGCAGGTAGTGTTATGTTAGTAGTAGCACATGTAGCGCATTTAGCTTTCATGTGGGAATATGTGTTCCATAACAGACGTGCAGTTAATGTTCACTTTTTTTCCTCTCACCTTAACAATGTGCTGCCAGTGCCAAAATACAACCATAAAAATTTTAATATTGCTGTAGTTTCTACCAGCAGATATTGTACTGCAAGATCAGATATTTTGGTGGAAAAAAATAAACAACTATGTTGTCTCTGAACACTCACTCATACCTTCAGTATCAATCATTTTAGCAACTTGCCAAATAGGTTAAATGACAACATTTTGTCATTATGTTGAGAGAAAACATAATTCAGCCAGCATAACATTTCTATCGAAACATATTTGCTGCAACAATTTAGTCGTATATGAACATCATTTCTAGGAGAAAGAGTTGCCATGTTTAGTAGCCATGACCAAGATCTTTCCCTAAACTTAACCATACTATAGTTGCCATGCATATATATTGTAGAAAGAATGGATTTTAAAAAATAATTATGCTGAATGCTAAAAAACTTTGTCATTGAGCAAATTCCAGGGTTTTGCAGAATTGTCCTCTACCAGTGTTCTTGTCTGCCAATAAGCTTGTCTTGATAGGTGACCTGTCCAGGGTGTACCTTGTTTCTTGTCAAAACTGATCACTTTCAGTAAATAATACAGGATACATTCAAAATAAGAGCATGAAGGGACACTTTTGCTATTACCACCAGTATAAATATGGAGAACTGTTAAATTAGGCTTAGCCTAAACACCCATTTAACAATGATTTGTCAGAAATCATAACACATCTACTAAATGTTGATTGTCTTCTTCACACCATAACTATATACACACTAGAAAATGAGGTAGTGACACAGTCCAATACAAGATGCAGTTCTAATACAAATACTTATTCCATTACACAGATAATCATTGCTATCTAGTTGAAAGACAGAGCACACAAGAGATAGAGGGCGAAGGCAAAAAAGTGAAACGACAGGATCATCACCGTTCCACCTGGGTAAATCTCTGCTAAGGTGCTGGAAGTACCAATGAGTCCAAACTGATAGAAGAGATTTCTGCACACTTAGATCTATGCAGCCCGTAGGCTGAAGTGTATCTGAAGTGTCAATCCAACAGAGCTCCCTTTGGCATATCTTTTCTTTCCATATCTCCCCCTCTTGGTGATTCAATGTGTTCAATGTCCTGGAATCATAGAGAGGAGATAGGGTGTGAAAATACATTGAAATGATAGGCAACAGGATAGTTCACATCATTGTGTTTGATGTCTTGTGATCACTAATCCTTTGTTTTTAGCATTTTAATAAATAACATTTTCTGTGCTGCATAACAGGAAAACTTTTGCCCAATCTTGGATGTCTAAAAACAGAGGTTTTCCATGTGTTGTTGCACTAGGCACAATTGCCACATGGATAATCCTTAAAATGCTGGGCTAATGCTGGGTCAGAGGCCAAAATAGGCCAGTGTTTTAGAATGGTGTTCTTGAGGATATATGCCTGAGGGGCATACATTGTGATGCAGGAGACAGAGTAACTTTTATCTTTTTGTAAAAGGTCAGAGCAGATTTAGAAAATGCAACTTGGAAGGCTTTATCACTACACTGTAAAGAGTAGCCTCTGTTCAAAAAAGCATTTTTTCATTGCAGCAGCTTTATCGATGAATTCCTCATTAGAGTGACACATGTGTCTGAGCCTATAAAAGTGACTCTTGGGTACAACATATTTCAGAGCTCTGGGATGAGCACTCCTGGCTAGGAGGAATGTATTCCTGTCTGTTTCTTTTTGATATAAGGTAGGGATGAGACTGCCACTGCGTAATTCAATCCACATATCCAAAAAAGACACTTTTATGATGATATTCAACTGAGAATTTAAGGTCAAGATTCATACCATTGAGAAGATTAACAAAATAATTCAACTCATTGCTAGTCTCTTGGAAAATGCAAAGGACATCATGTAAATATCTGAAGCATTTGAGGATTTTGTGAAGGAAGGGCTTTCTGTTATGTTAAAAACATAACTATATATTAGGGATGTGCAGAGATCCCAGTATTTGTATTTGTATCTGTATTTGTTGAGGAAGCAAAGTTATTTGTATCTGTATTTGTATTCGAATAAAAGTGGAAAGAGGCTTAAAAATCATTGACATATGACACTTTAATTTTAGAAAATTAAAGTGTTACAATAAGTGTTCCTGAATAAACTACCTTATGAAGGAGGTCCGCACATCGGGTCTTGAACTGGAGTCTCCCAGATCATACACGACTGTGCTGACTACTGAGCTAAAACTTTACTCATTGCCTCATTGCAGACAGACCTCTACCTATTTATTCACCCATAACACAGAGACAGCACACCGTGTAACATGTAGGGAGGAACTTCAAAGGCAATTCTTGCTTTGCACTTTTCATTTTACAACCTAACTTTGTGGAAAGGAGAAGGGGAACAACAGGTTATGGAGAGTCCCTTGGGAGCACTTTGCTTGTGTCAGTAGCTCAGCTTTATCTCTAGGGAACACCCCCAACAAATAATTTTGTAATATTTGTATGAAACAAATATTCGTATAAAACCCACTATTTGTGCTTTACCGAATAATGTATTTGTATTCGGGCACACCCTTACTATATATGTTGGTGTTTTAAAAAAAACAAAACACCCACATATACTGTAAATTAGCACATTCCAGAGCAAAAGTAGAACCCATCGATGTTCCTTTGCGTTGTAGGAAGAAATCTCCAATGAAGGAAAAGTATTTCAGTTTAAGGACCAAAGCAAGTGTTTCCTCAGTGAGGTCTTTGAGAGCGTCAAGACCTCTGTCATAGGAGGTATTTGTGAAGAGGCTTTCCACATCTAAGGTGGCCAGAATGATATCATTAGGTAAATCTTTTAATGTTAATATCTTGTTGATTAAATCAGTAGAGTCCTTAATATATGATGGAAGCTTCTGAACATATGGTTTTAGAAAATGATCAACATAAATAGATAATGGCTCTAGTAGGGAATCATTACGGGCTATAAAAGGTCGACCTTTGGGTTTAACCAAGCATTTATGGATTCATGTTCATTCTTAGTGATCCAGTTCAGTTCAAGAGCTTGGCCTGTCACATTTAAGATCTTTTTTGTAAATTGAGGGTAGGGTGAAAATTCAGTCTTCTATAAAAATGTTCATCAGTTAATTGCCGGTAGGCGTCTTCTTTGTAGTCCTGACATGTTCTAAATGACTATAGCGTCCCCCTTGTCAGCAGGCTTGATAATAATCTTAGAGTCTTTTGAAAGGTCTTGTAAAGCCAAATGTTCATCTTGACTGAGATTAGAGAGAGAATGATGGGATTTGTCTTTAAATAAGTCAAAGGTTTCTCGCTCAACTATTATGCAAAAAGTGTGGATAGAGGGATTTGAGGAATAAGGCATACATGTGCTTTTAGGCTTAAATACAGGTTTATCAGGCCTTCGTATATCAGATTTGCCAAACATATGGTTCAATTTAATCTTTCTACATAAGCGGAATGAATCCGTCTTAATTTCGAAAGAGTTTCTCTTGCATGTGGGGACAAAGGTTAGGCCTTTGGTGAGCGCAGAAAGTTGATGGGGAGTGAGTACCTAATCGGAAAGGATAATTGTGGGATTCTGGCTTGCTGGCGGGTGAAGGGCTTGTTCCTGGGGGTTTCTTCTTGCCCCTCCTCCTTTTCTTCCACGCCACTGGCTGTTTTTCGGATTGTGATTTCTGCCTGCTGGGTGCTGGTAGTAGCTCCTGTTAGAATTAGAGTCACTAGGGAAATCACTGTTGGTCGGGGTGGTATCTGACTAGTTAGTCTGGTGGCTTGTGGTGGATGGATGTTGAGGGTCTTCTTCTTGGACCCACTTGTAGACTTTGCCCTGAATGTAGTCCAGGGTGTCCTGCTTGTATTTCTTTCTTATTTTTGTTGCCCATCAGACCATCTTCATATGACTTAAGTGATTGTCAATGAGTCAATTAAAATCATGACCCTTTGACCCATGATCCTTTTGTTGTGAGACCTCTTCAGTAATCAACAGCATGAGATCTGTGGAACATTTATTCAGTATTTCACACCATTTCTTGTTAACGTTCTCATTTTGTTTCCCAACGGTAGGGGCTTTTTGGATGCCGATTCCTTGTGGGATGTATTTGTTGCGCCAATACTCACTCAAGGTGCAGCCATGCCATTTGAGGCGTGTTCCTTTCTTTTTGAGCCGGATTAACTTTGTTTTCATCTCTTTGGATGAGGAAGGGTGGTTTCCCAACTCATTAGCAGTTGGGGGTAAAATCCGCATCAGCATCAGAAAAGGTCTCAGCTTCTTTAGTGGATAGAGTCATTTACAGCATTTTAAACAAATACCAATAAAACTCTCAGCAGTACTGACGTATTGGGCACAAATATCACATGTTTGATGCAAACGGGACTCACTCCAGCCATTGTTACGTTGCTCAGTAACAGCAGGGAGACGACCTTCTCACAGCTGGGTGATGACGAGACACTGAAGCCCTGCCAGATGTGCAGTCTGACTCTTGGACCCTTCTGGGACTCAACTAAAGCAGTCACATGTGTGAAAGAGCAGGTGGCTGAAGTTTCTAGTCTGTCCACACTGAAGATTCATACTGGTGGTGACTTTAGCTGGAAGTTACTTTAAATTCCTCCTCTTATCAGTGACCAGTGGTGCGTTCAGGTACTACAGGACTATGTCAATCTTCTAAGTGTGTGCGTGTGTGAAGACACCTGTACCTTGCATATGCCATGCTCTATATCTGTGTCAGTCAGATAGAGGTTTCCTGTTTGTAGGATTAGCGGCCGTACTGTGGCATGCTATCACTCTGACCTGGACAAACATTCAGATTAGAGAGACAGTGGGTAACAGACAGTTGCTGGATGGAGAATGAAATGTGGTTTTCATTTTCAGTCAGAGGCAGATATGAATTTGAACTGAGTCTGGCATGTGCTTACCCAACCTGCCATCCCACTGCGCTTCTGCCCAGAAATTAAAAGGAAAAAACGGCAGAGAAGTAACTGTATTCCTGGCTGCACTCAGAGCTCCTCTCGATCTCAGTCGCTCTCCTGATGATAGCACCCTCTCATTCTCTCTAACTGTTTGCAGCTGGCTGTTAACTTTTCTGAAATCCTTATTGTTTCAGCTGCCAGACATCTATTCAGGCTGTACTCTGCTTTGAAAGCATACATTTTTCAGCAAATGAATGGCGAGTTGATTCTTAATGAAGCATTATCTGATTACATTCATCTAGAAAAACCTCTTTACTACCACAAAAAAAGGTATCTTGCCTCATATTGGTACAGATCACTGATTGGCTCACTGAAGCAACTGTGAGTTACTGTATGTGACTTTCCTAAATGCAAACAGACAGTATTTGTTAAGGCATCTTACACTCACTTTCCTCACTGATATTTATCAAGCTATTTCAGGATAGGCATCACTAAACTTTAAGTCACAGCTTTGTAAGGTGTGTTTCCACATGTACATCAAGGCTCGAGGGTTAATACTAGCTGCTGATCAGTCCAACACTCTCCACAGTTAAATATCTTAACATATATAAGATGTATTGGCATGCAATCTGGTACATCTCCTGACTTTTCATCTAACAGCACGAGCAGCTCAAAGGTTCCACTTGTCTAACACCAATGACAGGATACCTCTGAAATGAATGATCTGAATCAACATTTCTGCCTTCTTCAAGATAAAAAAATCTTGAAAACTGAAAAATATCTTTATCCTGAACACAAGGCTGTTTGCAGAAATGTTGATCGTCATCTGTTAAAATAAATCCATCAGAGTTATGAGCGTGCGGCATGTATAATCAGTACTGGCAGCGTCACCACAGCCGCATTTACCACACTGTCCTATTTTCCAACGTGACATGTGTTGACAGTTACATATTCCCCATCACACTCCCTATCCTGGCTACTGTACCTTACATCACGTTTCTGTACGCTGCATCCAATATGTGCTACTGGCATCAAACGATCAGATGAACATGGTGCTAAATGTTTCATCCCAAATGTTGCCATTCCCAGATTAGCATGCGCAAAGCACAGCTGAGCCTGATGACTTTTCCAAATCATATGAAAGTTACCATAGTTGCTGGTATTTGGCTGAAAAAAATTCATAATTAACTTCTACACTCGAGAGGTAATAACTATTGTGAATATAGTATTTCATGAAAGGTATTTAATATATCTGCTTTATGTCTTCCTCTAGTCAAAAACTTGTTTCTCTTCTTGTTACTTCATTTGGATGTTTACGCTTCACTGTGCAAAATGATGTGTGTGCAGAGTTTGACACTAGAAGGTTGTTTTCACATTCATCTGCTAAAAGTGGAAGTGCTCACCTTAAATCTCAGTTTAAAATGTGGATGTACGAAGCGAGGTTTTGTGACATCCCAACTAGTTTGAAAGCCAGTCATGGTCCAGTATGCAGCTTACACAAGTGTGATGTGGACACTTGAAGCCTCCAGTGCACAAACTATACAATGAGAATGGACTTAAAAGTGCAGTAGGAGACATCTTGTGTCCAGCAGTTAAACTTTTGAAGTGAGTCTTTTCCAGCAAGATGTGGCATCCTCCATGATTTATGACAGAGGCATTAACCTCAAAGCATTACTTTTAGTCCTTTTATTTTTTTACTTCTTTTATTTTCTGCATAAATTATTCGCTTCATGTACTTTTAATTAATTTTCAGTTAAACCTTGAATTGTTAGGATGTTGTAGACAAACACACACACAAACACACATATTTGCCTTTTGATTATCTGTCACCTGCCAAGCACCTGACTCAAAAAAACAGCCCCAATATTATACTCCGAGAATCCAATTCATTATTCTCATTTAGTAAGCGAACAAGCACAAGACTCATACATACGCACACACGCACGCACACACACACACACACACACAGACATGTACACACACGTAATGTTTGATTACTGCTGTTTCTCACTGGCTGCAATGGAAAAAGTTTCCAAATTTCCCAACAGCACTTTTGATTGAAGCCCACCAAAGTGAATACATTCTGTCTTCACAATGAAAATACTTTTTGCTGAGGATAAAAATACATATTTTTTTATTTCTGAAAATGGTGAAAAGGACATTTTATCACATTTTCTGTGACAATGACTGAACAGTATTAAACAAAAATCTGTTTTATTCAAGCTGAGAGCATCTGTAGTCGACCAGTCATTTTATCTTCCAGTGTGTAAAAGGTACATGAATCCTTTCCAATTCAGTTTCTACTATAGATCCCATCATAGTTACACGCAGAAACTCTAATTCCTCTCGGATCCTCACACCAAACTGTCCACCGGTTGGTTCATCAGTTAGTCCATCCAACATCGCTACTGGCAAGATTGCTCCAACGTTTGCTGGAGATAAAGTGATATTAGAAACCGTCTGACTAAGTCTAGTGCCACCATCAGGTCAAAATTTCTCTTTGACCAACACTTTGGTCCCTGCATATGTTGATTTCTATGATAACTGAGGTTATTCCTAGTTTCCAACAAACTAATCATACATTTTTGGTGACCTCTGACTTTACCACTGTATGAAAATTTAATTGGCAGATTGCCTTGAAATTTGATAAAAAGATTGATACTCCCAAAGGTGAAAACTCATGATTTTCATGCCCCCAAGGACTTTCCTTTAGTGCCACCCTCAAGACAAACTAATGATCTAATAACAGTAACTGTGTCTGTGTTCAACTCATTAAGTACTATGAAGTGTACTGAACATTGGAGCCTCTGGTTGTCGCAAGCTGGACTTTTACTCTATAACGTCTCAGTAGTCTGCAGATTTCATTTTTGATTAATTGATTAATTTTTTAGTCGATAAAATGTCAAAAATAATGGAAAAAAATGCCCATCATCATTTCTCAGTGCCCAAGATGACATTTTCAAATGTCTGGTTATATCCGGCCAGTATCCGAAACCCAAAGACATTCAGTTTAAAATGATATGAAAGTAGCAAATCCTCACATTTGGGAAGCTGGAATCAGAGAATATTTGGCATTTTTGCTTGAAAAATGAAAATTATTGCAGCTTATTTTCCTATTGATTGACTAATCGATTAATCAGCTAATCGTTTCAGCTCTTATTATGCATTGATGCAACATCACTATCACTGCTCATAACAACCAGCAGGCTTAAATTGTCCATTTTGGATGTGTGTAAGCAGAGCTGCGACTAACCATTATTTTCATTATCAACTAATTTGTTCATAATTTTCACAAAATATTACAAAATTGTGAACAAATGCTGTTAACAGTTTCCCAGAGCCCTCTGTGATGCCCTCAATTTGTTTGTTTTGTCCGACCAACAATCTAGAACCTAATGATATTAAAATTATGTCATGTGTTGGAGTCAAACAGTAAATCCTCACATCTAAGAAGATGGAACCAGAGAATGTTTGGCTTTTTTTGGTGGTAAAATGACTGAAAGGATCAATAGATTATTAAAATTGTTGCCCATTGGGGGCGAATTTTGACATTTAACAGTGTTCAGGAGGTGAGAAACATTTTTCATTTGTTTGCTGTGTGTGTGTGTGTGTGTGTGTGTGTGTGTGTGTGTGTGTGTGTGTGTGTGTGTGTGTGTGTGTGTGTGTGTGTGTGTGTGTGTGTGTGTGTGTGTGTGTGTGTGTGATGGCTGATTGGTTGGTTGGTTGACTAGTGGGATAAGGGGATAAGCAGTTGAATGTTGATCCCTCTATGCTCAGGGTCACCAGGCCTCACGTGCTCGTGCATCCTGGGCTTTAATGTGTCTGCCTCAGCGCTGCTTGCTCTCTCTCTCTCTCTCTCTATCTCTTCTGCCTTATTGTCTCTTTATTTGTTATTGACCACAGGTGTAATATATCATATACTGTATATAACATGCAATGCCTTTTCTTGCCTTATTTTGTGTCTCTACCACTCACTTTTTCCCACACTGTCTCTGTTTGTTCTCATCTCTCACATGCCACCGAAGGTCTTAATCTTTTGACCTGATTTACTGTATTGTGTGTCAGGGTTCACCGGCTTTCTGTCACTAATATCACACTCTCACCTGCTGCTCATAGTCTTTAGATGTCCTCGGTTTGACATAGTGTCATTTTCTAACTAATATAGGTAACTGTTATTTTATGCTATATTGTAATTTTACCCTTATAAATTATTACTCTCTCTTTTTAATAAGAAGTCAAAAAATAGAAAAATACTTTTAATTAAAAATGTGATTATCAGGAAATTTCTTAATCAGGGTATGGTGACAAGAATAATGAATAAGAATATAATGATATAATGATGATTTAATGTTTTTTTTCAAGGTATTGATCTTACTGTTTCTCCTAAGTTTATGATGGGGGGGGAACATTTCTCATTATCTTTCTGTCTGCCTGCCTTTCTGGTGATTCAGGTCATCGTCTACTTTTTCCTTCCAGTTTTCTGTCAATTAAATTGTGTATAAGTTTCAAAAAATGGTGACCTTTTTCCTTCGCTTCACATCAACTTTTGTTAGTCTTTGGCCAACGACTTTATCTAGTTATAGTCACAGGAATGATTTACTGCTGTCACAGCCTTGTTATGTTACCTACCACTCTCAGTGATGATGTTTATCAGGCGTTTTTCTTACATTTGGCTTTAAGGAAAACATGGTTTCGATATTCACATGAATTTCCAAGAGCTCAGATGTTTTTGGCAGCTGGATTCATATTTTTTGAATTGTTTGGGATCCCCTACTACTGACACTCCTACATTTGTTATGTTTTGTCTGGTGATTTCCAAAAGCAGGACCTGAAGCTTCGTAGTGTGAAATTCTTTTTGCTCTTTGAGAACATTTTTGTGAATGAAGAGGTGACAGACATTCATCAGGCTGAAACAAGGGATGTTTGTGCAGCTATGAATCTGACTCAGAACACTTGTACAAACAAAACCTCACAGGAAAAAAATAAGTTTGGTTTTGTAGAAAACAAAATCTGTAACAAGCCTTGTAGAAGACAGAACCGGTATAGAAGAATAGTACAATAAGATTGTGACGCATGACACAAGTTGCTTGTAAGAGTGCAAAAATTAAATGCTGCATGACAAAAATACATAACATGACAATAATAATAATATTCTGATGAGAGTATTCAGTATGCTCAAAAGTGTGTTTTGCAGCCACATCGAGGAAGCAGAAAATATGAATGAAACATGTTAATATGAAAATTTTAGGGAAAATTGGATAATTTTATGCATTAATTCATAAACTGGACGAGCAACGTTGCTGCCTGTGTAAATCTTTCTTCACAAGAACATGTAAAAATCTGTACCTCACCAGTGACGTCACCTTTTATTCCTCAAAGTGCCCCCAGTCCATAATTTCTATCAAGCCTCGCGCTCAGCGTCGCCACATCTCTTTCTCAGCCTTCCTTTCTTTCTTTTCATTTATTTCTCTGCTCTTATACACTAGATGGCTCTGTGTAGGTGTGCATGGGGTATTTGTCTGTGTGTGTGTGTGTGTGGTGTCCAGAGTGATAAAAATACACCATTTCATTCCCTGTTACAACACAAACCATTCCCTCAATAATGGATGGGCTTTGATGGAGGGCATATGCCAGAGTCGGATGTGAAGCTTCAAGATCACACACACACACACACACACACACACACTCTCACACACACACACACACACACACACTACATGTTCATCTCTTTAGTACTGAGTCAGAGACAGGTTGGAGACAGACTGCATGGATAGACAACGTCAGACCGATTTCTAATCCTATTTGAGGTTGCATGTTTCATGTTTTCAATTAAATAATCTCATGGATTAATATCAGGCAGTAGATCATAAGACACTCTTTTTTTTTTTTTTTTTGCTTTAAACCATCTGACCCTGACTGTCATGTTAATACAGTACTTCTGAGGGGTGGGGGTTCAAATAATGTTTTTGTTTTTTAGCTTTCATTGAGGGAGGCAGGAAAGTCAGTTAGACACAAGCAAATCAAGGTTCATGTATAGTAAGTATATACAGTAGCAATTTCATTGTACTTTACAAAGAGGAAATGACTAAAAAGAAGGAAACAAACAAGAAAACACAATTAGAATGAAGCTTTTGAATATGGCATCTAAACCAGGTCAGCTAGAAAAAAATCTGATTTGAAATTAATTTGGTGAAAAGTAAAGTAGTGGATCCAAAAACAAGTGATAAGCTTTTGGATTGTATTTTTTTAAGTGAATAAACTATAAGCTCTCATGAATTACTGCACTAACTTGAATAAAATATAAAAAATCAGGCAGATGTTTCTCAACTTTTTTATCACTTTGTGCACTTTGATGCAGATACAGTTTCCCATGAAGACATTTTTGTCATTTTCTTTTATCAAAATAACACATTTATTGGCAGAGATATATGCTGTCTAGTTTTTTTTTTTAATTAATTGCATCATCATTCACTGTCAGATTAGAGAAATGGCATCTACCTTGCCAGTCATGTGTTTTACTGTACCTTGGAATAAGTTAAGGAACAGCAATGAGCTGTGTTGTGATTTTAGTGTATTGGCCACAGTCAAAAACACAGGTCACATGATGCCTTGAGGACCCAGAAAGACTTGGTAATCGATTGGTGGAAACAGACAGAAACTCAGCTATCATCATTTCATACACAAGGGCAATTCAAGGTGCTTTACATAATGTATATAACCATTAAAAAAGAAAAACAGCATAAAACCTTAAAATACAGATTTAAAGAATAGAAGTCTTGCAGAAATAAGTGGAGAACAGAGAGATAAATACAGGATAGATAAAAATGTAAGAGAAGGATGGCTAATGAGGAGTACTTTAGGTCAAAGGCAGTGCAGAACATTGTTAAGGAAAAATGACAAATTTCTCTGGTTGAAGCTTCTCAAATGTGAGGATCTGCTACTTTTCTCTGTTTTACATCATTATAAATTGAATGTCTTTGGGCTCCAGACTGTTTTTCTCACTATAAGTAATTTGAAGGGGCTCTGGGAAAATGTGACAGCCTTTTTAAACTATTTTCTGACAATTTAAAGGTAGAAACCACTAATCAAATTTTCAAAAAAATAATTGTCAGGTTAATCAATAACGAAAATAACTGTTAGAGCTATTACTTGGTGACAAACACACGCTCTTATATGACCTATAATTTAAATCTTTCGATCCAGTTTTCCAATTTTAAAGCGACCAACACTTTTTAGAAGATAGGTCGGTCTTGCTCAGCCAGATAATGTGCAGCATGCAGAGGTTGGAAAAAACTTTTTGGACATAGAGGCTGGTTGAACAGCTCCCTTTGGCTGGGCGACAATATTTAAAATCATTATTAGTTGTATAATACATCCAAGTATTCAAAGCTGGGTTTTCTCAATTCAAGAAGCTTTACTGGCACAATGACATCAATCTTAAGTATTAGGCTGCAACTAACTATTATATTCATTATCAAGTAATCTCAATTATTTTTTGTCAATTAATCAATCAATTGTTTTGTCTATAAAATGTCAGAAAATTGTGAAAAATGCCTGTGATCATTTCTCAAAACCCAAGGTGACATCTTTGAATGTCATGTTTTGTCCTATCAACAGTCCAATAAAAAAAAAGTCAGTTTACTATCATTTATGGCAAAAATAAGGTTAAAATTTTCACATTTAAAAAAAAGTGCAGCCAGCAAATATTTGCCATTTTACCCTTAAAATGTGTATAAAACAATTATTTGATTATTAAAATAGTTGCCAATTAATTTTCTGTCCAATGACTAATTGATCAATTGACTAATGATTGCAGCTGTACTCCATGGTCACAATCAAACAAGCATGTAAACAACCAAAACACATGAATGGAGATGGTTAATGATAATCATGCATGGAAACATAATCATTTTGACTCGACTTGTTGTTCAGACGGTTGCCTCCTTCAGTGTGTAGCAAGGAGCTACACACACACACACACACACACACACACACACACACACACACACACACACACACACACACATACACACACACACCCCACCCAGCCTCTCCTGCCCACCCTCTTCCCTCCATCAACCCAGCTGTGAAGTGTCATCAGAGATGACTGACAGCCAAACTGAGGCGATATGAATATGAATGGGAGTGTGAATATAAATATGCAGATGAGGAGGGGAGACAGTTTGGTTGCTGTCTTCTCTTTAAGATGGATCTGTCAGAAAATGACGGCTGTCATCCTTCACCCTCACTATCCCTCTAAGGATAAGACTCGGCATTTAATGACCTGATGGGAGAGAAAAGTAACTGTACTGTGTCAGGCTAAGGCCAAGACCAGAGTCAGACGCTGCATGAAATATGGACACAGATCAATTTTCTGTATGATAAACACTGTTAATATCATCTGAAACATAATAGTTTATTGTATTGAAAGCAACGAGGAAAACTGCATTTTTGTTTAATAGTTAATTTAGTTAATAGTTATTGATAGTAATATATATATAGTTATATATCCAGTATAGATAATATAATAATAATAATAACAATAATAATAAACTTTATTTATACAGCTCTTTACACAGTTAAAACATTTAAGTGCTACAATTATGCAGTAAAATCAGACCTTCAGAATAAAATCAAACAGAATAAAATGCCCCTAGTATAAGATTAAGTATGATAATAATGATAAAACAATAAAAACAACAGTAGTAATAAAATAAATGAGACATGTTGGAGATAAAACAGTGTGGTATCAATTTAATAAAGGCCTTTCTAAAAAGACTGAGAGATGATTGAAAAGATGTCACTGATTCTGCAAACCTGAAATGAGCTGAAATGAGCTGAGGGGCCTTGACTGCAAAAGCCTGGTCATCTTTATATATTAGACTTATAAAACTTTAATGTCCTCCAACTAGCAATTTATGGTACAGCACAGAACATAGAGACACATTAAAAGCACATCAGATAAACAAAAACAACAATCATCTATAACCACCATCATAAATATCATCACAGTCCAGGCAGGCATTTAAAGTGCATGTCAATAACTGTATACCAACAAGTGTAATAAAAATAAATAGATATAGAGTATATTGCACATCCCCTGCGTATCCATGTATTCCACATCCCCTAGTCCATGTATTTCCTCAGACTCCCCATGGCTACCGCAGCTTGTTTAATTGATTTATTACTGAGAAAAAAGTGTTTTTTGCTCGGTTGGTTCTGATCTTAGGGTATCTATACCTCCAACCAGAAGCGAATGGCTGGAACTCCACTAAAAAGTGGATGGGATGTATCCATGCAGACCTTTATCTGCCCTCTCAGTCAACTTGGTCAGGTCCAGATGCTACAGGTCAGCTGGCTGCTCCCACATAATTTTCCCACAGGTCTTCACAATTTTTCCTAATTTGTTCTTGTGAGAGATTTTGGAATGTCCATACCTACATTCAAAACAATAACAAAGGATATTCCCAATAAAAGATTTGTAAATTAGAGTGAGAGTTTTGTTATCAATGTTAAAATAAATACCATATATTTTATTACATAATACTAATAGGTGTTAAGAGGCAACTATTTTGATAATTGATTAATTGTTTGGAGTCATTTTTTTAAGAAAACAATGTCAAAATGTGTGAATTATAGCCTCTAGGGTGCAACCTTTGTGTATTCAGAAATGATAGGAGAGAAAAAGTAAATATCAAGTAAAACGAACCTGTTTTTATGTCAACCTCGCCACAAAACATCAGATCCACCACTGCCCCGCTAAACTTTCATGGCGCTTACATTTGCAATAAACTTAAAGAAAACACATCTTACTTCTTACCTCACATCTGGTACAACATCGTAGAACCCACAAAAATGTTCAGAACATTTTCAGTGTCACCCAAATATCATCACATTTACATGACCTGTAGCTAAATAAGAAATTGATTATTATATTTATCATGTTATTATATGTTTTTAAGAGTAGTTTGTGCAGCTGCTCTTGTACCTGCTGCTTGTAGAGGTTTGTCAATGATTGTTTGAAAATTGGTTACCAGTAGTTACATGCAATAAACTACCATTTTCAGTGCATTGTTGCTACGGTACCTCTCCCTCCATGACAACAGCTGTCGGCACCTATACATTGCTATATACAGTATATATTGTATAAACACATTTTAACAGTAACACCACATGGACTTAAGGCATTTTCTATTTGCTGTCAGGGAGAAACATTGCATGTTAAAAGCAATTTAATAATCCACAGCTTTCATATTTCATTAAATGTTTTTCTGTTCTCCTCTGCTGATTGATATAACACAGAAACAGTTCAAACTACAAATAAAGCTTTTGCCCTCGTAAGCAGTCTGTGTCAAGTCTGTTGTTCCTGGGAAACATCTTCCAGCTGACAGGAAGGGATATGTTTTACAGATTCAGTTTACAGATGGAGAAGAAAATCTTGGTAGTATCAGTATGAGGGGTGAGAGCTACTGTGACTGAACAAACAAAGAAACCGTAAAAAAAAGAGTCTTTAGTTTGAGACCTTTTTGTAATTTTTGGTGCAAGATTTGAACTTTTACATTGTATGAAATGCAGTAAATGTGTGTTTGTGTGTTTTCTACAGTGAGATCAGTCATCTGGAGTCAGGTCTGGTGGTGGAGCTGTGGAATAAAGGTTTAATTTGGGACACCATGATCGGCACAGCGCTGATACCCCTGGACACCATTCGACAGTCTGATGAGGTAATAACACGAACACACTCTTAAGGCCAATCCGCACTAAAAGCGGTTTAAGAAGACATCTGTCATTCACACTTCTCATGGAACAGAAACACTTCCATTTCATTAAATGTGTCCAACCACACTGACTCCGAGACATCCCAGGACCCCTCACGTTTTTTTTACACTCTGAGTTTATTTTTTTCTCTTCTGTTGTGTTTAGTGAAGCACATACAGCTGTTTAAATCACACAAATCTCAAGCTGTTCATATGCTCTAAACGTATTTATATTGATTTGTCGGCTCCCAGTGTGCCTATGAGTTTTCTGGTTTCACTACAGGCTGATTCACATTGCCCGCTACAATGGGCAGGGAGATAAAATCGATAAATACAAACACTGTTGATTTCTTCCTGTGGAGCCGACATGAAACTATTTCTGTTCAGTAAATTTTATGCTGTCAGACAGCCTGGTGAAGACAGTTTGGTTGCCCACTCAGCTCAGCTGCTGACAAACAGCTGGTTAAGTGGACAGAGATGTCTGAACGCAGGTCTGAGTCAGTGTGGATTGAACAGATAGAACGTCTCAAAAGTGCTTACTGGCTGCTCACGTCTTGCTTTCTACGTGAATGCCCAGTTAAGATTCCCCGATTTTGGAAAGAGGAAAAACATAGCTGCACTGGAATATATGGGCTTAAGGGTATAAGTCTCTTGAACCTCTAACCACACACAACATCACAACTGGATGTGGTCAAGCTTTACAAGGTGTGGAAAAAGCATGTTGTCACTACTTGCTGGCATGGCAAGCATGACTTTTGGACTGCGTGCAGTTACTCTTTAAGGGGGTTACGACTTTGTGCGTAGACTTCACAGTTATGTTGTTTCCTATGCTGTAGCTGACGTGCGCCTCCTCAAAAACGTAACTACACGTCGGGGCTTTGGTGACGATGAAGATGCTCATAGAGATTGTTGAGAGTGAAAACAACTTGAAGCAAGCTGAAGAAAGGATCTGTTGTCTTTTCCTTTTCAGTAACACACAACAGCCACGAATTACAGTAAACGAAGCAACATAAATATGGCAACTGCATGGAATCGTCTCATATTCACTTATATAACAAAGCAGACCTTCCCTTCATCGATGTAACACAAAGTGGATGAATGACTGTAAACAGTTAATTTGGAGAATGTAATTTAAGAATGATATGGCTCAAAAAGTATTTGTTTATGAGTGATGCTGTTGCACTATCAGCAGGTGAAATCCACAACTAAAAGTCCAGATATTTACGTAAAACCCTTGCGTCGAGTATAAATCCAGCTTTATTGTTGTTATAAGGTGAACATTAGGCACAAGACTTTAACAAAATCCTATTTTTGCTAACCTAAAAACAAACAAACAAAGATTAAGAATTTCAGATGCATAGCTTCATACTCAACTGCTGTGAAATCTTTTCCAGTAACTAGAAGAAAGAAAAACAGTAGTTTTTCTCATTGTGCAATATGTTTTGAATATTTTTATCTATCAACAATAAGACATGCCGTCATTAGCCATGTTGGCTAATGGTAAGAGGATCGTCTCATCATTACAACTTGGGAAACACACATTCTTTAAAGATAGTTATTCCCATTGCTAGTAGCCCTGTTGTCACACCAGATAAATGTATATATAGTCCAAATTAGCTACTTTTATCATGTTAAATATTTGCATTAATGGTATAAATGTTAGTATTGGATTGATCTTGTGCCTGTCAGAAACTCTCCACATCTTCTTCTCCTGGCTAAGTTGTTTTTGCACTTCAGCAGCTCTTATTTACAGTTTGTATAATATGACATGAGTGTGACATAAAGCTCCACACTGTTAGTTGTCTTTTTACAAATAATACATTATGTCACAGTTTGCCCCACAATTACTACACCATAGACACAGAGAAATGATTGAGTGGTTTGACAGTTAACCTTTTCCACCCTGCCGGCTCTCTCTCTATTAGGCTGTTGTATTTGTACTCATGGATGAGCTTCATGATAAAACAAAATCAAATTTAATATATGCAATATATGCCGTGTGCTTAGGCTACTCACGCACATGAAAGTCCTCAAAATAAACACACAGACTCAACTTCCACCTACCTTATTTAGTAAACACCATCTTTACCTGTCATGAGTCTTAAAAAGCATTCTCACAGGTTGCTAGTTAGAAGCAGTTGCCAGACTGTGCGCTGTGGGCAGCCTTGTCTTGTCTCATCTCGCCTCTACACCTCATTACTTTTTCTAGAGAGTTTTAAAGTGAGGCGGCATCGCCTTTGTAGTCATTAATAATACAGCCCCAAATGTTTGACTTCTCCACTCAGTATGAACCTCACTGCCGTTCTATCACTGTCTGAACTGCCGGTGTTGCCCCTCACCTCTTCATCTTTTCAACTTTGCTGTGTTTATTGATTGGTATTCCTCCACAGCCGACCTTTGACCTCAATTTCTATGTTAATGTTTGATTCTCAATGAGTAAATGTTTCTGTCTCTTTCTTTTGTTCTTTATGTCTGTCTTTTCTCTGTGTTTTGTCTTCCTTCTCTCACCATCTTGACTTCTCTCTTTCTCTTTCTCCTCATCCCTTGTTTTTTTTCTTTGTTTCTCTCTTTCAGGAGGGACCAGGAGAGTGGGCGTCTCTGGACTCTGAGGTATTAATGAGGGAAGATGAAATCTGTGGTACCACCAACCCAACCCCACATCAAGTGCTGCTGGACACCCGCTTTGAATTACCCTTTGGTAAGTCCTGGTTCAGAATTAAAGGTGAATCTCTCTGGAACTCCCTGCTTGAAGATCTGAGATCTTTTATATTGACTCTTAAAATGAATCTTTTCATTAATGCTATCACACTGTTTTATTTTCAACATGTCCTATCAGTGTTTTTATTATTGTTGTTTTAATGTTTAATGTTGTTGGTAGGGCTGGACGATATGGACAAAATAAGATATCACAATATTTTTGACCAAATACCTCGATATCGATATTGTGATAATATTGTAGGGATGACTACTGGTGCCAAAAAAATCACACGCAAATACTTAGCTGCAGAGCCAGAAAACAACTCATTCACATGTAAGATAATTGTGATGTTCTCATCTGTCACTTTTCAAAATCCCAATTTTGTCCCTCACACCTTTGCAGATTAAGTTTGATTCACTCACTAAAATCCCTCTAAACTGTGCAGCTGCCCTAATCCAAAAAAAAAGAGCTAAAATGTTACTGTACAGTTAAAGCAATAAGATTTACGAGCAGTGCTTTTTCTCCTTTCTTTGCCCATGGTTTTGCTTCTCAGGTAGTCCTAATTTATCTGATCTGTTATTGATAGTAGCCTGAGGGGAAGATCCGCAGACACTACTTAGGGGTGAGAAATTACTGCAGTGTCTGCATGTTTTTCGGAAAAAGATAATTCAGTCTGTTGGCGGTGTGTTATAATGCTCTAAAATTAAAGAAAAAGTAAAAATTTAGCATCAGTCAAAGATAAAACAAATTATGTGCTCAGTAGTTTTTCTTGTTTTTTTTTGTTTGTTGGTTGGTTGAAGAACCTGTGACCTCATTGTCCTACATCAGATTTGTTTTTGAGTGGAAATTAAAACAAAATGGGCGAAAAGGACAAGACAACTTTTTCGTGGTAGCTTTTAACTTTTAGTAAAATGTCATCTTGATCAGTTAACTTGAACTTTGCAGAATTCACTTATAACAACAAGAACAGTGAAATCCTTTCCATGTGTATTTTCTCATGCGACTTGTTTTTAGCGTTGGAGATTTGTGATATAATATTAACAGCAAAGCAGGTCAGGTTTCATCACTAGAAAAGTATCTCTGTATTCCCTCAGACTTCCATGAAGAAGCTCTATATGTTAGAGCTTATGGAAGTTCCACTAGTGTTCATTCATTTTTTATGAAGGGTTTTGTCATGGAAATGTTTTGGTTGCCCCAAATATAGTCCTAAATATTCTTTTTATTTCTCGAGTGCAACCATCTAAATAGCAACATTACATTAGACCACTTTGTTTCCTCGGCATCTCAGGGAGCTGTCTGAAGTGTCTTGGCTCTTGTTCCCTTCGAGCTGCCTCTTCCGTTCCCTGTGCACTGCCTGGCTCTCTATTTATCAACACTCACCTGATGTCAAGATGGCACTGGTTCATGCTGCTGTACAGTCGTCCTGACACAAAAGCCAGGGCCTGAAGATAAAGATAAGATAGTAGTTCTTGCACAAATCCCCCTTAAAAAAAGTTCAAGTGTTTGACATCCAATTCACTAGGGGAGTTGCATCTTTTTGATCATCACTTATCATAATGAATAACACTGAAAAACACAAAGACTTTCACAAATGCATATTTAAAATTGAGTCTTTTGAAGTATCCTTAGTACTAAAATACTATGTACTTTATGTATTCTTAAGTAAGGTACTAAAGTTGTGTTTAATTGAAACCAAGCTGTGCTTAGTGAGTTAAAAGCTGTACACAGAATATGTTTGAATATAGTAAGGTTATACATTGAATGTATTTTTGTGTAATTATACAAAAATAGTATATTATTTTAAGTGTATTTGAAGCATTAATGTTTTTGTACATGTATTTTAAGTCTATTAAATTTTAACTAGTAGTGTATTCCATTTAAAATGTAAATATATACATATGTCAAACGTTCTTGGCAAACTTTCCACTGATAATAACACTATTAACAACATTAGACACAAATTAACATTTAACAGGTTGAGATTTGAAACTTTAAAATTATTATAAGTGGTTACACTGTACTTACAGTATATTAATGACTGACTAGCTAAAACTGAACTTTGACACAATACATAAAAGTCAAGTCAATTTTATTTGTATAGCTCAATATCACAAATTTGCGTCAGGGGGCTTTACAGTTTGTACAGCAATGCAACATCCTCTGTCCTTAGACCCTTGATGTGAATAAGGAAAAACTCCCTACTGCACTACATATATACTGCACTATCATTTAAATGTGGAAAACAATACAAAACGTCAGGGTTTCACATTTTCTTTTTCTCTTCTTCTACCCCGATTTGCTTCCCTTTCTCTGGCTTTCGGGGAGGACATGTGAGGCCCCCGAGGTGGTTTCTAATTCTATTTTTGGGAGCCCCAAAAGGAAACCTCCTCATCAGCTATTAAACAAACATGAATATAAGATGGGAGCAAGTCAAGCAGCGTGGATGGGATAGGATGGGATGGGACAGGGAGCGTGTGGGGGCAACTGAGGGAAGGGTGGGGCTACAGTGCCTGTCGGCTGTCATTTCTTTTTGCACTTTGCCTCACATTCTGTGTTTTGCGCTCTCTCTCCTCCATTATTTACTTTCTCTCTTCGTCACCCCTTCATCCTATCATCCCTCTGTTCCGTGTGTGGGTATTTCCACCACTTGCCCTCTTTCATAACCCACATTTTCTCTTGCACTCTCCTTCACATACTTTCCTCTTTTGTCTGTCCAATCTACTTGTTCAGACATCCCAGAAGACGAGGCTCAGTATTGGACTAGTAAACTGGAGCGAATCAACACCATGCGGATACATGATGAGGTAAGTTTGCTAATAGTCTGCTAATAAGTTATGAATTGTTAAGCTGTTAGAGATGTTAAATGGCAGGTCATTCAGGACTATCAAAGGATATCTTAATACTGAGAGAACAGTGGGGAATCCCAGCTAGGACAGACTTCCTTTTTCTTCACCTTGAAGGTAGGTTGCTGGGTAGAAGGTCTTAGCGTGGTAATATGAACCTTTGATCTTACTTAAAACTAAATTTTACAAACAGGACAGGATAACATCATTCTGATTCTAAGTGTAAAAACATGTGAATCATAAAAACTTTCCCTTGCCATGCATTTATTGTATCCTGCATCCATTCATGCTGTAGAAAACCATGTACAGAGGAAGTACATGACAGGTTACTGTACCAGATCACACTCTGTTACTTGTGGGAAAAAAAGATAGCAGCAAAAATGATCTAATCTCTTAAGTTTTGTTTTCATTTAAATCTGTATATGTTTTAAAGAAATGTCAGATGGTTTTGTGCTGTTTACATGATTGCTATTGGGTTTTATCTACACAATCTCAGACTACAGTCTCTATGCTTTTGAGAGCATCCTCTTCATTTATTTAGTTTTACCCAACATATCACATTGTGCACCTTTCAGTGACATTACAGTTTGTGTTTACTCTCTGCTGCCACCTGATGGCAAATAATAGTTATTACAATACAGATTATCCACACAATAAATACTGTGCTGAGATGTACCTTTTTATAATAGTTATTATTTTCATTTATTAGTCCTCCGCTGACCCCCCTTACATTTTCTCTTTCTCTACTCTTTTTCTGTTTTAATTTTTCTCTTGTACCAGTATCCACTACAGGAAGAGGTCCAGAGAAGACGAATGGCCTCTGTGCCCTCCCAGTGCTGTAAGTATAAAAGTAAACATTTGGTTAAACCCATTCATGACATAACACTCTCACATGTAAGTTTATGTGTTTGTGTTTCTGTGTTTCTGTGTTTTGTGTCCATTGCACAATGATGACTTCTAATTTGGATTTAAAAAAAATACATAAAGAATACCTCAGTCCTTCTTATGTTTTATGTGCAGAGAAAGACATTTCACATCAGCTGCAAGCCAAATGCTGATGTATTTTGGCTATGACAGTACATTTATACCTACTTATATTGAATGATGATTTAGAGTCCCTGCTAATTTCTATAAAATCAAGCTTGATGTTTGTGTACTGAAGACAATTTTTGGATGGAGCGGCTGCTGCGAATGGAACGTTTTCATTGACATTTGGGGAATTTCTTCTCTTTGCAACTGTTTTGTTGTGTCACTGTTCATCACTCATACTGTACTATGTAGAATTACCTATACCATCACATGAGTTCTTATTCATCTCATACTGGTATTACCATTCCTCATGTCCATCAAGCCTCACAGATTTGGCTGTTTTCAGTCCCATTACATGTTACATAATCGTTTGGCCATCACCAGTTATAGTCACTGGTTTGGTTCTTGAGTAACAACATTCACTTTTCCTCCTGAATTCTTTAAACACTTGCTACTATGCCACCAGGCAGTTGGAGTTATTTTGGATGGAGTGACCAGCAGAGTACGTATAGTGGTTGTTTTTTTTTTGTTTTGTTTTGTTTTTTTTCCTGTGACTTGTCAGTGTCTTTTGCATGGCATGTCGCTTTGCTCCTTTGTCTTTTTCCTTGTGTTTTTAATTAAGGGCCTCTGCATATTTGGTCTGAGTCCTTTGTTGTTTTTTCATTTTTGTATCTTCCTAATGGATCAAAAAACAAAACAACTTGTGTGTGTGTGTGTGTGTGCCTGTTTTGTTGACATATTTTGTGTGGTATTTGCAGTTCCATTTTTTTCTGGGTCTTGAAGCAATATCTTTCTGTAAACTTGATGCTTCTGCTCTTTGTATTACATGCCTTCTACCACAAGAGTGAGCTATTTGTCCAAACATTTCTGACTCTGACTCTCAGATTAAATCTCAGTTAATTTACTGAACCTTTGGCTCCATCCTCAGGAGGAATTGTTGAGAACAGTTGTGGACTAATTGGCCAGTTCAACTTGTTTAGAGTCACACTTTACAATAGCATGTCTTCAGTGCAAAAGAAGTGTGGAAGCAGGATAAACTGGATGAATGAAGTTCATGCAGTAATGATGAGCAGTTCATCACATTAGACAAATCAATGAATAAGAGCAGAGTATTATCTGAAAATATACAGGAGCTCTTATAGTTAATTTATCATGTATATTTTGAAAGTTAAATATTCATCATATATTCAACAGTTTGTGTTGTTTCTCCTCCAGCTTTTGACGACCATGATAGTGCAGTGGATGACCGCGATAGTGATTACCGCAGTGAAACTGGCAACAGACCTCCTCGATTCCACAACACCTCCCAGACAAATTCATCAGTGCACCAGTACCCTATAGGACGCAGGGTGCAGCATCAAACCCTCTCTAGAGAGTCTGACTCAGTACAAAGCTATGAACTAGACTATAGAGAAATGAGGGGGCCCAGGTAAACACACACCCACTCACACACACACTCACACACATACACACACACAAACAAAAACCCAACTCTCTGTTCTCATCATTGCAGCACCACTTGAGAATGATATGCCCATGGTACCTCTGTGGAGCCAAATACATGGTTAGAATCCATGAATAACAATAAATGCTCCAAATATATTTTTCCATTGGCGTGAATCAAAAAGCACTCAACCTAAGATTCTGAAATAATTTGTATCCGTACGTATGTACGGATACAAATTCATTAAAAAGTCATTAAAAAGTCAAATTTTAAAGCAGAAGTGGCACAGCCATAGATAGCTGTGCTCTAGCATATTCAACACCTGTATCAAATTGGGTGTCTATTTAATTTAACACTGTTAGTCCATTTCAGATTGTCATATATAGATATTTTCATCGTGTAAACAATGAAATTGTGGATGTTGCCATGGGAAACGAAGTAAACACACTTTTCACTTTTGTTTTTTGTTACTAATTTACTTGATAATGTTTTTTTTACTTACATATGAGTTTTTCATGTACACTAGCAACATCACAACTATGTGATAAAAGAATAGGCACCATAAAATTTTGCACACTATCAAACAAAATACTTTTCCTTTCATGTGTGTACTTGGCTTTTTTCAATTGCTGCTCTATTTCTTTACTTGCATGAAGACTTTCTTTGCACGATCTACTATTTTTGAATCATGTCTAATGCTTAATTTATTTCTTTTCTTTTCTTTTCTTTTCTTTTCTTTTCTTTTCTTTTCTTTTCTTTTCTTTTCTTTTCTTTTCTTTTCTTTTCTTTTCTTTTCTTTTCTTTGCATTGTGTTCCACTGCTTCCTGCATGGCACTATTTTTTTACTTCAATGCAGGCAATCAAACAGTAAGGGTAGAGTAAGAATAATCCCTGTTGACTCAGGTATGGGTGTGGAGGATTGGGAGAGTAAATATAAAGTGCCTGAGTCAGGTGTCTTGGATGATTATTTGGACGCTGAGCAGAAAATATGGGAGGATGAAGATAAAAGCATCATCTACAGGATCAGTGACAGCCCTTATGAGTCCAAAGGCAGCAGGTTCTATCAGACAGTGGAGTGTGATGCACTCTCCCCTGAGGATACGGAGGAGCCAAATGGGAGGCCACGTAGGCAGAGGCGTGGCTTTGGTAGTGGAGAAGTACGATTAGTTTACAAGGAAGCCGGCAGCTTTGAGGATGAATCATCCCCTCCTGAAATTGATATAATTCCTTCTGTCAAACAGCTACGACAGCAGACAGACACAGAATGTCTACTTTACAAGACAAGACTGTGGGCCAAAACTGCTTTAGAGGACACACTTGAGAGCTATGCAGCTTTTCGTGAGGAGGAGGCTGCTCGGGAAGAGGCTGCAAGGATCAGGGTGAGGAGAGAATATGGCTCAGTTGGTTCAGATGAAATGCAGTATTCCTTCGGATCTGAGGAGGAACTGGAAGAACTGACATTCACTGAGGGGGATGCTAGTTATGAATATGAAAGTTACTACTATCCTAGCAAATATATGCCTTTTGGTGGACAAGGCTATTCGAGCAAAGGGAGAACAGGTCGTGGACAAGATCCAATGTTGTCTCCTGTAGAGGAGCCTAGTGATGAATATGTAGATGCAATGGATGAACTTCAGTGCTTAGTTCACTCAGTGTCTGAATACCTGGCTGTAAAGGAGGAGGAGATCAATAACTATGAATCAATGCCTACACCAATTAGAAGAAAACTACCAGCACTGCCAACTGATGCAAAAGTTGTGCAACCTGGGGACAGTGGGACTATGGCTACTGAGGAAGGAAGTGCCACCAATGAAGTAAAACCTGAAATTAAGGAGGACAGCACTGTTGAGCAGGGCATAGCTGGAGTTAAGAATGCCATGAGCTCATTATTCAGCACAATCACAGGGTCAAAGTCTACCACTGACACAGAAGCTTCTGGCACAACTCCTTCCTCCCAACCACCACAAGCAGACTCTGGTCTTTCAAAACTGCTCTCTATGATCCCCAAAGCTAGTGCTGAAGCCACAGAAACCTCTGGTGCAAGTGCAACAGATCAACCTTCCTCCCAGGCATCAGCTCAACCTGAGTCTGGAATTTCAAAGCTGCTTTCATTCATTCCCAAAAGTGGTGGAACTTCCCCCCCAGTAGCCATAGTTCCACCTGCCTCTCAGGAGCCCCCAACAGAAAAGAAGTTCTCCCTTCAGTCTCTGATGCCTTTTCATTCCTCTGAATCCAGTCGGCAACCTGAAGCTGATCAGACATCAACAAACGTTGGCACAGAGGCACAAGGCAGTGCATCCACTGCTAACCAACCTGCTTCTGGGTTTGAATCCATGTTAGGAAGGCTAAGTCCTTTGAGATTTTTTTCCAGTGCACCCCCATCTAGAGAGCCATCACCTCAGCCATCAGAGGAAAGAAGTGCATCTGCTGCAAGCAATGAATCCCAGCAAGGGTCTGGAAATAGAGCCGTGAGTCCCAATAGAGATGGCTCACAAACAGAGCAACACTTATCAAGTGAGACAAGACCAGGTTCAGGAAGTGGATCAGTTGATCTTTTGCCAGATACAGGTAGTGGATCAATTGAACTTTTGCAAGAAACGGGGAGTGGGTCAGTAGAGATTCTTCCAGAGACAGAGTCATCTGGTGAGCTTCCTGATATTCAACAAAGAAGAACTCCTGCAGTACCTGAACCAAAACCTGAAAGCAGTTCAGAAGAAACAGGATTCTTCAGTCCTTTTAAGAAATCTCTCTCTACACTCATATCAACAGTTCCTCCAGAAAACTCCTCGCAGACTGACACTAAGCCTGCAGAGGAGTCATTTTTAGGCAGCAAACTTAAACTCCCTTTTTTCTCTGCTGAAAATGTTTCCACAACAACCCCACCAAAAGCAGAAGGAGGCATGCTTTCAGGGATTCTTAAGTTTGCATCTGGTGAAGATGCCAATGCCCCACCAAAAAGTCCATCCCCTAGCCCTGCAAGAACTCCCTCTCCAAATCGTGCTGCACTTCTTGAAAGTGTACCAAAAGGAAACACAGAAACTGGCTGGTTTTCAAACCTATTTAAGGTAGCCCCAAGTGAACCGTCTAAAGAACCTGCAAAACCACAAATGACTCCCACTGTGACGTTAACCAAACCTAGTGGTCAAACGGAGCCACATACTGAACAAATGGCCCCCGAAAACACAGAGAGCACTGGAACAGAACAATTGTCTCAAGAGCAAACATTGTCTGATAAAGATCCCCAATGCAAGACAGATGTCCAGTCTGAAGCAAATGTCACATCTGATGATCAAGGTCCTCCTAAGCCTGTGGAACAAACCAGATCACAACCACAAGCCTCACAGCCCCAAGGCATTCTTTCTGGATTGTTGAAACTAGGATCAACAGAAGATGTATCCAAGAAAGCCCCGGAAGGAGATAGTCAGTCTCAACAGGGTGGGCTATTTTCAGGCATATTTTCATCACCTTCCCAGTCTTCTTCCCAAACACAGCAGAATTCTGCCACCCAACAGTCAGGAGGACTGTTGTCTGGATTTTTAAAATTTGCCTCTGATAATGTTTCTGCTCCTACAAATCAGTCTACATCACCAGGAGGCCAATCAGGCCAAATTCCAACTCAAAAGCAAGGACAACCTACTTCTGCACAGCCACCCACTGGAGGACTTTTATCTGGGCTCTTGAAAAAAGCAACAGACACAGTGACTGGATCTCAGCCAACTCAGTCTGTTCAAGAGTCCCAACCGGATGCGGCTGACCATGCAGCAAAAACCGAAGAACCTCAACAAAACTTAAGTCAAGGGAACACTCTTCCTACTCAGTCAAAATTAGGTTCAACTGAAGCCCTGCCCCCTGAAAAAGGTCAACCTGACCAGCAACTAAGACAACCTGTAGCCTCAGATCAACAACCAAACCAACCACAACAGCCAGACCAAACAACACAAAAACTACCTCCAAAAGCAACAGCAACAATGCCACAATCTAGTGGATTGTTTGGGGGGTTATTGAAAGCCACAGAAACCGCTTCCCAGCCACCCAAAGGACCTACACAATCTACACAACCAAATCAACAGTCAGGTAACATGCTATCTGGACTTTTTAACAAGATTGTGGAGCCTAGTCCTACTCCATCTCAGCTGCAGTCTGAACCTGGTGCTCATGAGACTAACCAAAAACCAGCACAGCAAGCACCCCCTCAGCAAGGAGGCTTCCTTTCTGGTCTTTTTGGAATTGGTCAAGACTCTGCTCCTGCAAACCCAGCGCTGCACTCACAAAATCAGCAACACAGTAGCCCATCTGGGCACCAACCTAATCAGCAACCAGGCAATAGACAAAATCTACAAAGGCAAAATCAAGTCCCTCCCCAACAGCCACCCAGTAGTCCCGGGGGGATGCTCACTGGATTATTTAACAAAATTGCAGATGCAGGAACCCCACAGTCTACAGTAGGTAGTCAACCAGAGCAACAGGCACAAAGAGCAGGCCCTAAGACAACCCAGCAACCACCTAATCAACAAGGAGGCTTCCTCTCTGGGCTGTTTTCAGCAGGTCCCACTCCTCCAGCGCAGCAGCAATCTGTTAGTCATCCAAACCAGCAGCAACCCCAACAAGGTAACAGACAACCACTGCGGAGGCAAAACCAGATACCTCCACAACCTGCAACCTCTGCACCAGAGCCACAGCAGGGTGGACTATTGTCGGGGCTTTTCAATAAATTAGCATCTACTGATAATGCACCACAACAGCCCACCGCACAGCCTGGGTCTCAGCAAGGCAATAAATCAAACATTGTTGGATCTCGTCAATCTGCAGATCAACAATCGTCTCAACCAAGTCAACAAGGAGGATTCTTTTCTGGTCTGTTTGGTCAAACATCACCTCAACAACAGCAACAGCCAGGCAAAGTAGCAAGTCCTCAACATACAGCAACAGACCAACCTAATCAAAGCGGAGGCTTGCTTTCAGGTATTTTGAAGCTTGCATCTGGTGAAAATGTACCACAGGAACAACAGTCACCTCAAACTGCTCAGGTAGTTCAACCATCTGTTAAATCAGGGCAAAATCCAGACCAGTCTGAATCAGGGGGATTATTCTCTGGCCTGTTAAACAAAATTTCAGCTAATGTGGAACAATCAGCATCATCCTCTGATCAGGTGAACCCTCAAACAACACAGCAACAACAGCAGCTGCGTGCAGGACAGGGGCGTCCACAAATTCAGAGAACCAAACCAGTGGAGATGAATTCCTCCCAAGATGTGGCCACAGATAAGGACTTAAAAGGTCCAGGTCAAAAAGGTTTCCTTTCAGGTCTTTTTAGTGTCACAGAGGAGCCATCAACAAAGACAGAGCAGCCATCAACCTCCCAGCTTGGGAAAGAAGAACCAAAAACCAGTACAAGTAGCACGTCCCCTGGTTTGTTATCAAGCATTTTCAAAACAGATCCCAGTGACAGCAGCAGCACTTCTGCTCCGAAAAAGGAAAACGAAAAAGGCCTTCTTGATCGTTTGCTACCAAAGAGTAAGGAGGATATCTCTTCAAGTACAGCAACACTCACAACTACTGCTGTTACATCTACTCCAGTTGTTGATACCAAGAAAGAACCTCCACAATCGCAGGTTTGGCAAGATCCTACAATTTCCCCAACTCAAGGATATCTTGAGGAAATTCAACGTCTCTTGTATGGTACAGCAAATGAGTATGGTTATAAGGATCTTTTATACAACTTTACAGAGCATGGTGTTATTCCACCAGAGCTCTATGAGCATCAGTGTCTCATAGAAGCCCTTCTGTGGCAGCAACTCAATGATTATGCCCTTGCTGAAGCCCTTGCAACTCAAGTTCAAGAACGCTACCAGACATGCCAAGAGCATATAATACCCACAGTTAGAGCACCCCAATGGGAGAATCGTATATGGTTAAATCCTAAAGAAGTTGACATCAGTGACTTCAATGTACCCTCACATCCTTGGAAGGATGCTGCTGCCCAGCTTTTTGAGAGCAGAAATCGCTTTCTTGAGCCAGATGAAGATCTGGTTTTGTTTGACATGAGTTGCAGAGACAAGCAATCCTGGAGCAGCTGTGACCATTTGAATGATCTTGATAGGAACACAAAACCTTGGATTGTTGGAGGTAGTGGTCTAAATCTGTCCATGGGAAAAACAAAGACACGGTTAAGTAGATGTCAGTCTCTAACAGAATGTAGTGTACAGGAATTCAGCAAAGTAGTGGAAAAAAGTGGTGCTGGTAATGATGTAAAAGTTGAAGACTTTAGTTTGAAATCAGCAACTGAGTTTTTAAAACAACTTGCCACAAAAAAGGGTCCAGTGGATTTAACACGTGGTGCTATGGATTTAAGCAAGTCTGCAGGAGCTACAGGGGATGCGGTTAATGAAATGCTTTTTGAGGATTGTGAGTGGTATCAACAATGGCTTTCACTACTGGAGCAAGGGTTGTGGTGGCCAGCTGAAGCTGGGGACTGTGGATATTATGTGTATACAAATGAAGAATGTATTTATTCTCTTTTAACTGACAGAGCTGGTAGACACCTTTATGCCTGTGCTGCACCAGATGATGTACAAGCTCTAGGAAATATCACTGAAAATATTGCAAACATTCTGAAACAAAAAGAAAAGGACAAAGTGACCCTTTGTGGTTTTAAAATCCCCCTTTGCACCGAAGATCAAGGCTTTTGGATTCCAGGCCAGCAACCAAACAAGTCAGTGCTTTCAGATGCACCCATAGACCTAACTTCTGCCCTTAAAAAAGGTGAAAAAATAATGAACATGAATTTGGAGAGCTTCTCTCAAATGTTTCAGGAATCTATATCTTCTCAAGCAGAGCAGCCTGTAGATTTTACTGCGTACAAGCTTAAAAAGGTCAAGGTGGGATCAGTACAAAATAGTTATAGTTGTCACGAGGAGCCACTGGAGGCAGCTGATCTTACATTAAAGTCACTAAAAGGGGGACATGGAGGGCCATACTGGAAGAATCAGGGGATAAAAGATGTGCTTACATCATCACCTGCACCTTCTCCAAGGAGCTATTCAAAACAAATTTATCCAAAAAGACATTGTCCAATTCCTGAAATTAGGATTGGACATGTAGATGATACATCTGCAGACCAATTTAAACAAAAATCAAGCTCCATATTTTCAGCTATTGGAGGAATCATTCCAATGTCCTCTAAGACGGATGCAAGTACAGCTGATACACTGTCATCCTCAACATCTGCTGCATCAGTGTCTAGCAAGGTTTCAGAGACTTCAAAAAATTCCAGAAATCTTCCAGGGACCCAACCAGCTTCAAAGATACCAGGACCTATACAGTTGGGGAGGAAACTACCTACACCACCAGCTGCCACAGCATCTTCAGCTCCTTCAACACAGGCAACTTCTGTTAAGGGTTTACCCACTACATCTACTACTGTGCCTTCTGCTTCCCCACAGAGACCACAGCTTGCAAGGCAGCCATCTCAGGCAGACAAACCCAGAGTATTATCACAAGCAAATAAGACTACAGGCACAGGGATGTGTGACATTAACAAAGTCCGCCATACTTCAACAGATCAAACATCCTCTCTGTCTCAAAAGCAGCCACAAGATTCATCTCAGGAATGTACACCAAAGTTACATATACTGAATGACAGCTCAATGACGTATAATGAAACCTACCTTTACAACAGAACTCATAACTTTGGCACTCCTATTGAACCTCGCAATAAAGTCCTAGATTTTTCTGCCACAATTCATAAAAACAAAAATATCAAACAAAAAGATGCAACAGATGCCAATGTAGAATCTACACAAAAAGATGAGGTTGTTGACTTTACAAAGTATAAGTTGAAAAGGTTCAAAGAGAAAAAGCAGATGGATACTGAGACAAATTTGGAATTGACTAAGACCACAATTGTGGTAGATCTTACTAAACAGGCAGAGGAAGATGAAGTTGAATGCCCTGACTTAGAATATCCCACAGTGCAAAGTCCAAGAGTTCCAATTCTGACAACAGTTTCTCACACGAGCAATAGGCCAGTTGATCAACATACCAAATCAGAGAGAAGATCATCCAGTCCAGAGGTTAGATTTGGCCATACACCCCCTACAATTCATATCCAAAGGCCACCAGCCTCTAACAGTACTGCTTTAACAACTAGGACAAATCAAACTGATTCTACAGCCTCTGGCAAATGTGCAAAAGACATTTTGTCAAAACCTTCTCTTACATCATCAGATAAATTAGCAAATAATTCTGACACTAATGCGATCTTATCAGAAACAAGAAGCCTATCAAATACTCATATTGCTAGTAAGGTGTCAAGTCTCAATGCAGGTCTCAAACAAACTGCAAAAACTGGATCACCGGAACCTGTACCCACCTTACCACCGGTAAGCCCTGTTATGAGACAACAAGTGGAGCCTTGGGAACGGCAGTTGAATTCTCCATTTAATGTGCCTCTGCAGATGCAGCAAAGCTCTCCAATAGTTACAACTGGGTTTAAACAGCAGATTATTGTTGACAGTAAGAGAGCAATTTTTACACCCCCTTCCTATCAATCTACTGGAAAAGCTCAGCAACATCAGGAGACCACTGCACCAGCAAACTCAATTAAAACCATTTTAGATATGTCTGCCAAGACAACAAAACTGCAGACTCATCAAATTGTTATGCCATCAAAAGATCCGGTCTGTGAGGTGCTGCCACTGACAAAGAGAAAACCATCAATCTCTGAGGAGGCCAACAAAAGTCCAAGTCATCATGAATCAATTGACCTGTCATATAGAGAAGAATCACCAGAGCCTCAGGGACAAACAACAGAGTATAGTCATTCTCCTCCAGTTGAGGGACATCATTCTCATACTATTAAGTATGATCAAGTACAATGCTCTATTAAGAAGGAGGATACTTCATCTGATAGGAGGAGAGCATTGTTACCACGACAGCTGTCTCTTTTAGATAGGTCCACTGAATCCCTTGAAATTTTGCAGCAAGTCACAGCACCAGCCAATACAGTCAAGGCCACATTAGACATGACTTCAAAATCTTCTGCTAAATTGAAAGTAGTGGTTCCGGAAGTAAGAACAGATGACACTCTTACTGAGGCTATACCACTAACAAGAGGCAAGCCAAGTGTCCGTGAGCTTGCACGAAAAAATTCTGTTGGTGTACCATTAGTCGTTGATATCCCTTCTCAAGAGCCTCTCGGTGACTTTAAGATGAGCTCCCCTGCAAATGCACAGCAGGGCTTTGAGATTAAGACTCAATGCCACTCAGATTCAATTCTATATCAACAACGATCTCATCAGAGTGGACCTGGTGTCTTTGCCCAGTCAAATCATTCAACTTCACAGTTGTCTTCCACTGTTCAAACATATCAGACATCCACTTCAACAAAACCTGCTACAGCTACAGCACTGGATATGTCACCCAAGCCATCCCAGGCCACATTGGGAACAACAAGGCCAGAATCTGATTCTATTCAGAGTGAAGCAATTTCACTTGTTAATAAGCCAAGTGCAAGAGCACTTGCTAGAAAAGATTCTGTTGGTATGCCTCTAGTAGTTGAACCAACACCACTGGAATCGACATGTCAGAGGCAACCTCAAACAGTGATCCCTGTGCAAAAACCCCAAACCTTGGATAGAAATATTGCCTCTGTTCTGCATCAACCACTTGCCAGCTGTATGACAGTGCAGTGCTCCAGTGTAAATGAGACCAATGGTGTGTCACAGTCCATTATCCAACCTTATCCACTCTTGACAGCTCCCGCAAATTCTGTTAAAGGTACGTTAGATATGTCCACAAAGGCATGTAAATCAGACACAGCGCCATACTATTCAGATCCAGTGTCACTTGTAAGGACAAGGACATCAAGCTTTGCATATTCTCAAAGCGACTCTGTTGGTGTTCCACTGATTGTGGAAACACACCCCTCCCAAGAGCAACCTAAAAGGCAACAGACACTGGTAAGATCTCAAGAGCAGATGCAACAAGAATTTGTGCACAGTGGATCTCGAGATATTGATCTAAGAGCATCTGCACCTGCCAACTCCATCAAAGGCTCCCTAGACATGTCTCCAAAACCACAGCAGACACAATCTGAAACAACTCCTGATATCTTTTCAACTGGAGCTTTACCATTGGTCAGAAACAAGCCAACTGTAACAAGGAATGGTTCTGTTGGTGTGCCACTTATAGTGGAGCAATCTGCACACCAACAAGGAAGACTAGCTTTGAGTGGAGTCAACAAAACTGAGACACTGCATAGGCAGATATCAACCTACCATAGTAATGAGGTCCTTTCTAGTTCAAGGACCACCTACCGGGACACACATCCACAACATAAGCCAATGGACTTCTCTTCAAAAGACAGCCTAAATACAACTAAAATTTTAAGTAATTACATTGAACCAGAAGATGGACAGCCTGTGAATTTCATTAATAACAAAGCAAAGAAAGAAATATTTGAAAGAAAGCGAACTGGAAGACAATTAGAAAAGAAAACATCACTGGGTATTGTTGATCTAACTCTGGATCCTCAAAATAAAACTACAATTATTAGTCATCAAGAAGTGAAGGATCTTTCCTTTCCTTGTGTGTCTGCTTTGTCTCAAAGTAGTCTTGACTGTCAGCAGCAATATATACCTGCAGCCACCCCTGAGGAGGTCAGAAAAGATACAGCAATTTCTCAAACTCCACAATCATTACAATATAGAGAATATTCCACTGATAAACAGGCCACCACCCAAGCTGGAATACATTTCAGAAGGCAATCAGGAACAGGATTGAACTTAGAATCAGTGAATACTTCAGTTTCTTCTTTGGTGCCCATTCAAAGGAAGATACAGCCCCCTCAGAAATTTGCTCCTCAGGAAATGCATGACAATGCATCTATTATGTTCTCACTAAACAGTGTAAATCAGCAGCCTGATCAAGTGCCTCCAAATATAACTCAGCTGCAAACACAACATTCAGTCCCACGGCAGCAATACCAGCAACCTGGTGTGGAAATTGGCTGTACTTCATCTATAGCTTCATCTGGATATCAGCCTATGGCTCAAAAGTTGCAAAGACAGGATACAAGTCTTCAGCATGTTCACATGACCCCTAGACCCAAGATTCTTATCAAGCAGCCAACTGTGGGCAGCTTTGGGAGCACTGAGGAAAGCCCATCCGAAAGTGGAACAATGACAAATAGTGGACAGTCATTGCCTCCTTTTTCTACCCAGCAACTTTATGGCAGATCCCAAACTGTTCCTTCCCCACAGTCTTCGGCTGCCCCAGTTGTTCAGCAAGCACATGACAGACATAGAACACATCCTTCTCTACAGTCTTTGGATGCACAGCCTATGCAGAGCAGTGCAACTACAGACTATTATGCAAGAACTATGCAAGAACCTCAATTATCAAAACAGCCTGATCCAAGCCAATGCCCTGTCACTGTTCAACAATATCAGACACAAGCTGTACCCTCAAGTACTGTGGCTTCTATTCAACACATATCAGAGGTTAGTGCACCTAAATCACAAGTCACCACAAAAGACAACTCAATGCCTGTAAAACAAGTACAAAGTGGTTATCTGAACCAGGGCTTTAGAACTGAAATTCAAGGAAAAGAGATACATTCAACACCAGCAGGATCCACATCTGTCAAAGGTTTGATTTCATTATTTAGTGGTTCGGATTCACAATCCTCTGTCAGTACAACACCAGCTGAAGTTTTACCCTACCACACTCAGAATGTGTCTACACCTGTGGGCCAAAGGGCACAGGTTACTCCAACAGAGGCTCCTGCAGTTAGCCATGATAAGAAAATGGCATCAGCATTTAGTACATCTTCTGTGCCCTACAGTGTTGAAGGAACTATTGCCCCAGCAACCCCTATCACTACAACACCAGAGAAAATTGCTTTAAGCTCACAAATGTCTGTTGTGTCAAGTTCTCTGCCTTGCACACCAGCACTTGTTTGTGACCAAGAGTACTCTGCTTCTAAATTACCAGATCAAGATTCTGATTTGTCGAAAAGGAAAAGCCTTATTCAATCTCCAACTACACAAACTAAATATTCCACTGAATCCAGTCCAGTGATAATTGGAGGTGAACTAGCTGCTTCCTCACCATCTGAATTATCCACAGATCAATCTGCAGCCCTGCAGACAGAGTTTGCTCCAGTACCATCACTAATTACTGAATCACAATACAAAGGAAAAGATTCAAGTGGTGTGAGCCCTCAAACATCCCCAATGATATCACCTGTGGTCTCTCCCTCAAACGAGTCAGCAATGTATGGTTTCAGGTCTGAGCCTACTGATCAAGACTATCAGCAACCCCAGGCAACACTATATGCAAGCCCAGCAGCAGAGACACCAGGGAAAGAATTGCCCCCTCCTGAATCTTCACCCTCTAAACGAGCAGATACCATGTCACCCAAAGGAATTTTTAATGAAGGCGGTGCAGTAGAGCTTTCAGAAACATTGTCAGTGGATACATCTAAAGAGTCTTCTGCCATCAGTGATAACATAGCTGTACCTGAATCAGTTATGTTGCAGCAGCAACGTGCAGAGGAATACAAACAAATTACATCCACAGAATCTGTCAATGTCAGTACTGAATTGAGTGAGGTCTCTAGTGTAGTTAACAAATTACAGGAGAAAACCAGCCATCCCAGGTCAATCTACATTGGCATTAATTGCCCAGAGGGAGCTTCTGTTGATGTGGAAATTGATCCAAGTGAGCCAAAACAGTATGTTAGACTACCCCATATTTTTGTCTCAGCAGCAAGTTCACCAGAGGAAGAGACAGTTGAACTCAAGCTCAATGAATGTAGCAAGCCTGAGCTGCCAGAAGACAGTGCTTCTGAAGACATCACTCCCATTGCAGTAACACTACCGGACTGTAAGGATTCTTTGACTGCTGATATTACTGCACAGTCAGATATATCTGATGATACTAGGGCTACAGATATCAGTAGCACAGAGGCATTAATCAAATCAGAGGAGGTCAAGACCTTCTCACCAGAGATGTCGGTTACACAGACTACAGCAGGTGTTACGGATGCAGATGAACATGACCAGCAGCACATCCTGACCAAGAAAAGCTTAACCATAGAAGCGTCCCTCTCAGAAGCTGAAGTAACAGCAGAGACTACTGAGGCTTGTGAGCCATCACTTGAGCTATCTTTCAAGGAGAGAAAATCAATAGCTCCTGATATGACACCACTTGAAGTAGTCAAGCCTCTGAGTGACCTGGCCTGCCAGGCTGAAAACAAAACTTCAGTGCTAGCACCACCAGAAGGTGCTGAAACCCTCAATGAGTTAGCCCACGATGATAAAAGCACAACCTCAGATGTGGTATTGCCTGACAAAGTTCGGTCTCTTGATAAGTTGTCACTGAAAGAAGTACCCTCAGACATAAAGTCATCTGAAGGAGTCCAACAGCTTGATGACAAAACTGAAAAGGATGTCTCCTTATCTGCCCCCGAGCCCAGTCCTGTCAAAACTCCCACAGAGGAAATCACAACTTCCAAGGAGGATATTTTAGCTGTCAAGGTTGATCAACCTGAGGCTGAACAGCCTAATGAGCAACCAGGAAAAGGCTTATTTTCTATGTTTAGTGGCTCCACTGCAACCCCACAGCAGGCATCTTCTCAATCTGGATTATCAATGCTTGGTGGCATTCTCCCTGGCTCATCTACCAAAGACACTCCTGGCACAGGGTTACTCTCAATGTTTGGTGGATCAAATGCCCCATCTTCACCTGGATCTAAAGACCCACCACCACCACGGTCAACCCCACAAGAACCCCAGGGAAAAGGCTTATTTTCTATGTTTGGTGGATCCAATAGTCAGCCACCATCTGGTCCAAGAGGTCCAACTGTTGGAAGTGCACCACCTAGAGGACCCCCACCCAAAGAACCTCCAGGCAAAAGCCTGTTTTCCATGTTTGGTGGACCTGCCCCTCAGCAACCACCCAGTCCCAGAGGTCCTGCTGGGCCTAGTGCTGGATCGTCTTTATTTGGCGGCATCCTCCCAGGTTCTACTACACATAAAGAAACTCCTGGTGCAGGTTTGTTTACCAAGTTTGGAGGTGCTAATGCACAGGTCCAAACTGGACCTAGAATACCCCCACCAGGACCAACAGTTACACCACCAGGACCCAAAGGCTTAGAGTCCTCAGGGAAAGGACTGTTCTCTATGTTTAGCGGACCAAACCAGCAAGTATCAGCCACACAACCAGCAGCCTCTAAACCATCTGAATCAGAGGGTGTTTTCAAAGTTTCCTCTGTGTTTTCACTTGGTGGGAGTTCTGATGGTAACAAATCTAAAAGTGGGTTTGGCCTATTTGGAATGTCTTTCATGGAGGAAACCAAAACAGAGCCAGAAATAATTGTTCCGGCCAAGACGGAGATTGCCCCAGAACATGTGAAACCCCAAGAAACAAAAGATTTTTCAGAAGAAGCAAATGATCCTGTTGTTCAGGCTATGGAAAATGTACCCTCTGAACCTCTCTCTACATCATCAGTTAAGGTAGAACTCCAAGCAGATCAGGCATGCAAAGATGTTCAAGATTTAGTCACCAAAAAGACCTCTGAAAATACTGTTCCCTTAACGGATCCACAACTAGAGGTGGACAAAATAGCCACAATGCAACAACACCCTCCTTGTGCTGAAAATGCCTCAACTGTGGGTGAAGTATCTATTGCAGACACACCAAATGTGACTAGTAATCTACCAGAGAAAGAGACAATACAGGGCCAACAAGCTAATCTAGTAAATGTGGAACAGTCAGACAGCCAAATAGAATATAAAGAAGTGAACGATACAGTGGGTTCTGAGAAAGAAGTTGCTCAGTCAGAAACTAATACTGAAATTAAGAGCACAGGTGATGAAACTGACATAGCTGCCATCAAAAGCCCTGCGATATCAGAAAAAACCGACATTATTCAGATGTCAGAAAGTATAAGAGATAGTATTGACAAAACCTCAATATCAGATATGGTTGGAGTGGAACCTGTTGTTGAAGGAGAGACAACAATTCCAGTGGTAGAAAAACAAACTGAGGAGCCTACGAAAGTTGCTGGTGAAGAACAAACAGCAGTCACAGATACAGAAAAATCCACTGAGATACCTTTAAAAGTAGCTGGTGAAGAACAAACAGCAGTTGCAGATGTGGAAGAAACAACTGAGGGCCCATTGAAAGTTCCTGGTGAAGAGCAAACAGCAGTCATAGATGCCGAAAAATCAACTGAGATAACTTTAAAAGTTGCTGGTGAAGAACAAACATCAGATGTGGAAAAATCAATCAAGGAACCTTTGCAAGTTGTGGGTGAGGAACAAGAAGCTGTTTCAGTTTTAGTATCAGAAAAATCTATAGAGAAAGACTTGAAAGCCACATCTGATGAGACTGCAAATGAACCAATTAAGGCAAAATTGGAGCTTGGAGAATCTAGTGCAGAACCTGCACATCAATTAGAGAAACCTTTTGAGGGAAATAATTCTGTTGCAGTGGTCTCAACAGATGAGGAAAAAGCTATTGATACCAACTCACCAGAAATTGTGACATCTCAAGATGTGGGGCCTCCGAAAGGTCCATCATTGGGACCTGCTAGTCCTCCACCACAGCAACAGCCCAGGCAAGGCATGGTCAGGCCACCTGGCCCACCCGGACAAAGAATGGGAGCTCCAAGGATGGGAGCTCCAAGGATGGGAGGGCCACGGATGGGAGGCCCACGGATGGGGGGCCCAAGAATGGCAGGACCACGAATGGCTGGACCAAGACATCCAGGACCACAGAAGCCCCCTGAACCAGCTCCATTTTCTGGCTTTATGTCAATGTTTTCAACCCCAAATGCCCCAAGTAAACCACCAACTGTTGGTGGATTTTTTTCAAGTTCACCTGGTTCATTTTTTGGATCATCACCTGCTCCTCGTCAGCCACAACAACAACAACAACAGCAGCAGAAAAGCTCGTTTTTTGGCCTCCCGAGTAGCATGGCTACAGAATCTCTTACCAGCGACCTATTTGGTATGTTCAAGGGTCCTGAGACAACAAAATCTGAGGAACCTCAACAGTCAGGTGCAGAGTCTGGACAAGGGGATCCTTCTGCAAAGGAAACAGTCTCTGAGAGCACTGAAAAGACAGACACAGAGAAGACACCTTTATCTCCAGATGAACTTGCTAAAAGCACTGAGGACTCAGAGGTCCCTGAAAAAGGGTTAATGGAGGAGGCAGAACGAACTGACAAAACAGAGGCAGAAGAAAGTTCTCTGACTGAATCAATCATAAAAACAGCTGTCCATGGGGAAGAAGCAGGGCATGATGAGCATGCTGTGCATTTAGAGGAACCAGGTTCAGCAATGTCTGACACAGCAGCACCACCAGCTCCTGAAACCAAAGGCACATTTGAAATACCAAGTTTGACTGCCCCTAAATTTGGCTTTATGTCTGTAGCTGCTGAAGGCACATCATCTATTGGATCTCTTTTCTCCCCCACTCCGTCTCCAGCCACTGGTGTGAAGGGATCACAACCACAACAGACAGACAGTGGTCTGTTTTCTGGTTTTAAAAGCCTCTCCGCTGGTATTTTCCAGGATGAAAAGCCAGCAGGAAAGGATGAACCATCATCTACTTCATCTGTGTTTGGCATGACACTTGGCTCAATGTTTGGAAACTCTGACCCTCCCAAACCCGAATCCTGCCCTCCGGTGGTCACAGTCCAACCCCAGTCTCAAAGTCCAAAACCCACAGATGAATTTTGTGAACCAGAGTCTGAGAAACTTTCCCCAGGTTCAGGAGACACTGAAAGTGCAGATGCCAGTGATACAGAGGGACCAACAGAAACTTCAAAAACAGGAAGCTGTGACACCTTAGCACAGTCACCACTGTCTGGCCTCCCTTCTCACTCAGATTCTCTAGCAGAGGGTTTGGAAAAACCCCAGTTAAAAATCACCCCATCTGAGGTAGATAAGAGTGAAGTTGGCACACCTGACACTATGCATGCAGAATTAAGCAAAGAGCAACCACAGGACCTGTTGACAAAGGAAGCTGCAAAAAGGCTAGTACAATTTGTATGATAAATGGCATTGTTCATTTATCATTCTAATGTAGACAAATCTATAGGCCCTTTCCTGCTTTTTTCCCTTTCATTTAGAGTATTTTTTATTTGGTCCACGTTTGATATCTGTAATTGTGTATTTGTTATTTTCCTTTCCTATCCCACAACTTACCTTTAAAATCCTATGCATATTTTTAGATTTAGACATAGTTAGATTTAGTTCGACCAAATGAATTTCTTGTTTATAATATACAGTTTATCCACCTCACAACCATAAATACAAACCATTTAGTGAAAATCTGACAGTATAAGTTCTGTCATCAAAGCCATAGGAAAGGACATGATCACATCTGGTTGGAAAGTGCTCACAATTATGTGAAAATGTACGGGTGCTATTTTGTACTTACCACACCTCAGTAATAGCATACTTGACAGTGATGGAAGAGCAATGAATGAAGAAACCGATGGTCTTTATTTATTAGCTTTTCACTTCTGAGGTGTATATAAGGCCCCTCCTTTCTCTGTCCCCTGCAGTTCTTTGAATTATTCTCCCAGCCTCAGCCAATTTGTTTATATGAATCAAACTCTGATAGATTTATGATGGTGTGGCAGTGCACACCATGGAGGCAGACTGGACACTGGAATAAAAGGAACAGTGAGAACCAATTTGGCCTACACTCAAGACAAAGTAAATCATGCCCGTTAAAGCACAGAGCCACTTTTCTCGTTAGCAATTTCAATCATCACGCAGCCACATAGTAGTTTCCTATTCAATCAGCCTCCTATGATATTGATCAGTCAGTATATGTAGATCAGGATAAGTGTATCCCCACTGCTCTAACAAAATCTTTAACTAGAAGGTAAAATAATTTTGTACATGTAGCATGGTACATACAATAGAAGATCCTGTAAATGAACTGCAGTTGAAGTAGCTGAATTTAAAAGGTAATTTCTTTATTCCACTCTCACACACACTGTGGTAAATTGTTATAGCTAGTCTCAATATCAACATGCTGTTACCACCTTTAAAGGGTTTGTCTGGTGATTTTCTATATTTTCTCATAGTCAACAAATCTCATGGGCAGAGCTAAACCCACAATGAACTCATCCTACTTACAAGTATTTTGCATGTATCCAACATCTGATGTATTGTATTTCTCTGTGCTGTAGACCTCCATTGTTGTCCAAAACCTAAAACACATCAATGAGCCACACCGTTGCACTGGGTGACATGTTCCTTTGTCCCTGAAGACAGCGGCTACCATAGCTTCTTTAGAAACAGCTCCAAGTAAAAACAGCGATAAGATAATAACCCTTAGGTGTGAGGGTCCTAGTAAGGCAGACGCCTCTGCGAATGCGCAAAAACATGGTACTGTTTACAGGGCTTCGCTAGTTTGCTTGGTGGTGGGTTACTATCTTATATCTATTTTTACTCTTTTGAGCTGTTTCTACAAAAGCTACAGTAACCACTGTTTTCATGGACAAAGGAACACGTCACCCAGTAGAGCAGTGTGGCTCATTGACATGTTTTTAATAGTTTTTGGACAACAACAGAGCTCTACGGCACTGAGGAATATGATATAACAGACTCTAGACACATGTACAATACTTGTAAGTAGGATGAGTTCATTGTTGGTTTGGCTTTGCACATGAAAATTGTTGACAATAAGGAAAATATAAAAAATCACCAGCCAAATCCTTTAAATTTTCAGTATGATCACACATCTTTGAGAAGGCTGGGGACCTCTTAGTGCTAGTGGCATCCCTTTCCTGACATTGTTGTTCATTCATTCAGCTTACCCTACTGAACCCTGTTAGTTTTCCTTGTTTTGTGTCATCTTCTTTCCCTGATGATTGCTCTAATAATTGAGTAGAATTGTTTAATTTTAAAATCAAATGTTAAAGAAAATGCATTATCTTGTACAATACTTTCCTGATTATCTATGTCTTGGCAAAAACTCACATGGATTTGAAATGATAATTTCCTAAATAATGAAGTTTGGAATAAAACCTTTGAATTCTACAGTAGTCATTTAATTACATGTTGATTTCCCAAATCATTACCACAAACTAAATATCAATGTCATCCTCCTACAGTCCACCAGACAGCAGTCGCTTTGATTCATCAGGCAACCTCAGCCCGGCCAGCTCCCAGCTTAGCTCTGAGCCTGAGGAGCGCAGAGATCCAGAGACGTGCCACCCCAGTGGCCCTCATCCACCTCTCCTTAGCCAGCCATCTACCTGGGATGAGGAAGAAGAGGAGGAAGAAGCTGAGAAAGAACTGCATCCACTACCAGAGCCTGGTTCCAACAAAGATTTGAAGGACTCTTCAGTCGTCCTGCCTAAACCAATCTTGGACAACCATGATAACAAGACTCAGACTAAAATCTGGTATGTAAAAAAAGTAGACACCTAGGTTTGCATGTCTGGGTCAAAAATGTCATTTTAAGAACTGAGTTGATTGCGTCAGCATTGGTTTTGCATTCCGGCAACCAACAATTGTCGAAGTGAGGGATTACATCCTTGTTGCTGCACAAAGGACTCCTATTAGTTGTGTGGGTGCCTTGTGGTGAAGCATTTTGCTGCTTAGCAAAAAGAGGCAGCTGGCAACTCCATGCGTAGCACAGGAGACAGTTAGTATTTAGGTAGCAGTGACAAGGACCAAAATGCACCGGAACTGGCCACTCCAAATTGGGAGAAAAAACTAGCTGACTGATCCTCCTTTTGCAGCCTTTCCCACTAAACCCATTGATCTCTTTGCTTTATATTTTCTCAGTTTATTCGAAGATGGCCCTCCACCCTGCTCTCCATCCAAAGTTCGGTGGCTGAAGGCATACAATAAAGTGAGAGTACAACTCCTTGAGGTAGGAAGACTCACTTTCTCTGTCCACCTCATTTACTCTCTGTTGTCTGTTTCTCTTTTATACACACACACACAAACACACACACACACACACACACAAACACACACACACACACACACACACAAAATTATTACTTTATATTACTACACTGTATTTATTTAATGTGGTGGACTAGTGCTTGAGCACACAAGGAAATCAAACCAGTAAAATCCCATACATAGATAAAGATATACAGGCTCATGAACATTGCTGTTTCTCTCTCTCTGCTCTTTCTCTCATGCAAAGATATTTTCTACCTCTTTTCCCCTATGGGTTGGTTGAGTTTCCAGTCATGCTACACCAATTTGCACCAATTTTGTGTTCCTTAAGGATTTCGCCTTTGATCTGGGAATCCCCTTTTCAGCATGCGTTCCTCCAGATTCGGCTATCATGCTGCTGTTACAGAAAGTTTTTAGTTCCAAGGTATGGCACTGTGAGTTAAAACGATTCTGCAGATTATAGTACCAACCACCTGGGGCTGGTTTACAGTTGACAGTGGTGTTGGAGTCTGTGTAAGTATTGCAAATGTTGCTGTTAAATGAGGGCTATGTGTTGGAATTTATTTTTCTTTTTTTGTTATTTTTCATTTCACTGTCATTTCCAATAACTACAGTAATTGTGTGAACTAATTACAAAAACCCTGTGCATGTGTCATCATGAAACAGTTTAATGTGGCATATGCTGCTGCCTTCAGGCCATTCCTTTCTAGCAGACCCCAGACGTGTGATTCTCCATTTCAGTTTAAGTTGTGTGCACAAATTATAAAACACTGAATAGAGGAAACTATAAGAAATGTTCAACCTTTACAGAACGGGAAACAGTAGATTTAATAAAAAATATCTCAAAAAACCCTCCAGGAAAGAGACAAACACTGTGTAAAGCAATTAGAAAATGACACTGTCATTGAAAAAATGATGTAAAACTGTACTTAAATAGTTAGGATGATAACAATTATATGTATGTGTAAGTGTGTTTTGGCTTATCAGAAACATCTGTTAACGTTTGAAACTCCTGATATGGAGATGTTTGTACATTTGCAATGTGAATCTAATTGTTCCACAGAAGAGATACAAATCATATTCTTACCACATAAGAGATGTGGTAAGAATCAGAGAGGATGGAGTCCCCTGGTGGCTTAGGGGTTTAAGGTGTGGACCAAGTATTACTACGTCTCTGGTTTAACCACCACATGCCAAACTGCAACCTTTATCTTAACCTAGTTATAATCCTAACCTTAATGCTAAAACCAAGTCACGTTGTAGTGACCAGAGTTTTGTACCCAGAGGGGAGATGAGTGCCCACAATGTGATTGATACAAGTACACTCACACTCTCTATAATCAGCCAGGAGTTGATTACATCCTGTTCGAACACTAAGAGTTACCCCTGCTGCCTCCTCTTGATGTGATTGGTCTTATCTATTTATCTCTGATTACCTTTGAACCCAGACCTGTGTCTCCTTGTTTTCCTTGTATTCCCAATCCACTTTTTCAAAATAGAAGATCCAATCTCACTCCAATTTTTATTCAAAATTTGAAGCTGTTGAGATGGACTTTCAAACATCTCATTTGTTTCTCAGGGAGTAAAAGGAAACAAATGAAGCACTGAGAGAAATTAGATCTGGAGAGTGGCTGGCTGGCGGTAGTGAGATTGCTGACTTGGAAGCACAGACTGACAAATGCCACAAGCTTAATTCAGTAGGGCCCTCAATGAAAAGAGGGACAAATGGGTTCAAGGCCCTGTGTTGACAAGCATCTGCTTTACTGAAGTGTCCTTGAGCAAGACACTGAATCTCTGTTGCTCATTAGCTGACTCTGTCATCTGACCTACCTGGCAGGGGGCCAAGAAAAAAAGAGAATTTCTTTACAGGGACCAATAAAGTCTTAAATTATTTATGACTCAGTTTCCAAGTACAACTCTCTGTCTGCTTATACATAAACGTGGTGGGCCGCCTGTCATGAATCCCATCCCTCTTTCTAAACAATCCCTCTCAGGAGGCGAGTATTAGAGCACCTTGCACAAGGAGATGCTAAGTTATGAGACAGATGCTTTCAAGGTGACGGGTCAAGAACACAGCAGTGACAGTGTGAAGAATGAAGAGGGGATGCTTGAGGTACCTCTTTGACTATTAGAAGCCACTTTACCCTAACTATCATGGTGCCAGTAGAAGTGCAGTTTAGAGAGTTTATAGTTGCCATTTGTTGAGATTTAACTGACACCTGCAGGGGTGTTTTTACTAAGAATTAGCAGTTCTTTTTTTAGGTGCTAAAAAGTCAAACAGTTGTTCTACATGGCAGAAAAGCAGCAAAAAAAAAACGTGTTTGGTTTGATGTTGAATGTATTTTAGGGCATTCCCATGTAGAGTGGTAAAATATGGGAGAAGGAAGTGGAAAGTGATAGAAATAACAGCTGAAATTATTGTATATTATTGCTGACTGACCAAAGTGGCTGTGATTTAACATCTAGGAGAAGCAGGCACACAGAGAGACTGAAATGAGATCACAAGACAAAAGACAAACACAATGCAGTAACAGTAGCTTGTAATTTTTTACATGATACTGCTACTGCTTCCTTCAGTGCCCGTATGCATGAATTGGTATTTGTTCTGGCATTTTTTGGCTCACAAGGAGGCCACTCCTGTGTGTTGTGATTGAAGCAGTTATTCATTTACTTATTAATTAGGCCTAATGGATTACTTTTTATATTTGTCAAAAGAGATTTAAAGAGATTAAAAATCTCCCACATTGCTGATTCATCATTTCCAAGAGACCTTTTTAATTCAATCACTTATCTTTTTTCCTCTCATGCTGTATATCTTTTATTCTTGTGGAAAGAATATGTAACAGCTGATTTTTCTCTTCATCTAATTTTCCACATTCTTTTATACTCCACTTCTTTCTAGACATAAAAAAGACATCTTTTAGTGCTCATTTGCAGTGTCAGTACTTCATTAATCATAAATAGTAGACTTAGAAATTATACCCCACGATATTCTATATTCAAATTTATGTGAAGGTTTACATTTTACTGTTTCAATTACATATCTGATATTCCAAATCTGGATTATACTGTATAAGTTTTAACTGGTCCAGCACCAACTTGGCCCATGTCAGGTGAGGCTGGTTAAATTTATGATATTATTTTGATCTGTGACATTTTAAGTAATGCGTATCATTGCTGCGTGGATGAGTTAATCTTTACCAAAAGCACAAAGAAACTTAAAAGAAGACTACCACCTCCTTACAGGTGAGGATGTGTCCTCCTCCGCTGCTGCAGGCCACTTCAGCAAAGATCTGAGAGAATAATTAGTGCATCTGGTCCTGAGCTGCTTATCAACAATATATCATTTCTTTAAATGCCACCTTTGATCTTGTCCAAGACCCAGGGAGGGAGGCACAGCAGATCACTCACTTTTCACGGACAATTACACATGCATTCTGCTGTTTGATGCTCATTAGGCTGTGCTCTCAGGAGTGCCATTTAGAGGCTTTGTGTGTGTGTGTGTGTGTTGCTGGTGTACAGTGCACTCCGACATGATGTAGCCTTTTCAGTTTAGTGATCAAATGCAGCTCATCAAAGTGATGTTTTAGGTCAAGTCCAATATCCTGTTTGAAATGGGAGAGCAGCAATAATCAATCATAAGAGGGAAGATGTGACTGGTGTTTAATAAGCTCAACATAAACTGTTTTTTGGACTGACTATATTTTATTGTGAAGCACATTCTGACTATATGCTGAAATTTAGCCATTAAAACAATTATTATATGTAATCTAGATGTATAAAAACTGTTGTATTCAAATGACTGAACCAGTGCTTGCTGGGTGTGTATTATAACAGAATAGAAAGAGATTCACTGATCTCCACTCATTGTTTTTCCCTCACACTTTGTTTCAGAAACCTCTTAATTACCACAGAGGCTATTTTAGGTGCAGGTAATAAATTGAAGTAGAAGTTTGAGCACAGAGGTCACAGCTCCGGTGTTCCTTTTCCTACTGTATGAAATGCCCAAAAATAATCTGTACAGAAAGGTAGTTAATTTTTGTTTTACTACTCCCTAAATTTAACACTTTGTTTGAGAGAAACATCAAAATTTTTATAAGATTGATTAATTCATTTTTAAACAGTATACAGGAAAGGGGCATTTTGGGGACATGTTATTATATTGAACCTTTCCTTTCATTAAAATAGAGTGAAATGTGTTGTTTTTGTTCCCAGCGCCAAAACATGTAATTTCTGAATATTCACTAGTATGCTATGAACCTGACTTTCATTCATATTAAAACACAGACCAGTCGCTGAACACCACTGAACAATAGTGATAAAGCCCTCTAAACTAAACTAGCTTTTTACTCTGACCTTTCTCTTTAATCTTCTTTAATCAGAACAGGGAAAATCATCTGCACACTGTCACTCTGACCTTGTAATGTTCGTCATCTACAATATGAAAGTTATCCCTGTTGTAGTTATTTGAAGTCAGTCTGGATGACAGGCTTTACTCAGCATTTACAGGATACTGTACAATAGATCTCTTAACACCCATTGTTTGCAGACACTTACTCTTTCATTCTATCTTGAAGTCACGTCTTCCTGGTCAGTGTCACGGCCCCCAGTTTTGATTGACACTCAGCATCCATTTGTACCATACCACATATATACATATAAATCGGTGTCTAAAAAGGAAGAAAAACTTCTGATATATTTTATTCATCAACTTGTAGAAGTAGAACAAAATGAAACAAACAAACTGTCAGCTCACAAAAACAAAAAAACAACAATGACTGAAATGTCTGCAGTTGGAATGACGCTCAGAAATAGATAAAGAGTCCATTGATACAAGACCGAGTAAGGCTAAGGATGAAGGCTAAAGAACTAAAATCATGGCCGATCATACAATACAGAACAATACAATTAGTCCCCTTCTTAGTATGTTCAATAAAGGATCCCCAGATCTTAAGAAATATAGGGTGGCTATTGGACAGACTGAAACCAAATTTCTTCAAGGTATAAACATGAAACTATGTAATTTAGCCATTTTTTTAGAGAGTTCCTCTTACATATGGACATACTTTTACATGCACATAGTTAAACAACTAATACAACCTCTACAGTTAATAATTACATCTCTATTTCTTTGCTGAAATCAATTCAGGAATTACTTTATTTTTCTGCAAAATAGGGCTAAAGATCTAAATCCAATCTGGTATGAAAAATTCAGCAGAAGGAATGATGAGTGTGCCTTTCCTCCTATGTGTAAAAACTATCAATTATTTCAAGTTTTTGTTTTTAAAATGACATTGAAAAAATAAATATAAATGCCAGTGTTATTATGGTTTGGAAGGAGGAAGATAGATGCAGGTTTGCCACTGGTCAGCAGTTATCCTCATGAGGATGAAAATAGTCTTTTTGTCTCTGTAGTAAGTATTGTACCATGGCAACGATGTCACATTTCTATAGAAACACAACCTTACATTTGTTTGTGCTTAGTGTTTCATTATTGCAGCTGGTGGTTGGTGTGTTTGCTTGCACTGAAATAGTACTCTCTCTGTTCACTGTCATATAACGCGCTTATAGTGAACCTTTTGTTACCTTCATGTCGACTTCACAGCTAGGACTAGGATGAGGACTAGGAACTGTCTAGTAATGCTGCCACTGCTTTTGATAGCTGTCACTGTTTTTTTATTGTGTTGTGACTGTGATCGTTTTATTGTTGGACAAAGGTTATACTTTGTCTGTTTGTTACTTACATGTTGGTTGGATTACACAGTGCCGATAGGGAAGTACAAGGAACAGGACTTTCAAATTGCCTGTCAAACTGCGTTGCATTCATTTGATAGTTTCTCAGAAAGTCAAACCCGGAAGACAAATTTTAGACAAACCATAAACCTTAACAGAGGCAGCTGCTTCGGATTCAGCATTATGTGTTAGTGTTGACAGAAGTTTGAGCACCAAATGTGTTCATTTCCCACTGGGGCCATTACTGCTATGTAATGTCTTTTCTTTTCTAGTCTATCCAGTAAAGGTAGAATAATCACACACTTTTTCAAACACATTTCACATTGAGTGACTTACTAAAAGTGCCTCGCACAAGGAAACGTCTAACTTTTTATTTTTTTAAGCACTCTCTTTTTAAAAAGGGTGAATTAATGATGCTCGCCTGTCTTTCTGATTCAGTTCAGCCCTCACTAAGTGGTAAACAAACACAACCACAAACTTGTCATTTGGTTCATCTACTTATGCACTAATGCTTTAGTCCACTTTTTGAGGCTGAGATATACTGAAACACAAAAACAACATAAAGAACAAGAGGGTTATTCAGCTGAGATGTCCTCATTTCAGCTGACAGCTGCTAAAAATCCAAAAACTGCCAAAACTGATTAGTGACTTTGGTTGGTGTAGCAACGACAGATCTCTCTGCTGAAGGCTTTAATTAGACATTCACGATTTCAAGCGAACCGTTGGAGTTTAATTTACTGAAGTTGCAAAGTAATTAAAGTGGAGGGTGACAGATTGATAAATAAAAAGATGCTTTTACACACTTCATGGCAAACAAGATTGGTGTAATTGTTAGTCTTTAATAACAACACGAGATAGTGTATGGGGTTTGGGCTTCATAAAGGACTTCCAACATTTGTACTTAACATTGTACATAAATTATGTGCCACAGTATAGTCTGATATGAATATATTTCTTATTGATACTGGTCTGGATTATCATCTCAAACTCCTTCCAGACCTGGACTACCTTGATAGTATCCTGCTATATGTTGGGCAATTTCATGTTATCTGTTTGATACTAGCAAGAAATTTGACCCACTATCGTTGAGATGTAATCAATACTCACAAATACTACTAGTCCCATGGTTAAGATACCGACCATTATTCATAATATTCCCAGTTTGAATCAGGTTGTGGACCTTGGTTGTGCCTCTGTCTCCTCTCTCTCTACTATCACCATCTAATAAAGTCATTAAATGCCCCCAAAAATATATATTTTAAAAGTAATATTAGTAATATTAATAAACTAAACACATATGGCTTCAAGTCACTAAACAATAGCTGAGTGCCTAAACATAACTATAAAAAATATTGATCATGATTTCATTACAACAAGTGGATATTGCAGGTAAACAAATGAAATAGGTTGTTGGTGAACGTTTGAACACAGATACATTCAGTATTAGTATTTTCTAACATGGCAGGTACAATTATTAAAAACAGTTCCTCATTAAGTTGGTTTAAAAAAAACAGGTGTTCAGGTGTCATTAAAACATATTTGGTGTCACAAATTAGTAGTATATAAATGTAATTTCTGAGGGAAGAGGCTTATAAGTGGAGACAGTGTTTCTTTTCACTGACATGATAATGTTTCAGTGCATCTTTCTGTCTAGTCAGTCTAATAACAAAAATATACTGCTTTTTCAAAAGCCTCAATTTTCTCTGATGATATAAGCTGAGGATCCTGATGCAAGCCATAAAATGTGATGTGTCAGAATACAAACAGACACACACACACACACACACTGACAAAACCACTCATTAAAATGAGATGCTGGACAAACCAGAACACTGAATGACCAGAGAAGCGGAGATATAAATGAGAACTTGAATGTGTTTGATTTACCCTGCGGTTTAATTCCCCTCCCCTCTCCACAAAAAAAAAGCACATTTGTCTGACAAAAGTTTCTAGTTTTGGACACGCGTGACAGAACTGGAAGGATTTAAGCGTGAGCTGAGATAGTGGAGGCGACCAAAGGGATATTATACATGACCCGAAAAGAGGGAAAAAAGTGTCTCTTTTTCCCCTCACGGCAACAAAAAAACTCTCTGAAGACAGAGTCATTAATGCGGATATTACTACGGCAGAGGGAGCAGAAAAAGAAAAGGAAGGAGTGAAAGAAAGAGAAGAATCCAAGACAGACTATAATCATGTCTTGCTGCTTTTGAATCAACAAATTTTAACACAATGCAGGTTGTCTCTGTGCTTTTAAAAGTCGTGTGAAGTGAAGAAGCTCTGTCATCTTTTCATCTATTTTAATGACATTGCATATTTAAATTTTATGGTTTTATTAACAAGCTGAAATCTATCATTCGAGCAAATTGTAGACATGAAAGTTGGCTGTAAAGAGTTTGTAGTTTGTGCTGCTTCATCAGTACCATTGGCTTGAATCCATGTCACTTACAGTGGATTGAAATTGTGGCAATGCTTTTACAAAAAGAGTCTAAAGAAACTTGTCAAACACTCCTGCAGACTAAGAAGTTTTGCCAAAACTGACTGGCAGTTGAAAGCTCCAGAAATAGCTAGCAAATGGGCCTCGTCTAAGATTATTTGTGAAACCACTATTTGACACACAAGAATGAATTTTAAAAATCAACTGTATAAATTATGATTTTTTAAGAAGCATTATAAAATCAAAAAGGTATACAGAGAGGGGTTGAACTAAAAAACATTTGTGCTGAATTGAAAAAGTGATGCTTAACTAGTTGTTATAGAAAATGAGACAAACTGACAGAACATTGAACAGCTACGGTACATCAGTTAATGCAGTATGTGCAGGAAGATGAGGCGGTCTGAAAAGATCGTTCACTGCTACTGTGTTGATTCCCTTCTTTTATTGCGGTGTTGTCTTTCAACCTTTCTAAGAGCACTTCAAAGCATTTACTGTATCTGTCCATTAGGTCCTCCTGATAGGAACCTTGAGAAAATCTTTGCCTGACCTTTAACTCTCGGCGTGCAATAGAGAGAGCCTGCAGCCCTAGCATATCCACATGTGAATGTCTCATTGTGTTAAACAGCAGAACTGCTCTGTAAAATCTGAGAATCTGTTGAAATACCGTTAGTTATTCATCTACGTAGATGAAGAACTTTCCATACAGTCATGCTTTATTTTGAATCATGTTTGGTTGACCTAGTTAATAACAATCCACTCTAGCATTCCTGCTTAAGTCTCCTTATCTAATTTAAACATGATATCTTGTGCTGCATATTAGCTTGTTGAACAAGCGACCAAACATTCACTGTGGAGCAGTTCACCGCTAAGCTCACGTTAATCAGCATGTAAACATACCTGCAAATGTCAATTCAGTCCTCTTTAGATGCTGGTGTGGTCCTTACGCTTCAATACCACCGCTAACAACACGCTGTCTGCTCGTGGCTTGTAGCTAGAGTGCAGGTTCGTAATCAGCCTGCCAGCTGCTGTCAATCAAACACAGACACCGACACACCGCTCTGGCCGCTGAGACAAAAAGGAGTATTTCTACTTTACCAAAGACCTTTTTTTTCTAACTTTTTATAATGATAAACTATAAAATATGCAAAAAGGAATAACTAAATATGATTTAAATTGGATGTATATAGGAGCCCTTTAAGGTTATAAAGGTTCCTCAGAGCTCTTTTACTTTCTAATGTTGGTAGTCATGATCCACACTAAAATGACTGGATAAATGTTTGTTGTGGTTTTCCGAGTGTACGCTGAGTTCACATTCACATTTGAAATGTGACCCAGTTTGCAACTGACCCTTTAAACACTCTGTATTCAGATTAACTGCTAAACTGACGTGGAGGGTTTTCACTTCAATTGAAGGATTAAAAGTTTCTCTTTAAATGGAGGTCACTTTACATCTCATGAAACCCTTGTCAGTTAGTTTGTTTGTTAGTCAATTTTATTTCGAACATGTAAAAATAAAAAATGAAATGAAATAAACCGTAATCTACACAACAACTCAATAAACAAATTCTCATAAACAACACAAATTAAATATTACATGTTTGAAAAGGAGTAGGAGAAGTGTACACTTATGAGTTCTTACCCCTTTCTCAACTACTCATCAATAAATACAATTAATAGACAACTATCCCAATTCCATGTACAATTTATAAACAACAATCTACGTACTATGTACAACCCAAATATCCACCCGCTGTCAATAACATAAAACTTAAAGAATTAACACAACCCTTCCTCATCCATATACCTCCTTAGAAATGATTTATCGTATATCTTCTTGAATTGATTTATGTTTGTACTTTGTTTCAGCTCCACATCCAGACCGCTCCACAGATTGAAATACACGTACTCTTCATAGTGGAACGCACAGTTTCTTTAATTAAACTTTCCTCTTGAATTATAACCCCCACCTCTCTGTTGAAGAACATTTTTTGGTAGTAGATTTCTTCTGGCTTTACACATTATTTATGCTGTCTACAAGATCCTTGAACTTCAAGGTATATGACTTTAAGAACAGCGTGTTGGTGTGTTCGCTATATCCTACATTGTTTACTATCCTTCTGGCTCTTTTTTTGTAGTATGCATAGTGGCTGTAGGGTGCTTTTTGTAGGTGTTACCCCATACCTCCACACAGTAATACAACAAGATACAGCAATACAAGTGAACAGTATAGAGTGTGAAATGCTTTTTGATCCAGAATGTGATTTGTTTTTCCTAGTATTGCACTGCTCCTCACCAATTTCGCTTGCACATATCTTACATGAGGTTTGCAGCAGATTTTGTGGTCTAGTATCACCACAAAATCTTATGAAACTATTTCAGTTCTGATCAAAAATGAAAAAATACATTTGTTAGACCTGATAGCAATATGTGTCTGTGTAAACAATGCAGTAAAGAAGAAGTAATAACACAATGAGCTGACAATGCACTGATAGGGGTGACAGAAAACACTCATATTTGTCATTTGGGAAGGTAAAAACAAACAAGTTTCTTCGTTTAGACTTGTTATGTACACTGAATGCAACTCAACCTTGTCCTTGGAAATATCAGAATATCACACACAAACACGATCATGCACTCATGCAACCAAACAGAGACTGCGATAGGATGAGATCCCTGCACGGACTACATCAAAATGGGCATCAGAAGACAGGAGGGGCAGCCAGAGAGGATTGTGGGGAGACGAGAGATGAGAAGACGAGGAGTAGAAAATAGAGCAGAGGGGGAACATGAATAGCAGGAGGAGATACTGTGGCTCACAAGCGTCCACATCTCCTCAGGGGTGTTGTTAGTCACAATATAGACCCAGTTTCAAAGGTCGACTCAGAACTGAAGTTTTAGTCAGAATGGGTGCAACAACTGATATGTGGAACTCGTTATTTTTGGCTTTTTAAAAATCTGGGCATTTATTGTTTGTCTTTTTTAAAATTTTGATTAATAAATTAGTAATACAAACTTCAGGTGAAAATTGGATTATTTAAAAATACTATTTGCAACATAATTTACCTAATTTGGGTCAATATAGCACTAATATAATACTGGATTGATGTTACCCAGAAAGCCACTCAAGATAAGAGGTTGTTTTAATGTTATTTTTTATTTTACTGTTATTTTACTATTTACCCAAACTAAAGCCTGTTATAATATTCTTTTTAAACTTACATGTTACCATTTAGTATTGATTGTTAATAACTTGTGTGTCTTTTGAATGTCATACAAGAAACAATACATTTGACAGTTAAAAGCTAAAACTCGTTGTGTGTAACACTGGGTCAAAGTAACAGATTGCTAAAGTTAACCCAATGTTTTATGGGTGCTAAAGTGACCCAAACTGGGTAAAATTTGAACCCAGTGATTTTCAGTGTGTAGATGGACTGGTGTTTAATCAGCATCCTTTTTGCACTTTCTCCCAATTTTGAAGAGAAGTTAACATTTAAGGTTGATTCTGATATTTTCTTTGACTATATAGCTTAGATTTTGACTGGCTGTATAAATAGAAATTTACAGAATTACATACACTTACCTGGCAGTGTATACTGTATACTGGTTCAAAAGTAGATTTAGTCCATAATGTAGTGAGATAAAATTAACAGAAAGTATAACTGAAATGTTAAATAAATAATTAAAATGTTAAAAAAAAATTCCTAAATACCCAAAGAATTTCACAAAGTTTGGTTGCTGGCTAGTCTTAGTTGCTGGGAGAATTTAGACTTTTGTCCTCAGTGTCTCTAAATCTTGTTTCCATTTGAGGTTTTTAAACCATTCGTTTGCTTCGCTTGTGCATCTTTGGAATTCTTAAGGATTTTATGAATTGTCTGTGCAAATAAACCTAAGTTAATACTCATGAACCAACATAAAAGGCCTTGCTCGGTGACAGCATTGTAGACACACAAACACACATACCTCTTTGTCTCCATCTCTTTGTTTTCACATTTAAATCATCTCTGTCCGCCTGTACAGTAGACGTGTTCAAAGAACAGAAGCTCCAAGTTTCATTCGCCTTCACATTATACGAGGCGCATCATATGCAGTGGAGTGAAAAGAACAAAGAGAGATGTGAAATTGAGTGATATCTAGGGAAACGTGGAGAAAGCAACACAAATAAAAAATGAAAATAGGAGGGTTGCTGGAACGGGGTGGAGCACAGTGATAACTCATTATTGACGGAGGGGACATGCAGAGATAATTGGATATGGAGGAAGCAGACCGCCTCCCAGCTGCCTTTCCAGGGGTTCAGATGAAGATGCACAATAAAGACGAGTAAAGACTCAGGAAAGGATAAAGGACACAGAAAACTGTAAAAATGAACAGGAATCCATTTCGAAATGTCAAATCAGCATGGTTTAATTATTTAAAGTCTGTTCCATCAATCATGTATGATAAAAGAAATAACTTGCTGCTTTCGTTTTAAGATTTAAGATTATTCAGATGGTTTATTAAGCATTTCATTCATATTCTATGATTTTAATTGCAATGATTCGTAAACACAAAACACTGCAAGTCTTGCAGCTTCACTGCATTCTGATCTACTGAGGTTGTCAGTCACTCAGATGTGAACTGTTGAATTTCTAAACATCAACCATGAACTGGGAGGAGATTTTGCAATTCAGGGTGAAGAAAATGACGGCATGTTCCTTTAAAATACCTCAGGCAGCTTCTCTCTGGGGTCTGTAGAGTGTCTAAAGATATTTCTACCTTTACCTTTTACCTTTTCTACCTTTTATCATGAATATGATCATTCACAGGAATATTGAGGTACTGGTTGTGTTCCATGTTGGTGAACAAGTAATCTAACACCTTAACATATAGTTTACCCATTTTTGTTTCCCTGAAAGAGATTTCAACTTGTTGAAATCCTCTTACTCCACACTGTCTGACAGTATGTATATCATTTTTGTTAGGAAGTTATTTCTAACCCTAACAACAGCTTTCTATATTAGCTTTTATTAGACAGACAGGTTTTTGGTCAATGGGTGGTTGATTACATTTTCAGAGGTAATTTTGCATCTGGAATTTTTAGCAGTAAACAATTATGGTAATTATAATATTCTTGTCTATAACTTTTGTGGAAGCAGTTATTGTTCCTCAATCAAAGACTGAAGTATGATAATTAAAGTGTCTTTTTTTTTAACTGTAAAACCACAAAAGCATCATCAGAAGATGACGGAGCAAAATTAGCTCAAAACTAAATATTTATTGTCTTTGTTTTTTTCTTTGTGGTGTTTTTTTTTGTGAGACAAAGACAAATTTGCTGCTCTAGTGGGATAATTAAGTTCTGTCCTATTCTATTCTGAAGATACAACTTAACTTATGTTTCAGGTTCAGGTTTCAGGTTATTTTATTCACCACTAGGCGCTGGAGTGAGGGATGAGACCAGCGAGAGGGGAGAGATGTATGCAAAGAAAGAGACAAGAGAGAAAAAAAGAAAAACAAAAGTGGAAGTAAGAGGAGAAGAAAGGATAAATAGACAGAGAGACAGAGAGGCTGCTTACACTTGGTTGTGCGTTTCGGTGATACGAACACAAGTGGACAACTGAGACAAATTGCCGTTCACAACTGTGTCTGTCATGCGTCTCCAAGGTGTTCAGATGTTCAGATTTCATTACTGTCTATGTCACTTCCGCTAGAAGGTCCAAGAGCCCCGCGCACAGTTACGGCAGTCTGTCTCCAGACGAGTGCCAGATTTGTTTCGCACCGGTTAGCTATGAAGAATTAATATACATGTACGGGCTGGTCTGACTGTTGAGATTGGCAGGACAAAGTCATTTAGCATTGGCGCGCTGTCACCAAAACAACCAACACATCCTGCATTGATGACGTATTTTCCTCATACAGCCTTGTCGGGGACGCATCAGGACACATTAGCGTTTATACTACAAAAGATATGTGGTCGAATGTGTCCCAGACCACCTCAGCAAGTAGTTTGAGTGATCAGATCACAATGCATCTTGGTGGTCGCTTACACTTGTTTTTAGCGCTGTCTACTTGTGATCCAGTCGCATTTTATATAAAACCAAGTGCAAACAGGGTCAGACAGGGTGGAGGATTGGTTTCTATCTTTTAGCCATGACGACTCATGTGCAGCATACTAACGACACTGTCCCTCTCAGGGTGTTAACATTTGCTGCATGACATTGGCTGAAAGTCGCCATGGAAATCAGGCCTGTGGGCGGTATGTATGTGTGTGTGTGTCTTACAGGGATTGCAGGGGTCCTCATTTATGCCCTCCAGGACGCCAGTGTTAAATCAGATGTTTGTCCATTTCCATCCCCTGAGCTGACTATCAGCCGTGTGTTTACCATAGTGCCTAACTTGGCTTTAAATACAGAGGGTTAAGCAACACACACACACACACAGCGTTACACACATGCGCTTTGTCATATATTATTTTGGCTGTTTCCTTCCTCAGCGGGCTCACTCAGTCTTGTAAAATCACAGGATGCGACCAGCAGAGCGGGAAAGAATGGCGAAAATTGAACTTAACTAAAAGTCACAGTTGTCTTATCTGTGATCTTATTACGTATATTACAATTAATTCCAGTCAACAGCAGGACGTCGGTTTATTTGTTTGCTCTGAAGCCATTACAGCAGATAACCATCAGTTTCTATTCGATTCAAAAATGCCATTTGTCCATTCAGTATATGAAAGTGGCTGTTACATTTTGCAGATCACAGACCGTGCAGCTGCATTGTGGATGAAAGGTTTCTCTCCTGCTAACCACCAGTTTTGTGGGTGAGATGACTGCACTCAGAAGGATTTTACAGCTTTTTACACAGAGCCTGCAGTTATCATTTCTGTTCTTGGTTATGTATTTTGGTAAGAAGAGGAGGAAACGTGTATGCCGCTGTACTTGAATTGGCAAAACGATCTCCTCGGTTCTTGAACACTGGTTGGATGTTAATCCAATCAAGTAAAGAAGCATGAATGTTTTTCATTCCCTTCCTTGATGTCTAACTTGTTGAGCGTTGCAGGGTTTTTCCCTCAGCAGCTGTTTGTCCCTGTGATGTTTGTGCACTCTCTCTTTTTCAAAGATGGTTAAAACACTTTTTAGACAGTTGACAAAAAATTTCAGCAGTTAGCTTTACTTTTGCATAATCAAAGAAATCCTGTTTTTAGTCATTTGTATCCAAGATGTGGGTCAGGAATCCATGGTTTTAAAAATGACTCTTTTTTACAAACTGGTGGTAAAATAAAAAAAAAGATTTTAACCACCAAATAGAATGATCTAGATCAAGGGTTTTCAAAGTCTGATAATGTAGTTTGTAGATATTTCAATTGTGACAAACCCAACAAACACAAAACCCACCTTGTCTTGCTGTTCATCATACTGTATTTCCAATATTTTGATTTAGCTGCTGTAGTTTCAGGCTGCGATGCTCTTCGCATCAGAAAATCAGCAGCATCATAATGTATTAGTAAACAAGTTTCTCATAGAAAATCCACTTCTAATACATCTGGATTAAGTCAGTCTTGGTTTTAAAATACGGGAAGGTAGGGAGGAAATCTGATTGCTGAAGAAATGCATGTACAGTAAGTGCAGGTTTGCAGTAATCAGTTTACTGAAGTGCATGTGAATGTCTACCAGCATGTTTACCATTTTCTAGTTTTCCTGTGCACATCTGCTTTTGTAAAAATCTATTCTTTACTTGCATGGTCACCTCCTTTACTCCTCATATTGACAGACAACTCCACCTCAGTGGAGTGGCAACTATTTACTCTGCTTCCTGTCACCTACACACACCGGGTAGATTGCTGCGTTAAGTGTGTCAGTTTCGGAAAGATATAAAAATTGTTGGATGCAGTGTTCCCGGTTGTGATGCTGGAAAGGTGTTCTTTGTTTGAAGCATACTGACCGCTTTAGGTGATGACGCATGACTGGAATAAAAGGAATATACAAAGTATGTGAAAGGACTGAAAGAATTACTGAACAATATGCTTAATATACCCATTAATGGAGCTGCTAAAGCTCCGATGTGTGTGCTGGCTGTGTGACTGCAATCAGTTCAAGTGCACATTGTTTTTTCTTTGAATCTCGGCTGTGTTGGGCTCCGGCTGCCTAAAGAGTACATATTTCATTGTTGTTGCAAAAAGCATGATGCTAAAATTACTGGTAATCATGGAACACACATTCACGCACTTAAAATAAAGGCCTCTCAGAGAATGAACAATATAGAGCGGTTTCAGGAGTTATGAGGGCCTTGCTTCCATAATGGTTGAATGATAAAAAAGAAGGGCTATAATCTTATCGCCTCTTCCTCATTAAGCTTTTTCCACACTGTTACAGCATGATTTGAAAACCCACCTTTTGCAAAAGAAGTTCATCATTGTCTTTGTCACATAGGAAGAGGTGCTAATTGTATGAGATTTTGCCGAATTTGCTGCCATGTATGTGTGTCTTTTGTAACAATTTGTTATCAGTTTAATTTAAAAGCACTGAATTGTGTGCTATGTACAATAATAAATGTTAACGTGAAGCAGATTTGCTTTTGTTGGCAGTAAAACGTGCTTCATGCTAGATATTGTCTTTAATCATGCTTTTCCATGTCTCTCATAACAATGGCATCATATTCGTTATTAGTACAATGAGCCTCGTCTTCAAGGCTGATTGCCTTGTCATGCGCTAAAAGCTGTGTAGCCACCGGCCTTATCTTTGATGCTCTATAACGCTAATGGCTTTTTAATGAGGCATAAGTCACATCCTCATCCAACTGCTCCAAAAGCATTTTGTGTCTGTATCTCAGCCAAAACAAAAGGGGGATGCCTACATGCTTCAAAGAGGACGGTTACAGCACAGTACAAAAAGTTGAATACATTTTCATGTTTTTGATACTGTAAGTCTGATGGGCTGGTGCAAAGTATATTTATGCCATTAGATGTATTCACATTCATTCAAAGCTTAAAGATAGAGGATTAAAGGACCATACCATACATGTGTTCGCCTGTTCAAGTACTTTACAGCATATATACTTGAGTACATTTATAATGTTTACTTTCCATTTTCAAACACTGACTTAACAGATATTTTATGTACTTTTCAATGCAGCCATTGGGTTCCATTCATGTCTTAAGGGTACTGTATGAAAATCAATTATCAGATTAGTGAAACTTGCTTGAGTTGCATAACCCAAAGGTTGCATGTTGTAGCCAATTCACTCCAAATACTTTACATCACAACTAATCACTTTGTCTACTGTTTGAGGTAGCCATAGGCTTCTATTAATTTCTGTTAGTCACCAATTGTTTTTATAATCAATGTGGGGTTTTGGGGTGGAGGGGGAGGGGGGGGGGGGACACAGTGTAAAACACAATGTTAGAGATCTTTTATGTAATTATGAGAAGTGTAAGCGAGGAAAAAGACATAACCTGCAATAGTCTTGCAACGTGAGCGTTAGGATTCAATTTACCGGATGTAAATTGCACCAGGATGCAATTTATATTATTTCATTGACATGCAATTGCGAAATATGTAAATTGTTTGCTGTCATGGATCACACAACTCAAGCAAGTTTCATAAGTCTGCTACTTGACTTTCATACCATGCAGGAATGAATGAAAATAAATGGCTGCCTTAAATTGTGAGAAAAACACATAAAAAACTTGGTCTGAAACAATGAGGTGATTTAACCATTACTCAACCATTAGAAAATAAACTAGACAAGTAATGAGTGCTTTAAGACATTTCAATTCTCAGTGTGAAGATTTGCTGATTTTCTTTTTTGGAATATATTTGAGTTTTGGACTGTTGGACAAAACAAGCAATTTCAAGATCTTTCCTCAGGCTGTGGAAAATTGTGATTGGTATTTTTCACTTATTTATTACCTTTAATGGACTAAAGGATTATTCATTCATTCATTCATAACAGGGTAGCACAAATATTATGCATAGTCAAGAAGGAAAAAACATGCAAACTGTGATAGTCCTTAAAATATCTTATGTATTGATGGCATGTGCATACTGTACTGTAGCTCAGTAGCATATGTTTGGTTGTCAGTGTCAGAGTGTGAAAAAGTGAAATTATGTGAGAATGAGAGCAAAAGAGGTGGGTGAGGAAGAGAGAGGGAGAGAGAGAGAGGTAGAGAGATTGAGAGAGAGAGAGAGAGAGAGAGTGAGCACACAAGACGTGGTGCGTCTGTTGGCTGTGCAACAAGCTGCGATCAGAGGAGCTAATGGGAGGAGGAGGGCAGAAGGAAAAGCCTGGAAGGAATAAAGATCAATCGGGAGATTTGAGGATGTGAAGTAGAGAAAGGCAGGAAGAAAGAAAGAGAGAAAGAGAGAGAGAGGGAGAGATGAAATGAAAAATTGAGAGAGAGAGGAGGAGGAGACTGTGCTGTGTGTTCAGGCTGAGACTGGAGGTAAAATAGACCGCTGGGAAGCGACTCAGTGAGCGCTGTGATCAACACAGAAAGGAGTAAAGAAAATACAGGGAAAGTGACAGAGAGTGCTTTGACTGACATGCCCGTCATGATAAAAGCAAAGGAAAACCTGGCAAATTGCTGACTTTTTTTTCCCTTTTCGATTCATGTTTGATCCACTAATATCTTCCCTGATTTATTGTGGAGCTGAGTGGATCACACCACGAGGGGGGTTAATTAGTTTTCCCAGCGCGTTACTTCAAAGCCTTTTGTCTTGCATATCTTTAAAAAATGACGTAAAGAGGTGCAATCAATCTGTTAATCTTCGCTGGGGATTGTAGACGCTCTGATGGCGGATGCTTGGATTGTGCTGTCAAACTTTGGTTCTTGTTTCACCACCTTGGCTCATCTTCTTTCTGCATGAGGTAGGTTTTCAGCTTTCACTTGAGGACTGTCTGACCAACTTATACCCTTTAACTAAACTGTAAAAAGATAAAGACATTTGAGGAATCTCTTGGGGGTATGATCAATCATGTGTAATAAATCAGGGAATTTTCTTCAAACAAAGCGCTCTAATGTTCTTATTGGCCCCGTGGGATCTCAGAAGACCCCCTGATGAACCTCTTATCCTTATGATGTAAGATCTCTAGTGTTGAAGTAAGTGCTGACAAAACAAATACATTTCATTTCTTTTCCCAAGTTGCACCACCATGTCAGAAATTCTATTTTTAACCAGATCTATTCTGAAACAAAATGAAAGTAACTGAGCACTTTTCTCTCGCTCTTCCACAAGAGCTACTATTTTATTCCATGAACTGAGTGAGCACTTTTTGTTGTATCTCATTTTGCACACAGCATATAATCTATCTATCTCTGCCTCTTGTTCCTAAATCTTGCCAATCTGGCTCGGCATTTAGCTTACAGACAATGTTTAAGCAGACAATGAAATACTTTATCCTCCAGCTCTGTGCAGCCTCTCCAAAACAGCTCACACTGCTTGTGTGGGTACACCAGTCGTGATTCCCACTTGTGTTTTGTGGAGGGTGTGAGCGTGTCGTAGTTTTCGAGCTCCTGGGCGTCTCCAGAAGCTCCAGGGCTGCATGCAGCTTCAAATATCTCACTGGAAGAGTAATAATTAATTAGCTTCATTGCTTCATTACAGTGCTTCTCAACCTGCGGGTCAGAACCTTCGGCGGGATGTAAAATGACACTGGAGGAGTGATTTATGTAACATGAATAATTATATTTCCAATTAAGAGATGTTTAATTATCCTTTTCAATATTTGTGGTAAATGCATTTTTTGTTTTAGATAGTTAATTGCCTTTAGTCTCACAGTAATTTAAATTAAGTAAAAGTATAATGAGCTGTAACAGAAGAATTTGGATTAATGACTTGGTAGCAAGGTTCATCATCCTTTATATCCACAACCACAAATTTGGGTCGCACTGAGGCTTTTCTTTTGTTGAGAACCACTGGGCGACTAGTAATTGATTAAAAAGCTGGCGATAGTTTTAATAGTCAGATAAGTGAGTTTGTAATTAAAGATGGTTAAGATCCCAGCTCCCATATGTCGGCGGAGGGAAGTAAGCAAAGGTTCATCTTTGGAGGTTGCTGGTTAAAAAGGGTAAACCCAGAGATATACTCCCAAGTGCACTCATACAAGGACAGCTGCAGACACCACGGATGCATAGTAATTCAGTTTATACTACTTTCTGGAGCCCGTTTGGAGGGCGCGTTCCCCAAATCCGCAGTAGATCGGCGTCTACAGGAAGACAGCGTAGTGGTTACTCAGTCACAACAAAATACGAGGAGCGCAGATGTCCACACAGAGCCTACGTGTACACCCTCAGATGACGAAATTTACGTCACGCGGACCCTAGCGGACCCTTGTGTACTCGCAGATGTGGAAGGTAGTATAACTAGTAGTATAACAGCTGAACAGGAATGACATGAGTGACCCAGAGAGAGCAGGACACATGCAAGGAAACTCCTCTCTGTTTATTTTGTTTTTGGTAAATTCAAATGGGGTTTATACTGTTTTATTAACCTAACATGACTATATAAGAATATAATATGACCTCTGACAGCAGTATGTGGTGGTAATATGTTAATGACAGTCAAACTCCACTTGCTTTTGGCTCAGTGTTGATGTGATGATGTTGATTTTCCATCCTCATCACAAGACAAGTAAGATTTAGTTTCATTGCACTGTAGCAATACAGTTTTTGAATTTTGCCAGGTCTCTATTTTATTAATTCAGTGATATCTCAACAAGCACCCAGATAATTTTAGTTGTGCCTCGGGTTGTCTTGTAAGGAAATTCCCACAGTAGCCGAAATATCTAGGAAAGCTGAATCATTCACATGGCAGCACATGAAAAAAATGAAACCGACTGAAACACATCCTTAAGCCAAGTGGTCTCACTTAACCTTTCTGGAACTGTCTACTCTACTGTGACAGATAACCTAAGGTTTCTTCAGTCATCATCTTTGGTGTGTACAAACGATCACACGTTGTTTTTAACCAAAATTAGCTGTGGGAACTGGCTTTGTTTCCCATTCGTTCATCTTTAACATTATTATTTGTTGAAATTTCTATTTATGGAAAAGTGTAACACTTTGTTTTTGTTTTTTATCTGCAAAAAAGGAGTATATCTTGCATCTTGCTCACTGTAAATAGGTGTCCACGTGTCTTTTTCTTTTCTGTGGATGATGCTGAGTTTCGGTAGGTGGCACTCTTTTTCCTTGTCCGTTCAACCACATTGTTAGATTGCTTCTTTCAAGCCAGGAGGGTTTTTTTTTTCTAGGAAGGACCTACAAGACATTTCCAGGAAGTGGATATAGGTTGAATCACTATGATACAGTATCAATCAGCAATGACAGCTAAACTTATGAACATGTATGGGAATATGAGAGTTTAATATTTTAAATTCATGACATGGCCCATTACAGATTCATAGATTGTCTACAAACAAATTTCTGTCTGACTGCAGAAATCCTCTGGGTCTTAACCTCTTTACATTTACCCCTCTGACTGACAGATGATGAAAATGATCTCAAGCTCGCACACCGATGCTGACCTCACTAATTGTTTGCGGCCATGCATGAGGCGAGGCCGACGTAGTGAAAGGCCACAACAATTTGGATGCTGTCAATCAAACGACGTGTGCGTGAACCGTAGGGCAGGCTGACGGTTGTGGGGGTGGCTGGGTTTAACCTGCACAGGCATTCATACAGTAGACACATTGACATTTATATGTGCAAATGAGTGTACACTAGACAGTTGGATGGGAACACAGCATTGCAGAGTGACAACATTTCAGCCAATCCATTTCTTCAAGGCTCTGATTTAGGGTTAGAGTTTGATAAGTTTGTAGTTTGGTTCAGATTTTACATTAGAAGAAGGTTTAAACAGGCAATACATCCCAAATAAAATCCAATTCCTTGTGATTGTACTGGCAAACAAGTGCCCCATTTTGTGCGCTAAGCTAGGCAAACTTGACAGATTTGGGTTGACTTTTTTTGTTTTTGTATAAAGGTGTTTTATGACTTTTTCTCACTATGACATTTCTTCAACAACTACACTTGGATTGTTATATTTGACAGCAGTAGGAGGAAATCCTGAGTTGGATTTCTTTTGGAAGAAATTGCCTGTAAAGACTTTGGGGACAGTGCCATCTTTTCTGTTTGGAGTCAGGACCTTCCAAATAAGGACTGCGGGGTGTTTCCTTTCACTCTCTGGAAACATGCCCCGCTACCTTGGATCAAAGCTAATGCTAGCTTACAGTGAACACCGATCGCTGCACACTTGGGCTAACATTAGCTACTTTAGCTAAGTTGTGCTAACAGGGCAGGTATCGTAATCAGGTAACATTAAACTTAGTGAAATATTGCGACCATAGTCCAACTCAGTGCGAATCCCAGAGTTGAGGAGAGCAGCAGGTGAGCCAACTGTCAATCACATCTGTCAATCAACGCGCACATGGCAGGCATCAAAGCTACTAGAAGTCTTCAAATCTTATTAACGGAGCAATAATTTCCAAAATGACCACCAGCACACTTATGAGAGGGCCTTAATTTAGCGATTGAGATCATAATGACTCTTTGAAAAAAAAAAAAAAAGATTGACTTAATATTTCTTTGAATGGGAGTCAATTGGAGCCCGCATCTAGTGGCCATCAGTGGCATTGCAGTTTAAGGTAGTTGTAGCCAAGACATTACTGGCCTTAGATACAAGGTGGAAGGACCTTTGCACACAATGTGTACTAGAAGATGTCAAAACAACAAACTACAAATGTTTGTGGTGGTTTATTTTTTCTGAAGATAAAAGCTATGTCAGGCAAGCAGTGTTGAGAGTTACATTTGGGTTGAGCCTATGGAAACCGTAGACTGTATACAAAGATGGACAATGCGTCAACACTTCCTGCTGCTATGCAAAAGTGAAGCCAAAATATGTAGTTACCGGGAGCTGCCATCTTGCTTGTGTGACGTCATTTGCAACCAGAATCTGCACAGTAGAGTCGGGCAGCGGGATGATGACCAGTGGGACCCGCCCCGTCAATTTGACTGACAGCCATGCTGCCACCAAGGGGAGCCGCCATGGAGAGGTAAACCAGCCCAAACCAGCCAGTAACTAGCAGCCACAGCTGGTAGTGAATCACAAATGAAAACACACAATAGTGTTTTCCATCAGAAACTGCTACAGTCACTCGTCTTGTCAGACGGAGGTTTGAGGGCGGCTGTCAGTCACAGTTATCAATCATGACGTCACACCCCTTTTTATATCGTCAAATAACAAAATAAAAACAAACTTATCAGAAAAATGAGTACTTGAACATACGTCAACGTGATGAGAACTACCTAAAATGACAGAAACCATCTTTGGGAAAAAATGTCCCATCCACTAACATGGAGGAGGTGGAACTTATGACTGATACTGCAACCAGCCACCAGAGGACGATCAAGATGTTTTGGCTTCACTTTTGGGGAGCTGTCATGTTGTCCATCTTTATCTACAGTATATAATAGAAACAGTCAATAGAATGTCCTCACAAGGATAGAAATACAAGGATGCGTGTGTGTGTTTTACCAGGAGTATGTCTAGCCAACTCCAGAAATGACAGGTGATGAATGGGTTGGATGCCTTGAAGCAGATACAGCAAGGAAATAGAGACAACAAGGGTCAGTGTGTACAGCAGTACCTTAACATTAAATGAGATGAGGGATGGAGGGACGACTCTGTTTCCTGTAGGGACAAAGGCAACGAGGATAAGAACAAAGCAGGAGTGGATGAGAAGTGGCAGTATGACACTACCTTTTATATCTGAGGTGTTTTTTGATGGAAATATTACAGATGATACTCAGATGTATCATATGTAGTATACAGGCAACAGTCAATACAACTTCACACGTCTTCTGTACATGCGACAGCTAATGAAAAACATTGGATCTAAAAAGTGAACATTATTTGAAAATCACAGTGGCTCAGGGATACAAACATACAGCATATATGAATACAAATAATTTAATAATAGGCTTGAATTCTATGAAATACAAAAAAAATGTTTGATGTACAGTATGAGCTGCAGCAGTCAAACTGAATGGCCCTTGGGGTTTCACATTTAATTTATTTTTGAATGGTTTAATAGTTCTGAATTGATCTTCAATCTTCATACTTCAAGGCGCGCTGTGGAATTTTCTTGTAAACAAACAGAAAAATGCATTCTGTGTATCCTTGAGGCCTAACAACTCTCTTGAATGCATTTATTTACTCATATTTAAAGTGTTGATCAGTGGAATAGTGTCAAACTGTTGGCATGATTGTATATCAAGTCACTCTTGTAATCATGTGCATGTGTGAATACTAATAAAGTATGAGATACAAAGTGGGAACCCTCTTATAAAAAAATAGTGCTTCATAGTGCCACTATTAATAAAAATACTTCATTTTTTAACTTCTTTTTTGAACTGCCAAAAATGACAAATTTGACTGTTTCAAAAGACAACTCATATGAGTGTTTTCTGTGTTATCTGTGACCGTTTAGTTTAGGCTACTAAAGATATGTGGACAATGCTTGGGAAAAGTGGTCGTCATTGTTGAACGACACAGAACAGTCACTGTTTGGTAGGGCTGCAACTAAAGTTTATTTTCATTATCTGATAATCTGCCGATTATCTTCTCAATTAATCATTTAGTCTATGAAATGCTAAAAAATAGTGAGAAAATGGCATTCAGGAAGAGCATGGTTGGCATTTTTGCTTTAAAAATGAAACGATTAATTGATTATTAAAATAGTTGTGATTAATTTCATCTAAATCTTTCAATCGACAATCCGTTGCAGCTGTAGGACAGTGTCACATGCTTTGTACTTTCAACCCTCCAATCCCAACCTCCTAAGAGGGTTTGCATTCGTAAACTAATATCAAGCTAATGCGACAGGACAGTCATTATTTGGATGACAGCATGATGTGGCTTTAAGCAGGGGGTTCGATATGCTTGAAACAAACTACATGGCTCGGTTGAAGTGTTTACACAGATGCCAAATGGCCACACTCAAGGCAGAGCAGACAGTCCTACTGTCACAGGCTCATTCTTGCTGCACCCAAAGTCTTTGTAGTCTTGATGGGATGAATTGAACAAATGGGGACGATGGCACACACTTTCTAACAGTTTCTCCTTAGAGGCATTGATGGTTGTCGCACTCTGTTGCACACACAGAGAGGGAAAGTAGTTCAGATCCTACCATCTTCCTTAGCTCCATACACCTCAATAATCCCTATGTTAGTGGATGTGGTAGTCTGATTGTTGGTTTCAAGAGGTAACAAAAATTGCTAAATGCAGTCCTCCCATTTCTGATATAGGAAAGGTGTAGAGGGAGGGTTTTTAAAAATAATGTCATCAATCTGAAAACACTTTATTTGAAGCATACTGACCCATTAAGTGTAAGAGCAAACAACCAGTGTTGTTTTCCTGTTGAGGACAATGTCAATGTGTCTCTGATTGGGGCAGGTAGTGCTATATTATCTTCTTATTGGCTTAGAGAGCAGAAAGCTACAGGTCAAAACTTTTTCACCTTTTATCTAAAATCAAAAAATGCAAAGAAAATACTATGTGAAACAAGTTTTAAAGATTGACTTAGCAGCAGTATAAGTTTCAGGCAGCATCCTCTACAACCATCTATTTATCACAGCCAGCTGAAAAGAAAGAGCTTTCTGTTCAGAACAGTGGTTTTCTCCTGAATTGGCTGGGACAACAAGCGCCATCCTTGTTTGGCATCTCTGAAATGGCTGAGAGAAAGCTAAATCAATTAGCCTCAGGAGGCCGTGCATTGTCATTCGCATCGGGCTACCAGTGGCGGGTGGCCAGCAATGGTTCACGGAACAGACGCTCACTCAAGGAAACAGAGAGGAAAGAATTGAAGGGAAGGAGAGAGAGCAGGCCTGGCTTATTCGATTTGCCTGGGAAAGTGATTACACCTTCCGCTTCCCAACAACCTCCTCTCCCTTCCTGCATGTTAGCTGCTGATTGACGTTGATACACCTTACCAGGGCGTTTCTCCTGGCTGCTTTTACAGCTTGGCTTGAGAGCCCATCAGAGCCATCAAGTGCAAACACTTTACCTTGTATGGCAATCCCTTTATGCTGCAAACTGAATTTCCTTATGCTACCACCAGCAGGGTGGTGGCCTGTGTTTGTGTGATTAATGGAAGGGAGGGTCGCTTATGTCTGTCTTCACATGATATACTGAATGTGTGTGTGTGAGCACATATAGTCCACAGTGTGTGTTTGTAAGATGACTGATGGAATTGGACGGAGGTGGAGTGGAGATGATAAATCAATTAGAGTGCACAGGAGAATTAGGCTAATGAAGGTGACAGCAGGGCCTGTGTCCCATTCAGCCATGACTCAATCCATTCTGTGGGTGTGCGGATGTCCACACGTGTGTTCTTACTACTTACTCAGGAGTATTTTTGCATTTTACTTCTTCTCTGGGTCAAAAATTTAACCAATGTTTTGATTACGATAATGATAAAACTCTACAATCACATTTGATTTCAATGTGAGAAGGTATAAAAACTCCTTGCGCCTATCCACCAGAGAGAAATGACAGCATTAGTGGATTGTTCAGATGCCTTAACTACCTATGTTTATGTTTACCTGACAAGGACCTCTTGTGGCCATATTAATGGTGACTTTGTGTCTCAGAAGCAAAGATGCGTGGTGTTGTTATAGTACTCCAAAAGCTGTTAAGGAGGAGGTCCAGGTGGACAGTTTTGTCAGGAGAGCAGACAACTCTGAAAAGGGATGCCACTGTTTCTATCCTCTTGGTTTTGTCACCACGACCATGACATTTCCCTAACTTTAACTAAGTTGTTCTTCTTTCAACAATGAACATAAAGTTTTCCAAACCTTTACCACGTAGTTCCTTAAACCCAAACCATTTTAAATTTAACCAAGTTGTTTTTGTGCCTATATCTAACCAAACATGAAGCCTGGGTCCATTTTGAGAGGACTGCGTGTAGCATATCTAAGTGTAGCAAATTTTCAACTGTCCTCCAATGCAGAGTGACTAGCGGTGCTACATGTCATAAAGCCTTAACAGTACAAGTAACTTAACCTGGCAGCCTTTTCTGGAAAATGTTTGAGAAGACTGCCTCCGCAGGTCAGCTTACTATGGCCTTGCACATGATAGCTATCGCTTCTCCCGCCCTAGAAGCGGAGACATGGAGAAGCTAGCTTGTGCCACGACATAGTTGTTAGGTAGTATAACACAGAATAGGACATGGTTTTTAAGTTTTGAAGACAAAACAAGGGACATAAACATCAGTGTTGTATGCAGCAAACTAGTAGCCTAAGTTAAGAATTACTTTTCTTCTATTTATTGTTTTTCTTTTAATTTTATTATCCTGTCCTTGTTATTATGTGGCAACGTTAACATGCTACGCCATAAAGGAAAACAGTTTTAAAGGCCTAAATTATCTTTAATTGCTGTTGAAAATGGTTTTAAGGTGATTGGTTTTTCATCCATAATTGCTCTCACTTGTTGCAATACAGAATATTTCATCGGGTTTTAAGCCCCAGTTGCACTTATTTTTGTTTCTATTTTGTGAAATAAATTTGAATTGGTTGGAAGTTGGCCACATTACGTAGATCCTCAGACTAGAACATTTGGTAAACATGGTCCTTAAGTATTTGTGATCTGGTATTTGGAGCTTTTCCTGCTTTTGCCTTTATTTTAAGTCACTCTGGAAGGGAAAAAATTTGAATTTACATCATATCCTGGACAATTCCACTGAAAAAAATATTTATCTTGGCATTATTTTCCTCTAGTACTTGCTTCATCTATTTCCTTTCTAAAATAACCATGTCATTGCTTTCTGTTATATCGCTCTTTCTTTAACAGCTGGTAACAGCTTTTCTTCTTGGCTCTTTCTCTCCGTAACTGTCTCTCTGAGCCAGCTGCCCACTATTCTTCCAACTATCATTCTTTTCTTCAGGTCTCAAACCCCCTCCTAATAGTGGTATTTATTTTCTGTCAGGCACTCTTTGTCCCAAACAGAATAGCATGCTCATTACAGACACATTCACACATTCAAGCTGCACGAGAGCATGTGCTTCTTACATGGTGATACACAGAAATCTTCCCTGTAAAATTGTTACCAATCAGCTGTTGTGATGTATTTTGCATCCTTGCTGTGTATTGTTTAATCTCTTAGGATGAGTGGCTGCATTCTTATTATATTTTATCGAGAAATTTCTAGCACAGCCTGGAGGACGTTTTCAGCTATTTCAGATATCAACAGTAAAAGCTAATTGTGATATCCACCTCTCATAGTCAAAGATCAAGCGCTTGTTTTTAGATTCACCATTTTGTGAGTATCCAGAAGCCATCATTGCAATTTTATTGCATTGTAATGCAAAAGCATGGTAATTATTTTTATCACTGATCCTTTGCGGCATGAAAATTGTCAGAGAAATGTGTCAGAGATTGCAAGATTGGCTTTAGTAGAGATGGATTTCTCCTCTTTTTTGGTCATCACAAATATTTTCACTTCTATTCTATTCTTCTAAGTATTTACACATCATCAAATACCTTTCTGAAGCTGAAAGTCATCCTAGAAAGCTTTGGAAATCAAAACATTGTTACACCAAAAAGTCAATAAAATCCACGGGGTTAAATTCTGCCAGAGCTCTTTAGATTTAAATGTTCCCACTGAAGTTCACCCCAGCTCCAGATGTGAGCTACGTAACCCAAACCTGAGATCAGCCCTGTCTCCTTGAAATTACGTTTTGTTTACTTTAGCAAATACAATTTGAAGGAAATGTAGTTGCTGCTTGGATTATGCTCACTGGCAATGTTTTTTGGACCGTGGGCGTACAAAGACTTTGGCACTAGAGACCCAGGTTCACATCCTGAGTCCCAGTTTAGGCAAGAAAAACACTTTAGGGAAAGATTTGGTTAAATATTGACAAAATAAACATATCCTGTGTCTTGATAAAAGTCAGCACTGACTTTTTCGATATTTCACCAAGACAGCAAGCCTTTCCTAATTTTAACCAAGTGTTGTGAATGTCTAAACATAACCATAAAAAAGTTAATTATGCCGATACAAACAGAAAAACAAATAAAAAACACTGACATTGACTATTTTGCAGATACATTTCATATAAACATTTTGTGACTTTGCAAATACAGTACGTTCATAAAAATGTTTCCTCAGTCTGTTGATAAAATCGTACACTCATTACATTTTTCTTAAAATGCATTTGGTGTTGCAAATTAGTAGTACATCATTTTTAGAAGACAGTCTTGGTGAGATAAACATTTATGAAAGATGTCTATTAAATCAGTACATAAGCTTGGGTGGATTTATCTTGAAACGCTGAATATTCCTGCAAGTTACAGAAAGACTGGTAGGAAGGGTCAAAGGCCATTTTTACTGCTGATTGTGTACTGCTGTTTGGACAATATACCTTGTGTGGCTGTTTTGTTCATTTGTCAGTTGTTCATATTTGGTGCTTGTAATGTTTTTTTAATGTGTGGAGAAAGGCTAACCTTCTCTATTGGGAATATTCTTTATTGGTGTTATATGGTTTGCATTGTAAAACCTCATTCCTGCATCTATCCTGCATTAGTAGAGAGTTGTTTTTTTTAATGTTAAATAACTGTAATTCCTGAGGAACCAGACCTAACATTTTAACTGTTAAATGTTCCTTCAGTTTAATTATTTTCTGTAACTTGTAGAGTATCATGGAAATATAGGTTGGCTGCTAAAGCTACTCTTTGATTGATAGTGTGAATGTGATATTGGCGGAAGAGCAGGATTTGTTTGCCTTGTTACAGGAGAGCATTTAAGGAGCTGATCAATAGGTTTACAGCCTTTGAAAAGGAAACATGCTTGGGAGCTTTTACAAGGCCCTCGGACCAGTCGACAAGAAATCCATTTACAAGGAAGGTTTTGACTGAACTGATGAGCTCAGTCAGATTCCTGGCAGAACACTCGCACTGCCAATCATTCAGAGTATAAACTCATCATTCAACACTTGTGTGGCTCATACACCAAGCTTACTGTAATGCGTCGATGCACTTGAGATAAACAAAACAGAACAGCAGTGCATTCACTTCCTCCAAATTGACTAACAAAATATGTTGTTTGTAACTGCCTCTTTGAACAACACAGATGCGTTGATGTGACACCATCAGCAGGATGGCATCATTTGTATGTTAAATCCAAATCCGTAACACATGAATTTTGAAAAAACATATCTGTTTTATGATGTGACAAGGCCGGGGTTTAGGTTTGGACACAAATACAACTTGGTTAGGGAAAGATCATAGTTGGGGTTAAAATTGTGGTTTGGATTAAAATTACTACTTCATTAAGATCAGGGGACCTTCGTCGAGATGGTTACAATAATAACCATTAATGTTGGAGGACAATCGTGGTCATGGTTACAAGAAACCAACGTTGACTGTTGGTGGGTTAAAGTACAACGATTTGTTGACCCATCTATCAACCACGAATATGCATGACATTCGTGTACCACCATATGTTGGGAATGGATGGTTGGAAGCACAAAGAGTGTGACTTCAACACTAGAGACTACTGTTTGTGTCATGTCTTCGTCTACGCTAGCTTCTTTTGACCATGGACACAAAAAACGCTCATATGAGTCATTTTTGAAACAGCCTTACATGTTGTTTGGGACTAACAAATGGCCTCTTTATTCCTTTAGGTATGATGACTTGTTGCAAAATGAAGTAAAGTAAAAGTGCAAACTGCACTAACTGATATTTAGCTATTTTCCCATTGATTTTTACCTCTACGAGCTAAAGTACTTCAGTGACTTTTTACCAGGTTTGCTTGTAATTAAGATGGATCACAATGCTCCAAAATAGAAAATTGCAACAAATAAAAAACGTGTTAGCTATTATTCAGACCAAAGAAACTGAACTGTAGATTTGATTAACTCTACATTGTCCTCAAATAAGGAAACTGGTCCAAAGCCAGGCACGTTTCCATTAGCTACAGGTATCACAGAGTGAGGCTAACAGACAGGAGGAAGAAGGCCAACAGTCTTGGAAGCTGAATCCACGACTTGTTCCAAACGTTGCTTTTCATTTAATTTTTATATTACCCCAAAATTGCTGCCACAAGCTTCTAATCATCATAAACTGTGAATGCACTTGGAAGTAGGGAAGCACCGATCTGATACCAGTGTTTAATTAATAAGCTCTATGCCTCACTGTGTGGAAGAGACTCATTCTGTTGTAAGACAACATCAGATTTGACTTTGCTTTCCTGACAAATCTTTCCTAACTTTGTAAAACAAAATGTAACAAATAAATATGTTTATTTGTTTAAAATTATATAATATAATCATAAATTCATGAGTAAATGATTCAAGTCATTCATTTGCAGGAAGAATGGGCTGTTGATTCGGGTTGCTAACATTTAGCTGCAATGATTTAATAACATTGGTCTTGGGCTGTAATCCAGATATATGACATTATGTACATTGATATTATATGCATAGACATTAAATATTACTGCGCACAGTACACACAAACACACATACACACACAACATTACTGTTTTGAAAAGAAGACAGCTATAAGGATTTACTCATTGATTAGAGTGCACATGTGTGTGTGAATGTGAGCTCAGCTGCCAGACTTTTAACCAGAACTAAGAGGCACGATCACATCACACCTGTTTTAGCCTCTTTACATCGACTCTCTGTTTGTTTTAAGATTGATTTTAATATTTTATTGATTACCTTTAAGGCCCTTCATGACCTGGCTTCAGATTATATTGAGACCTTTTAATCCCTTATGAACCTTTGCTTAGTTTGAGATCCTCGGGCAGAGGTCTTCTGTCTCTTCCAGAACCCAGGCTGAAAACTTAAGGGGACAGAGCCTTTGCCATTAGGGCTCCGAGGGTCGAGAACGACCTGCCCGAGGAAATAAAGCTGTCTGAGTCAGTGTCTTCTTTCAAGTCTCTTCTTAACATAACTGAACATATTTTTATTGGAAAGTATTTCCTGATTTTACCTGAGTTGCCTGCTTTTTATTTTACCATTAAATTAATCTTTAATTTTGTGTTTTACTACTTTTCTGTTTTATAATGTGTTGATTTTTTTTTATGGCTTTCAGTTCGTTTTAATCTGTCTGTGCTTTAAATGTGTTCTGTTTTTATTGTAAAGCACTTAGTTACTGTGTTTTGAAAGGTGCTAAGTTATACATCCCACTCTTCTTCTTTTTCTGCTGTGACATGAATGCAGGCTGCAGCATTATTCACCAGAGAGGGAGAGGTAAATCTCCCAAGTAATCCTTGTCATTTGTTGGCAGTGGAGCAGACACTCAGAAAATCTCCCTTTTTGGCTCGAGTATGAGTTGCTCTTTTGGGTCGTGTCCAGTGTGAAATTACACAGAAAGAAAGCAAGAAAGAGTTGCCAACAAGGATACATAAATAATGAAAATAATATAACGAAGAGGAACGAACAGGAGACGCAAAGAGATGAAAATCTAAATCATATAAAAGCAGCATCTAGTTTAATGTTATGGAAATGGTAGGTTTTGATAATAAGTAGTTTCAGCATGAATGGGCTGAACAGAGAAACAGAACAAGCATCATATTTATAGAGGGGTCTGGATACTTGACATGGTTAAAAGACCCTTGCACCTGCCCAGAGTGTCCTCCCCTACTCCCTGCAGCTCACTAATCAGTGGGGCTGGTTGAGGATGATTGGGCTTCCAAACCTGCCATCAGCCAGCTGCTCTCCACCATTAGCCCAGAGGAAAAAATTACCAGTGTGAAGCAGTTGTGCTGATGCTGCCATTAAGGAGGAATCACTAGAATTTTTTTGCTATGAGAAAAGGTTGAAGAAAACTGCTTGAGTTGATAGCTTGTCAGCTAAAGCTCCTAAAACACCTGGGTTAGGGTTAGGTCTTAGGTTTTTCTTAATAATAGTAATAGTTTGGGTTGGTTTAATACTTTACATTAATAGCTTTAATTATGTGACTTAATAAACAACATTTTAAACATTGTACAGCTCTAATTTAGCAGATCTTAGTCTTCTAATGTGGTTTTCACTGCCTTTTAAGTTACTCATACATTCAGAATTATAAGCAACAACTTGATGCATGTGTTTGCTCATCTACAGCTCCAGTACTTTAGTGTAAAAGTTTCTACAGTGCAGTAGTTTATGTAAGCCAAGTCGGACCATATCTGCCTTAATGTGGTGGCTGGTCTTACCCTCAGGGTGGGATTGATTTAACTTGGAGTGCAGTACACACAGTGCAGTTCTACCCTACTTCCCTTTTCAAAACCTCTTCTTCTTCAGCTTTCCTAACTCTTGGTATCTACAGTACAGTTAGTTCTCTCTAATCTCCTTAAATGAAATTAAGAATGCTTAATCTTTTTCATTACTACTTTTACTACAACTTAGTACAGTGGCAGAAGGGGATAAAGAATGAGTAAGAGTGACTGCTCTGATGAGAGGTTTTACTCTCCAGGATTTATCCAAGCTCAGCTACAGTATAAATGTTTTCCAGCCTAAAATATAAAAATCCTGAAATGTCCAGCCCACGATGTAAAATAAATTAGGATTTGCTGAGAGAAAATTGTCCTTGGCATTAAGAGTGTACAAAGCTCTCGTTTATTCAAGATCACTGCTGCTTTTGGGTTGGTTACAGACTTTATGTGGATGGGTTCAAACTTAATTTGACACCAATTTCTTACTTTAGCAAAGGATAATGGACTTGGCTACATTCTTTGCTATAACATTGCATCTCAGTTTAGGCGTTTAGCTTGTTCTCTTGTCCAGTGAGACTTGGTCATCAACATTACAAACAACCGATACTAAAAAGTGCAATGGTCAGAGCTACAGTTCCTCTGTGACTGTAGAAAGATCATTTAGAAGATAGCGTTTTTACAAGCAATAAGAACAAAATGGAGGAAAAGGGGGGTATGGTTTAGAGGGAGGAGGGCAATGTGAGGCTTCTGTCATTTTGGACTCACTGTGTGAAAGAGACAGAAGCCATGAATGCTAGATTCACAATCCACACATGGATTGTGTTTGCCAAACACTACAGTGGTAGCTATTTAGGTTTTGTTTAGTGATATAATCTGCATCAATCCTGTATTACTAAAGCTGTTAAACTTACAAACAGAATGTTTGAGGATGACACATGAGAATTGTAAACAGGATTTTCTACTCCTCCCGATACAAATCCCAACCATTTGGAAGTGTGTAACCAACTTTGATTTGAGCTAATTGAAATAATAGGAGTTTTGTAGTGCTAGCATTACTGCTACTGTATGTGTTCAGACAGAATGCAAGGTGAATTTTAGAGGTTTGTGCACAAAGTCAATGGAAAGACAAGAGTGGGTTGATGCTAACTGAAATGAAGACGCACCCACATGAGTTAAATGTTTCGACTTGAGCAAAAACTTTTGTACTCATCGCGGGGCTTTATGAAGCTGCTCAATAAATAGGAGATGAGAAGGTGATGAGAGGATACATTGGAGATTCTGGAGAGTCATGAGATCAGTCAGATACAAACACACACAGGCACACTACCACCCACACACGGTCAGTCAATTTCTAGATAGCTTAAAGCTTACGTCTATACAACTGGTACATTGGCTGTTTGGGGTGAATCAACACAGACAGTCCAGCAAGGTGAAAATTCACTTCTCTTTCTGCCCAAACAAACCTGCCTTCACTCCTCTCGTCATGATATAACTTTAGTAACATTTAGCCAGTGAGTGTGCATTGGTACCTATCCGTTATTAAACTGTTAATGAATGTGTGACTATCTGAAATACTTTATTGTACCTACAGTAGTTAGATACAAGTTGTTTCAACTAGTTTGTGGGTTTTTGATTGCAAGTGTGATGCTCATTTTGACAATTTAGCCAACTGTCATTGAGCTCAGCAAAGACCCAACAAAGGATCTGAGTCTGTGCTGTGTGAGAAGCAGTATTATTCATAATGAAATTTCCCATGTCTGTCCTCACATATTCTCCTATGATAATCTCTAATTATCTTTTTATGCTCCCTGAAGTTTTTTTGAAGATACATGTCTCATTTATTTCAGTGTTAATCTGTCATTGTGACAATTTTCATACTCAGTGAACACAGACTTTTGCACAGGGCACTGTTCTTGATATGCTACTTCAAATGACCTTTGCTAGTAGTTGCACCCATTCATTTGGATGTTTGTTAAATGAAAAATGTATTTTTAACCAACAGTATTTCAGTGGTATAGGAGTGTGTAGAACATGTGCTCAGAGCTTCTAAATTAAGTCTATTTTTTCCAATTAACTTTTAGAGTTATTATTTTCCCTTTTGAAATAATAACTCTAAAAGTTATAATGTTTACCAGTGTTTTATCTTTGTCTTCAAAAATCAAGTAATTACCATATACTCCAATATTTAGCCCGCCTACACAGTAACATTCATCAAGAGGAGAGGCAGGAGTGTTTATATGAAAAGTGGGGTTGATTTGTTAAATTTCAAACTTTAAGGACTGATAAATCACAAAGAAAATGTGCACAGCCTCAGGTTTCATGGTGAAAGCTAATAATAACCGGCTCCTCTTTTGACATCAAATGTGAGAATAACCATTGATATATTGCTACTGGTTTCTCTACCACGAGCAGTCTACCCAGTGTGATTTAGCGTTGACATTTGCATTTGCCCCGATTGCAGTAAATGATTTTAGACCTCACGCATAGTTTCACACCTCGGAGTGTCAATCAATACATCAATCCAGGATTATGATTAAGCCTATTGTGTTAGGGTAATAGGTCAACATCTAAGCCTTTGTAGAAATCCACAAACCATGTGCTATTCATACTTCCTCTGTTAAATACTTTCTCACCACAGATTGAGATAATTCTTGCCATGTGTTTATAGATGTTAATTTATGTCAGCTTCTGATTTATGAAATACTAGTCCTATTTGATTTCTGGTCTGAACAAATGATGTAATTTTGACATTTTTTTCTATATAACACACATCCTATACCAATATGTTCGATAGTCACACATTCATTGATAACTCAGCAATCTTGGCTTGGATTAGTACAAAGCACAAGGAATTAGCAAGAAATAGTTTAAATACATTTTACTGTGTGTATCTTCCTATTATTGTATGTGAGTGTGTGTGAAAGAGAACATTTAGAGGGAATATGAGAGAGCATGTGTGCTGACAATCTACTCAGAAATTAAATGATGCCTGGTTGCAGTGTCTGAAAGAGATTAGGAAAGGATAATTATCATTTAATGTACTGCAATAACATGGTCCATCTGTGTCCAAGAATCTTATCAATTTTGAATTACCAGCCAAAGAAAGAATCATTTCATTATTACATTTGATGAAAGTCCTGAAAGCGGAATTGCCTTCAGATGATCTGGGACATGCATCACCATGACATACTCTCCATTTCCTGTTGAACCTCAAGATGCACGCTGTGCTCATTACCTGGATATTCCTTTCATTAAGCATTTATGGAACAAATACAAGAACCATCCTGAGATCACTTGGTTAATTTGTACAAATATACATTCAGAAAATAGAAAGCAATTTACTGTAGCCATCCATTTGATGTTCAAAGCAGGGGACATTTGCTCTTCAAATTCAGATATGATCAATGTGTTCTGACATGGTTAATGCAACTTTAACATTTAGTTCCAAAATAGGCAGAACGGTGTTTACCAGAGTAGTGGCATTCATACTGTATCCACTAACTGTAAGCTCATTTTGATTATTACGGGCAATCACATCTATCATATCATATGTGTATGTCGTTTTCTACTGTATATAAGGAATGTAATTTGCACTAGCTGAGTAAAGAGAGGAAGTGTGTTCGGGGAAAATGGCACTTACTTTTGTGTTCTATATTTTGTGGGAATGAGTGCACAAGCTACTATGCCCCAGTATTGCGGTATTCAAACATTTTAATTAATTTTATACTTTTAAATTTGACATATAAGATCAAAGGAGGGTAGTATTTTCTTTTCGTTTTTGATGATTGCAAAGAGGTTTATCTTCATTAAAAGAACATAATTCCTCAAATGTCTTCCTCTTTTCCCTTCGTTTTGTTTGCCTTGTATGTTAGTGTTTTTAATGTTTACCAGTGTTTTATCTTTGTCTTCCCATTTTAGTCATGGACCACTGACCTTAAGTTATTGGGGTAAATAAGCTTCCAATAGGCTTTATTAATGAACTATGATACCAGGAGCCTTTTGATTGTGACTCCCAACTGACAATGTGGGGAACTAGATAAGGACATCTGCTCTCTTGAGAATATGTTCTCCAGGAATCGCTTCAATGGACAACATGGAGCAGGTGTTGCCCCTAAAGGAGGCACAAAGGCAAAAGTCCATCCACCCAAAAAGAGGGCTCCAAACCCCAGGGTAGCACTGGTCATTCGGGGTAAAATACACCGTCTCCTGCAAGGATCTGCAGACCACCATGTCCCAGATTCCCACCTTTATTATGCAGGTATTGAGGAGGATGAGGAGGCTGAAAAACAAGAGAGCAGAAAGGAGCACAGGGGCGTATATTCAAAGGTTGGCCCCAGGGCTGAAGCCTATTCTCCAAAAGTGTCAGATAGTAAAAGACATGGAGTAACACTGGGGCTACCATGTGTAGGAGAGGTAGAGCTGAACAGAGAGGGATGTATAAGGATACCCTGTACTTTGCAGCACAAAAGCTGCAGACCCTCAGCAAATATGAAACGAATCTCCTTTGAGGGTGAAATTCAAGGAAGTCCGGAGCAGATTCGAGCAGCCTCACGCTACAATCCAATTGGATCAGACATGAATGGTGCTAAATTTGCAGGAGCAGCCAGAAGGGATTTTGCTTCACCCCGTATTCGGCCAAAGAGACCTTATTCTACTGGTGACTGTGTGGATTACAACTTCAACACAGCTATCCCGGGTACGCTGCTGGAAGAGGATGAAGAAGGTTTAGGGGTGGATAAAGAGGAGGAATCAAGTGCCATCATTGAGCACATTTTAAAAGAGCTGAGGGGGATCAACAAAATCCAGGAGGAAATCTCAGACCTCAGGGATTACCTTACCTCAGTTCGAGGGTCAGTTGAGGAAGTATCATCCTGTGTAGATGCTGTATTGTTAGAGATTGAGGGCATTCGTTCTAGCAACAAGGCTGGCTCTGGGGTACATGCAGGTACGTGGTCAGGGGTAGGGTGCAAAGATGGGCCACCCACTCGCAAAAGGCCCGCTAGTGCCTATGGCAGTTTAGGGAGTTCAGTGCCAAAGTCTGATTCAAATCTTTTTCCTGTGGTCTGCAATGAACGCCATAGCATCCATGGAGAATTACTGCTACCAAGGGCAGAAGTGTCCCCAATTGCTGAATCAGTGGATCATCAGGAATTGGAGGAACCAGAGGATAACTCTGACCATAGCTCAGATATCCCAGTAGGTGCTATGGCAAGAAAGCTCAGCTTTGGCTACCTTGAGAGACAAGATGGCCAAGACTGTCCAAGCACCAGCTCCTTGTCTTCTGGTCATAGTTCCAAGTCTGAGTCAGACTTAGAGAGACCGTCATCTAGTCATGGAAGGAAGCATCAAAGAGCTGATGATGGGGGAGAACATTGGACTAACACTGGGGCCTCTGGGGAACCTGTGTGGCATAGGGAAACTGCTTACCACAGGAAGGGAAGTCTGGAGGAGCATGAAGGTGAGAGTCTTTGCTGTGAAGGAGCTGGTAGCTGGGATCACTATAGAGGTGGAGGCTATAGTACATTGGGGCAGTGCTCCGCAGGAAGTTCAGAACATCTCTCTGTTCGCTCTGGCCAACATTACAACTCACCTGCCAGCACTTCTAGCAGGGAGGAGTGGCAGTCAAGGAGGCGAAGGCCTCAAACCCAGTCAGGGATTCATGTTCCAACAGATACCAACCTTGAAATCCCCACTGTTGGATTTGAGTGTGCTGCTGATTGTTCCTACCCTCAAAGTTCTGGTTACCATTCAGTTGATGGGCATGATGGAGAAACAGAGGAATTTGACTATGGGCAATCAAATGACCCAAGCTACTCCACAGACTGTCAAGTTGATAGTTATCAGGAAACGTATTTAGCCTACGAAGAGTCTTCAGCATGGACTGAGGCATCCCTATTTACAACTGTAGCTGATGTGAATAGGCCAGTCAGTCAAGAGACTGAAGTCAGTAACCAAAGCCTAGAAAACCGACTCCCTCACCCTGGCAGGGCAGATGTTCAAATGAGTGGTTTCAATGTCAAGCGCATAGGTCGAGCTGTACTTGATTTTAGCTCTGCCTTGAGGGGAGCATTGCGCAAACTTGAAGTACCTGCAGCTGGAGAGGAAACAGACTTTGAAATATCAATGCCTTCTGACCTGCCTACAGCTGAGTTGCCTACAAAACCTATAAGCTGTGAGACGCAATTTGAACAAACATCTGATGAAACCCTTCAAGAAGATGTGGTTTATAGTTGTAATGCTACTGGGGAATTGAGCAAAGACAGTACATTAAACAAATCAGATCTTTTCCCCATGGAGCCTATGCTTGAAGAAGCCATTAACAGCCTTACGTTAGAGTCTACAGACACTTGCCAACATCCTCCTAGTTTGGAAAAGATCCCCCCATTCTCAGAGGAACTTTCAGTCTGCCCTCACCCAATCTCCAGTAGCACTACAATACTGCTTCCACCTGATGGCCTTACAGAACACCCTGCAGAAGGCCCTGCAGAAGGTCCTGCAGATCTGAATGTTAAGGCCCAGCTTTCACAATGCACTACTACAGAATCCCTCTCAGTCTCCCTCTTGGCTGATGAACCTGTAGCACCGGAGGAGCAGGGAGAAGTTGAGGTGCCACTGCCACAACAACCCACCACAGATACTGCTATGGCTCCAGAGGGCAACATAGAAGGAAATGCGGCAGAGCCACTCCTGGAGATAAGTCAGATGGATGAACGCAGGCTAAAGTGCCTGAGGAGCTTCCAGCAGATTCTGCGGGAGAAGAGGGAGACTAGGCGCAACCTTACCAGTATGACCATGTCCACCTTCTCTCAGGATGAGTTTGAACCAGGTAGTCACCACTGGATTTCAAGTTAGAGTCATCTTTTTTTCATATGCATTTTGTCATTCATTTTTAGTCACAGGGGAAAAGAGAGGTGCATGTATAATACAGTATTTTTTTGTTTTTGACTGAGTTATTCCTACTCTCCATGCTTTAAACACCCCTCAGGGTAAAACAGAATTGGTATCTTTTGTACTTTAATTCATTTGAGTGACCATAAATGACTTTTAATAATTTATTTGGGAACAAATCAATATTTAACTTTCTGTGATCATAAAGTATTGGGTTTTTTTTTAAACTTCCCTTTTCCACCTCACCTCTCTGCCATCAAAGCTTCTCTTTTACAAATCTGTTTGATCTGCCACGGTTGCAGTGCAATGTGTACACTGATAAAAGGATAACCGTTCATATACTCTTTCAGTATGTTCACCCAGCAATTTTGAATAAGCCCTCGTACCAAAAGGACCCTTGGGTATTTATTGTACCAAACGGTCTCTGACGGTCTCTGCTGATACTATAATTTTCTACCCCCTTGAGAGTAATGTATCACCTGCCACTCACGAGTCCTTTACTCCTCTCCAAGGCTCCAGCAGTAGCCATTTACTGAATTAGAAAACATTAATTATCTCCTTGGAAAGCGAGTCTGACATTAAAGAGGAAGGGGAAGGGAAATATTAAGAGTCATTTTCATGATAAATTATACATGTTAATGAAACATTTATGACCTCAGACCCCATCTATTTGAAAACTCAGTGGCGGCACTGCTTTTAACATTACCCAAGCATTTATAACAAAATGAATAATTCAGGGTGTGTCTTGTTATTTCACATGATAAGTCAAACTAGTCCATGACTGTTTTTTTTTCTGCCTGTTTTTTCTCTGTTTTACAGATGGAAGTCAAGATGGAGATCAGGTTACCTCTTTTGTGGTTTCTCTGCTGATCTTACATTATTAGCATGACATCCTAGAAAAAGTTGTTCTTTCTGTACAATTTTCTGTATATTCTTTTGACATTTCCTCATGTCAGTGGCTGATTTTACTTCATTTTCCTGTTTTGTTGTATTTATATCACTTTCTGTCTGTCTCTGGAAAAGGTGCACGTAATCTTGAAAATACTGCAGTTCAATAAAATAGCTCATAAAATAGCTTTAGGTTTTACGAGATGTCAACTTCAATGCATCTGTGACCTATTAAGAATTTGTGGTTTCAGTCATAAAAATAAAGATGCCGTATAGGAATAGGTCAGTATTGATTAGGGCACAATATTGATGAAAAATAACATTGATGTTTAGCCTGTCGGGCCGCCATGTTTGTATGTTTTGTTACTGTCACTGTGGTATTTTCTTTACTAGCTGTCAGACTAGGAAAAAAGCAAAAGGTTTAGAAAGCAAAGGTCAATATTCAGTGCATTTTTACTGGAAGCATGTGTGGTTTTTACATGTACACTTTGCAAGATGTAACTGCTCATACATGTATTGGGACTATATTATTGATTGAAATGCCGTCTTTGGCATGAAATGCTGAAACTCAACCAACCCAGTTTAATCCCAGTGCTTCTCTCCTGTTTTTTCTTCTCACTTGTTTCTCTCATGCTTTTGTGTGTGCATGCTCCAGTGCTATGAAACCAATAAAGCCTGTCAAAATGTATGACCTTTGACTTTCTATTTCAGAGCCGAGATCAAGATGGTGACCCTAGCAAGCACCCATGGGCCAAGCCAGGGTCAGTAAACCCTTTTTAGTGTGTATATATAATGACCTGATGCGGTGTTTGCACCTGGACTCTCTGTATTGAAATACTGATCAGTGCATTTTGGTATTTGTTTATTTTGTGTGTGTGTGTGTGTGTGTGTGTGTGTGTGTGTGTGTGTGTGTGTGTGTGTGTGTGTGTGTGTGTGTGTGTGTGTGTGTGTTTACAGGGGAAACACACCGTTTGGCATTGACAGCATGCCAGACCTCCGCAAGAGGAGGCCCATTCCCCTTGTTAGTGAACTGGTGAGTAAATATCACTCAGTATCTGCTCACTGACTTTTTAATTTTGGCCTTCATTGAACCTTGACTTTTTTAATTCATTAAGTGAAGTTTCACTCCTTTATGAGCAAAAGCACAAGGCTCAAAGTCCTCTACAGATTGGCAGATCTTTAGACAGCTGAGAAACCAGTGTATCAGGGCAATTAGAAATGCTAAGTCATGTTATTTTGTTAATACCCTGTCCAATTGTAATATTAATCCAGCAAAATTTTGGAAAACAATTGAGGCACAAAATCATGGTCATGCTTACTCCCTACATAAGCATCTCTCTTGATTCTGTCCTTGTCTCAGAAAAAGAACAAACTTGTGATATTTTTAATAGTCATTTTATTTCTTCTGGTCAACTGTTTGAAAAACCAACTCTATCTACAATTGCCTCAGTTGAGAATGGGTGCAGTGTAATAGCAATCGCCCTTTTGGGGAAACATTTTCCCTTAGAGAGTTCTCTGTTGAGGAAATATTTGATGCTATGGTGTCAGATGACCCAAAAAAGGCAATTGGAGCAGACTTTTTGAATGTGAGCCTCCTACTTTTGGCTGCAGCTATTATAGCTTATCGTTTAACACATATTTTTAATTTCACTCTTGTATCCAGGAATATTCCTAAAGTGTGGAAAGCAGCACATGTCTTGCCTCTGCATAAAGGCAGTGACACTACTGACCCAAATAACTAACGCCCAGTCTCCAAAGTGTCATGTTTAGCCAAAATCTTAGAAAAGCTCATTGATAATCAAATGTGTCACTTTCTATCTGAGCACTGCATTTTAAACCCCCATCAGTCTGGTTTCAGATCTGGACATAACACTTTGACAGCACCACGTAAGGTAGTGAATGATATATCTGTTCTCTGGGTAAGAAGTAGTGTTGCATTGCCCTGTTCATTGATTTGTCTAAAGCATTTGACACAGTGGATCATACTCTTCTTTTGGACAGACTTAAATCAGTTTGTTTTGACACAAATGCATATAACTGGTTTCACAGTTATCTTACTGGCAGAACTCAAGCAATAGTTGTGGACGGTCATCAATCTGGTTTCCTTGAAGTTACAAAAGGGGTGCCACAGGGCTCAATACTAGGTCCTATCCTGGTCACATTGTACATGACCTGGACTCATTGGTTTGTAACAGCTCTATTCGTTATTATGCTGACGATACAGTTATTTACTCATCGGCGCCCTCAATTGACAAAGCTTTGTCTAATTTAAAGTCAGATTTTTTGGCTATTCAAAAGGCTCTGATTAAACTTAAGCTTTTACTAAATCAAGATACAACTAATTACATGGTCTTCACCAGGTCCCAAATAAACAATCTTTTAAGAAATTTAAGAAATAAGCGGTGCCTCTCTTTTAACAGTAGGTTGCAGATTTTACAGGCAACATTTTTATCAGTGCTTGACTATGCAGATGTCATTTACATGCATGACACTGCCCATACCCTCAAGCCTTTTGATGCTGTATATCACAGTTCTCTTAGATTTATTACAGGTGACGGTTTTAGAACCCATCATTGTATCCTTTATGAGAAGGTCGGGTGGAAATCACTTACCACTCGAAGGGAACAAGACTGTCTTTTTTTTATATAAAGCCATCATAAATAAGCTACCATTATATTTATCATAATTTTTAAGACTTAGAAATACAGGATACCATACTCATTTACAAGAATGCATTACTTTGGATATCCCATATATGAATACAGAACCGGGAAAAACAGCATTCAGTTATTGTGCTCCTCATAGGTGGAATAAGCTTGAGGGCTCCCTTAAATTAGTCAAAATGTCAACCTTAGAACAGTTTAAGATTCTGTTGAACGATTTTTTATATAACGAATGCTCTTGTATTTCTTAAGGTGACTGCTTTGTCCCTCTGTAATGTAGTTATTTTAATGTGTTTTTTAATGGGGTGTTTCTCTATTTCGTAAGTCATTTGTCTTGTGTTTATGATGTATTTATTTTTTTTGTGTAAAATTGTTGATTTTTACACTTTTTTTTTTTTACACTTTTTGTTATATGGCCTGTTTTGGTTGTGTATTTACAGGGCACCGTTGTGAATGAGATCTTTGCTCTCAATTGGTTTCCCCTGTTTGAATAAAGGTTATCTATCTATCTATCTATCTATCTATCTATCTATCTATCTATCTATCTATCTATCTATCTATCTATCTATCTATCTTAAATTAAACAAAAGTTGAATTTGGGCATATACCAAATTCAAAACACTGGTGAGTACTGACTGAAAAAGGAAGGAAGCAAATATGTTCTCATCTGAATTCTAAATAATAATAACTGTATTTGTATGGCACTTTTCAAAATCACAAGATTGCAAATTACTTTAACAATGAAACATCTCTGGAGCAATCAAAGACTATGGAATACAATAAGGCAAGAATAGGACAATCAGGTAAAAACACCTAAAAAACCCTCCATGTGCATAGAGATACAGAGACACACTGATATGACTGATATCGATCATAAAACCAATCATAGCTTTCATTTTTCTTAACTTAATTCTTCTTTTGTTTTGTTTTATATACCAGAAACAAAAATATTAATTGTGTTGGTTTTTCTATGCTGCTGAGTTGCCTTTTGTACCTTGTTAGTTTTTGTTTCTCTTTGCACTAGATGCTCCATCACTTTGGTTATGGATTTCAGATGTAATTACTTGTTAACTTTTGCTCCGACATTGGAAGAGGCAGTGAAAAGAAATGTTAATGAGCTGGCTGAGAGACACAAGCGTTTTACATTTCAATTTCAGCTAATTTGTTTATGACATAAGAATTATTACCTGCAGGTCACATACAGTACAGGATACAGTGTTTCCCCTATAATTGTACAGGCCTGGTGGGCCGCCAGGCCAATGAGAACCCCCACCAGGCCAAAAAAAGTAACGGAGAAAGGTGTGACCATTGACTTTCTCCTGAGTTTTGCTCAGTGCATCCCCCACTTCTGAGGCTGCCACCGCTACCCCAAAGCAGTCAACCTGGGGGAAACACTGGGATAAAATCATGAAGGGGTACTTCTGCAGTGGCACCCGCTATGTAATAATTAGTTTGCAAGCACTGAATAACTGGATTCAAGGTGAAAGCTACTGATCCTCTCAGAGGGGAAGCTGTTTGTTTGTCTCTAACCTTTTCTTTCTTTTTGTTCTTTTTCCCTGCACATGTTGTCTCCCTCCCTTCGTCGACCCTTAGGCTATGGTGAGTAAAAGTGAAATTTAAGCTGTTTTGTTTTACCATTGGTTTGATGGGCTTCATCCCACACTTACTAACGGTCCTGATTTTAGCAAAGCATGTTGATCTGCACTGTGTGGAGTTTCCTTGTGTAGGTTGTACGAGCACAAAGACACACACATACAAATATTAGTCATTGTTTACCTGTATTTCAAAATGGTGTTCTGACAAACACAAAAAAATCTGTCAGTTCTCCTCGATGCTTTCAGCTTTCCCTCTACAGATTGATGCCTATAGAGAGCGAGAGGCCTTTTCTCTAATTGGTGTTTTAGCTACAAGCCCTATATTTAACAGGTTGGTCTCGCTGTGATTGAGCAAGTCAGCAACTTAATTATTTGAGAAAACAAACCTGGCTCTCTATACAAACAAATGCTGATAAATGTTCCAGTAATTAGTGTCTCTCTCTCTTTAGTCTCACATTTACTTTGAAGTACTTTAAGGAAGCTGAGACATACATCCACAGGCTTTTGCCTGTCATCTGAGTAGTTAGAACTCTGAATATTCAGTCGTTGAGATCTAAGAGACTTGAATCGTCTGATTAAAAGAAACTTGTCTCCTTTGATTTGAAGTGGATCCTCCAGAGTGAAGGTCATATTCTCAACAGCAGGAGCCTGAGTGAGGTTTAAAAAGAGATTTGCAGGCTGGAGAACAATCTAGTTTATCTTCAGTAAGTTAAGCATATCAACTTACACAATTCATGAAATGAAGGAAAAAGAGACGGGAGGGAGATATGAGCAAACACAAAACTGTGCAGATAAAACTGAAATCCCATCACAGCCCGAAGGCGCAAAAGGAAAAAAAAAAGCAAACAATGACGAAAATCTCAACACAGGCAGGCTGTGTTGGGCTTGAACCCAAAGCACATGTCAGCAGGCAGCAGCTCCAACAGCTCTAAAGGCTCGAGCCACACAACTACAATTCAGTGCAGTGAATAATATTTATAGCAGCAGACCCCAGCTGGAGTGTCTCCAACACAACGTTCATAGAGTCGGGGAAACTCATATTCATCAGACTAGTTACATGGTCTTTCTAACTTACGTTTCTTGCAAGCTTGTTAAAATTTGTAATTCATTTTTTATATGATTTATTTTTTGGGATGTATGAATTGGAGTGGTTTTTTTCACAATGTATAACAATGAAGTGATCTGTTTACATGATGACTGTATAAGCGTATTATGTAGCCATGGTAACATGCACAATAACAAGTAAGTTACATGGAGCCCAGTCAAAACAGCACTTTGCTGTGCTTTTGTCAGTCTTTGTATTTCAGAAGTTCCTCATCAACAGTCAGTGAAACGTAGTGAAATAATAAAACATGTTGTTTTTCTCGTTATAACTAGATAAATTATCTCATTATAACAAGTTATTATAAATAATTTTCTCATCATGGAGCAAACATTTTTTGTCATTGTAGCATCAATATGCTGCCGTAATGATCATATACAGTATGTATTTAAGTGTTGATTTATTGGTAATATAATGTCACCCAGTCGCCTGCATCTTTCCCATCTTTACATCACATAATGGAATTAAGTCGTGGACTTGACATTTTCATAGTTGTGTGCAATTTGCAATGTCAAATAAACTAAACTAAATACACAAACTATCCTACCAAAACTCCTGATTGCACTTCATTAAAACAGTTTCTTAAAGCGAATAGATAGTAAAGTTTACTTATATAGCACATCTCACAGGCACCAGTCACAAAGTGCTTCACAGTCAAATAAATAAAACAAAGATAAAACATAAATACCACATGCTACCTTTTATTCTCCTTATACTTGCTTCCACTAGGACAGTCTGTAAAAACCCATCTGTCTGAACAGATGGGTTTTTAACTGCTTTTTTAAAAAGTCCACAGAGCTCAGACTTATTGGGAGACTATTCCAAAGCTTAGGTGCTGCCGACCAGAATGTACAATCTCCCCAAGTCTTAAAACATGTCTGAGGTACACTTAAAGACCCTGGTTAGAGGACAGAAGAGCTCAGCTTGTGATGTGAGGGTACAGAAAGTCCAAGATATAACGTGAAGCCTGGCCATGTAGGGCCATTCTAAAATTAACAGGAAGCCAGTGCAGAGAAGTTAAAATAGGTGTAATGTGTGACCATCTGTTGGATCGTGTTAAAAGCCTAGCAGAAGAATTTTGGCCGGTTTGTAAACGGTCCAAGGAAGATTTATTAAAGCAGGTAAAAAGAGAATTACAGTAGTCCAAATGTGATAAGATAAAAGCATGTATTAGCATCTCCATGTCAGCTCTTGACATAACAGACCTGAGTTTGGCTTTGTTTCTTAAGTGACAGAAACATGATTGAGTCCGTGTCCTAATATAAGCATCAAAACTCATGGATTGATCAGAAATCACACCATTATTATGCAGACTATACTGAGAAGATGAGGATAAGACAGAGAGGGAGGTTCTGGAGAGGGTGTGTGAGATGTAAACAGTCACATGGAGAGGTTACCTGTGTTAACCTGCGTGTTGCAGGTCAGCTGCAAGCATTCTGCTACCCAGCCTGTTTGGGTGGACTCTGTCAGCTGTGAAGAGGGAGAAGCAATCCCAAAACATATTAAAATTGTCAATAAAACTTATATTGTGAGCTCTGCAGGCAGACTGGAGCCAAGTGCGGAGGCTAAGGATTCTGCTGAAACGCTCTGCTCCACGGGCCGGCGTGGGGATGGGACCAGAAATAAAGACAGATTTTCCACAACTTTTTAGAAAGTTAAAAAGGTCATTAAAAGATACAGTATGTGAGCTGATGAATCACAGAGTGCTCTAAAAGTAAATGGAAGCAATCAGTTTAACTTAATGATAACTGACAGCATGCGTTAGTGAGTCGCCGTGAACGGAGCCACTTTGGGTTAAAAAAAAAGGACATCTATTTAAAGTGCTGCTGTGGGATAAAAACTGTATTTGAACTTCGGTATTTTGTTCATGCTGGAGATGAAGAGAGGCAGGCAAAGTTTTGTCCAAACATCCTGCCACAGCAAATCCACACTGACACTCCTCTCTCCACTGAAATGATACAAAACACTACAGAAAATAAGATGTCATAGGGATCCTTGACAGCAAAGCTTTAACATAGGCTGTACTGTCAGGCTATGTATGCACCTTTCAGCTGTAGTATATGGAAAATAAAGATACTCTTGGCAGATATTTAGTATTTTTAAGTATCTAGACTGGGATCAGGGGCAAAAATACTCCACTAAATATCCCTAATTAGAACACATTTGTAGAAATACAAGCATGTGTGAGTGTTTGTCTTCAAGGAGAGAATAAAGGAGAGATGTATGACATGTTTTTTGATACTGTGTGTTCAAAGGTAGTAAGTGAACAAATGTGTGTGTTTTTCGTGCGATATCAAGCTTGTACAACCTTCAAAGTTAAAAGACCCCAACATCACACAAAGAATTGATTTCCTGAATTTTTTTTTACTGTAAGTTTTCTTTAGCTTGTACTTTTCTACTCACATTGTGTGTGTGTGTGTTTTTCTCTGTGGCTGTTTATCTCTGATGTTTTGTTTCTCTCTATGTTTTCTAGTCTATGATACAGTCCAGGAAAGCTGGACTCGCCCACACATTGGCCACACGGACCTCCCTGAAAGACGAGGAGCTTGTGAGTGCCCAGATACCAATGAAACACACAAACACACACACACACACACACACACACACACACACACACACACACACACACACACACACACACACACACACACTCTGAAGCTATGATTTCATTGTTAGCTGTAGGAACACTAGCTGTCACCCTGATGCCAGCTAATGCGGATCCACATAAACCTAAAAACTTACATTTACCCACAGTCTTTCACACATGCCTTTTCACACTTTTTCACCAACTGTCATTATATAGTCATATTGTTAAAATGTTGGTTGGGCATCCAATTTACTGTGGCTCTGAATTTTGCTGAGTCAGCCTCGGGGTAGCTTCAAATTTTAATGGAGCCAGTAGCCGCAAGGCTCCCCTGACTGAATGAGGTTTCAGGTTTGTTTATTATTGTTTCTTTTGTGCCTTTCGTTCTGTACTCTGTCAAGTCATGACAGTGATTACATTTTATAAAATGACACGTTAATTATTCACGTTGATGAAATAGGTCACAAATAACAACCAAGCAAATTGCCCCATGGCCTCAAACCCTTCAAATCCCCCGGTTCACGGTGAGGTAATTAGTTTGTGGTAATTTGAGTAATTTATTTTAAACTAAAATGGAATTAAAGCGACTCCTGCATCTGTATCTAGATATGAGGTCCTGTCTTGCAGTGGGGCTGTGTGACAAAATGTTTAATATTCTTGTTGGTATGCTTACATGGTGAATATTCATATTTAAAAATCATAGCTCATATTTTGCCCCAGGGCCCGCTAGAAGGTAAATCCAGACCATAAACTTACTGCTTCATCAAAACTGAAAACTTACAGTACATAAATATATCCACAACCTTCAACTATGTGCTTTGTTAGCTCCAGACCCTATCAAATATACAGATCGACACTGCACATACAAAATGCAGAGCAATATCAACGTACGTATAGATCGGCAATGTTAGCTGTTCCATTATCAGACTGTATTAACAGATGAAAGTAGCATTTCTGCTGCCTCATAAACACAGACAGCAGATCTTCTCTTTTATTAGGTGTTGAATTCTTGTATAAAACGTTAAAAATGTGCTTTCAGCCATCCATTCAGTAACAATGGTAGAAACTGTGGTGGAAATACTATTATTTATAAAGGGGGTTTTTAAAGTTACAGAATGCTTTACAGTGATAAGGAAAGTAAATCATGAGTAATTAAATCAGGTAAAGGCACAGGTCGGAAAAATAAAGTCTAAAAAAAGCTAATAACAATTGGAGCAACACAAGTCAGATCAATAAAACAGAGCAAGACAGAATGAAACTAAAGCCAGAGATGACAAAAAAAGTAAGTAAAACTAAAAGCAATGAAACCCACAAAGGGATGCTACTATTAACTATACTACCATTGCTACCATAAGAATAAGACAGGAAAAATGATAATATTCACTCACATGCCCAAATACACATTTTGTGTTTATCAAATCATACTGGGCTGCCAGTCAAGGTGTCCTTTCATGCTGTGGAGATGTGTTCACCTCCTCCCACAGTCCTCCTACACGAGACCATGAGCAGAATTCAGTTCATGCGAGGGGAAGCCTAGGATTATGAAAAAGATTCTGCATAATCTTAGCGGTAGCCACCATGAAATTACCCTTTTATGAGTCTTTCACCTTCTAGTTGCTTTTATAGTCACTAGTTCATTTGTAAGAGCGCTTTTTTTATTTTTTTTTCTCTCTTCTGCCCTCTATACCACCTACATCCTCTCTGTTTGGCTGTATTTGTGTCAATTACCTCGTGTCCTCTGTCCTGTCTTGTTGTGTTCTCACTATCCATACTCACCTCTTTTTAACACTTCATCCCACACTTTCCTTTGTCATTCTCTATCGTGTTGCCTTCTTCTGGTCTGTACTTTTCCTCGGATAACTTTTTAAACCTCTCATGCCCTTTTCTCTCACCCTGATTCTCTTATTGCTCTGTTACCCCCCGACCTATGTCCCGCCTTTCCTTACTTCAACTTTTTCCTTCTTGTCTTTACTCCCACAGAAAAACCATGTGTTCAAGAAGACGCTGCAGGCTCTCATCTACCCCATCTCCTGCACCACACCCCACAACTTTGAGGTCTGGACCGCCACCACGCCCACGTACTGCTACGAGTGCGAGGGACTGCTGTGGGGCATCGCCCGGCAGGGTATGCGCTGTGCTGAGTGCGGGGTCAAAGTGCACGAAAAATGCCAGGAGCTGCTGAACGCTGACTGCCTGCAGAGTGAGTACTGAGAATTGAACTAGAGCTGCAACAATTAGTCGATTAATTGATTAGTTGATTGAATGAAAATTAATCAGTGACCATTTTTGATAATCAATTAATCATTTTGAGTCATTTTTTAAGAAAAAAATGCTAACACTCTCAGGTTCAAGCTTCTTAAATGTGAATATTTTCTGGTTTCTTTAGTCTCCTATGATAATAAACTGAATATCTTTAGGTTGTGGTCTATTGGTCAGGACTAAACAAGACATTTTATGGACCAAACAACTAATCAACTAATCAAAAAAATAATCAACAGATTAATTGATAATGAAAGTAATTGTTGATTTTGTATTTATTGTTGCTACCTGCAGTTGAACGAGTGGACTGACTGAAAAGTCTGCCACAAATGATGCAGTTCTGTGCTGTTGAGATCGGAAAAATGACTGGCCTTATCAGAAATTAGCTTTTGGATGCAATGCTCTTCTACAGCTGTGTCCCCGGAGTTTCCAACAGTTAAGCTGAGCTTTGACAAAAAAAAAAAAAAAAAACCTCATCATCCACCCTTCTCTTCTGTTGTTCCCTCCTCCCTCGTCATCTTCAGGAGCGGCTGAGAAGAGCTCAAAGACGGGGGCGGAGGACCGGACGCAGCACATCATCATGGCCATGAAGGACAGGATGAAGATCCGTGAGAGAAACAAGCCTGAGATCTTTGAGGAGATCCGGAAGGTGTTCAACATCTCCAAGATGCTCCATGCCCAGCACATGAAGAGCGTCAAGCAGAGCGTCCTGGACGGCACCTCCAAGTGGTCGGCCAAGATCACCATCAACAGTACGTCCAGTGGCTTTTTAACTATGAAACAGAAAACATGTGAATAGTTACTGAAATACCATTTCTAAAGGATAGATAGCTTTACCTTTATTAGTTGTATTCTATTAGTTATCATTACAGTGTTTTCTCTGTCTCTCTCTGTTTCGCAATTATTAACACTTTGCGTATTTAGCTTTTACTCTCTTTATTCTTGTGGCTGTTGACAGAAGCAGCACAGTACAGCACAAAAACATAATCAGAAAATTGAGAAAAATTATTTGAAAGTGTGATGATGCCTCCAAAAACACCATATTTCTAAAGGCTGACCTTAAAACATGACCTACAGTGAAGAACACCAGAAATCTTTCCAACCTGTCTCCTCTCTTAGTTCTCTTTTTCCTGTCTCCCCCTCGTCTAAGTCTCTCCGTTGTTACTAATGCACCTGCTCCATCTTAACAGTGTCCAAAAAGGCTTGTAGCAACAGGATACTGTGTGTATGTGCGTCTGCACTTGTTCAGTGTGTATAACACTCATAGCTCTGTGTGAAGTCAATCTGCAGAGCGGACTCAAGGTTACATCGCCTTTTTACTCTCACCGCTTGCTTCAGCCACTTTGCTGAGCCTGCTGAGGCATGAAATTTGTAACAATAAGTGGTGTGTGCAGCAGGATAAAATCATCAGGTTCTTAGAGTTATATAAATACAATAAAAACAGTTTTTCAGCAGATGGAAGGCTTTTTGCTGTCAGTCAGATATCAAAAGAGATCCATGTGGTGAGGCACATTTTGGTATTTTCCTCAGCTATTAATAACTTTATGAAGGTGGCAGAAAGTTAGAAAAGCAGTTTTGTTGCACATTCAAATCCCAGATTGATGTTGGAAAAGGTGGGATGGCACAACTCATACGCCCTCGAGGAAACTGAAGAAAACTATACAGTTGTCACCGACAACTGTGAAAACCCGCAGCTGTGTGAAAGTGAAGCAAAGTGTCGCTGAACAAAAGCATGTCAGGTTTCCCCAAATAAATATCCAAAAAAAGATTCACCTATCCCACATTTATGAAAGTTTCTCCTTTTCTCTGACAGTCTTTTCTGAAATGAGGAGAAACTTTAGCTGTTAAGAATTAAGATAAATTCACTAATTTGAACAGACGAGCGTCCCCACCTCCCCACCTCTCTGCTTTCTCCCCCTTTGCCAAACATCATCAAGATCGCTGCTGTTACCAAAGCAACCAGACACATCACACCATATAGTGGCAGCAGTGTTGCCATGGCAGCCATCACACCTTGTCTCCCTGATCACCAGTGATGAGCTCCATTAAAGAGGAGATACTGGGACCGACATTCATCTGGCTCTTTGTTGAAATTCATTCATGGTCAGGTGACAACCATCGTCACTCGGTGTCATTCTGCTTGTCAAGATCAGCCACATGTTCACAGATTCTGCACATTTTTCGATTTGCTATTAAAAGATTTTCAAAAAGGTTTCACTATAAAATTTAGAATTGCAATTCTAGCTAAAGGGATCAAACATTTCAAAATACCGGTTTGGTACGGAGTATTAGGTTCACTGGGGGAAAAGTTATAATCTGAGATTTTTTGAGAATAAAGTTGAAAATTTACGAGAAAATAAATGTGAAGCAGCAGCTGCAGACAGCTGAGACAAGAATGCAGTCATAGCATCTGAAAGTGATTAAAGCTTGACTTGACTTTATGCAAATGATATGAAAAACAGCCAGAATTAACTGTCATTGCTCTGGTGATAATGTGCTGATATGGCAGTTTCTCATTCAGACCGACACAGTGGCAAAACCATCTTAAGTGACATGTTCAGGACTGTGGATGAGTCAAAATTTAGAGAACCAGCTGTGTGTTGCTCTTTATTAGAGTTGGGATGGATGTACATTTGCCAAAAGAGCCATTAGTCTTCATCCTTGAAGACTCTTCTCTTAGAGAACAGAAACAAACTGAAAACACTTCTGATACGGCATAAATCTCACCTTTGTGGGGCTCACTGTCCACACAGACGTTAACTTGCTCACCTCCGATAAAGTGCAGCTCTCCTTGAAGTCTTTTACAACCTAATCGATAAGTATATGACATTCTGCTCATGAAGCCTCCTATTCTATTATGACTTTTTCCCCTAAATATTCTAACTTTTATTTGCAAAACATTACAACTTTATTCTTTAAATATTACAACTTTTTTTTTGTGATATTATGATTTAATTTTCAAAATCTTTTCTCTAATGTGGCCACTTGTAACCTCTTTCAAAAGAAAATGTCAGTTTCCATGCAGAGATACTGTAAATGAGACCAACCCTGATATAGTTTTACTGTGACTCACTTGTTTTCAGATATCCTACTTTTGTCATAGAGAACAGTACAATATTATGTTCACACAAAGCAACTGTTGTCCCATTGAATAAAGTAAAGAAAATACTTAACAAACATTCTCTCAAAGGCGTTAATAAATCATTTAAGGCATAAATGATCTGAAAGAAATTCAGACGTACTTTAAAGTCAGAGTCAGTGTTATATATATAGAAGCCAAGTGGCGATTGAACTCGTCGTGGACTGACAGGAGAAGCTCTTTGAAGAATCTGTTGATTTCATTAGGGAGTATCTCAAACTATTAATATTCAAAACTTCCTTTAGCACAGATGAGATGCTTCAGTGACCGTCATTGACTGAACTGATAGCAATGATATTACAGGGACCGATGGGCGTGATTGTTTGTTTTTCTGACTTTTCAGTGCACCAGAGAAAAACCGAACACCTGGCTGTTTGTAGTTTCCAAATTACAAAAGGATAGTTTTTGGTCTTTCAGAACATGCTTTCCATTTGTACGTACGGTATGAACATAGGTAGGCAAATATGTAAGTAAGTACATAAGAATGTATGTAAAAATGAGCAAAGTAGAAAAAGTTTGTCCTGATTTCAAGGTCTGCATTGGGGCCCTCACACTCTTCCTGTGCTCTCCTTAAACTAGTCATCTTATAGTCCTCTTAAGGGCAACACACGGCGGCGTACGATGTGCATCAAAGCATTTATTGTTTTTTCTGTGCAAGCACATCATTTGTCAACCTGCAATGACACTCATCAACATGTCAGGGTTTGCTGCTGTCCTTTTTCCTAATGTTGACGCACATCAGTGCTCCATAAAAATAGCAATTTTATCACATTTGCTCCATGGATTGGGACAGCCTGGCTACTGAACCCTTATGTCTGGCACTAGCACTGGCCACCATAGACTAATAAAACATGCATCTGCCAGACAATGCTGAGGTCTTTTATGAGCCTGTGGTGGCCGATGCTCTCCTTGTTTGCAGTTGTGTGTTGGGGGGAGCAGGTTGAGGGTAGCGGATGCCAACAGACTCAACAAACTGAAGGCCAGTGATGGTGTGTGGGGGCGGAGCTGGTGGACTCTCTGGCGGCAGTGCCAGAGAGCAGGATGCTGTCCAAGTTACGTGTCATCTTGGACTATGTTTCAAACCCACTCCATGACGTGCTGGTCAAGCACAGGAAGTACAGTCAGTGCAAGACTGAGATGCACCACAGGGCGCCACAGGAAGTCATTCTTGCCTCTGGCCATCAAACTTTTCAACTCCTCCCTCAGAGTGTCAGACACTCTGAGTCAACAGACTGGCCCTTTGGACTTATTTCAACCCTGTCAGCAGCTTCCCCATCGTTAATAATTTATATATTGCAATACTGACTTAACAGTACAATTATTTTGTGCAATAATTCAACTGTGCAATACTCTTGTGTACATTTATACTGCATTAATACTGTATATTTCTACTAATATTTCATATTATTTATATTATTCTGCTTTTTAATACCTTTATATCCCATTTATAAGCCTTATTACTGACATTGTTTTTATATATTGTAGTATGATGCAGATATTTTTACATATTTCTTGGTTTTCTATCTTCACTTTGCAACTTTTCCTGCATGCATAACTTTATATTGCATCACATTACATTCCTACATTTTCCAGACGTTTGCATTTGCATAGATGTCGCTCAGCCTCCTCTGTCTTTAGCTGTAGCTCAAGACTGCAGCTATAAATAGTTACACTCATCAGTATCTGTTGCAGATCTCACATTCCTTCTCACCTGGATTAAAGTGGCAGCGAGGGTGGCAGGAATCAAATTGTCCTTCGGTTAAACAACCTTCACGGTGCCTGTCGGGCTTACGTCTAAAAGAAATGTGTCCAGACTCAGTTCATAAGCTTTGTAATCTCCATCTATCAAATCGGTTTTCTGCCCCTTTGAATCAGACAGACAGTCTTCAAGGCAAACACATTTATTGTGTTAATGCTGTCTGGGCCAAAGTGTCACAGAAACCGCTCCTTATTTTCATTTGTTGATTTGTTATTTTTGACAGAGTGGAGCTCAAACAATATGCCAAATACAAAGTGAAGAATAATGAAATTCTTAATTCATCAAAGCATTTTAAAAAATCACACTCAAATTTAAGTGCACTTTGTCTATTATGACAGTTTTTTTCCCTTTAAAGCCAGAGCTTGTCACAAGTCCAAGTCATTTTAGAGAATCCTTTGACCACTTGTTGCACTTAAGTCATTTTGCGATAAACGTTGTTATCCAACATCTGCCTGTGAGTCATAAGAATTGTGTTACGAGGCTTTGCATAACTATGTGGGTGATATCTCGAGTTATGGTGTGTGTATGTGTGTGTGTGTGTGTGTGTGTGTGAATGAGACATAGAAACATGATGGTAATGAGTAGGTGTTTGTTGTTCTTATGCAATTTTCATAGTCATTCTCTCTATTTTTGTGTGTGTGTTTGTGTGTGTGTTATCAGTTTTGAGTGCGCAGGGTCTCCAGGCCAAGGACAGGACAGGCTCAAGTGATCCGTATGTCACCATCCAAGTCGGCAAGACCAAGAAGAGAACAAAGACCATCTATGGCAACCTGAACCCAGTCTGGGAAGAAAAGTTCAGCTTGTAAGTTCAGCTTGTTAGTTTCTTTTCAGCTGTAGAGCTCAGCTGGACGTCCATCAAAGTGCAGTGAAACTGTCAGAGTCACGGTCACCTCGCGTTAGTGTAAGAGAGTTTCAGATTCTTACTTTAAAGGCCCTGCACACCCATTGTGAAACTAGACAGGTGATTTTTTACTTATTTTCACCGATTAGACCTCCTCTCAGGACTTTGTGGGCATGTACAGACTGTGCTTGACTGACATCTCCTGCACTCTCCTGTTAGCTTTGTTGTGGAATATAGTACACGAAATCATACTTATTAGTACACGGAGTCCTGTAAAACACCTGCGAGAGTGTATGTGGCCTTCAAGTAAAAGTAGAAATACCTCAATGTATCAATATTATCAGCAAAATATGAAGTATTAAATGTAAAAGTACTAATTTTGCAGATTGGCCCCTTTTAGAGTGTTATATTATTATAAATGTATATATATCGTATTTGTGTGATCCATTCACCTCCATTGTTTTTCATTGCATATATTATATAACTACATTACTATCACAGATTTTTAACATATAAGAAGTATTTTGATGTAGTCAAGTGGAGGCCAAGGTGGAGCTAATGTTAACTACTTTATATGAGAGCTTGTTGCAGATATATATATATATATTTGTGTATATATCAGCTGATAAACTGAAGTACAAAAAAAGATATTTGAAACAGTCTCACTGATCTATGATTTCTCCACCAGAGTAGTGACGAGTTTATTTTTTAACTGTAAAACATCCTTCCCAGTACCTTTCTTGCTCACAAGTGTTAAAAAATGTATACTTTATGTTGTGTAAAGATAATTAATATAAACCAGTATATCATCTGATATTATAAACTGAAATATCAATATTGGTACAGAGCTCGGTCAGGCTATACATTACATACTATTGGGTACTTTAATCTATAATAATGTTTTATATATTTTAAACTCACTACAATGTTTTGTAAGTAAAGTTTTATATGTAAAGTAATTTTTGCAGTCAAATAAATGCGGTGGAGCAAAACATACAATACAGAAATCTAAACTGTAGTTAAGTACACTGTGTTTGTGCTTGTACTTTTCAGTACTGTCACATTGTAATTTGTAATTTAAAGTACTAGAAAATTAAATAAAGTAGTTATTGTTAATATTCAAAAAGGATTACAGTGTTACACCATATCGCTTTACTGGTTTAATACTGTATTTACTGATCAAAGGAACTCTGATGTGCGCTGTGTAAACTGACCAAAAAACACAGGAAATACATCAGGCAGCATAGTAAAAGTAAAAAACACCAAACCACAAACTTTTTTTTTTATAGTGAATATATTTAAACTTACCGTATACTCCATCATACCCGTATCGGTTTATTCTAACTATCGGTCCCTTTTTTTCACAGCGAGTGCCACAACTCATCAGATCGTATCAAGCTGCGGGTTTGGGATGAAGACGATGACATCAAGTCTCGGGTGAAGCAGCGCCTGAAGAGGGAATCTGACGACTTCCTGGGCCAGAGCATCATCGAGGTCCGAACGCTGAGCGGAGAGATGGACGTCTGGTACAACCTGGGTATGTTGTCGTTCAGAACCACGAGATTATTTGTGTGTCTATGTGTGCGTTTGCTCATTAGCACAGCAGTCGGAGCTCTCACTCTTTTAGTTGTCGTCTTAGATCTGGATTCCAATTTAAGTTCAGAACGTATCACTTCACAGTAATTGTTTGTAATTGTCTCCACTCACAGAAAAGAGAACAGATAAGTCGGCAGTGTCTGGTGCCATTCGTCTTCATATCAGCGTGGAGATCGAGGGAGAGGAAAAGGTGGCACCCTACCACGTGCAGTACACATGCCTTCATGAGGTAACACACAAACACAAACACAAATGTACTGCACACTTGTAATGGGGAAAACTTACCGCAGACATTCAGTAATAAGCTGTAAATAGGAAGTCTAGCAGTGACTGGCTTCTGGCTGTGTTCATATCTATCACAGATAAGATAAGCACTTTATTTGATTCTATAATAAAGAGGTGAAAACCAGTCGAGACCAACCGGAGAGGCAGCAAGATATGTCGTTTTTATTATAGTTTAACTGATAAAATACTTGAATAAATGATTTATTGGGTGTGTCAAATGTCCATCACAAGTTCATTAAGTTTCTTTTAGTTTTGTTCATATCAGTTTTTGTCAACAAACCCAAAAAATATTCAAGTTACAAACACATAAAACAGACAAAAAGAAGAAAATCCTCAAATTTGACAACCGTTGAATGATTGGCATTTCTATTCAATAAATGACTTTGAAACCATTGTTATTAAAATTGTTGTTAATTAATTTTCTGTCAATAGTGAATCAATAGATTGACTTATTGTTTGTGTACTCAATCAAATGGAGACCAAAACAGAGAACATTTCTTCTTCTAATGGAATAATAAATAAATATTTCCTCCAGGAGTTTTTTGAGGATTAGCAGATCTGAGTTCTGATCTAAACCTGTTTTGATTGTGACCAATTGTTTTAAAAGTGACAGTCAGTTTACACGAATCTTTTAAATTGCTCATAGTGAAAGAGAGAAAATTAACAAAGTTCCCAAATGCAGACATTTTTTCCAATGAGCAAGAAACAACAGTAATAGAAAGTAATATTAACACTCAACAGGGACATGTTCCAGATGTCTGAATATATGTAATATACATATATATACAAGTGACCTGATTGGGTGTTTCAACCTTTTTCGACAGTATGAGGCCAGAGCGTCTCAGCTCACTGCTGTATGATGATGTTTCTGTGAATAACTGATTGAAACTCCCGGCTTGTTGTCACCTTCTATGAGCGCCGTTGATTTTTACTTGTTCTCTTTCTGTCTAGAACACGTTCCACTACTCGACAGACATAGAGGGGGGCGGCGTGGTGAAGATCCCGGCAGCGAAGGGAGACGATGCGTGGAAGGTTTACTTTGACGAGGTGCAGCAGGATATCGTGGATGAGTTCGCCATGCGTTACGGGATAGAGTCCATCTACCAGGCCATGACGTAAGCTCACTAATGTTAATGTAATGCAGGTTTACTGTATCCTGCAGCAATCAATTCATCCAACAGGTTATGATGTCAGCTGATTGTATGGCTAAATCAAATCAGGAAATAGTTCAAATTTGTGTGTTTGTGTTTAGTATTTGTTAGCCTGTATGTGTGTGTGTGTGTGTGTGATGAGAGGTGGGCGGAGTTGTCATGAACTATAAACAGAATGCAAATTAGTTTATCTCTTCTAATGAGAAATGATGACCTGTCACCTCTGAGATTTCCCAGCAGTTTGATTGGATCCCTATAGGCAGGTGGAGAGAAAGACTCAATGAGCGCACACACACACACACACACACACACAGGGTTAATTACAGTAATAATGTTGTAATAATAACGTTGTAATTTGACCTTAAGGGGACATAGGAAAGGTCTACGAGTATGTTTTGTGCGTTGGAAAGAAACAAAATCATATAACACAATCATACCAGGAAGCTTTGAGTAAATTGAAGTTGTAAGCAGAAATGGCCCAGACTTCGTCCCAGTGGAAATGGGAATATGAGCCAATCAATAACGCGGCCAAATGAAAATGGTGATTGAAAGAGTCAGATGCACTGTAGCCATTATAGACCTTTCACTTCTGACTGCACACTCATTGCATTTTGGCAACATTTTGGCTCCTCCGCTAGAACAAACTTGGCAAATTTCATATTCATTTGACCCTTGCAGGTGTTGTTTTTTATTATTTATGTTCTGGAGTTAATAATTCATCCAAACAAATTAATAACACAACATGACATGAAACCTGTGTGAAAACATTTGAATGGATGTAGGATGTAGATTGTGAATGGTCTGATAACTTTCACTGTTCTCTTTGCCTTGCTTTTGGCTACACAGTTGTATTCGTGCACCCTGGAGTTGAACATAGTATTCAGATCGATAATTTTTACAATAACAATGTGTCAAGTCAGAATTACATCAGAATTATCAGCGACTCTGCAGCTCCCCTTCGGCTTTACGGAGCTCTGTAGTGAGTTTCATCACAGACGCAACAGAAACCTGTAACTTCTGTTACATAGACGCTAATCTGATTTAAAGATTTGTCTGTAAAACCAACTCTGAAGATTGTTTTAATTCATTTTTTTGTGTTTCCCTCCCACCTCTGCATCTCTCTCTCATCTCCCAATTACGCCCAACCCTTTCCTTCCTCCCTCTATCCGATCCCTGCATCCTCTTCCTTCTGCTCTGTAATTTACGACCGCCTCCCTCCTTCTGATCTCTCTCTCTCTCTCTCTCTCTCTCTCTCTCTCTCTGGCCTCTTTATGTCTTCTTCTCAACTCCTCCTTCCTTCTGTCTCCACCTGTCTCATCCTTCCTCCTTCCTCCCATCATAACCCCACCTTAATGCCCTCCCTCTCTATCCTGACTTTTTAAACTTCTTACTGCCTTCAAACTGTCCTCCTTTCGAACCTGCTCACCTCCTTTCTTCTCTGACACCCCCCTCCCTCCCCTCCCTCTCTTCCTTCCCTCCTCAGTCATTTCTCTTGCCTGTCCTCTAAGTACATGCTGTCAGGAGTGCCAGCAGTGATGAGCACCCTGTTGGCCAACATCAATGCCTTCTACGCCCACCCCACAGCCTCCACCAATGTCTCCGCTCCAGCCAGATTTGCAGCCTCCAACTTTGGGGTAAGCAACTACCAGATACGAAGAAATAAAACATATATAAACACGTATCATTGCAATACAATCCATCCTTTCGCCCAGTTAGACCATTTGTAAGTATTTTTGCCAAGTGTCACCTGTTGATAGGTTGTAAGATATAGTTCTAGTGCAGACTTTCAGGTGATGTAATACATCTTGATGACTGAGCAACATCAGCAGGTGATTGAGTTTCAGTTCAAACGACTTGCATCAATTTTAAAAATCGCAATGGACAGGAAACAGGTGATTTGATAATCATTGAGCTGCTTGAGTTGTTTTAAGGCTCCACCAGATAGCCATAGTTTAAATGGAAACTCAGCTGTATAAAGACTTTTTTTTTGGCTAAAGAAGGACCTGCATGAAGTTTGAAAATGAAAAAAACTGTCCATCATGAGTCAGACAATGCTATGGGAGTGCAATGCTAAATTGGTGGATTAATCTATACGTGAACTTGGAAAGACTGCAGTGGAGGTGTTTCTTCATGCTTGTTATCGGTCATTGTGGAATTATTTTATCACTGATATATTTGTTTGATTTGTGGTACTAACAGTAGTTAGCTAATCGACTGATTTCACATCAATACTCACGACACAAAAATGTGTGCACTTTAACAGAAAGACTTACAAAAAGAGGCAAACTGATAAGAATACTGGACAGGTTTACTCAGATAGTGAAAGTGTTTACAGAAGTTTGCTAAAGTAGCTTGTAATCTAGTTAGCTTAGCAAGCTAATTAAAGCCACAGATAAAGTAAGTCGACTCCTGTCAAACTAAAATTTAGAGCGATCTGGAAACCCACCATATCAAACTATTCCTGAAAACATTGCTCAGTGGACTGTTAAACTACTGAAGGCAGCCTCAACATTGCAGTATTTTTTTATTTTTGTAGCTGCCACGCATGTTTCTTTAATGTGTTTCAACGATGGCACAACTACAAAGCTTGTGATGCAGCACAGCAGCCAGTGATAAACACACAGATTTGAACTGCAGTAAGAAAAACAGCCTTAGTGTGTGAACAGGCTGCATAACTACAAGTAGAAGACTCATTTCCTTGTATTTCTTTTAAGGGGTTATAGGCTGGTTCTGTGTCTGTCTGCTCTGTTCACTCATCCTTTGTCTTTCAGTGACTAATTTCAGTTGATTTCTCAGACATTAGTCATTTGATACTGATGAATGCTGGGAAATGGCACATTCACAACAGAACGCCATCAGTCTCTCAAACATGGTTATCAAAGCACCACAATTACAGGTCAAAAGACGGACAGTGATATAAGATTGCCTCGGGAGGATCTGCTTTATTCTCGGTGGATGACATGTTTACTTTGATATTTGTTTGTCTTCTTCCAGATAATTGTAGATACGATCGAACGTTAAAATGTCTTGGTGCTAAAGGTTACGTTGAGACATGACATTTTCATGTTCTCTCTCGGATGAATTCCACATTTAGCCTGTCAAGCTGTGTTTAGCTAAGCCAAATATTCACTGGAAAAGGCTTTTTTTTGTTCTTGATATGGTTATTTAGAAATACACAAATAGCTTTTCATCATTGTAATGGCATGTGAAGAGGTCACGGGTCTGCCCGTAAGTTCAAAACTGGAAAATTGGCTTTCGTGCACAGAACACAGACCCAGACTCACCAAAAAGAGTCGAAATTAAACCACATCAAAGACACTAAATCAACAAAGGAGCAGAACATTTATAGAGGGAAGCATTTTTGTATTCTTAGTATAGTTTTGTTTGTAGGAAGTTGGATTCAACAAACTCTCTAAACTGCCCCAACTTGTCGTAAATCGCTCGTTTCAGCCTGATGAATGTCACCTGTTTATGAGTTTGTGAGAATGGATCATTAGCATAAGCAGTGCCCCGAAAATATATAATAATAATATAATATAAGACGTCTAGTTCTGCTCCATTTGTGGGCAAGTTTCATTCACAAAAATGTTACAAAAAGGGGATCAAGGGATGTGACAGTCAGAGAGATATTAGAAGAGATAATATTATAGTCCACAGTAGGTGATGTTACACCATTAGCTGCAACACAAAATGATACTGGAAAGACCTGCAGAAACACCCTGAAGCAGCTGTTTCCAGCTACTACTGAAATATAGAAGTTGCTGTGCCAAAATATGCCAATAAAAATCATAAAATCTAAACAATTTCTCAGTAAATGTTCAAACTATGATAATGATAATATGGTGAACAGAATATTAATTTTGTTTTAGTTATATATTTTATTTTAGTTGATTTCATATCAAATTTAGATTATAATCTAAGTCAAACAAATGTTTCTCCCCTTGTAAAGAAAGTCAGACGCTGTCTGTTCATGACTCATACGACAGATCTGAACCACTTGTAAATTTTGTTTGTACCTTAGAGAAAATTACAAGTACGAGAAAACTGATGAATGCCACAAATTGTCTCCAATCACTCGTACGTGCCTCTTAACAAATCTATTTGTACGAGTGATTTTTTGCATGAGGCCCATTATCTGTTTGTAGTAGTGTCAGTAGTGTCACAAAGTCATCCCTCAGAGGGTGACCCAGGTAGTCTATAATATTTGAAGTTTTGCAAAGGACCTGTCTCACACACACATCCATGCTACTGACCTGTACAGAGCCGGTTGGCGTCCTTTTTACGCTGCTAATAATATTCCTCATTAAATAGTAATTTCTTATCACTGTGGGACCTTTGGTACAGCTCTGAACTTCGCAGTGGTCTAAATTCGGCCCGTGGGCCCCGCTGGAGCTAAAGACAAGGTTGGAGAGGGGAGGGAGGGAGGGAGGGAGGAGAGGGAAGGAGGAGGGGGGGCAATGACAGCTAGAGGCCGAGCTTAATGACTCCTGGGATCTTTGCCAATAGTGCCGACTTCAGTAACCCTACTGGTTGCACTCAGACTCCAGTGATATACGAGCGACTGCAGGCGGCGTGTTCTTGCTGATGGGTCATGTGGATGCAGACACTCTTCCTCTCTGTCACTACAGGCAGGTTACAGCTGTTCGGGTCTATGTCGGCTTTGTAATAAGCCCTGTCGGATAGGTTGATAAGTTTCTTTGTCCCATTAAATTTCATTGAATTGAGTCATTTTTTTATGTGGCAAATAGGAAAAAAACTGTTTCATTAAATCTCTTTCCCAGTTTGATTATAGAGAACATCAGTAACACTTAAACGTCTTGACAGTAATTAATGCACGACTCAGCTGGAATTAATGTATGAATTAATTCATTACACATCACACTGTAGTCTAGAGAGAACACACTAAGAAATGACTATTAAGTGATGTTTGACTTCAAATATAAAATAAATGATCCCAAAATATGGAATATGGGATTATTAAATTGATTCACCAGTGAAGTCTAAACCATTAACTAACGTATCAGTTATTAATAAATAAGATAAGACAGGTTTATTTGTATAGTACCTTATAAAACAAAATGCAATTTAAAGTGCTTCATATTAGATAAACAGGCATGAAGACAAAAGAATAAAATAAAATAGAAGATAAAAGTAATTTTAAAAAAGCCATAAGCAGTTTTATTTACAATTATATTATATATATATTGTGTATATATATGTATATTATATATTACAATTATATCCACTCATATAGCATTTTTAAAAAGCCAAATTTAGTGAGATGACACAGAATGAGGAATAAAAGCAAACAATACCCAGTGTAGAGCATTTCAGTGAAAAATATGTCTTCCTTGGGGACGAGTTGGAAAAAAAAAAAAAAGTATGTCATGAGTCAGTATGTAAAAAGTTCTGATTCAGCACTTGAAATAAAAAATAATGAAATATGAATGTCTTTTTGTAAATTAAGTTACTCAAATCTAATACATTTTAAGTCATAAACAAGTCAAACGATCATATCCTATTGAAACTGAGTGGCTGAGTTGAATCATATAGAATGAACTGCAGTATATTGTGTGTTTACCAAATTATCTGTATGAGATCATTGATAGTTTATTAAGATATTTATAAACCTCTATCAATAAGTCATAAGGTTTTATCAAAGCATTTCATCAAATGAAAGCTTACTGTTTCTTTGTAATGAACATTTTTATGAACTTTTACAATATATATATACATATAATGAAACTTAAGACCACATATTACAGTAAATCAATGAAGAATAAGTGACAGAACAAACATAACAACGTTTCATGTTTCTTTGGAAACATACTGTAACATATCTGACACTTAAAATAAGACATAGAAATCTTAACTCAAGGTCCATTCACTAGTCTCTCGTGGTCTTCCTCAGAGGATGAAGTTTGCACAGTTAGCGTCAACCTGAGTATGAACCTTGTAAGAATGTTTTCAATGAACACGTGTCAGTAGATGTTGTCTCCAGGTTCGTCTGGTCTCAGACAGCTGATATTGTCTTTTTTTCAGGGAACAATAAACTTTTCTTTACTATACTCTGTAACTATTTACTGTTTTTCTGAAGGGGGTTATTAATTCTTTTATCGCATCAACTCTTTTGTTATTGTTGGTGTGCCTGTTATTGATTTGTCATCTTCCCCCAGTATGTACCATGCCTAGAATAACAAAACGAATCTTCAAAGTATCTTTTGTGCTCCATCTGTCTGTTTTTTATTGTCTTTCTCTTTCCTCTCTGGTGTTGCTTTGGTTCTTCCCAGTCAGACCTCAAAAAACATTATTTCACGCCCTTCTTTCTTTTCTGGGACTTTATTGCCTTTTTGCTTAAGTGTTGCACCAAACCAATTTCAATCCACCTGTTGCCATGGCAATAAGATCATTTCCTAATTTGCAAAACTTCACTTCAGCCTCTCCTCTTTCCTTCTCATCTTCCGTCTCTGCCCTGCCCTGCGTGTGTCTGTAAAAGAGGCCATGGCATCGATCTGTTTTTCCTCTCTACTGCTCTTCATAATTCACCTCTGAAATCATGTCACTGGCACTGACAGTTTTAGTGACATTGTTATGTTGTACAGGTGTGCGGATTTGTTTGTTTGTATGCAGACTGTGTGTGTGTGTGTGTGTGTGTGCAAGAGCAAGGAGAACAAAGACATGCAAGCATCTCACCCCTCCCATCTGTTTCTTTGGAGGGAAACTATTGATGCAGCAGTGCCAGTGGCAACAAACATTATTCACTGGATTCTTTTTGGTTGTTTTTACCATAAAATACTTTCTCAGGGAGTAGTTACTGAGCATCCTTTTCAGTAATGTCCCATCACCTTTATAATGTACACCTTCACACCTGAGAGCCACAGGCAGTGCTGGTGAAACTGCTACTTAAACAGTAGTAGTAGTAATTTTAGTGATTTTTCTGTAATTTTATACGATGAAAATGTTGGGTGTCTATGTTAAACATGGTCAAAGTTCCAAAACTTGAGGTGAATGTAAAATGTTACCCTGTAAGTCAAAAGCCAGGGCTTCACCCTGCTCCAATGCTTGGTTTGCATTGTTTCCCTCTACGTCCTCATCGTGGTGATGTCAGATTGTTTGCACATGCCCACAAACGGCCTTTGTCGCTGAGGTTGTTCCATGTGCATGATCGATTCAGGCTTGAACATGAACGGATGTATTTGAGAAGTTTCCAAAGAAGTGAAATCCTTCTACTACTGTTTGTTTTCGTAGCCTCCGGAGATGCTGGAGGTCTGCTGAGAGAAGAAGAACAGAGTGGGCTCATCGGGAGGGGGGTCTTAAAGAGACAGGAGATAAAACAACCTGTTTCAGACAGAAGATGAACTGAGCTGAACTTCAGCAATGTCTGAAAAAACATCTGAGCAGCAGCAAAAGCACAGTTCGACCTTAATGTCACTGACAGACCTGGTGTCATTGGAGCTTCTATAGTCGGTCACGCCGAGGCGATTCCCATAGTGAAACACCTCAATCTGTTATCAGAGAACCAGGGATTATGTTAAGTAACCCAAAGTTTTGTTTGATAATACCAAAATCTAGATTTGCTCCGTTTTTGAAGTGCCTTTTTCATTCAGGCTTAAAAAATGTGTTAAAATTTTTTTTGCCTTGAATTTGACTCCACCTGAGAGGGAGAACAGGTGCAGTATTGGTGACAATAATGATTTGTGCTGAGCTACCAGCCTGTTTTCAGGAGCATATGCTGCTAAGTGCAGTTGTGTTTTGTACTGTTGTCAGCCTTTTATCAGCGCTCGCTTGAATTGTGCTTCCTGCCTTTTTTTGTCGATAATATGTGGGGCAATTTGACCAAACACTGTAGAAGGAAAAAATATGCTGCAACTGTTCTCCCACGTGACTGTACTGTCAATAATTTTCATCTAACATGAAATTATTAGAATGTACCCCAACACATGGAGTCCCACAGCCAAATTGCTATGACATTTTGTCACCAACTTTTGTTTTGCTAATGTAATTGAAACGTTTCCTGCTTTGGGCAACAGTTCATCCAGGACCAGAGCAATACATGCTGTCTCCTCCAAGACAATTTAATGTCATCTGCCTTCAGCAACTTGTTTCAAATAGTATTTATTAGCTTGTTGTGATTCTGCACCTGTTCCACTAGGGAAACAGAAGCTGCTGTGTTGAAACCAGCTGGGTTACATCAGTTGTTAGCGCTGTGAGGGGGGATTTCTTTCAGATTGAAAGAGAAAAGATGTAGTTTTGTTGGACTAACAACCAACTATCACTACAATATCTTATTGTAACTGAGCCAGGGGGTATGACGGGTACAGTATGACAAAATCAAATAAGTACCAACAAACAGACATGATGTTCGCCCACTGATCAAGTAATGTCATACAAGATTTGGATGACAGCAGGCAGGACAAGAGAAAAAAAAGAAAAAGAGGACAGAAAGGCAATAAAACAATGATAATATATTACAAAAACTGCTCTCACCAATAATAACTGAATGATTTTGGTGTATTTAAGCCCCTGAAAAAAACATGAAAAGGCCTATCATAGGTTTATTTAATGGTGATGAACACTGAGTGACAACAAAAAAAATCCCACCAAGAAAAATGTACACGATCGCTCGCTTTAATGCAAAAAAAGGTTAAGTTTGAATTAATTTCCATTATCCCCTTCAGGCTACTTTACTTAATTGTTAGGTGTAGCCTTCAGGTTTAAACTATAAATTATTACCAATTAGAGAAGAAATATATATCACGCATCTGATGAATTGGGACATACTGTAAGCCAAATGGTTTAATGATCGCATAAATGGTGTCACAGCAGCAGAGGACAGGAAGTTCATGAACTCTAGGATGAGAATCACTGGCAGGAGATCTAAAGGGAGTAACCTGCCCCTCAGTATGTGGATGAGCAGGAAACAAGGGGAGTGAAACCAATTACAGATATAATTCATATAGTTGCATGTGAGAGTATGAGCTGATGCTGTGTACGTGTGTGTTTGTGTGTGTGTGTGTTTGTGTGTGTGTGTGCATGCTGGCGTGTGTGTGTGTGTGGTGAGGACACGGATGGCCTTGCTGCAGGGAAGGACTATTTGACAATGTGTTATGTTTTAAAGGTCATAAATGGGGTTTTATTCTTGTCTCAAGCTTTTTAGGTCAGAGGTGTGTATGTGTGTGTGTGTGTGTGTGTGTATTTCCTGGATTTAAGACCTTGTGAGTGAGGAAGTTTTTTTTTTTAATTGAGTCAAATAATATATGTATCCTTGAGATCTAAAAAAAAGTGTTGAATGCATTTTAATGAAATACTCATAAAGCCCCATTTTAGAAACCTGCATTGTCTACATCCATATGTAGTTGTTAGCAGTCTTCTTCTTCTCTGCATTTTGTGCATTGCTGCGTTTCTCTGTGTATTACTGCCAACAAGACAAAGAAATTTAGGGCACACTCCATAACACTACTAGAGGTTGAAAACTCCTAAGGATATCTTCATGGTTAAGGCTTGGTTTTAGAGTTCAGGTTCAGGCTCAAGGTTTATGTTTAAAGATGAGGTTGGTGATATTCTTATTGCTAACGCATCCCATAAAGAGATCAAACCAATGAGGCAGTACCGGTCTCTAAGTGCTTTATGACCTCAGACTTGTCTGTGGCACTCAGCCTTTAAGAACATTTGTTCCTACTAAAAGAGAATAAAATTTGCAGCGATCAGATCCACTGGATCGATATCGTTACTATGAAGTGGTTCAGGTATTGACTAGATGTAATCGATCCACATTAAATACAATTTCTTTGTCAATATTATTACCAAAATGCGTTTCCACTGTCAGTTACTTTCATTAATTCATCACAGTAAGCAGCCAACTCAGTTTCAAGCACCACAGCAGTCCCTCATGTTACCTTACAGATACATCTATCTAAATTGATGTATCTGAATCGGTATTGCAGAGAATAAGTCAGATCTGTACATCCCTTAGAAAGAGGGTTACTAATTGTCTTAAACAGCTGAGCGGCTGAGTATTTACAGCAGCGGGACTGTGTCTGTGGGACTGAGTGAAACAAAAATACAGTGCTCATGTTCATAGTAATGAAGGAACATGTCATCCGGTGCAGCTGTGTGGCTCATTAATGTGTTTTTAATTGTTTTTGCACAACAAAGCTTTGGATACACAGACACTTCTTGTTAGTAGGATCAATTCATTGTGGGTTTCAGTCTCCTCAGTAAAGAAATAAACCATATCTCCAGACTTATCCTTAAGATTTGGGCTGTGCTTTTTGTATTTAGCTGTATAAGTTAGCATTAGGGGATTTTCTCACTTCCACTCATTTTGTCTCATCCAAAAACCAAACTCTTCTCCTTTGTTTCTCCTGACTCAAAAAAAGCCATAACACACACACACTGTTAGCATTGTTCCTGCCACCATGGGACATCTAGATAGACGTAAGCAAAACCAGAGTTGAAAGAGTCTTTGAAAAGTTGATTAGAATTTGGCAATTCTGAGTCGTCTCTTAGTGCCAGTTAATGTTGGCCACTGCTCGTACTTTCATCCTGAGATAAAAATAAAGGGAAACCCTCTCCAGTGTGCAAACAATGCATGAACTAATTGCAATGCAACCATGACTGGCTACCTTTTTTGGGAAGTGAAAGTTTGAGGTATGACAGATATCCAAGGAAACGTTTGAACTGTTGTACAATTAAATTGCACCGTTTTTGTGGCTCGTTATTGTTGTTATGAATGTTTTTATTGAATTTTTTTGCAACCTAGAGAGGAAAATTTTGCCAATTTCTCGTCAGCCTAGAAACCAAGCTCCTCTTTCTTCCTCCCCCATGTTCTTTCTGTCACACAAAACTCATTTTAGGCACCGTGTCGTGACTCCCACCGCTCCAGAATATTCTCTCTCTCTCTCTCTCTCTCGCTTAATATCAGTTTGCTTTATTGGCATGTTGTAAAAAACATATGGGGGGGAAAATAGTGGTTAATCAAAATGTAAGCAGTGCCTAGCTCATCCTGTGTACGTGTCGCCATGTCCTCCAGCAAGACGCTGAACCTCAAATTGCTCCGGATGAGCAGGCCGTAGATATTAGTGTGTAAGTCACAGCGCAAGTCATGCACAAAAGCAGCTGCCAAATGCATGTAAGGTGTTCAAAATGACGCGGGTAGGAGGGCAGCAAACACGCCTTGAGTAACTACTCTGTTAAAAATGCAACATAGGGAGAACCACTCGTTTACAGTATCTGGTTGCAGCACAATCAAACAGACTGAGAGAATTTATCATGTCACGTTTCAGTAAAGAAGACCAACAAGGTGATACTGAACTCATTATGTGAAATGCACACATGTTCTGGCCTTTTTTTGTCCATATTATATCCAGAACCTACATACATCAGTTCCTTGCACATGGATACGCAATTTTAAACAAGTCAAATCAGTTTTTACTTATATAGCCCAATATCACGAATCACATATTTGCCTCTAAGGGGCTTTGCAATCTGTACAGGCTCTATCCTTAAACCCTCTATTCAAATAAGGAAAAACTCCCCTAAATAAAACCCTTTAACAGGGAAAAATTAGAAGATAACTCAAGAAGTGCAACACAGGAGGGATCCCTCTTCCACAACGGACAGACATGCAATAGATGTTGTGTTGTTCATTTATACGGAACTGACGAAGAAAGCAAAATTCCATTATGGAAAGAATTATAGATAGATTGATCGGGAGGATGTCGAGCAACTTCCATGTGCTGCCAAACAGATAAGTCCTGAGCCATACAACATCCTCTATCACCATGGAGACCTGGGAAACGGACAGACACACGCACAGGAGAAAACTCACAGCACACCATTCATACACGTATAAGGAAGAGAGAGAGAGAGAGACGAGGGGTGAGGCTGTGTCTCCCAGAGGATGAAGATCCAGATCCAAAACATCTGGAAATGAGACACTGATAGCCAAGAAAGAGATAGTGGTCCCAGGACAGCCGGTGGTCCCAGGACAGCCGGTGGTCCCAGGACAGCCGGTGGTCCAGTGCTTCCCGGGACCTTATCTGAGTGGGAAAGGCGACTTAACCAGAAACAATTAAAACCATTAAATAGAAAGGCAATTAAAGATTTTAAATACATTGCATGGGTATGCTAGCCAACAAAAATAATGTAATAATATGTATAATGGGAATGAATTAAATCTTAAGGATCATATCTTTGCATTTAATTTTACACTTTACACGTTTTGTGTTGCATTGAAGGCTGTTGTACAGGTTGATAGATCTGTTTGTTGTGTGACAGCAGAACAAAACTCTGTTCCCCCAACATGAAAGGAAAGTTTTTAATCATCAGTCATGTGTCAAAGAGCCTGCAAAATATTTTTCAGACTTTTGATGATATTTTTTTCCACTTGGAGTTTGTATTTGCAGAGGAAATGTGTCTCTATTTCAACACAGACCAAATCATTTTCAGCCTCTCCATCTCCATGTTACACACATTTATCCAGACAGGGACAGATGTTCAGACTCATTCAAACACACGGGAGTCTGAGCGAAATCTCTTTCTTTTCTCTTTCCAACAGAGAGATCGTTTTGTGAAACTCCTGGATCAGCTGCACAACTCCCTGCGGATCGACCTCTCCATGTACAGAGTGAGTCTCTGCTTTCAGCTCCTGTTACTGTTTTCTTCTTTACGTAGAGATCTATGGCTTCGGTCCATGTCTGTCCCCGTTCGCTCTTACGGAAAGGAAATGGTTGGTGAACACTACAAATCAGCTTAGTCCCAAATTGAAAACGTTTGTCTTTTTAGTTTTACCACTCTCCAGCTGTCATCTGGCTGCTTTATTTCCTGCAATATGTTGCTGATGTTAAAAACACTCTGTGCTCAGACAGAGTTCCTCTAGATAAAGATTAAAAAGACAAACCAGTCAGTGATATAATCAGAGGAAAAAACCCTCAAAAGACCTTAAATATAATTATTAATTGGTCTAAATAGGGAGATAAAGCATCCAAATACAGGTATCCAAAGAAGAAGATGTTTAATTAGATTGAGGCGGGTTTAACAAGTGTCTGCATGTACGTGTGTGTGTGTGTGTGTGTGTGTGTATGTTCTCAGAACAACTTCCCAGCCAGCGACAAGGCTCGCCTCAGCGACCTCAAGTCAACAGTGGATCTTCTCACCAGTATCACCTTTTTCAGGATGAAGGTAGAAACAAAACAAACCTGGTTTTGTTAACGTCTCAATCATATAATGTTGCAAACTTTAGTTTTTGTTTGTTGTAAAACAGAACAAAGTCCTCACATGTACATATTAACCCTTTGCACCCAATGGACTCTATTTGCATCAATACACACATCTTTTAACTCTGTCAAATCTAAACACACAGATGTGATACACATCTTGTTACATTTAGTGGGACTTACACCCTTCTGGGCTATAGATATCTCCCATGTGCCAATGTTAATCCATTAATCTTGCACATTCACATAATACCATGAATTTCTCTACAAGTAAATGTGACTCGTTATTTTACTTTCCTGGTCTCGTTCAGGTCTTGGAGCTGCAGAGTCCTCCGAGAGCAGCCAACGTGGTGCGGGACTGCGTCAAGGCTTGTCTCAACTCCACCTACGAGTACATCTTCAACAACTGTTTGGAGCTTTTCAACCGGCAGTTCCAGCCCGCCGTCCAACCAGTCAGTCGCTAAGCATCAATATGTCATGAATATGAATAAGTGTCAGGGGCTGCTGGTTTTTCCCCGTTCTGTAATCCCATTTCAAATTTTTCTTTAAACAATATCCTCAATATTACTGAACATAGAAACACTGGACTCTCCCAGATAATGAAATGTACCTTATAGGCTCATCAGTTTTAATTATTTGAACTTAGTTTCTGACAAATTATGTTTTGTCTATCATTTTGGCATGGCGGACGGCTCAAAATGCTACATAACCCATGAGTGTTGGCCGCAGTTGCTATGGAGATGGAGCCAGTCAGAGGCGAGAATCAGAGTGGTAGCGAATTAAAAACACTTTGTTGTTGTGGTTGAGCACAAAGCACAGCACCATAGTTTTATTTTTTTTAGAATTGATTTAAGCTGCAGCGATGTAACGGGACAGAGTGCACAGTAAACTCGGCAGCCACACAATTCTCTGTTCTGTATTTCTCTGTTTTTGTGTCTTCAGGTTATGCTAACCCATCGTTGCTAACTTTGGAGCTAACCCCCTTTACTTTTCCAGCATTTGGGGAAACAACAGACGTGACTTTTTAGCATTTATTAACTGACACACTGTAGTCTGTACTGTACTGACAACTTACTGCTAACCTTTTCCTCTGCTCCGCTCGTATCCACCGTCACTTCTCTGCCCCTCGCTCTTTCCCGCTCGCTACGCAAACACACTCCTTAACGGAGCCACGCTACCAATAGTTATAAAGCTATTGATGTAGCACTTTTCTCCTTATGAAAATAACACGGAGATTATTCGACCAATGAGAATTTAGTCGAACGAGAGCATATCGACCAACTAATCGACCAGCAGACTACAGCCCTAGTTTTCAGTTTTCTCAACGTCGTAATCTTTAGCTTCCATCTGCCGTTAGCGGCGCACGTCAGAGAATTTTAAACTGTGATTGGATGGTTCTTGCTGAAATGCATCTTGATGGTCGTAGTTACACGTAGCTCAAAATTTTTATGTACACAGGCTTTTCGACTTTTTATCAGAGAATCAGATATTTTCTAACCCAGTTGTTCGTCTTCTCTAGTGATGGTTTAAGAGCTCCAACTGTGAGTCACATAACGTTGTCTATGGGATTTATAGACACTCACTTACTTGCTACTCTATGCTACTCTACTATGAGTATCACAAATAATGGGAGATTCAGAAACCTAAATTAGTGTTATGGGTCCATTAAAGACACTAAACACTTTTAGTTCCTTTTATGAGTGGCTTTTAAATGTCTGTTGTTGTTTGTCAAAGCCCTTTAGAGTGAATAAATGAATTTTAAAAAAAAAAAATTCTCACTCTATGCTCCTCTCCCTGCAGTTGTTCATATTAATCTCAATACATACAGCACATGCTGGCGAAGCCTTAATTGATGCACTAATGAACTCAGTCTCCATCAGCAGAAGAATTATTTCCAGAACATTGAGTGTTTCTAACTCTGCCCAGAAAGATTCATGTCTGAATGTGTCTAAACTCATTAAAACCATCCGTGTTTGGTATAAATTAACAATACTTTGCATGGTAATTGAGAAAAGTCTGCTTTTCTGCTTTATGGAGTGTGCAGAACCTTATCACATAAACATGGAGGGAGACTTTTGAAAGTGAAACTCCTCAGTAAACTGGATGAATAACAGTAATTATTGCTATAAATTATTCACTGTTGAAATCACAACTGAAGCTGAACTGAGCACTAGAACTTCTTTTGTATTATTTCTTGCAAGACATATGATTTTGCATTTAACTATTCATATTATACTGCAGGTGTACAAAACTCTAAATCATCTTGTCAAATCACCAACTTCTTTCTCTTCTCGTCTTTGTTCCTCGCAGCCCGAGCCAGAGAAGAAAAAGAAGAAGAAAGAAAAAGCAGAGGGAGAGGAAGGGGATGATGAAGAAGAGTCTGAGGAAGAAGAAGAGGAAGAGGAGGAGAAGAAAGAGGAGAGCCAGCCGCCGGAGGAGCAGGGTCCTAGCATTCAGAATCTGGACTTTTGGCCCAAACTCATCACGCTCATCGTCTCCATCATCGAGGAAGACAAGAACTCCTACACGTCCATCATCAACCAGTCAGTGCTGACTTCTGTTCTGTGTCATTTACCTCTTATTGGGTGTATTGTATAGTTAAGGGTGAAAAAAAATGTGTTAAGCTACATGCATCCATGACACTTTTCCTCAAATATCTATGTACACTCACTCACACCATGTTTTCTTTACTCTGAATCACAACAGCAGTGTCCCGTCGCCACTTACAAGCAGTACATGTTGAAATCTTTTGATAGACTTTGACCTACTTTAGTGTAAATACAGTAGGTAATCAGAGACAGAGGTACAAATCTGGGCCGTGCAGTTTATTTTAGGCTGATTTTACATGCACATCCATATATTTTTGCAGGTGCTGGGTAACAAAAAATACACAAAAGGACAAAAGCGTACCTGTACAGTGCTAAATTGTTCCCAAATCTTTAATTCAACATGGACATTTCAACCATTATGGGTCTTCTTCAGGTTGCATCGTGGTTTAAATGTTGTCATGTCTACAATTTTGGATGTATTTTTGGTTGTTTTTAAACTTTTAAAAGATGTTATTTAATGTTTTTTTTTAAGTTTGGATTTTTTGGATTTTGTGACAGAAAATACAGTAAATTGCTGGTAGTTATTTAAACATGTTGCTTTAGCTACAAGTGATTTCAGTCCTTTAATGACACTACTGCTGTAAACACTGAGATTCTGATTTTAATTAGTGTTAATTATCTGTGTGTGTTTGTGTTTGTGTCTTTTGTGCTTGAATGCATGCATATTAAGAAGAATACGCCATGTAGAGCTGCAACAATTAGTCTCTTAGCAGCTCTATATTGTTGCAGATTAGTTGATCAACAAGAAAATAATCTGCAACATTTTCTGGTTCTGGTTAAAATGTGAGGATTTTGTGGTTTTCTTTGTCTTATATGATAGTAAACTGAATGTCTTTGGGTTTTGGACTTTTGGTTGCACAAAATCAGACAGTTGAAGACATCAACTTTGGCTTTAGGGAAATTATAAAGAGCATTATTCCACTATTTTCTGACATTTTACACACAAAACAATGACATACACACACACTAGCACAGTCCCTCACTGTGTGTCTCTGTGTGATCCTCCCTCAGGTTTCCACAGGAACTCAATGTTGGTAAAGTCAGCGCTGAGGTCATGTGGATGCTGTTCGCTCAGGACATGAAATATGCCCTGGAGGGTAAGACTGTGTACAGTATTTTGGTTTGTGTGGGTGTGAGAGAGAGAGAGAGACAACTCCACTAGTTCATCCCCTCTACTGTACATTCACACTTTCTTTTCCTCAATCCATCAACTCTCCTTTTCTTTGCCATCATCTCTCCTCCAGTTTTGGATAAAATTGACCACTACCGCTGGAACAACGGTGAGGTTATAGTCATACATACTGTAGCTGATAGCAAGATACAGTCAGAAGTGCCAGTACTGGGGACATCTTTTCTATACTGGATCAGAAACAAGAGAGTCAAAGTTCAAGAGTCAAAGCTATAATTTTTATAGACCCAACCTGGAAAAACAGGCATATTTATTGAGTCCAGAAAGTACATTTTGATCAAAATTATTCTGATTCAAGTGTAAATTTAAGTGAAAGGTGTCTGTGTCTCAGCAAATACCCATAAGGTTGTCAAGGTTTTTCTCTCGGCAACACCTTACATTACCTTCATACCTCTGAGCTTCCCTGTACAACCACAGCCATGTAACTGTCTGTTGGCATCTGAAAAAATGGGATTTAATGTCTTGTTCAAAGGCACTTTGGCAGCAGGTATCAATAGAGAGCAGACCTGTGTGTTCTCAATCTGTATTCAAATTTAAAGCCAGTTAGTTAACACTGTTAAACATAGTCATTATGATTCCTGCTCGAAACTTTCTGTAACAAACTGATTTTTTTTCCTTTTCTTTATAACTTGGTTTGTAATGAGTCCCCCACATTATAAATATATGCACTCATTATACTCTGGTACTTTCAAAAAGCACAAGCTGAAGACCTCAGAAGACTTTGATATCTTGAGAATCTCTCTTATTTGAAATCTGCTTAGCGCCTCAATGTTCTGGCTTTTGACTGTGTCTCATGTTACAACTGTAGAAAACTGTGGAAACTAGTGTCCTGAAACACTGTCTAGCACACTGAGGTCTGTGTATAATTCAGCTGTAGAAATAGATTTTAGATTCAGTTGTAGTGAAAATGTCAAGTCTCTCCTTAGAGCGCAACACTTAAACCCGTAGAGATGCTGAGTTTTTTTTTTAGCTGAGTCACCACTTTGTCTAAAAACTCCAGATACTCAGTGTTTTTCCAAGATGCTTTGACTGACAAGTCTTTTACTGTAGGGGACCCATTTCAAGACTTTTTTTCTACATTTCATATTTTATTTGTGTTCCCACATCACTTTTTTCCAGCTCTGTCTCCATTCTCATCTCATTCATTGCTTTCTCTGTTTTGTCCGAACTCTCATTGTTTGTATTGTAGCTCCCACCACCTTCCGCATTCGCAGAATAGACTTCTATGCTGGTAAGACGTGTGTGTATAAGTGTGTATGAGTTTGTGTGTTTATCTTTATTTATTTATTGGATGTTGGGATTTTTTTTAAAAAAAAGGTGTTTAAGATATATTGAACAGATAGTTGAACTTTAAAACCTTTACTGACTTTCCTTCTCTGCCATTTTTCCATGAAACAGGTTTATTCCAGTATCATATTTATATATTTTGTTGCAACTAATACCTCAATGCTGTATTGTTTAATCCTTTCACTCCTTATTACTGTTTGTAATGTTGGCGTCATCTCATAATTGGAGCCCAAAATGAAATCAGATGGGACTTGATATTGGTCTCCTCGCTCGCACGTCTTCATTTATTTGTTCCTTTCTCTCGGGTTCCTGTGACACAGACAACACTGATTGGATTTTGATGAAACTCGGACTGAAGAATCTCTCACTCCTTTTTGTTAAAGCATTTTCAAAATTACAACCGGCCCAAGCAGGTCACTGAGTATGCTTTGAAATATTATTGTCCCGCGCAGTTAATTTAAAGGGACAGACGACAGATTGATGTTTGTTTATCTGTTTATTTCTCCCTTCGTCTGTTAACCTTGACGTCTTAGGTAACCCCCAACTAGAAAGTAATTAAAACCTGAAGAAGAATGATGCATCTCAACCATGTGTTTGGATGTTACGCTCAATATCTGAGAAACCTCTGATCAGGGTTTGAAAGAAATACTGAAAATTATTAATCTAACTGACCATAGCAAAAGGGAGGCATTCTGTTTGTTTGTTTGTTTGTTTGTTTGTATGATTTGTAGGCTGATACATGTTCACAGTTATCTCAGTTATTCAAATACCAGCCCAGTACTTTACATGAAAAATGTAAAACATGCTGTAGGAACATGCTCATAAAATTAAACAACATCAGCAGGATTAAAGATCTGCACTACAGGACTGTAAACCTGTAAAACTGCTGCAACATACCTCAATAGATAAACGTTGTATGTAATTATGTGTTTTGTGTGTGTCGGATGTTTCACAGAACACGAGAAGCATAGACTCTGTAAGACTGCAGATTACATGAACCTGCACTTCAAGGTCAAGTGGCTTTACAACGAGTATGTTAAGGACCTGCCTGCCTTCGCAGACACTGTGCCCGAGTATCCAGCGTAAGACACACACACACGAACGCACACACACACGCTTTCACTCATTATCTCGTTCTTTCCTTGTCTCCTCCAGACAAAAGGGAGCTCATCTTGATTCATCATTTCTATTCTTCCCCTGAGTATTGTTGCATACACACTCTTAAGCATTCCTCACTGGTGTAGACACAAGAAATATGGATGACAGAGTAATGATAATAACATTAATAATACAGTTTTAATTATACAACATCTTCAAAAGTACGTTACAAGGTGTGTTACATGACCAATACTTAAAACTCAACAATGAGCTAATCAAAACAGGCTACAAAATAAGTCACATGGTAAGTTTTCTCATGTTTTGTGTATGTTTTGCTCGCCCGGCTGACGGAAAGCACAGCCGATCCTTTAGGGGAACGTTACGTGAGGATTTCTTCCTCTCCTGTGTCTTGTTATTCTTCCAGGTGGTTCCTCCAGTTCGTTCTTGCCTGGCTGGTCGAGAACGAGGAGGTGTCGATGGAGTTCATGCATGGAGCGCTGGAGAGAGACAAGAGAGAAGGGGTGAGTCAGAGAGACGTGACATGAAAAGAAAGTCTTCATCTCAACATGCATCTGTCTCTCATTACTAAAGGCTCGGTTGTTTTTGTGGTTTACTGTTTTGTTTTTTTTAAATCCTGGGTTTTGTCAATCTTTATTTTGACTATTTAAAAGAAAGGATACATTAATAAGACAAGACTCAAAGTGAAAATCTAAAGCAGACTGTTTCACAATTTATCAGACGTCTGAACAGTGAAGTGGACCGTTACGCTTTTCCCTCCTGCAGCTCTGACACTGACCTTGTTTTTTTGCAGTGAGCAGCGTCTTGCTTGTTACTTGGCAACACATCACAACTGTCAATCACTTGTGTGCCAGCACTCAATATTATCAACATCACCTATAGTCAGGGAATCAAAAACACACAGTAAACTTACCTATAAACTCAATGAACTTATCAAAAACTCAAGTCCTCCACAAATGTTTCTTCAATTAAAATGGGCTTCTTTTCAAAAACTGGGGTATAATTTGGTGAAAATGTGTAAATTGTAGAGAAGACTCGAGAACTCCATCCATATACAAGTATACAGTAGGGTTGAAATAGCATTTTTCTGGGGATAATGGTGCTACATTAAACATTTAAGTAATGAAACACGATGTAAGCTGCTAAGACAGTGCAAAGAGTCAGTGCAAGAATGTAAAATGTAAACATTGCAGATATTTTAGCACCAATGCAAAGGCCTGGGATAATTTGTTGTGTTGTTCATTTGGTGGGAAGCTGGTGAGGGATCACACCCTCATTGTTGCAGCGGTTACTCCTGCTGGTTGGTCGAGGCAGTTGGATATAAACATGTAGACTATAAGGAACCTCTGTGAACATTACACCCTCTTGGTAAAGCCATTTGTATGTGTCCATGTATATTACAGGCTCCATATTGCCTTGGGAGGTAACTGTTCGAGTGTTATGCCCTTAAATCATTTAACAGGATGTCAGTCACTGTACAGCCTACTCATCTTTACCAATTTGGCCAATCATCTCTTTTTAAGGGATGATTACAAGTCTCCCTCACTGCTGTTTGGAAGAAAAGTTTCAATTTCTTATTTCCTCTGAACAGATAACTGGCCTCTCCAGACACCAGAATTTAATCAAGGAAAACAGGAACAATTTGCAGCGTTCTCAATTAGTGAAGATGAGACATTATGTTTGTGATCTAAGCTAATGTGCCGGATGTATTACTACACAAATCTTACATAAATTGGATAAATTCATATTCACCTTATTTCAATTTGCAATCACTCAAGAACTGGGAGTTGGGTCACAGTGCTCTCAACAAGGAGGAAATTAGAGCACGGATATGAGAAGTGACTCATATCCTAAAAATACAGACAATATATAGATATGAAAGTCTCACCTCCTAGATATTTGAATTCTAATGCAAAATCACATAAAGGCAATTTCGTTATTACCAGTAAACACTGCTGAAAAATGTAAGAATGTAATACTTGATAACTGATATAACTTGTATATTTCTAAATAAAACAGACAAAGTTTTTCCCTGAACATTTTTGCAGCTTCCAACAGCTGAGTTATTTATACGGTTGAGAAGGAGCCAAAGCAGTTGAGAGAATGTGCATTTCTACAAAACTGACATCCACAACAGAGTAAATGACAGCTTCAGTCTCATGACCTCTTGTTCACAGACTCCTTGAAGGATGCTCCAATTCATTCAAGTGTAGCAGAGTTCTGCTTTTGGTCAGCGAGTCCCAGAATGATGGACAAGTGTTGTCTCACCACCTACTGTTGAGTCCCAAAGCTATACTTAATCTTCAGGGACCTGTTATGTCCTCTCTTGTTCCTCTAAGAGTTTTTTAAGAGTCGAGTTAAGCCTGCAGAAAAGTCTCGTGGTCAGGGCTGGTAAGGCACAGAGCACTTTGACTATTTTGAGGCACTCCACATATATTATTTGTTAGTATTTCCACCTTTATTGGCCATTACAGACCTTCTACTTTTATTGTACATTGCCTGAACAGCTGCACTAATTCTCCATCACTAAAGCTGCTTTCACTCTGGCTGTGCCCCACTGATGTAAGAGCAGAGAATATCATTCAAGCTGAACGTGATGCCACACAGTTGTATTGATTTATTGCTAAGTGTTCGGGGTGCTCCGTGCGTCATGCTCCGTTTCACGTGTGCTCACATGGCTCGACCTGTCGTTTTCCCATTGTATGCTAAAACAGGTTCAAACATCATTTTACTGACAAGGGTTAAAGTAATAAACTTACTATGAAAACATACCACCAATCAGAGCAACAGTTAACAAATGTAAAGCAGCCCAGCAGGGTTTGAATGATGGGAAACAATCAAACCAGTGAGTGTGGGATATAAAATATGGAGGGTCGTGAACCCCTGAAGTAACAACTAGAACTATCTGAAAATCTCAAAGTTTTGGTGGGTCTCAGAAAATAAGTTAATTATCTTCTATTTATCTGAATAGCTAATACAGGCTAATTAATACACTCTAACTCTGCAGTTCTGCTTCTCATCTTCATATTTTTGAAAAGCCTTATTTAGGTCTTTGCCTATGAAAGAAATCTGTCCTTATTTATCTAAGTGAAAAGACATGAAACTAACCAAGCTAAACTTGGAATCTTTTGGAAAATTTCTTCAATGTGAGAAAGCAGACAAAGTCAGTTACTGGTCGGTTTCAGTGTTGAACTTTGTGGGTGCAGCAGGAGTACATGGTGGCATCTTTAAACTTAACATTTCATATTTTAACTGCATATTGGATGAATAATTGGTTGGTGTTGATTGTACACTCCCTAATTGTGAGTACAATTAATCTTTAATTATCGGACACCAATAGTTCTGATTTCCTAGAAAGAATACAGGGAGGATGAATGAGTTAAGGATCCCTTTATGCTGTCAGAAAAATATTATTTTACTCCTTCTTCACTCTCTTAAATACCTTGATGTTTTATCTCATGGGAGGTTACGAGGAGTCCATTAGAGACAGCTTTTATTGAAAAACTGTTAAGTGCTCATCAGCCCCCTTTGCCTTTTAAAGAAGCAGTTATGGATCCATATGCTGTAGGGTTGTAAGTTTAAGAGAGACAGATTATACAATAGCAGGACTAGTCCACATGGGAAATATGTGGCGTGGTTCTCTTAACTACCACAAACTACCACACCAACCCCTGGGCCCCATTTACATTTGCACCATTTAGCTGATTAAGGAGGAACATATGATTAGTGTAACAGCGCAATAAGCCTTCTATTCCCAGACCAGCAACGTTTCAAGTGAAAGATAATGATGGTGGTGGTCAGAGCGCTCTGAAATCTGTGCTGTAGCCGTGGAGTAATTACACAAGAGCAAGTGGTACAGTGGTTAGCAACAGAAATAAGAAAAGGTATGAGTTATTATTTGATTACAGGAAAGTGTAGATGGAGAGGGGGCGTATGAGTCAGTAAGGAGGCTGATGTGAAGGCAGAGAGACTTTTCTGTTTTCATTTTTTTATAAAACTGCACCAGTGACACTTTGTCTTCTCGTCTCTCCACCTGCAGTTCCAGCAGACGTCTGAGCACGCCCTGTTCTCCAGCTCGGTGGTGGACATCTTCACCCAGCTTAACCAGAGCTTTGAGATTATTAAGAAGCTGGACTGTCCGGACCCCGCTGTGGTGGCCCACTATAACCGCCGCTTCGCCAAGGTGAGATACATAACACAGAAGAGTTTACATCAGTCTTTGTTCTGTGTACTATTGATCCATCACATGTATCTATCTGGGATCTGTGTGTAGTGTTTGTTTCTTCTCTCACTTGTGGCTACAGTACATATATCAATACAGTACAACATACAGACATCATGTAACTCACATACCTAAACAAATAGAAAAATGCACGCAATCAATTGTGCTCATGAATGCTGCTGCACTAAGAGAACTAAGGAAACTCCTCTAGTATCATCCAGCCATGCAGATAGTTGTTGTTTTATTTGTCCCAGGTTTGAGATCAGTGATGGACAGACAGTAATATGATGACTTTGACATTGAAATTCTGTGATTACGTTACATTTGCTAATCTTACTGAAGAGTTGATATCAGTTTGGTCTCAGTGGGCAGACTGGTCCGGTATGTACTAGCTTGATTGTGTGGGGATGCAATTAGCCGCCACCAAAAGAGGAGAAATTAAACTCCAGGTAACTTCAACATGTATATCTTTTTAACTGACTTTACCCACTAATAAGACCACATTCAGGTATCAGCTGGTTTAGTTCAGAGTTGGAGTGAGAACAAAGCAGCTTCACTGAGAAGCCGGGACTTCATGCAGTCACTGATGCTAACGTTAAGCTAGCTGTTGATGGTCAGTAGATACCTCCATACTTTAGGCTGGCTGCTTGTTAAACCACAACATGTCATTTTCTTCTTCTACACGTCTTCTAAACACAGACGTTGTAACATGTGGGTGTGGAGGCTTTGACGTTGTTTAAAAGGCACTTTTGACGAAGCTGATAGCTGAGTAACAAAAAGAAGTAACCAATGATGTAATTTATTGCCTTTGCTGTTAAGTAATCAGTAAAGTAATGTAATTATGTTTTAATACGTGATATGTGATGCGTAAATTATTACATTTTTTAAGTAACTTGCCCAACACTGATGTTTGAGATATCAGCTCTGCAAGATTTCTGCCCTCACCCCAATGCAATAGAGGTGGATTTGTGATGCTCACAGTGGTGGAAAATCACATTTCCAAGGTTCAACAGCAAGATATCTTTCCAGAGACAGTGTTCCCAGTCACCCTGAATAATGCACAGACTGAATGACTAAGTGATGAAGCTGCCCAAATTCTGAGGATTTCAGTACTCAGACATTCTGTATTATCAATACTGTAAACTTTCGGATTCTCTAAACAGAACATCTTTTTTAAAGATGGTTGGGTTTTCAAGAGGTTCAGTCATGATTTGTGAGTGTGAGCTCATTCTGAAACGTGCACAAACTCATAAAACTCTCTTCATGTCTTCCCGCATATAAAGATAGTTTTCTGTGGATGAACATACCCATAAAGGCATAAATATATGGTTGCTTAGAGTGTTTTTCATAACTCATCTTCATCACTGAGGCGAGGTGAGTGTTTTACCTAAAAATCCCTGATCATGATTCATCTCAAGCGGATTACTTACACAACTCTTTTTTGAGTCACAGAATCATCTCTCTATAGCATACAATATATAGAGTACACAGTATATACTATATACTCTATATATATTATAGGGTATTGTAATCAAACCTTTGATATCATATTTACATTTTTTTTCTTCAAATTTAATTTAAGGCAGTTGCTTTTAGGCAGAGCCACTAAATCTAACAAACCTGTCTGTGCTCTGCAGAGGAATAGTGTGTGTGTGTTTGTGTGTGTGTAAATAAAAAATGGCTAATGTAAGCCATTACTCTGAGCTGTCCATCTCTCTGTCCCCAGCCCTTTACTCCCTTTTCATTTTCTGCCACTCCACTCATGATGTTAATCTCTCTCTCTGCCTTTTCATCTCCTCCCTGCGTCAGCTGTAGTTTGTTTTTCATCTACTCGTCTACCATGTTGTTGCCATCCCTATGGATTTTCCATCTTTCTTTTGTCTCTAGCTGCCTTTATTACCATCTTCTCTCCTTTTCCTTTTCCCTCTTTTTTGCCTTTTTTCTCACCCTCAAAGTTGTTATTCTTTGCCGTTCTTAATCTTTTTCCTCCTCCTCTGCCTCCAGGCCAGCAGAGTTATAATTCATTTTGGAAAACTGTGGGATGACAGTGAAAAAGAGCCAGTTGCAGTGCAAGATAAAGGGAGAGACAGAGAGTTGTACAACAGTGGGACACTGTACAAAGTAATGCAGGCAGCTATCAGCCCATATGTTTAATGCATGAGTGTAAGGCGGCCATCTGGCTGACTCAGCAGAAAGTAGGGAAATCTCTCAGAGAGCCCGGGATGCTGTGAGGTAACAGTTACAGGAACACTTCTTGTCATTTCCTGACTCCTGTTTACCATCACAACCAATAAATTAAACTTATACTATGCAGTTGATTGGTGTTTTTAAACACAGCATTCAAAGTTGACCCCTCCTCCCTGGCGAGAGAGAGCAGCAGTGGTCGAGTGAATGAGGAGAGGGAGCAGCGCCGGCGAGAGCAAAGCTGTGAATCAGATAAATAAAACATTATTTTCTGATTATTTCACAGTGGCTACGTTCTAAAGCACAAATAAATACGCCTGCACCTCAGGTGGTCAGCAGGTTTAATTTGCAACTCGTGATATATTTCCAGAAGTCAGGAGGTCTTAAAAGTGTTTGGCATCTACTATGCACATATTTATGGCATGCATGTGTATCCTTATCTGCATGATGGTAGAAGATGAGATAATCTCTCAACAACAATTGGTCTGCAGCACCTCTAATGGTCTAAAACTCCACAGGGTACCTTTAAAAATCTTGAAACAGGAAAAAACAAGCTAAAAACGAGCTAATTCTTGTCCATATGATCTCAAATCTCAGTTTCCTCTAGAGTATTTGTAGAAATCTGTGTAAAAAGCAAACAAACAAAATAATAGCTGTCTGGGAGATACTAGAACTGGATTCCCAGGACCAAAGTCTTCTCAGTCTTGATGTGTTGTTTTGTGTTTCTCTGCATCTCGAACTAGTTGCGTTATGAACTAGTGTCACACAAGCGTTCTCTTTCTGATATGTTGTTATAGAAGACTTTAGTCTATTTATTTTTAACTTAAAGTATATTGCTGGCAATTTTCTATATTTTTCTTACTGTCAACAAATCTCATGTAGAGCAGAGCCAAACCAACAATGAATTGATCTACTTACAAGTGTGTGTACCCAGAGTCTGATATATCTTATTCCTCTGTGTCGTACACGTCTGTTGTTGTTCAAAAAACTATTAAAAATACATCAATGACAATAAACCTACAAGTAACAAAGTTGAATGATTTTGCTGATTCCAACAGTTGCTAGAAACACTGGTCTGCCTGATTCATACTGCACAGCACAGCTCAGTCACATGATGTGTGACTTGTTGTGTACAGTTTGTATGAAAGTTTTTACTTCTAAACTGGCAGCTCAGTGTCAAATTTGGTACATAGAGTGACTAGTAAATGCAATGCAGTTTGTCTTTTTTATCTTTTCAATGAAACAAATGGTTTGCAGGAAGCGATGACTTTTATTCTCCTGACAAGAAGAACAGTGCTGTTGTTTGGAATAGATAAAATCAGAATTGGCTTGTTTTGTGTGTGAGAGCTGATAGTCATCATGGCTGAACGGGCCAAGAAGACAGTGCCCACAGAGACTGTTCATCAAGAGAGATCCAAGGAAAAAGATGTCCCTTAAGTGCCGCCTACAGTCTTTGATTGGCAGGAGGTTTGTTGCAAAAACATCAATTAGCACCAAGGAATTGTTATCAAGGAACACATAACGCTTGGTGCTTTCTGTAAACTGGCAGGATCACAGTAGAGCCTCTCTGCTACTCGCAAAAAAAAAATCTATTTCAGTCCTTGTAACTTTGTCTAAACATACTGGACTTGCATGCAGTCTTTTGCCTACTGTAAGTTAATGTGATTTGTGCTTCTAGTTTTTCTAAGCAGATAAAATCCTGGTCATCAGAAATCAATGTCCATCTCCTTAATTTGCATTTTAGGGCAATTAGCTTTAGATTTGTGTTGAGAACTAAACCTAAGTCACAAAAATGAGGACTTAAGACTTGGACAGACTCGACTGCTGTGAGAATATTAGTCTCACGGTTTGTTTTGACCTCATAAAACAACAGATCAGTAAAAATAAATATGACAGCATCAAGCATGACCACACAGCTTGCATATTTATTAATTAAATCTTGGCATTGAAAGGTCTCAGCTATGTGAAAATGGGAAAAAATTGGGATTCCCTTATGAAGACTTCAGACTTAACTTGTCCTAAAGAGCTTGAGTCTTGACTTAAAGGGACTTGACTGTCAGTTTTATACTGTTACGATGTTTGATGTCTACGTTAAACTTGGCCAATGTTCCAAAACATGAGGTGAACGTATGTAAAAATGCTCCTTGTAAGACAAATACTCAGGCTTCAGCCTGGTTTAAATGATCCATATGCAATGGTTTCTTTAACTTTCCTGTCGAGATGATGTCAAATCATCGCGCATGTCCATAAACAGCCGTCTATTTCGTAATCTTTGTTGCTGAGGTTGTTCACTTGCATATTTCAGATTGGATTTGGGCTCGAACACATACAGATGTATTTAAGAAGTTTCCATTTTGGGTAAAGAACAGGAAAAAGAAATGAAATCATACTACTACTGTTTGTTTACATAGCCTCCAGAGCTGCCAGAGGCTTGCCAGTCAGAACACAGTGGGCTCATCGGGAGGGGGTCCTTAAAGATAGAGGAGCTACTGTAAAATCTGTTTCAGATGGAGGTTGAACTGAGGGGCTGCATAAAGAGCCAGTATAAGATAAATAAGGAGGTTTTTGAATTGTAAATCATACAAAAATATTCTAGTAGAATAAAATCATGGACCTGTAAATTCTGTAATTCTGTAAAGACTTGCTTGGATTTGACTGGTCTTGAATGATTTGAGACTTCACTTGGACATTTTCCACAAAGCAGCTCTGATTGCATCCTCACTCCTAAGAAACTAAGAGCCTGGAGCTTTCCTGTAAAAAAAAGACAAAGATGCACATTTTCAAAAGTCTCGCCTGTGTTCAAACAGAGCCTGTTCTCACCTGACTGAACAGAAGAAACTAAAGGGAGTAAATACTGTACAAATATTCAGCTTCCTCATGTCTCCAGAGGTTCCCAGAGCAAACTCATCTAAGTGTGTGTTATCTTGTTTCCACAGACGATCACCAAAGTGCTGCTGCAGTACTGTGCCCTGCTGGCCAAGAGCTTTCCCTCCTACTGTGAAAAGGAGAAGATAGTGAGTACTGCTGTGTCGCCACTTTGATACCGAAATGTCTCACTCTGAGCTCATCTCTAATTTGGAGGGAGACCAAACACTTTGAAAGCTAGTGCACTCTCTGAAGAGTGGATTAATATTTTAGATGATGCTTCCCACTCGATAACTTCACTCTGTATTGTTTTGGCTTTGTTTGGGTTTTTTTTCATCCTGCTGTCATCGCCTTTTGTCTTTTGTTTTGCTTCATGTCTTTCATTCATACACTCTTTTATTTCTCCTTATTTGACCTCCTTGACTTTTCCTTCTTTACTTGACTCTTGATTTTCTTTCTATCTCCCTCTTCTCTTGTCGTCTTACACGTGCTGTTTCCCGCCTCTCTCTTCCTCCAGCCATGTGTGCTGATGAACAACATCCAGCAGATGAGGGTCCTGCTAGAGAAGATGTTCGAGTCGATGGGAGCAAAACAGGTGAGCTTAAACAGATGTCTACACACAGGCACATCTAACACTTGTCCTGCACCATTGATTTTTAATCCCCTGCAACAGAGGCCTGAGAGTCAGAAGATTTTAATCTCATCTGATTTCACTGACAAGTTCCCGCCTCTGTGGTTTAATGAAAAGGTGTTGTTTTTTGGGTCTTCATAGATTGAAAACTGAGCTTTCACCAACATAACATGTCTTCACAACCAAAGTTTGTGATGTGAAAGACATGCCCTGATATAGCTCACAGCAAGGTGTGACTCATATGACTCAGACAAGCTGGAGTCATTGGAGAGGTTTTCTAGACCCAAGGGGGTTTGTAAATGGCAAACTGTTCAGGCAGTTGCATCATAATGGTGCTTGTTTTAGTGTTTATTTTGTAATATGTCTTAATATAAGATAACTATCGCCTGTCTCCATGTTGTTAAATGGTTAATGGACTGTGAGAGCTCCCGGGACAATGATGGTAATAAGTTCAGGACCTTATCGTTCTATCCCTGACAAAGTCTTAAAGGAGGATAAGGAGGATTTAGTGGCATCTAGCAGTGAGGTTGCAGATTGCAACCAACCTTCCCCTCACCCTCCTATTCCAAGCACGTAGGAGAACCTACAGTGGCCGCAAAACTCGCGAAAAACATGAAAGGCCCTCTCTAGAGCCGGTGTTTGGTTTGTCCATACTGGGCTGCTGGCTCCGTGGAAGAGGACCCGCTGCTTCTGTAGATATAAAGGGCTCATTCTAAGGTAACGAAAAACAACGATTCTTATTTTCATGGGATTATACACTGATTAAAACATACTTATTGATATTATATTCCATTTCTGACGAGTCCATTCCGCTGAATGCCACTAAATTCTACACAGTGCACCTTTAAATGCTGTATTTTATAATATGTTAGGGTGTTGTCAGTAAACCTAAAGCCTATAAGTAACAGTTAGTTTAATAATTTTGCCGATTCCAATGTTAAACACTGGTCTGACTGATTTATTCTGCACCACACACCTCAGTCACATGATGTGTGACTTCTTGTTATGTACAGTTTGTATGAAGGTTGAGGTTTTGCTTTCTAAACTGACAGCTCACTGTCAAATCTGGTACACAGAGTGAACAGATAATGAGTGAATGATTTTGGATGCTGCAGTGCGTCTTTTATGTCTTTTCAAGGAAACAAAGAGTTCACAGGGAGTTTTATTCTCCTGGCAACAAGAACAGTGCTTTGTTTAGAATAGATAGAAACAGAATTGGTGTGACTCATAGGAGTCAGACAAACTTGAGTCAACTGGAGAGATGTTCCAGACCGAAAGGAGTTTGAAAATGGCAAACTGTACTCTGTTCAAACAGTTGCAATTGCATCGTAACGGTTTGTACTGCTGTCATGTGTGACAAGTTGTTGCCTCTCTGACCTAAGTCTTGTTAAGGCGCCAGTATACTCCATCAGAAATACTTATCAGACAATCGAACAGCTTCGGGCAGGACCTCACTCCATCCCTATTCTGACATTGGATTTGGGAGGGGGCTATGTTCGACAATTACTGTAACTTTCCAAAAGCAACATCCAAAATTTCACACTCATTTCACACAGTGATTGGCCAGGCATGCAGAGGTGAGAAAGTAAGCAGAGTTTGATCTCTCTCGAGCTCTCTGTTTTGTCACACAACAATTTCTGTCAATTTTCATGTGACCACCGGATGTAACGCTATGAATGCCTTCTTGACGAGACTGTCTGAAAATGTGCATCACCATCATAGACTGTATAAAAATATGGACGTAGTTACCGTGAAGTCACCCGTTGGTTTCTGAAGAGCAGTTTTAAAGCTAAAAGCGAGCCGCTCTGGCCGTCGCCATCTTGGCAGTGCGTGACGCTGCCTAACTCCCAGCCAATCAAAAATGGGCAAAGAGGCGGGCTGAATGGCTGAAACAAGCCACCTAGCGGCTGGCGGATCTGTCACTCAAAGCAGCCATGTCCTTCATTATGCATAACTTTACGGCTTAGTAAAATTTAAACGGGTGAGTTATAAAAAAATTTACCCCCCGTACAGTTGTCGTGAAACGGGAAATTAGCTACAGAGACCAAAACCGTTTTTTGTACCAGGCTGTAAACATGTTTATTTCTGCTGTAAAGTTGGGCATTTTATCATGGGGGTCTATGGGGATTGACTCGTTTTTGGAGCCACCCTCAAGTGGCTATTCAAGGAACTGCAGTTTTTGGCACTTCCGCATTGGCTTCATTTTACAGTAATTACAATAAACGATTATTACGTCTTACCTCTCTCCATGGCTGGCTTTTCTCTCCACCTTTCAGTGTGAGGCTATAAACTCTTTTGATTTCCAACATGATCAGGCAGAATGTACAAACTACTGTATATTTTCTAGCATAACCAAGCCTTCACACTCATGGTAGCCTGTAGAAATTCTGTCACAAATGTTTGTTAGAAAAGGGCAGTGAGATAGCTTGACTTCAGAGAGGAGAAAACTCATTAGGGACACATTCAGTTCCGCTGAAAACATTTCATCCTGTAACAAAGCTTTGGTAGTAGTCAACGCTGAAGACAATGGGTTTAATTATATATGTTTAGCAGGGCAAATTGTATTCCATGGTGTACTGATGTCTCTTTGGGACACTAGTGTTTTCCTACGTCATTGTTTTCACAGTAGATGTTTGGGTATATCGCTCCCAACACATCCACCAAATGGAAGCAAAACAGATCTGAAACACTGTGTGAAGTCAGACTTAAAACATGTCAGAAAATCTGAAAATGTTGCAAACTGGTAAAAAAAAAAAATGTTTTCCAACTTATCACATGCCAGAGGTGACTTTCTTAGAAGTAGCTGTTTTCAAAAGAATTCAATAACTGCTTCTGGATTTCAAAGGCTCTTGTAGTCCTGTTTATAATTTGATTTTTTTTATTTATGATGTATGTAAATTCAGACCTTGCACACTATACAGTAGGTATTTCTTGAAATGAAGCTGGAAAAAGCTGTAACCAAATCATCAATGATCACCAGCAAACAGAAAACAAAAGATGATTCCTGCACACAAAACTTCCCAGTGTGCCCTTTTTCTCTGTTGGTCTTGATATGTCCTGTAACATAGATGTAGCATATTTAGGCCACCTCAATGTCCTCCAGGTGTGACCTAATTACTGTAATGGATCCATTTCACATTCATGCTCATATGTCGCTGCCAGGAGAAGCAGCAGAGGTGAATTTTATATGCCTGCAGGAATTGATTTTGCTATATCCGCTGGACGTGTGAACCTGTAGTGGTTTTGTAGAGTTATAACCATCCAGTATGAAATTGGAAATATTCCTCCTGCATCTCTAACTTTACATTTTTGTCTTATTTGAATGAAAAGTAACCTTGCTGATATATTTTTTGGAATATTCATAGCATAGACATCTCTATAAAAATAGCCAATCTTATTTTAGACGTTTGTTTGCAGATGAAGGTGCAACAGGTGTGAAACTCGAATGTGTGCGTACATGTGCGTACATAGGCGTCAAATTATTATAAGTAGCATGTGAGACTGAGAGTGTGTGTGTGTGTCTTTCTCTCTACAGTTAACTGCTGAGGAGGAGAGGGTAGGTCTGGGTTTCTTTTTTACCCTCGTTCCTCTCCTGTTGCTCCTCCAACACAAATATCCAAAATAAACATCCTCCTCATTAAAGCAAAAATCCATCCTGAACCTCTAGCCAACTCTAGCCTCTTTTTACCCAGTAGTGTGTGTGTCTCTATTTTTAGGTTGTACCCAATTTACTCATATGCAAAAGATCAACAACTCTTCCTCCTCCTCCTCCTCCTCCTCCTCCTTCTTCCTAGACTCCCAATCATCACTTTCAGTGCAATGTCCTATTAATGAAACTTAGTAATTTTCCTTTCCACTTGATATAATTTATGTTAAAAAAAAAAAAAATACTGTGCTTTTACAATGCTGCTTCTTTCCAAAAGCTTGAGAACGAGGAGGAACCTGAGGAGCTTGACGAGGAGGTGGGTCAACTTGTCCATCTGTCAATACCTCGACATTAAGTTTGGATAAATAACTTTTTAGGTGTTTCAAACTAGCAAACAGCTAGTGAACTTTCAGTTTTGTTGTACTAATATGTACTTCCTGCAAAAATCCAGCTCTCATATGAAATGCTTTTCATACTTTGTTTGAGCCAAACTGACATTTTGGCATTTCAAATTCCCTCTGGCTTGTCGAACACAGATGCACCTAATACCATTAACCATGGCTGCCCTCCACGTAGGCTCACTGCCATCATTAATGTTATTAGTTAAACCTATGCCAAGATTTCCCTTTATAGTAACTACTTTAAGGGCATTTTCAAACCTGCACTGTTTTTGTCTTTTTAATCGGAGTTGTTCGTTTCCCCCTTGATGCGATTCGTTTGGGCAGATCTGAACGGAGCAATCATACCCCAAAACAACTGCACCAAGACCCTTTGAGGAAGTGGTCTTGGTCCGGTAACTCTGGAGTGGTTGTTTGTTGTGGGAACATGATCCAAGCTCAACTACAAGGCATACTCTTCAAGTTTGAGCTAAACGACTCGTGTAGCCGCGTGGACTTTGCATACTGTGATCCGAATTAGCTAAATCAACAGTTGCTAGCATGTAGCCTAAGAGTGAATCAAGATCCAACCTGCGCTAGCACAACAAAGTACGTTGCCTTCTTGATATTTGGGCACCTTCAGGTTTGACCTTCTTCAGGACCTTCCTCCTGTGTTAACGCTCTCACTCCCACCCCGGACATGTCTGACCAATGACAAAAGAGAACGTTCTCCCGTGGCTTTTAGTGATGCTTTTTGGTTCGTCCTGATTTTTTGTGAAAACACTTCAAACCAACGGGAAAAAGCAACAAGTTTATCAGCGCATCCACTGATTCGGACCAAACAAAATTATAGATTTGAAAACAAAAACAGCCTCAAAATAAGAATATGCAGACGTAGCCTACATGGACAGGGGTGTCCACATATAGTTTTGGCTTTTTTGCAGCCTCTATGGTTCTTATAGTTATTTTTAAGGTAAAATCTCAGATAAAAAGGTTAGGGTTAGGGTTAGGGTTAGGGTTAGGGTTAAGGGTTAGGGTTAGGGTTAAGGGTTAGGGTCAGGGTTAGGGGGTTAGGGTTAGGGGTTAAGGTTGGGGTTAGGGGTTAGGATTAGGGTTAGGGTCAGGGTTAAGGGTTAGGGTTAGGGATTAGGGTTAGGGTTAGGGGTTAGGGTTAAGGGTTAGGGTTATAACAAAATTAATTTGTTGGCAGAGGTCATTGATCTGATTGTGTAGGTGTGGCGTGATGTGTATCACAAGTCTACATTGCGTAATTTTTAGTTGTTTTTTTAACCAGAATCAGCTACAATCACTGTCATTAAAAATTAGCTCAGGCTTGTGGCGAGCAGATATTCTTAAGCAGTATCATTGATTTCCATAAATAAGTTTCCCATTTAGTTAAGTGTTTGAGTGGATGCCAGCATAATCTGAGGATGATGCTGAAACCTACAGTCGCTGTGTCCTTACAAAACCACATCAGAGTAATACTTCTCTGCATTTGTTTTTGTTTTTTTGTTCTTTTCCTTTATATAATCAAATTTTCTTTGTCATACATTTTATATTATTTGTTTGTTTTCATTTCCATACCATCTCCACCAGGCCAACACAGACAATGAGGGGGAGGATGATATGGTGGGTATTCTCATCAGCAAAGGCTGACAGAAGAAAACAAAAATCTCATTCGTTTTTGCTATTTCACCTTGTCTTTATATTTTAAAACAACTGTCTTTTGTTTGTGGGTTGGTGTAATCTTTACGGCTGCCAGTCAGTGGAGACCAAGGTGAGAGTTTCTAGGTCATTCCCACTGAGAACGCTTTCACATATGATTTCCTCAGATGTCTTTTTTTCAATTCTAATTATTTCTGTCTTGTTTCATTTCACCTTCTTTTCTTATTGTTTTGTCATTTTCAACCCCCAGTCTGGCTGCTCAGTCTCAGTGGGATCTGAGGTAAGAGGGAATTTAAAAAGAAAACTTTCTAGTACACAGGTAGCATGTAATTTCCCTGAGATCTTGTACATGATTACATCATATTAATCTCAATATTTGTAAGCTAGACAGAAACCAGAGATTTTTATGTAGATTAAGACACACTCATACCTGTGGACATGTCTCAAAGAGTCTCAAAGTGTCCGTGTCTGTAAAGAAGCCTTAAAATAAAAAACCTGCAGACTCAAGACCTTCTATGTCCCTCAGAGATTTGGTTGTCTTCTTATTTCATGCCTTATTTTATGCTTTAAGAAAGCAGTCATCGATATAAACTGTCCAAGATAGCAGAAAAAAACTTTTTTTAATACATTTTTAAATTATTCCTGCCTATTATCACATGACTGTTACCCCCATATAACTAAAGAGACCCAAATTGCCCATAAAGCTTCTGGTACCACATGCTAGCAAAGCTTAACACATTTACAGTTGGCTGCCAACACAGCCTCCCTCCTCGAGTGAGTGCTTAATAGACTAGACAGTGGGTTGCCAGATAATTGAATTTGACAGTGTATAGAAATGTTGCTTTTAGCTGCAACTAAACAGCCTCTTGGAATGACTTTGTTTGTCACCTGACTGTAGGGGGGCCTGTGGCATTTCAGACAAAGTCAGACTTGGAGGGGTGAAGAAGAAGCTGTAGATAATGAAAGGGTGATAGAGCTTGGATGTTTAATGGCTAAAGTTACTTTAACAGCTGTGGGATGTTATAGAGAAGATATTCATACTGTTATTAGTCAGCTAAATGTGCTGATGCTTTGCTTTAGTCAGGTCTTTTGAAGGAGGCGATTTTATGTCTCTGTCATCGTGCAAGCAATTAATTCCCTCTCTGTACTGGCATTTAGATGTTAAATCATCTCCAGTTTCATAAATCTACCCTGACCCAGACAATGTTGAACCAGAGTCTGTTTAAACGTTATCATGCTCCTTCGTTGATTGCTGCAAATGGAACATCAAATATTTTGATTGCGACTCCTTCATAAAGGAGTTTTATTTATGAGGAGGAACCCTGAGATTCTTCATTTCTCAAAGGTCATTTCAATTTGCATTACAGTTGTTTTTGAGTTGTGATTAGATTATAAATGAGTGAAAGTCAGGTTGAATTCACAGGCTGTCTGGGCTTTGGATCCTCAGGAATTTGTGTCATTATTTTACTGTTAAAGTACTTGAAAGGCATGTACTCAGAGGCCTCTAGTACTTTTAGCTTTGTGAGGAGGACCAGTTCTAGACCTTGAGAATGAGGACATTTCGTCTGGTGCTCACTTCAACAAATGACTGATGGAGTGTTACGTCTTGGTTTTAGGGGTAAGGTCAGAATTATGTTTAGGTGAAAGGACAGGTTCATCATTTTTCAAGTCTATCCCAACACAATAGCCCAAATGAACGTTGACACATGTTTTTCTTCATTATGCCCTTTCAGTGTAACCTTTAAGTTTAGGGTGAGAGGTTAGAGAATGCGTCACATCAATTTTGGTCCTCAAACATGAAGGTCAGGGTAACTACTGCAGGTACATTTAAACTGTGAGTACTTATCTCTCATCTGGGGTGCAGGTCCCCAAAAGATAAATCATTTATTTTGAGGTTAACATTAAGGGTAAAGGTAAACCTCAAGAGAGTGAATGAATGTTAATACAATGTCCTCACATGTGTTTGCACACTGTTCAGCACAACAGCTCTGCTCAATAGTCTGTTCCAAAAATAAGTTGCCTGCAGAGTGCATCTCTCCTTCAAATGCATCTTTCCATTGTATTTCAGTCAGACAGCTGTTGAAGGATGTTTTAAATTCAAATTAATGACTTGAATGTGATTTACGGATGATCACATTTTCAAAAACATGTAAAGCTCTGGAATTTCTGGAATATCTTGGATTTTAAAAGATTTCTGATAGGAATACAACGAAATGTTTTATATACTCAATACACTGACGATGGTGTCCGGCTTGTCCTATCCTATCCTGTCCTGTCCTGTCCTTACCTATTTGCCCTGCCCTGTTTTGTCCTGACTCATCCTGTCCACCTTCAGGTTGACAACAAAGAGAAGGAGAATAAGGTTGGTTGGTCAGGCAGAGTGACAATATATTAACGTGCTTTAACATGCAAATCAGGTGTTTGTGAGACTAGGACCTCGTGTTTTGTGTGTTGTGCTGTATTTGTGTTTGTGGCCCATCCTTTATGACTTTAATGGCATTAAAAGCTGCAAAAGGCTTGAAGATCTTCCCCCAGTGGTGCTCCAATGAAATTATTTGATAACTATAATTCCTAGAAATCCTGTGACATCATTAATGTCGCTCATGTTTAGCAACCCAGCCTGTCTGTGTGACACCAAAATGAGACCAGGAAGGAAAAACTTGAAGAGATGTAGTTGATTTATTCCAGAAACATCACAGATAAAAACAAGAGATGTTGCATCGGTAGAGACTTGAGGATTGGTAGTCGTCACTGTCGCTATTCATCTTCGCTCTGCTATTCGTGGTCAGTGCACAGGGTTCAGAGTTTGTTGCCTCACTGACAACACAGATAAGCATCTCGCTATAACATTATGTCTCCACCAGACATCTTTATTTTTCAGCTGGCAGCACTAAAAAGATGCTTCAGGGACGTGCTGAGTGCTGTATGGCTCCTGCTGTTATTCTGAGACGATTGAAAATCTGGTTGAAGTGGAGGGAAAAATGCGAAGTTATTTTTACCCTTAAGCACTAAAGGGAAAATACAGAGCTCTCACAGCTGTTGAGAACACACAACTGCATGTCTTTGCTGTTGAAAACAAGGAGGCAACAAAGGGAAGTTCCTGGTAGACACACTAAGAAAAAAGACGCCTTTCTCGCTTTAATCTCTCTCTAGATATTTTTATCCAAAAACTTGAATGATCGTGAAGAATTAAATCTCTGTTTTATTGTGTTTCGGATCTGTCCTCCTGTAGGACGACTCCTCAGCATATGATGACAGTGAGGAGGAGCAGGAGAAGGTTTGACACTACATTAGTCCGGACAACATTTCCATTAACCAACCTGTCCTTTCCTGCTGACTGTCATCTCCGAGCTGACTGAAATCCTCACATGTGGTTGATTAAATCCTTCAATCACTTTGTTTTTGTTGCGTGTGAGAGTGTCTCTGAATGTATGTGTGTCTGTATATATGTGTTCATGTTTCCACCTGTTTTTTTCCCTCTGCATCATCCCATTATGTTGTTGTCTTTTACTTTGTCTTCTATATGTTTGTTTTCTGTCTTTTTCTTTTTAATTTATATATTTTTTATTCCTTCCTTTGTCCATAAGCTTGACAAAGAAAAGGTGAGCCAGCAAAAGAAGTTTATTTAGTTTTTTTTTAAATTTATTTAAGTTTATCATGTATGACAAGCAGAGGTGTGATATTTTCTCTCTGTGCTTTATTAACATTTATGTCATTCATCTCTTTTTTTTCCCCCGTTTTCACATCTTCCTAGTCTGAGTCCAATCAGGAAAAGGTCTGTGTCATTTACATTATGTGTGTGTACGTGTGTGTGATTGTGAACTTGATCTTAAGGGAGATGAATCATTGTTTGTGTATAAATAAGTGCATATTGCAAAACATTAGAGCATGTGCACATTTCTTAACAAAAAATTAAGCGAAAGCCTAAATCTGACGTTAACCCAAATAATTAATCATTATCATTATTTTAACCTGAAAAAAGACAAAAACCTTTTACTGCAGTTTCATTTGACAAAAATAGAAAATTGTAGAATTGTTTTAAAAAATATGGATGACACTTTAGACGGGATATGATGCAAAAAACCAAAAAAAAAGATTGTAGGATTTATATGAACTGAAACCAGTACAACACTGAACACTGGTTTTTGTGGTAAAGATAACATACAGTTAGTTAAAGTGAATTGGAGGAGGACAGGTTGAAAGATTTACCAATAAGACGGACTGCACTGCGAGGGGGAAACTGGCCCCCAAACTGGGCAAATGACCCTTTTTTCCCTTCCAAGATGATTTACTCACCTAATATACTCTCTTTCTCTCTCTATCTCTCAATCCTCCTCTGGCTCTTTCTCAAAACGATGTAATTTCTCCTGTCTTCTCCTGAAGATAGTTCCCGATGTTAATGATCCAAAACACGATCGAAGCGGTTAACGTCACGTTACCCACAGAAGGCCCATATGCTGTGCGTGCTTTTTCTGTGCCTTTAAAATGTCAAGGCTTGTTTTTAGCTGTCTGAAAAAGTACTCACCCCACAGAGGAGGGCATGAGTCTCCGAGCTTGATTTTAAAATATGAGAATCAACAAAATTGGATTCATGAGAGTTTCACCTGAAAACAGTTATAAGCTTTATTAATTTGTGAGTCACTGTGTGGAGGAGCTAGAGGCTAACAAGGAAGGTGACATCAGCGTGTGAATGTATTTGTGTGTGTGTGAACACATGTTTATACCGGTGTTTTAGGCATCTAAGCATTGCTCACTTCCAAATGTGTGTGTGTCCTTGCAGGCTGAAAAGAAAGACAAAGAGAAGCAGGTTTGTTTGTTTGTTTGTAATCACTCTGCCCTTCACCTCCTCTCGCTACGCTCAAAGTCCTCAAATCTATTCATTTCATTTTGTGAATAGATAATCATTTTATCTTTACTTGTTCAAATTTGCTCACATTCTCCCGTAATTTTCCTTGAACCTCCAACAATTTTAGTCATTTGAATGCACTCATTTATGTTCCTCACTGTACATGTCAATATTGCAATTCAGTTTTGGAAGAAAAGCTAGCTCAGTAGTGCAGGTTTAGGTGTGAGGAAAAAGATTACATCTGTTGGCTTTCTGTTGAAACATTTCCTTATTTGTCTTTGCCTCAAGGAGGACGCCAAGAGCAAACAGGTGGGTGGCTCAAATACCTCTAAATGTCCTCACCAACAAGTGCAGACAAATAGAGTACAAATACAGATTTGTAAAACTTGAAATAATGTCAGCTGGAGCAGTGGATCCAATGAAAGGTCCTCCAACATTCATTTAACACATGGTTGTCCTTTCTTAATGATTTTTAGGGATGTTTGAGTTTTAACCAAAGCCCTAATGATTACTTTGAATATACTGACTCAAAAAAAGCAGAAAAGGAGCCTTCATGTTATCCACTAAAGGCATGCAGGCTCAAAAAGAACATTAAAAAGTAGCAGAAAGAAAAAGTAAACAGAGCAAATGTATTAATATTTCTCTACATCTAAACTTCAGCCCACCATTTGTGTTTGTGTTAGTGTGCCTGAAAATGTGAATCTGTCATCTCAAAGAACATTTAGGACTGAAAAATTAAGCCAAACTGATGACAGAAAGGGGTTATGTGTTGACAGATGACAGACAGGTGTTGACATTTAATAGCCAGTGTTTCCTCCTAATGATTGAGAGACCCGGCGTGAGATAAAGAAGAGCAAAAAGGGCTCGTGCTCATGTCCAGCTGTGTGTTTGATTGGCTGCTATCTACCCTCTATCAGACAAGCAAATGGTTTGATCACACACACGCTTTTCTTGAGACTTGAAGTCCTCCCTGCTGGTGTAAAAGCTCTGTTTTGTTTTGATGGCTGAACATCTATTCATCAGATCTTTATCTTTAATTTTTCTTGCATAAAAGGAAAAAAAAAATTTGATTTTCCATTATCAAGCAGATGGTGAATAGTTGAAGATCTATTGTATGGCTACGTCTCTACAGTCGACTATGCAAATAATTTTTATGGCAGCAGTTGAAGTGCAACTTTTGATTTTCCATCTGCCGATGTGGCCGTCGACAGAAGCAGCGCTGCTTGTTTTACTCCAGAATGAACCATTTTTCTTTTCATTTTGTGTTTTTTTACATATGTAAAGTGTTTCACTTACTTTTGCATATTTACATATTGATGCAGAGAAAAGTTTGAAAAAGGTTAAAAAAAAAAAGAAAATACGATCAAAGAGGACAGCTGTCTAATGTTGTATTTTGCGTTTTCTCACCAGACTAAGGAGGAAGTAAACAAGGTTTGTTTGCTCAATCACAAATCTTCATTTTTTCCCTTGTAGAGCTTTCCCCTCTGATCCACCTCTCACAACTCCTGAATTTAGACTGTTGTGGTGATACAGTAGAAATCCTCATCATGCAGTTATCCTGACGTACAACGTTAATACTGCTGGTAACATTTATAACACTGTAGAATCAACTAGAGATGGCACAAATATGCAAACTACAGTAAGTATCTGCCATTTTTTGTCCTAATTGAATGCATTTGAATACATCCCCTGGTTTTGTTATTTCAGCTAATAACGTGAATCTAAAATGTGACAAATTTTGGATTGAATACTTACTGTATTTGCATTGGATATTGTACCAAACAGATAAAGTTCCACCAGATTATTTTTTAGTGCAGTTAATTTTATAAAATTTAAAGATTATGTGTAGGTGACAAGTCACTAATCCTGCTTAGAATGTTGATATACTTGCTTTTAACTATGTTTTGCATGAGCATTATGGCTATTGTGTTTATCCTTTGATTTGCAGTTTGAGCATGTGCACAACCGTACCATCTTCCAATTAAGCGCATGAATAGTGGGAATGACACGATGTCAGCAACTACAGAAAGTTTTGAAGAGAAACTAAACAAGCTAAACATCACTGCTGCTGCTGTAATCTAAACAATATAATAACCTTACATATATATATATATATATATATATATATATATATAACAAACTTGTTCCTATGGAGAGGATTCTGCTGTCATTCAGCGGCTAGTTCATATACTTTTTATTCCACGAGGTACAAAGTATATGAACAATGATACTCACATCTCAGCTATATGTATACAAGTTGGTAAAAGCAAGTATATCACGAGCCTTAGCCCCAAAAAGGATTTGTCTGGTAACTGTAACAGGAAACATCTGTCTGTAGGTATCTGACATTGACGTTGTATGATTGTGTTGTTGTTATAAAAATGCGACTGTTGTCCATATGATTCCTGTTGGGTGTGTGCAGTAAAACATAGGATTTCTACAGGTGATGTCAGTGTTCCTCTTTGTTTTGTAGCATCCCAATAAACCAAAAAGCAATAAACAAAAAGCTTTTATTAAAATCACAGACTCACCATTACCCAATCCACTAGACAATATCACAAAAACCCACACAAATCCACCCCCACACTGTTTTTACCTGCTATATACTATAATGTACATCCCTGCTCTTCTGTAGTTTGTTATTGTTTTAATTATGAATATTCAGCGCTGTATTATCCTCAGTTTCTTTTTTGTTTTACGTCTGTGTCTTCTCTTGTTTTTCCTTTCTGTCTTTCCGTGAAGACTGAAGCCACAGCTGCTACAAAGAAGGTACAGTTGTGTGGTGCAGAGAGATAAGAGAGTCGGACAAACACTTATTACCTATAAAGGACACTTCTAATTTAAGCTGTGATTCTAGTTAGGAGAGTGTGTATGTGTGTCTCTTCTAAGGAGTCATTTTTCTCAGGCATTCACTTTCTCTCTCCTCCCAAAGTCTTAAAAAAATACACCAAGTGAAGTGAGAATATGTAGAAATGATTCATACCTACATAAGTTTTATGTGGGGATATTTTAATGCAAAATATGGTGCAAACATACAGCGTATGAACTGTTGAACTAGCAGATGTTATGTTTCTGTGGGGAGTTTAGGTGGTAGGAGATTGAGACTAGTTAAAACAAGACTAGGTCAAAACCTAATGTACGGCTGGACCATGTATGACACTAGAAGGTTTTTCATTTCAAACGACAGATACATGAAGCGACACTCGGCTGACTAATGATGTTACACCATTGGTCAACCTTTGGCCCACGGATGTATAAAGAGAACTGGATACAGCATTGGAGGCAGGGCCACATTCATTCCTATGAAAGTTTTTTATATATTATATATATATATATATATTGAACAAATTGTACATTTTGACAATAAGAATAACTACAGTGTAAAATTCAAACATTCAGAATCATAATGTATTTCTGAGTGAAACAGGACAGACAGACGGGACGTTGGGAGGAATTTGAATGTTGAAAAGTGAGCATCGTAATCAATCTTCATCAAGCTCTGTGCTGCTAAAAGTTGAAGATTGATTGATGGTTTGGTTCAAGCCCTACGTAAGCACACGTCATATTTTGTTTTACAGGAAAAAAATATGATTGGATTTTGATATGAGAATACAAAGAAATTGATATTTTTTTTTGGGGGGGGGGGGGGGTTGGCATCTCAACTTTAAGCACAATTTGTAATTGTATAGACTATTTAAGAATCAAGGCACATATACAGTCAGCAAACAGCTCATAGATGAGAAAACAAGTATCTCTTGTCTTATCCAGTTAATCCAAAGAGATCAGTCCTTCAGAACACTGAAGAGACACATACAAACTTTAAATATTTAATATTTTAATATGGGATACAAAGATTTAATAGCTTTTATGTACTGTTTATGTACATTCCTATGAAAGTTGCTCAATGGCGCATGAAGCCAAAAAAGCCGCTTCCCGCTGTAAAGAAATCACCTGTATGAGCGTATACTGCATATTCAAGGACACTTTACACACACGTGCACACTCACCTTCAAATGTCTATAAAGATGTTTGCCCAATAATTGCAGTTTACTGTAAACACAGCAATCGTTTTTGACCTCAGACCAAGAACAGACTCGGTCTTGGAGGGAGTGGACAGTCCAACCTTTCACTTCACTCACCAGAAGATTTCTCAATTAAAACGGAAGATACTAAAACACTGTCACTTGAAAGTCACAGTTCTCCTTTAGTCCGATTATACAGTATATTATGGCAGTTTGCCCAGAATCTTCTATCTAATAACACAGATTCACAGTTATCGATGGCACAGTTTCTACAAAGACACTTTCAGACGCCTTTTCTTGCAACCGTCTAGCCACTCGGCTGGCCGTAACATGTGGTGCACACTCAAGGAGCAGCATACTAATGAGCTTCAGGCTGTATTTTACAGGTTTATTGGAGGTCTGTTACCAGACTTCTCAAGGCCAGTTCATGCTGCAGGCTGGATCATGACCACTGAAATAAAGCACTTTGAAGCTTTGGCTTTTTTTGCGGTAACTGGCACAAGAATGGATTGTTAAATATTTTTTGATAGCTTAGAGTTGAGCATGTTTTTAGTATTCAGTACCATGCGCACCCACACAAGTGTTCTAAGTTATTCTGGCTGATCTGGCCTCTGCTCAGGGTGAAGTTTAGCAGGGCTATGTTGGGAATTACATGGAGGTCACTAAACTCAACACACCAGTAAGAATGATTAAATTTTCCTGCCCTATGAGTCTCAGGAGGCGAGTGAGGTCAACAAATTTTTCTGATCAAAAAACCAAATATGTTGTTTGACCATGTGGCTCCAGAACAAATCACTGTCAAAAATAATGATGGTTTATGATGTGACAACACTGTGGTTAAGTTGAGGCACAAAAACCAGTTGGTTAGGTTTATGGAAAGATTGTGGTTTGGGTTAAAATGATCAATTTGTTAAGGTTAGAAAAAAGTGGAGTCGGTTAAAGTTTCTACGTCCTTAAAATTAGGCGGTGGTAGTTACATATATATACGGCATCTGTATTGCACCACTGATCCGAGTCATAATTACTAAGGTCACTAGTAACGTAACTGTGAACTCTATTAAGAATTATGCTGGATGGACATCTCCCTCACTGAGACTGTCCTCAGTGAGGGAGATGTCCATCAGCATAGTTCTTCATAGAGGTCTAATCAGGGGAAAAAATGAAAATACCTGTGTGGTTGTAACAATAGATGCCTTTCCATCCACCTGTTTAAATGCACATTGGAGTGGAGGGAGTGAGAGGTACTTGGTCTGAGGCCAGAAATGATTGGAAATGTCAGAAATTTGAAAAAAGTCAAAATATCGCAAGAAGTTTTTACACTAAAAAGAAAAAGTGACAAAGTGATACACATAATGAAAATAATGATGTACAATATATAAAGCATCTAACTTATTTGTGGACCTCAAATTAATACATGTAATAAACATAAACGCCATATTTCCATCATGTTTTCTACACAGTTTCCATAATACATCCACTGTTTTCTGGACTTTCTGATCCTCTTTTAATTACGTCATCCAATTGCACCCTCTTCTTCTGCAAAGATTTAATAGTACCAGATTGGAGAATTAGCACTGCCAGCTGTTTCTCTAGGTGCACAGAACTCCCCAGTATTTACATAACAAAAAATATGTTACATTTGGATGGAAAACTGACTGTACTGGGCCTTTAAAACCTTAGCTTAGTATATTATTACCTCTGATATACACTGAAAATGGGATCTTTTTTTTAACAAAAAGCTGCATACTTTGATTTTTGGTTTGATTTAGCAGCACTTTGTTTCTTTGGCCTCAAGATGTTGCTGTCATTTACTTACATACTGTAGCTGTATTTATTTTAGTCCAAATGTAAATCTTGGGGAAAAAAATGTTGATTGCACAGCTTGCAGTTGCTAAGAAACTGGCATAAAGGACATAGCAAACTGGGAAAACAAGAGAAATATGCTTCGGATCCAAAAACACACAACTCTCTCTCCGTCCCTGGTACGTCATTACTCAACAGTCAAAGTTTACTTTATTTTTCAAGCTCAGTCATGCCTGGATGACCCACAGGACTGCACGCCCAGCCACAAACAGTGTTCACAACACAATCAAACCATTAAAATAAAAACCCCCATGAACAAGAGGACTGGCCACAGGGCAATTTGGCCTCAGGGTCTGGCGGAAAAACGAATACCTGCCAGGTCTGGCGGTGATGTGCAGCTGAGCCTGACGTCTGAGGAGGCAAACATCACGCAAGTTTTATTTGTTTAAAAAAGAAGAGACTGGTGATTGTCAATATAAATTTTACTGACATATACTTTCTTAAAAAATGAACTAGTTTCAGCACAGACCTTGTTATCTGTCAAAGCACAAGTCTCTGAAACTACTGAACATGGACTATAACCACTGTCTAAATTACAGATTTGGGTTACAGATACAATAAAAATAGCTATTTAAAAAATCCAATTTTGGATCACTTCTTTAGTTTATTATTTGTTATGTTCACATCTGTTTACTGGGGGAAAATGCTAAGAGGAAAGAGCAACAACTATTAAATGAGTTCAAGTCAGTGTAAAAAAACTAAAACTTCAGCCTCTTTGGTATATTTTTGAAGACGTGCTTGAGCGTGATGAAATGGCAGGTTCTTTATAGCTTGAAGTGCCCTTTTTCAGACACTGTTGAATGGATTTGAAGAGGCGTAAATGAGGTCGCCTCCACTTTCTCCCATTCTCAGCTGAAATCTTGTGTTTGTCACGATCTTTGCCGTTTCGCATTTTAGTCAACACTGTTTACTTTCCTGTTTACTGATCTGTATTCATTTGTCATCCAACAGCGTCGTTACACACATGAAATATGTCCGTACTGTAAGTCACTGTGTTTATCTGGTGATACACACTCGAGATGTATTCCTGCAGTAGAACTTATGTACATGTACTGTGCACTTTTTGCCCTTTCAACTACCATCGTTCATACATATTTATTTTGCTGCAAATTATGTGTACAGTTCTGCTCAAACATCAAAAAAATGCACCAAAGAGAAACTGATGAGATGTCGATATTGCCTGTGGTATACAGATACACAACTCAAGACAGCAACTTTAACTTTTGCTTATTAATTCATACATAAAGTACCACAACTCTAAAGTGTGCAATACTTGCATCACTTTATCCAAAACCCTAAAAAGAGACACTTATGGTCCAGCAGCATGATGAATACAGCTTAAACTGAAACTAGTGTTCTAGTTGTCTTGTTCATGTTAAAGGCTTCACAGAGGTGGACAAATACTGTGATAAACCTACATGAAATCTTTAGTGGATGGAAGCTACATTTTGGTATATTTCTGGGGGGTAGTGTCACTTTTTTAGGTGTAAATTCTTGCTTATAATATTAAGTTTCCATTTAAGTGAAAGAAGTACGGAGAAAAAGAGGAATAAAACACCTGAAGTCCAGTAGACTCTGGAGACAAGACAGAGCCAGTGACTTTATTGGTTTTATAACTGATTGATTGTAAAAGCTTTAAATAATCTGGTTTCACTTCTCTCTTTTTGTCCCTTTTATATGTGTTGCAGCTGGACACAGAGGCAGCCGACATCCTCAATGAGCTGCAGGTGAAGCTCAGCACCGTCCTGGACAACTTCAGCATGATGTTTGCTAAAAGGTAACACACACACACACAGTGGTGGAAAGTAAATAAGTACATTTACTCAAGTGCTGTACCTAAGTACAATTTTGAGGTATTTGTACTTTACTTGAGTATTTCCATTTGATGCTACTTGCTTATTTGACAGCTTTAGTTACTTTTCAGATGAAGATTTGACACAATGGATAATATAACAAGCTTTTAAAATACAACACATTGTTAAAGATGAAACCAGTGGTTTCCAACCTTTTTTGCTTTTGATGTCAAAAAGCAGCGTGTAGTCGGGGTCACATTTCAGATGTCTATGAGTTGTTTCATGCAAGACTTTAACTTGTAGTGGAGTATTCTTACATAACTGTACTGGTATCTTCCACCACTGCACACACAGTATTCCACTGTTGACTGAGGAACAAGCCTCCACCAGACTCACAGAAGTTTTTCTCGTCTCCCTTCAGTTTCCAGACTCGTATTACCGGCTGCATGCGTCAGATGGCGGAGATCCTCTACCAGATCAAAGGCCCTCCCAACCGCAACACTGCAGAGGCAGATGCTGACACCATATTGAGGCCCCTCATGGAGTTCCTGGATGGGAAGTAAGTCGAGGCATGACACACACACAGCGACTCTGATTGTACTGTACATTTCAGCCGCTGGGTGAAGAATGCAGGAGGGGTTCTCTGACTTTTAAAGCCCTTCTTCGAATTATAGATGATAGACAATGGTGGAATGTAACTAAGTACATTTACTCAAGTGCAGTACTTAAGTACAATTTTGAGGTATTTGTATTTTACTTGAGTATTTTCATTTTACGCTACTTTGGGGGAAATACTGCACTTTTTACTCCACTACAATTATGTTATGATCAGTTTAGATATGCATTATTATAACTAACTTTAGCTCTACATTAAACTGCTGCTTACATTTACATGTCTATTAATAAATATGAAATAATGTACCAATAATAAATATATATGATACATATAACACTAAACTGGGCCATTTTGCATTGTGAGTACTTTTACTTTTGATACTTTTAGTACATTTTACTGCCAAAATTTATGCACTTTTACTTTTAAATGCAGGGTTTTTACATGTAATGTCATTTTTTCACTGTAGTATTGCTACTTTTACTTAAGTCAAAATATCTCAGTACTAAATAAATAAATATAAATATATATGATACATATAACACTAAACTGGGCAATTTTGCTTTGTGAGTACTTTTACTTTTGATACTTTTAATACATTTTACTGCCAATATTTCTGCACTTTTACTTTTAAATGCAGGGTTTTTACATGTAATGTAATTTTTTCACTGTAGTATCGCCACTTTTACTTAAGTCAAAATATCTCAGTACTTCTTCCACCACAGGTTTGATTTGATATGTTATAAATCGATCTATATTTTTGTCATCCTATTTGTCCATGATGTATTTCTCCCTACTCTGTTGCTCTTCCTGAGGTTTCTTCCATGTTTTTTCCCCCGTTGCAGTTTTTTTTGGAGAGTTTTCCTCATTTGAATCAAGGGTTTAAGAACAGAGGATGTTGTATTAATGTGCAGATCGTAAAGCCCCCCTGAGGCAAATTTGTGATTTGTGATACTGGGTTTTATATATTTATATATATATATATAAAAATTTGACTTGAACATTGACTTCACTCTAAAATGTGTTCTGCTCAGTGAAGAAGGAGACATCTTGTCTCAAGCAGTTAAACTTTTGAAATTAGAAAAATATGAACATTCACAGACTGAATTTTTTGCATGAGGAAGAAGAAGGAGTAGATGTCATTTTAAGAATTTCTTTCCTTTTTTACAGAAAAACCACATCAGACACAAATTATTATTCAGAGCAGAGCATGTTTTCAACTAATGTCATGAATCTACTGAATTATGTGCTTTCACTCAAAATGATTTATGCGAGCTAGAACAACTGCTTTCTCTCACTTTGTTCATGTGAATACTAATTATATACTTATAAGGAGACACTTCATCCATGATTAGGTCAGGAGCACTGGAGGGCAACTTAACATGGCGCGCCAACACAGCTGGGAGCTGACGAGGCTCCGTAAGGACCTTGTTGAGGCACATGTTCCGACGTCTCGTACGTTTTCTTGTGGGCGTTTGCTTGAAGAGGTTGTAATACGGATTTTAGGATTAAAACATCAAAAATAATTAAATAATCTGAGTCCTTGAAAAGTTTCTCGGAGCTCTCTGAAGGAGCCGATCAGCTGTTAGTCTGTAGCCTAAAAAAAACTGCAGCAGAATGTGAACGAACACTCAGTCAAACTTCTCTGGAGGCTAAAAAACAAAAGAGGAACGGACATGGGAGCGTTGATGATTTGATGCGTACATTTCAGTACACAGTTTTGTTCTGTCTCATCGTACAGTAGCGTTCAGTCCATCAATAGAGAAGCAAAGGAAAGATACATTTCTATCTAATCATTTTAATTCATAATAACGACTTCAGCCTTTAAACATCTCTCGTGCATGAGGTTAGTCTTTGCTTCCTAAACATAAAGAGACGGAAACAGGTTTGTCAATATTTCAGAAAAATTCCAGATTTAGAGTTTTGTGTTTCAAGAGTTTCTGATACAATTTACTGTTTTACTTTAAAGACCATATTTACCATTTATAAGCAGTATATAACCTATTAATAATGTTTATATAACATATATAATATAGTTGTAAGCAGATATAAGGACATATTTAAGTGTTAATTAATGTACAGTATTTGTCAACTATTATAACTTCTCATATGAAGCCATATTTTCTATTATCACAACTGTGTTTTACTATATTGTCATTCATTATCCATTAATACAACAACCTCATCTCATGTTGTCTACAGGAGTTACAGTCGTTGACAAATGCATTAATAAACATTTATATCTACTTACAGATATGTCTGTAAATGCTTATATATTTTTATTATGCACCACATATCTGGAACAAACTCCACATCTCACTTCTTTTAACCCTTTCATGCATGAATTCTGATAACCTCTGTCAGTGTTTTTATTCCTCTTTAGGCATGAAAAAAAAAATTGAACTTTGAACTTTTTTTTAAATACGCATTTTTCAAGGAGTTTGTCCAACTTAGTGGACAGACGATTAATTGTCATTTTCTCGCAAAATAAAATCAATACTTGGAAATTTTAACAACTGTATTACTCCTTAGTTGTTACTTGATGTTACAAAATTTTATTTAATTGCAGGCGTCTATTACTACAGAAGGATCGGCAAGATATTCCTGAGCTGTGGAGCATTTCCGGCCAGCAGGCGGCCATCTTGGTTTTGAGCTTTTACAGTTTATGGTTTTAAGAAATTTGTGTTGTACTTACAAAGGCTGGCCAATGGATGGCAGCGTACGGGATGACACACTAGAGTCCACTGTGTTGGCTGATGTGCAACTATACCATAAAAACCCCATGCATATATAAGAAAATGGCTTTTGAATAGCTGTCCGCTGTAGTGACCACTATGCATGAAAGGCTTAAATTGAGGTGGAAGACCTTTATTAAATCAAACGCGGGGTTCTTCATATCTCTCACACTGCACTGTTGCTGCTCTGTAATTTTTATTTTCTTGTTTTATCTGTTCTTATTCTATTTTAGCTAATTTTTTCTTCTATTTATCCAATTTAAATGTCTTTTTTATAATGTTTTGTGTTTTGTCTTATTGCCCTTTATGTTTTATATGAAGCACTTTGAATTCCCTTATTATTCAAAGGTGCCATACAAATAAACTTGCCTTGCTTTACAACTACATTATAGTATGTTATAAACCATTTATTAACTGTTTATATGCTGCTTATAAATAAAGTAAAGTGGTGTTTTAGACCAACCCTCATCTTCAGCCTGCTTTACTAGATTTAGACCGGCTTTGTGAGCCCACGACTGTATAATACTGAAGAGAAAGTATATTAAAGAATGACTGGTGTGCTCTAAATGCTTGAAGACTGAACCCTATAATGGATATCACTGTACAATGCAGACTGTTGGAACAAACAGCTTTTAGCTCACATCCTGGTCGTGTGTTTGTGTGATCCAGTCTCAGTATCTTCGCCGACATCTGTGAGAAGACGGTGCTGAAGAGAATCCTGAAAGATCTGTGGAAGATCGTCCTGAGCAGCCTGGAGAAGACCATCGTCCTGCCTCAAAGCAACGACAGCCTGGTAAGCGCAACCATTAAACATGTTCTTAAACCAATCCTTAACTTTCATGCAGTCCTTTGAAGACGTGACAAGCAGACAAAATGTTCTCACTTTGTAAAAACTGTGAATCTCAAGGTCTGGAGATCAGACACACAGACACACACACTGGTGACTAAAAGCAGTTGTATGATGAAGTGAACAAAGAAACTCATTTTCTTCATTTCTTTTCTTTGCTGTCATTCCAAGGTCGGTTTTTACAGACTGATGACAGTAATTAGAGGACAGTAAAGGAGATGAGAAAACACACAAGCACACTCAGTTATGAAAGGACGTTGCATGTTTAAGTGCCTTAAACACAAATCTTATACTTCATGTAATATGATTTTTAATTTCCTTTGATGTATTTTTTAATGCTCTTTTTTGTTGAGTGGTGATAAAAATGCGAGAAGGGGACTGTTTTGAAAACTCTTATTTGTGATTCAAAGACAAACAACAAGCAGTTTTTTTAATCAAAGGAAGTTACTGAATTCACAAACATTCACATTTACATCTATGTACTGTTGATGTTGTGTTTTCCAGCAGCAAATTAATACCCTTAAAGGCATTAAAACAGTTTGTAGCTACATTTATTCATCAAAAAAATGAAAGTGAAGGCGAGTATATGTACTGTAATGTTGGATAATGGTAATATCCTGTGTTTCTCATTTTCAAAGTGTTAAAATCATCTTTACATGAGTTTTTCCTAGTTTGATTTCTTCTGTGAAGATGTTAGTCATGTTGAATTACTGCATTTTGTCATTTGCAAAAGCATCAGCAAAGTTAAGACGTAGAACGAAGCATTGAAGTTTCAGTATAATCTTTTCTTATCTGCTTCTTTCTCTCCTTCTTCCTCCTCTCTCTGCAGGGTGCCCAACTCCTCACAGCGGCTAAAGGCCTGTCTAATCTCAAGGTAACACACCCAGGACACAGAAAAAAAGTTAAATTATATCTCGAAAGAGAATTTAGGGGTTTACCCAGTGACATTGGGAGTTTTTCAGTATCTACAGTAGCAGCTGTAAGCTTAACACATTTGCACATGGTCTTTAATAGTCATTGGTGGTGTGCAGGAGGCGGCGGTTTGAAGACTAGACAGGCTGGGTGAAACTCAGATTGGGAAAGTAAATTTCAGATGTTCTGCCCTCTCTCTTAAGTCGCTGCTGAGTTGATCTTTCGAAGGAACTCTGTCTGATATCAGTCTCTGTTAACTCTACAGGGAGGAGGTGAAGCCAAAACTTTGACACCCAAACAGTGTGTGATCGTTGATGCAGGACTGGAGACGATCAAGGTAGGAAATTCACATGTAAAGCAAGAAACAATATGATAAAATCAGTCAGTTGCATCTAGACTTTTAATTCTATGGCATTATAAAAATATGCAAGACAATCTTCACAGCATCTATAAAAAGTTCAGTAATGCTTTTCATGTCAGGTAGTTTACACCAGGGGTTCTCAACCTTTTGCAACTTAAGGCCAACTTCTGATTTGTTAAAAAATTTACCACCTTCCCAAATAAATAAATAAAAACATAACATGACAAACAAACTGTGCTGTAAATATGCCACTGTCAGCTGTAATGACCAAAATAAATATTCTGTTTACCCTCAGTGAGACACTCGAGCTTGCTGCTGGGAAATAATGAGATCAAGTCGGGGTGGGATGGATGAGTTGCTTTCAGTTCGTTCCCTGCCTTTGATTTTGTGACAGTCACAATGAAAACCCCTGACTCATATAAACAGATGACGGTGAAAGACAACAGAAATTTGATTGCTCGTTTTGACAGAGAGGGTTACTGACTGGCAGCCAGCATCCAGAATGAAGTGAGGTCAACTCGTGTGAGCTGAAGCTTCAGGCTGCTGATAGTTCATTTTCCAACACAGTGGACAGAGACGTGTCTTCTGAAGCAGGATCCACGGAGAAAACTAGTTAGCTAATAGTGACAAAACAAGTTTGTCTCTACCTAATGAAGTGTCATGGTTGGCGTGGTGATATTAAAATGTTTTTTTGTATTTATATGAATTCTTGAGCACATTTAGATATAAAAAATAACCCATTTTGTAAACATTCTCAACCTGCTGCTTTACACCAAACTATGTCACTTCAGTTCAGATCTTCATTGTCCCACAAGAGGATTTTTTTTTTGCAGTAAGGCAGCATAAAACACAAAATCATGAAAACATAAATGCAATAAAAACACAACTGAAGACATTAAAAGTCACACGCAAGTCAGCCTAAAATAAAGGATGTATTTTAAAGGCAAGAAAAACAGCAACAAGAAGAATAAAGAGAGGGAAAAAAAGTGCTGATGAAGATTTGACACACTGCTTTTATAAGAAAAAAATCAATGATGTATTTGGTTATTCAGGAAAATACACTCTGGATTTACTGAAGAAAAGGTGTCTTTTTTGTGTGCTTATTCCACATCGAGTATAACATTTTATACTGTTAGAATAAAAGGATTTTTTTATCATGTTCACCCTGCTGCTTTCTTCTTCTTTAGCAATACTTCCACGCAGGAGGAAACGGGCTGAAGAAGGCGTTTGTGGAGAAAAGTCCTGAATTGGCTTCACTGCGTTACGCGCTCTCTCTCTACTCCCAGAGCACCGACGCTCTCATCAAGACCTTCATCACCACGCAACACTCCCAAGGTGATCATAGACACACACACACACACACACACACACACACGTTTCATGAACAGATGAGTCACTAATCAAATAGCAGGGCCACATCATTATATCTCTCTGTTCTTTCTTGTTCTCTCAGTGCATAATGGGATGGGTCTCAGAATCACTGGCAATGAAAAGATTCGTCCTGATAGAGGTAAGTCTGCTCACACTGTACCTCCAGACTTTTGCAATTTTTTGAAAAAGTGACAAGAACTTTAAAATCATAGCACTTTCTTTCACTCTCAATGACATGCCTCATTTCAGTGTGTTTGTGGGGCTCTTTTCATGCTGTAAATTAGAAAAAAGTTATCAAAAACTAACTATAAAAGTGTAAGATACAATTATGTGTCTTAACTGTTATCAAAATCAGCTTCCATAGTAACAAAAGGATTTTTTTTTTTTTAACAAAGCTGAAATGTAAAAAGATAAGAAAGTAGGTCAGTGCAGCAGCAATAAGATCAAGATAAGAATAAAAGAAAAACATGAGAGTAAAGTTAAAAAGATATTGTTAATAATATATAATATGGACTGATGTGTCTGTTTGTCCTGCAGGTTCGGGGGTAGAGAAGCCCATCGGAGAGGCCGTGCTGCAGATCGACATGATGCTCGGGAAGGAACGCAAGGTCAACGTCAGAGGTGAGACACCTGAACACAAAATGTGCAAACATTTACCATTAAATCCTGATGTTTTAACTGTGTCCCAAACTTAAAACCTCTTTATAATTTAATTCTTAAATCCAGGACCAAACCTTGAATAAACCCCTTCAAAGGATCATTCTGCTGCTTTTGCATGTTTTAGTCTATTAAGTACAAGTTGCGTATTCTTCATATTACTTTCCAAAGTACAGATAATCTCCACCTGATATGAACATCAATATATACAGTATATATACAAATATACACACATGCACTCACAAACACACAATTATACATCCGACAGAACCATCATCTACATCACGTGCTCTCCCTCTCTCTCCTTCTGTTCTCCCACATCGTCTCCATTCAGTTATCGCTGTGAACGACATGAAGTGGCAGACATCGGGGATGTTCCGGCCTTTCGTCGAAGTCTCCATGGTCGGTCCCTTCCTGGCCGACAAGAAGCGCAAGTTCACCACCAAATCCAAGAACAACAGCTGGACGGCCAAGTTCAACGAGGCCTTCCAGTTGTGAGTTTTAAATCTGAACCTCCGACTGTGTTTTAACGCTTTAACGATGTTGTAAATTGCTGGTTGATTTTTAAACATTCTCCTCTCCTCTGCAGCGTCCTGGGTAAGGAGTCCCCAGACTGCTACGAGCTCCAGGTGGCGGTGAAGGATTACTGTTTCGGTCGGGCAGACCGGGTGGTCGGCATGGCCGTGGTTCAGCTACGTGACGTCGCCGACCGGAAGAGCTGCGTGTGCTGGTGTCCGCTCGGGCCACGCATTCAGACGGATGAGACGGGCATGACGGTGATGCGTATCCTGTCCCAGCGGCCTGCCGACGAGGTCGCCAAGGAGTTTGTCAAGCTGAAATCCGATACTCGTCCTGTGGAGGAGGGCAGATGAGCAGCGGCACGGACTCAGAGACTGACATGGATCAGAGTTTTTAAAGTCAGGGCTACATGTTGTTCACTGCTTTGTCTGTTGTTTACGAGCAGTCATATTCAATCTCAGGTAAACACAGACCATCAAAGCTTCTGACTGATTATATTCAACATGAGAGAGAGACAACTCTTATTTAATTAAAAAGTAAGAATCTCTCTTGTAAAGTCGAAATAGAAGAACGCACAGTGACCATTATCACACCGACATCAAACATCAAAACACGACAAAGTGCAGTGGTCACTATAAATCATGACTAACCTGAAGCACGTGACTTAAATGTCACCCAAGCTTCCCGCTCCAATGAAGAGATGAAAACATATTAATACATGAAACAGTCAGAAATGTCATGATTTTCCATCGTTTGAGGTTTGACCGGCGCTCTTTTTGTCTTTTTGTCATCTTGTGGCGCCCTCTTCTTCTGCAGTGGTTCAGTAACATCAATACTTGCATAACAGTTGTGCATGGAAACGTGCATTAATTCTAATTTTTCTGATGATTATGGAAATTCACTGAAAGTTTCCGCTACATTTGGATGGAAACTTAACTGTCAAAGTTTTCATCACCGATGTAGTATTTAAAAAAAAAAGTTTTGATTCATTAGAGAGAAACTTGAACTTCCTTTTTTTTCTTCTACTTCTACCAAATAACTATGTTGGCAGTTTGTAGCAAATGAAACTTAAACATATCTGTTATCCCGTCTCCAATCCCATGATGCTTTTCAACAAACATCATCAGCTGGAAATTTATGAGTTTAGGTCTTCTAAGAGAAAGATCTGACTGCTACGTAAAGACAGTTTAATGATCATCAGTAACCAGGACATGAGCTGAGAGCGAGTCGGAAGATTTAGTTCTTTCGACTGCTAACAAATATTTGATAACATGGAGACCACAAAGTTTCCCAAAAAATGGTGTCGGATACCAGTCGTTAACCAACTTGAGTGACAGAGCAAAAAGAAAAAACACATTTTGGTCTTTTTAAAACATGATGGGTAACATGACAAAAGACTTAAGTACGACACACGTTGGCTGTTGCGTCACGTAGCTTCACATCCTCTGATGCACGCCAATCAACATCTGTAGCACACACCAGACACAGAATACAGATACATAATCAGGATCCAGTAGTCTGGATGTGCCGATCCAAGGAAGCCAATATTATAAAACTGCTGCTTTTCTGGAGAGTTTTGCACATCTAGACACGACGACGCACATCAAGAAGTCAGCAATGCGTGTTGCCCTTTAAGGACGAACTTCTGGTATTATATTTTCTTCAGAGTGGGGAAAAAAAAAAACTTTGGATATAAAAGTCCTGATAATGAAACACTTGGATATGATTTTGAATTTAAATGTACAGTCATAATTTACATAGCCTTAAAAAAAAAAAAAAAAAAAAAAAAAGCCTGCTAGCTAACGTAGCTAGCTCACCGTACCCAGTTGGATTTAGAGAGGCTAAAAAATATGAAGATTGTGTTTCGGATCTACGGTATTGACTTGAAAGGTAAAACAGGCATTTTCAGAAGCAAAGATTTATGGGTACAGTAGTTGAAAGTATCTGACCACTGGACTGTGGCCTGTCAAACAAAGTGCAGCTTCTCTGCGCTGAGAAGAAACACGGTGTCAGAGGTTTCAAATTTAGCTCTTCTGCCTTTTTGCCAAGTGTTCAACTGTGAACACTGTTTACTTGTAGACCTGCTCTGGATGGAATCAGCCAAAAGTTGATAACCTGTTTCTAGACATTAAACAGTATGAAGACATTTACGAGGTCCAAATCTGGACCTCAGAGATTTTATTTCAGTCTACTTTTACAGTTTTTAATTGGATAAGAACAAAATACTTACGAGTGATTTGACGCCACAGCCTTGCCATGCATGCACAGTCGCACGCCAATCATACCTTTCTGAATGTTTGATTGGTCTTTAACATTCGGCGTGGACTTTGCCTGGTGAAACTTAAACATACAGGCATTTTTTTTGCTCAGTTGGCTGAAGTGTACCAGGGGTTGATCCACACTCATGTCTGTTTACCATGTGCCAAGGAACGCAAGTGTTCAGGGAGCCATGTCCAACTAGCTCTCTTGACGTATTTTGGGTTGTTTGCAGACAGTCGTAGCCGTTGTAGACGTCCCACTTTTTACCGCACGTTTGCCAAAACTAGCTGCACTTTGGCTCCAGCCACTATTTGGTAGAATTTAGCTAAAGATAGTCTGGTAGCTCGTTAAGAGGTTCGTCTTTTTGTTTCTGCTGTATTACGCTGAACAAAGATTCGTCTACGGGAGGGTTTAAGTGCATGAAGTGGGATCTTTTACAACGGCCGCCGCTGTAGTGACGACTGAACTCTTGCACTCTGTTTAAAACTAACTGTAAGTTTGTAAAAAATTAAAGCCTACGACCAGAGCATGTATTTATTGTATACAAAGTAAACTAGAATTGTGATCTTTTTCATGTATGTACTGTGAAATATGAAGACTGATCAAATGTATGTAAAGTATCTATCATTATTCTAATGTGACATACGTTGAATATAATTGTAACAATATTTTGTATATAAAATATTTATGAATTAAGGCCTTGTTCTTCGTGTGTGTGTGTGTGTGTGTGTGTGTGTGTGTGTGTGTGTTTTTAACTGGCTTTGCAGGGTGACGTCACATTTACACAAAAACCAAACAATAATCCAGACGTCACATGTTAAATGTTTACTTTAACCTCTTGTTTTTGTCAGCCAGCAAGGCAGGGGTCACATGACTGACTGAGACAGCTGAAGGTGTCAGAAGACTAGTTTTCGTTAGCCTTGCTAGCTTGGTACTGTAACATAAGATAAATAGTGAAAAATAGAACACATTTATTACTGGAAAATGAGTAATATTCTACACAGCAAAGAGAAAAATCAACCTTTCTTTATTCTTTTGTTTATTTTTAACAAATTGTGATTGGAATAACGCAAAACATTTACAAATGTAAGCCCCAAATGTAGCCAACCTCCCTCCAAAATTACATATTCATTACAAATATTCGTGCATGATGTCTAATTTATCAGATTTTAAAAACCACATTTAAAGATCCTCCAGTATTACATCACAAATTCTGTATTATAGTTTTATTAACAGAATTTCCCCTCAAATCTTTAATATGTCAATCTGTCGTCCTGACAACTTTGACCAGAATGCACAACAATGACACACATTCGGCAGTGGATTAGCTCGCTAGCAGTAGTGCTAGCTCTGCTATTCCCATCAGCAGTCCGTCGACTCGACTTTTATGCTGCGTTCATGTCATATCAGAATTTTTGTAATTACAAGATTCTGACTCGTAAATAGTGTTCACGGCAACATCCAAGTCGTAATTACAACTAGGATTTTTCCGAAAGTTCAGATATATCTGACTTCAAGCAAATAGGGACGCTTCATGTCATCCAAAGTCTGTCGTTCAAGGAGATTAAACCCATGTTTACTGGATATGGTGTTATACTAACACACAAGGAATTTGAATCCAGTTTCCAGTGTACTTAGATACAATGTTCCGAAAGAAGGAAGACAATAGAAGAAGAAGACATAAAGCGAAACAAGTACAGCAGGCTAACAGCAGATATAACCATATAGCTATTATGTACAGGTATATAGGTGGAAAAGAGAAGGATATATATAAATTATTTTTTTCAAAAACTTATAAAAATGTACATATATGTAACCGGTTGACTCTGCGTTGTGTCGTAAGGAAGAGGATGAGTGTTTCATTGGAGGCCACCATTTATTCCGGCAACTGACAGAGGTAAATGAAAAGAAAATATCCTCTGGTCAATTGTGACACTAACTCAGGCTCCTCTCCCATGAAGTATGACAATAAAAGGGGAGAGGTGAAGGCGGGGGACATCATTTATAGGGGGAGGGGGGGGCACCCACAAAAGTGAACGTAGGGGTACAGTGAACTGAGCCTTAAATTTTCCACCTGTTGACCCTGGAGGAGTAGCACGTCAGGATTTAATTATATACAAATTTTGTGTAATTATAATACATATGCTGCACAGTTGACCCTGTTACATATACACACACAACAACAGACTACAATATACATACAATGTCATATTTATATACAGGCCAAACTGTCACTGTAAACTATGCAGTAGTGCAAATACTATTAACAATACTGTAAACACAGTACTTTTATCTTCCACCTCTTCCATCTCATGTGACATGAACGCAACATCATCACCTGACCTCCAAACTCACCTGAGTACCTTCCCCTCATCAACCCGTCAGTTTGTACCTGCACCATTTCTCCCTTCATGTCTGCCTGAACCCTTCCTTTGATCATCAGCACAGTAAACACCTTTTACCTTACCTCCCTGCCTCTGAGTTGCGTATTTCAGTGCTCTACTTGTTTTTCTGAGCCGTCACAGGTTCAGTCTCTGCAGCAGATGTTATTTCCTCGTGAGCTGTCCTTGTAACTTACAGTCAGTGGTGGAAGAAGTATTTAGATCCTTTACTGTACTTCAGAAAAAAATACCATACAGCAATGTAAAAATACTCCATTAGTAGTAAAAGTCCTGAAAGTAAGAAGATTAAGAAATCCTACTTAAGTAAAAGTACATAAGTATGAGATATATTATTATATATGACATCATTAGATTATTAATAGTGAAGCATCAGTGTTAGAGCAGCATGTTACTGTTGTAGCTGCTGGAGGTGGAGCTAGTTTACACTACTTTATATACAGTTAGCTAGTTTAGACCAGTGGTTCCCAACCTAGGGGTTGGGCCCCTCCAAAGGGTCACCAGATAAATCTGAGGGGTCATGAGATGATTAATGGGAGAGGAAAGAAGAAAAAACAAAGTTCTGATACACAAATCTGTTTTCAGTTTCTGGACTTTTTCTCTAATCTTTGATTTTTGGTGAAATATTGGATCATTTAAACGTTTATTGAAATGAAACCATGTGAGAAGTTTAGAGGGAAAAATCACTATTTGGTGGAGCTGTAAAGTAGTTTAGTTCTTGAGTAAACAATTTACTTATTTACTTCCATCACTGCTTATAATTTTTACCCCTCTCTGCATCTCAGATTTTTGTTAATATACTAATCTCTCCTCAGTGTGTTTTTAGTCGTGCTGACAGCATGTCCACCATTTAGGTCCAGACTGAAATATCTCAACAACTACAGGATGGATTGTCAGGAAATGTTGTACAAGCATTCAGGGTCTCCTGAGGATGAAGAAAACTGCAACCCAAATCTCTGTTTTTATTATCTACTCAGCCATTTTTTGAAGGCAGAATACAAATATTTTAGAGCGAAGTTGCCAGTTGGTGACAGTTTTTTTTCTGATCTTTTTCCAGTGTTACTCTGAGAATTTAAATCTTTGCAGGGAACAAAAGCCTCTAAACAGCTTGTAGACAATGAGACTTTAAAACTCATTAAAGTGCAAAACATTTAAAAGAATCTCTGGTGAAGGTTTAATTGTGTTCATGCTGATGTAACATTTTGAATTAAGACTTTTTTTTTACTTGTATGTAAATGTTCTGCACACCCACTCAGGTGTTGCTGCTGATAAAATGTCCTGAGAAAAGGTCGAATCAGCCTAAATAAAGTAAAGTCACCTGTGTGGGTCGACTATGAGCGTGCAACCTTTTAACTAAGGGAATTTTTTTCCACCATGGGAGTAAATATCATTGAATGAAAAAATGAAGAGCTATACATGCATGAAGATATTTTTACTCTGGGTTCTTTGGGGTTTTTTTGTCTCTCCAGTAGTGGACATGTAGCTCCCTCTTGTGTTTAAATCACTGACAGCACTGACTGCTGGGTTGTTGGGAAGGTTAAACACTGGTCAAATGATCAGGCCCAATGTTGTTGTATTATGGTGGATGATAAAGAGTCATAAATCTAACAAACCCAGATATTTTTCTCAGGAGTTGGTGGAGACCAAAATTTAAAAGAAATGACAGAAATGTTAGAATTTCACACACATTCATCAGGGCTCGTATTCACAAAACTAACTGGCCAAGTTAGGAGATAATAACTCAATCTTAACTTTAGGATTCCTAGGTTCTGGGGTTAAGAGTATTTCACAAGCTCTTTAGTGCTTAAAGTTGCTCCTGAGTCTGAGAGGACTCCTGAGTCACCAGGACCTACTCACAAGGTGCCTCCTCACACCAGGGTTTTGGAAAAATTCAATCATAATGAACTCTGTGAAGCGTATACTGACAGCAAGATGATGAGTTAATTAAGATTCAATCAGCGGAACAAAATAAATGAATGATGAAACATGATGTCATCCACAGCAACAGATCATACGTCCTCTCTGTTCTTTACTGAAAGCTGCTGTCAACAGCTTTGTGAATTGGTTAATTAGGAACTTTTAGTGCCAGTTAGGAGGACTCCCGAGGGGGAAGATATTTTGTGAATACAGCCTCCAGGAATCCAGACACATAAATGAATCCTAATGTTGCTCTGTGTCTGTGTTGATTACTGCTCGTTAGCTATATTGTGAGCACCTTGTGGCCTGCCTGCGTGTGTCTGTCGGCATGTTCTGATCATGCAGGTAATTCATGGATCTTTATTATTTTTGTTCACCAACATCAACCACTGATGTTACTGACATCTTTTTTTTTTAGCATGTTAGCTTACATTTAGTGAGTAAAATCACTATTTTAAAACTATATTTGCCTTGTAATGAGTCATGACAAACACTGGCTTTGTTTTGAGACTGTTTGTCTGTGATCTGCCTGTGAAAAAAACAAAACAGTTGCTACACCATCAAAAATCAAAACACAACAGACTTTTCTACATATACTTACACATACTGAGGTTATGAAGACTAAATGGAGGAATGTAAAACACATTCAGCTGCCATTTTTCAAGACTGATTTATTCTCTTACAATGTTGATGTAATCTTCATCATATGTGAGAAAAAACAAACTTGAAGAGGTTTTTTTTTCATGGTCATTTATTTATTTTTCCTTTATGATTGTGGCCAACACATAAAACAATAAAATCTACATTCAGTAGTTGTCCGGTGAGAGTTCACTTTACATTCACTGTAAATGATTTAAAATGAACATTATGTAATACTGCATATTTCTGCAACATTCATGCTCTTTACTTAAAACAAATATTCATTATTTGAGAAAATCTGACACATATATAGATATATATATATATATATATATATATATATATAGAGAGAGAGAGAGAGAGAGAGAGAGAGAGAGAGTTTAATATCTTAATATTATAAAATATTTCCTGTTTCGTCCAATTTTCTGGAGATAAATTAGGGAATAAATATTTAAAGGAATGTTATCTTTCATCTGCTCATTAGAGGCACATTAAATGAGTCATGAATGTCAACAGGGCTTTCAATAGACGAGTAAAACTTCATTTAGAAACTCCTGACAGATTATGTCATAATCTTCCACATTTAATTACGACTTGAGGGAATAATTCAACACGGTAACTTCCGATATTTCTGATAAAAACGTGTAAGCAGAAAGAGAAAAGTTTTCGAGAGTAACACGTGTAAATGGTGATTCAGTCAAAAGGCCAAACGCCTAGAAAATTCATAACAAGAAGTGAACAAATCTTAACCCTAAATATATTTTTCAAGAGTATCAAGAAGGACTTTTACACAAATTAATCATCTGAATTTGTTTATTCTTTCACTTTTTCCTTGCAAATATGTCTTCTCAGCATTTTGTGACCATCTAAATTAACTGTTATTTGAATTTTATGGCAAATATTTATGCCATATATTGGTACATGGAAAAAACTTCCATATAAAATGTTATACTTTGTTTTGCATATAGAAAATTAAACATTATTTCACTCTTGTGCTGCATTTTATAGACGTGTTGGCCTTTTTTACACATCATGCCATTTAAAGGACAGGTCTGTCTTAAAACAACAGTCAGGAGCCCAAATAAACTTTGAGACATGTTTTTCTTGTTGTAATCATTCCTCCTGTTCATACTGATGATGGACACCTAAACATTACACCCATCTGTGATAGTTGAACATGTCATTCTAAAACCACGAGCATTAATCTGCTGCTATAACAGCCTCCACTCTTCTGGTTTCAGGCTTTCCACCAGATTTTGGACCCTGGCTGCAGAGATTTGATGAGGCCTGGCTCGTTCATCCCAAAGATGTTGGACGGGGTTGAGGTCGGGGCTCTGTGCAGGTCAGTGAAGCTCTTCCCCGAACGGTGGCTGCACCAGCTGTTCGTAAATCCGTCACTAAGTCTAAGTTCTTAATACTAACTAGTTTCAAACTTGTGATTTACTAAATTAGGTTGCATCATTAAAACTTAAACATCTTAGCTATTAAACGCTGCATACAATAATGTTTAAAGTGGTTGCTAAGAAACATCAGTTGCGCCAACCAGTAAGAAGCAACCGACTTTGTGAACATGAAGTCATAACATAACTTCATAACATAACTTCCAAAAATAACAGTTTTAGGGACCAAAAGATATAAAAAACCTTAACTGTGAATCTTTTGTTAATGTAGGTCCTGCATTTTATTACAAAATGTGTAAAAGTCTAAGTTTTTCAAACCTAATGTTTGTTTTTGCAGAAAGTTTCAATCTGACTTCACCAAACACTATAATTAAGTTAGCCTAATTGATTATTTGATTGGAAAAAATGTGTTAAATAAAGCCTGTAATAGTAGTGTAGCAAAGCCAGAGGAAGGAAGTAAAATGAATTAAATTAAAATAGTAGAGTAGTGCCAAAACTAAACTGAATAGAAGAGAGTTTGTCTTTGATTTTTGGTGAAATATTGGATAATTTGAACATTTATTGAAATGAAAGCATGTGAGAAGTTTAGAGGGAAAAATCACTATTTGGTGGAGCTGTTAACAACTCATAGACATGTGAAATGTGACCCCGACTACACACTGCTTTTTGTAAGACGTCAAAAGCCAAAAAGGTTGGAAACCACTGGTTTCATCTTTAACAATGTGTTGTATTTTAAAAGCTTGTTATATTATCCATTGTGTCAGATCTTCATCTGCAAAGTAACTGAAGCTGTCGAATAAATGTAGTGGAGGAGAAAGTACAATATTTCCCTCTGAAATGTAGTGGAGTGGAAGTATAAAGCAGCATAAAATGGAAATACTACAGTACAAGTACCTCAAAAAGTACAGCACTTGAGAATATTCAGTAACAACTGTAGGTGAGAACTAACAGTGTTTTGTGGTGCAACTGTTTTAATTTAATGATGTGTAAATCTCCAGTTAGTGAACTTACGAACAGTTAGTGCAACCGTCTCCTGGCTTTGAAAGGGGTTCCTCTAAAGTGTTGCCACAAAGTCGGATCAATATATCATTATTTAACACGTATATCCATATATCTTTGTCTCCTACATTGTTTTGTTAGAGGATAATAACTCGTGTTTCCGAAGGGGACACCACATGAATATTAAAGATGATCAAAAGGTCGTCAGACGTTCAAATTTTCTAAAGGGGTTTAATAAATACTTTGAATTGTTGTGTATTGGCAGCATGTCGTGGTTCATCTTCAAATCAAGTATCTCAGGCTGTGCTTACTCGTGGCGGCTAAACACTACTAATCTGACATCATCTTCCTGGTTATGATTGGCTGTTGCCCTCCGCTTGCGTGTGCGTGTTCGACGCTCCGTTGGTCTGTGGGGTCTGTAAGTGGTCAGGGAGCAGGACCTCGACAGTAAAACTGATTCGTTTGGCCTGAAAGATGCTGTAAGTGTTGTCAAATCGCAGCACATCTGGAGGGGGGGAGGGGGGGGAGGACACACACAGAACAGGAAGCTTTAATTGTGTTGCTGACTGATTTGATTAAACACATCATAAAGCCTTCACAACACCAGATTCTGCATGTTGAGAATGATTTAACGGGACACTCACAGACTCCTGGGCGTTCACAGGTCAGCGATCCGTCCACTGGCACTAAGTGAGCGTTGTAGCGCTGGTTGTGAACGATTTCCTCCATCTGAGCCGCTTTCTTCCATTCACCCATTTTAGCCTTTAGAAACACCCCAAAACCAATGTCTGCACCCTCACTGGCAAACTGCCACCTGACAAGATGAGGGGAAAAAAACGTTTTAAACACTGTTTTCATTTTAAAAAGAAGACAGAAACACTGCGGAGTGATATTGTGTGTCATGCAGAATATTTAAAAGAATAACTTCTGCATGTAAAAGTACTGGGGTAGCTGTAGGAATACCAAAACACTCTGTCCTCTGCCAAAAAGAGACATATCCGTTAACCTTCCTTTAATTAGTCTTGTCCCACTGACATTAAAATAGTTAAAGGATCGGTTCAGGTTAAAGGTTAATCTGAAGCTTATATGAGGCTTCAGCAGTAATTATTAATGAGCCAGAAGGATTATTCATAACCTGGAAAACTAAAAGTTGTTCTTAATATTGGCTCATAACATCTACCAATGCCTTTTATGACTTAGGGCTTCATTTAACACTTTTTTTCATTATTTACCTGCTTCTTGTTTTCTCAAGTAATCACGAAATATATAAAAATAGTCAATAAATCCATCACAATTTTCTAGTCTATATGGTCACGTCTTGCATGTTTTGTCAGACCAACAGTCCAAAACCAAGAGATGTTCAATTTACAGTGTTATAAAACAGAGAAGAGCGTCAAATCCTCACATTTAAGTAGCTGGAACCAGTGAATGTTTTCCACTTTTGATTAAAGAATGAATACATTTTTTTAATCGAAATTGTTATTAATTTTCTGACGATTGGTTAACCAATTAATCTACTAACTCTTTAAGGACTAGTATGGTTTAAATAACTTTATATCTCTGCTACCGCTGTAAGAAAAGTCAGCTGACCTGAGGACGCAGCCCGGAAACAGAATCTCATAATCCAGCTGTTTGGAGGAACCTCGACTGACGCTCAGACACTGCTCATAGTCCACTTTAACATGATCCCGCACGTAGTATGAAGGGGGAACCGGGCCGACATGGTTTATCTGCAACACGGACGCAAACATAAACACAGTTAAACACGTATATAAGTCTGTTAGATGCATGAAATGTTGGAATAGATGGAGGGAAGGAGAAATGAGGAAAAAGAGAAAGTTTGACTTACTGTAAAACTGTGTGCTGTTATTTATCTATGAACAGCTGCACGCTTTTTTTGCACAAAACTGGTTTATTTAGACATTCAAAAGTGTTACACAAAAAAACAAGCACAGTGTTCTCTCTTTTCCACGTTTCTTTACATTCACATAAAATCAAACCAATCACTTTCTGTGATTTGCCGGTGCAGTAAAGTGCAATACAGGATTCAACCAACAGAGGGCAGCGAGTTCCTGATGTGAAGTCAGCTTCATGTAATTCAATGTGAGGGTGATTTAGTATTATAGATGGCAGACAGAGCTTATACACAAACACCACCTGAGAAATGGGAATGTCTTGTACTGAATGTCTCTGAGATACAGGCATTATCTGTCTGCAGGGATCTGTCAGAAAAAACCAGGAAGTCAAACTAAACTCAAACCACTTCTCTAAAAAATCTTGCAAAAATGTCTTTTCAAACTTAACAGAACCATTATTGGGAAACAGACGCACACAAAAAGAAAAGATGCAGAAAGGCAGTACCAACTGATTGTCACACATTGTCACATGTAAGCAAAAAAACTGATTTTGTATTTTTTATAAACTGTGCAGAAGAAGAGTCCTTGCGGAGGGGAAATGGGAGAAAACCTCACATATAAGACGCATAAGGTTCCATGATTTCAGTTTTTTACAGATTTTCTCTGGAAAAATATGTTCTTAAGTGAATTTTTATTTCTTAATTTTATGTCAAAGCTCAGTTTCCTGCATCGACGGCTTGGAAAATGATTCTAGTTAAAACAAAAACTGGTTACTTGCTACACTGTTTGTGATGCAAACCCCCAAACTTTCACCTTATTTTAACAATCAGAATATCAACTTGGAATTTATCCCAGATTATTTAAATCATAACCAAAAACAATGCAAACAAAAAGCAAACATGGAGACTTGATTAATGTTTCTTTGAACATTAACAAAAACTTTTCTTTACATACAATTTGCAATTAAATTGTATGTTTAAAGTGGATTTCAGGCCCGTAAAACATGTTCGATTCTTCACAAGACAAACTGAGCTTATTTTGTAACTATTCTCAAATGATCACTAATCTTTCCACTTAATCTTTCGTTCGTCTTGTGCTTCAAATTGTAACAAAACCACACACGACTCTGGACCTGTAGATATCACTGGTCTGGTATCACTTAACAAGAAACAAAAGTTGCTATAACCTACTCAAAATAGCACAATACAATGTCAAGGACACACAGCTAGCTAACTAGAAAAATTCTTTTTAAAAAAGAAGAGTAGAAAAAAAAAAAGAAAACACTTTGAGGCTGAACATTTCAATCCCTTGAATCTTGAAAGCAGCCGAAATGAATTTCTCTCCTCCTGTTCCTCATCTGTCCTGGGCCCAATTATTTATCTACAGAGACAAACGTGGGTCAGTTTTGTCACTTGGTGAATTATCTACTAGCGTGCAACTACGACTAAACTATTAAAGCTGCGCTCACGTCTGCTAGTTGTCCGACGCTACCTTGTCCTGCAAAAAAGCTCAGCATGGTTTCACAGCATGTCTTGTTGCTGAGGATGTTTCTACACAGCAAGGCAGGACTGCAGCGGGGATGAAGTAGGAGTTAAGTATCTTTAGCAGTTTATTTCTCTTCAATTTCCTCAGCGGGGTTGGCTCTGACTATGTTGGTGCCCTAGGCGAGATTTTAGATTGAAGCTCAACCTCCAGTCCAAGAACTTCAGATAAATTCACACTAAAATAAATTGCCACAAAAGGTACCTCCAGCTCAGACAAAATCCTCCCAATCCTCCAGACAAAGAGGCAATCGGGGGGTCAATGAGTGTTTGGTGGCATCGCCTGAGGTAGCACATGAAGTTTGGTGGCTGTCGTGTGAAAACTGACTGAACAGTAAGGCTTTGGAAAATCAAATCGGATGAAAATCCATGCAAATTACTAGAAAAAGACAGGAAAAACGTTAAGAAGAGAGAACATGTAGGCTACATATTTCCAAATAACCCCTCTTCCCACTCATTTGGTGCCTTAGGCGGCCGCCTATATGACCTATGTCACGAGCCGGCCTCGTTCCTCTGAACTGCAGGCAAACACATGAAAATATCATGTGTCATTCCCTGTTATAGTTCACTATACTTTCAGTGCAACCAAAAGCATTCTTTTTGCATCAGTTCTTGTTATTTTGCTGCATGCTGGACTATAGATAATCTTTATTTAGCATCTGTATTGATTCACTCTGCTATGGAGCCGGTCCAGAATAGTCCTTGCATTGTCATTGACCTGCTGTGATCAAATTGGCTCATTCATGTGTAACAGGATCCCTGACACAGCCTTTCCAGCCTGAATTAAACATTATAATATTCCTGTTTAGGCAAATTATTTCTCTCTATATATATATTCTCTGTTGTTTCTGCTCAGTCGTGACGGGAAGAACTGCTGGGATGGGGAATGCATGTGTAACATCATTTGCCAGTCAAATGTAAACCCACGTTTGAAGTGCACAATATGCAGATGAGCCAGCCTGCAGTTGCCTAAACTACATGAGCGCAGGATGCAAATCAGCGAAAGAAAAACAGAAGTCAAAAGTCTCAGAAAAATAAAAGCATCTACTGTCTATTGAGGCACTGAGTTGTAGATATTTTGATATTTTAAACTCTACAGCAGGGCTGAGCAGCTGCGGTTGGAACCAGACTCGTATCCATTGCATGACTGTTGGTACTTGTGTCAGACAGTAGTTGTGAAAAGCAAAGTTGCTCCACATCCTTCAAAACAATCGGCATAACTGAATTGTGATGTGATCGTATGCAAATTAATGTTGTTCAAATTAAAGAAGTTATCAAGTAAATTGTAATTAAAATTAGTATTTGAAGCTTTTGTTCAACACGTGTTAATATTCTTATTTCTCACTGCATTCACAGTACACGCATGACTTTTTTGCGTGAAGTTATTTTAGGACGTATTAACATTCGAGGGGAAAAACTAGAGGGTTGACAGCTTCTCCTTTCTATGTGAGGAAACCCGACCAGGGCTAAACTAAAACCGTGAAAATGCACTGCTAATAAACTGTCACAATGCAAGTGAAGACAAAGTGGTGCCTCAGTGACACGCTAACTGCAACACGGTAGCTGTAGTCTGACAAACAGGGTAGATTTGACTATTTATCAATCCTGTTAGAGTAAAAACATTTTAGTACATGTCAAAGGAAATAAAGGATGATTCAGACATGCTTTGTCTCATAATTCCAGGACATATTCGGCTTGATTTTAAATAAGATTCACTATGTTCAACAGCTAGAGAGGGATGACTGACAGGATTTAAGCTGAAGGTCACTGACATTAAAGCTAAGAGGATATAACTTCATGTACAGTACCAGTCAAAAGTTTGGACACACTTTCTCATTTTCTTTTGACTGGTACTCTATGTCTCAATGAGTCTGTATTGATAATATCTCAAAACGATTAAGCAGCATCTGCAACAGATATTTGTCTCGTCCAACTCATCACCCTATTTACTACTAAAGAACAGCGCCCACATGGTGTAGCAGCAGTTTGGACTCACTCACCCTGGTCCGACAGCGGGGATCTCCATCCGGATCCGTCAGCTTTCCCCCGTATATCACCGGCAGCTCCTCTGCATCGATGTACTTCAGTAAAATCTCCTGCCAGTTGGCTGTTAGACGAGAGAATAAACAACACTCATTTCTTCAGAAAAACACTGGGCCTTGTGCAAGAATGTTTTTATATTCTTATCCTAAAACTCTCACAAGTGTTGGATTCAGCAAACTCTCTTAACCGTCAAACTTGTCGTAAATCGCTCATTTCAGCCTGATTTAATGTCACTTGTTTTTTTTTGTTTTTTTCTTTGACCATATAATAATCAACTCCCCTTAAATCTCCATACAAGTCTACATGTTCCACTCTGTTTGTGGGCAAGTTTCACTCACAAAAATGTTTTTACCAAAGAGTAAATACAGTAACTTCACACTGCAGAGCTTCAAGTCCTGCTGTCAGAAATCAGCAGACAAACACATAAAGACATGTCTGAGCGTCAGTAGTCGAGGACCCGAAACAATTAGAAAATATGAATCCGGCTGCCAACGACGTGTCATCAGAGCAGCGCCGCACTGAGACAGGAACAAAGAGGGAACGTTTGACATGAAGATAAAAAAGCGTCTTTCTAAAGCAAAGCGCTCCATGACTCATACGAGAGGCGTTCATGCGCCGGTCACAGAGATATCAGAGGAGAGAATATTACAGCCTGTTACAACTGTCAGCTGCAACAGAAGATGATACAGGACAAAGACCTACAGAGAGACCCTGAAGCAGCTGTTTACAACTACTGCTGACATGTAGAAGCTGTTGCACCTTGGTCCAAATCAAACAAGTGTTTCTCCCCTTGTGAAGACCCTCTGTTCATGACAATACGACAGGTCTGGACCAAGTTTTCTTAAATCACGAACAGATATTTGTTCTTAAGAGGCACTACGAGTAGCATGAGGCCCGTTATCTCTTTGGTTTGACCAACCACATTAAAAATGCTGTGTAGAAGATGATAGAGGCTGTTAACCTTGTTTGTTAATGGAAACTATACTAATGCCTCAATATTAATGCAATGTATGGATTTTAAAGGAGGGAAATGAAGATGGCTCTTAAAATATTAGGTGAAAATATTGTATGTCTCACCCCCGAGGATGAGGATCTTTTGTCGCGTGTTCTCACTCAGAAAGTGTTTGACGAGGTTGTAGGCCACCGGGAAGAGTTTAGGAGCTGCGGAAGATAAAATATAAAAAGATATAAACCAGCAATCATGAGTAAGTCTGGCCCTTTAAGAACAGGATAACATGATTGACTGTAACATGCATTCATAGTGGAAGGACAACTTTACCTTTAATGACAAACAGCCTCTTCAGGCCTTCTGGGTAGTTGTCTTCAAACATCTGGAGGATCTGGTGACACATATTTGGAGATGTTGATAATAGTAAGCGTCCATCTTAGTTTTGTGAGGTCTACAGTGTGTATATAGTACGCTGTCTGTGTGTGTGTGTGTGTGTGTGTGTGTGTGTGTACCTCTCCATATGTCTCAATAGCAGGTTTCCACAAGTGTTTCAGACCCAGACCTTCAACGTCGTAGATCATAGTGATTGACTCTATGTTCCTCCCCAGCTGGATGAAAACAGACAGACAGGCAGAGAGTAAAAAATAAGTTACATTCATATGTAATCTGAAAAAAAAACTAAAACTGAGTATCTGAGAACTGTTAAACATTTTAAACCTAGTTTGAAAATAAGGCTGCAGGATATTCAGACCTGCAGGCACTGAGGTCAGTGTTAGTACGACACATCTGGATCCTCTCATTTCTTGTAATGATGAGTTGTTTGTTCTTAAAGATGTTGAGATTACAGACAGTTTACTCTCTATTTGGGGAATATTATCATTATTCTGTGTTTTTTATTCTTTTCTTTCCTGATCTTAATACTGATGTTTTTACTGTGTTTATGTTTTAATTCAACACAACAGACCGCGCCCTGACTCTATAGATGGAAATGATGATAAATTTATTGTGCATTGTCCCTGTTAAATAAACAATAAAATAAATACATAAAATAAGATTCTGTAATCTATGGAAAGAAAATTCTCTCAGTAAGAAAATGAAAATAGTAAATGGTCAAGAAATAATTATTATTCTGATACAAGCGATGAGCAGGCCAAAATTCAATAGACAAATTAAAAATATTCAAGTTAAAATGTCAAAAGAATATAATAAAATAAATAAATAAATGTGATGGTAAATGGTCTTCAAACTGTTTTACACTGTCTGGAAACAGCAAAGATTTTCAGAGGTCAACCAAACTTTCTTTATCTTCTGATTATATTCTGATATTTTTATTACTTTTACTTTTTCAGTGTTGCAAATTAAAAGAACTTCGTAGGTCACATGCTGATTCTGTTCAGAGCTGCTGGACAGAAGAAAAAGTGACAAACTGTATTTATGTGAAGAGAAGAATATCGCTTTGTCTTAGATATGATCTGACAAAGGAAGTGATTGCTTGTGTGTCTACTTGTACCTTATTACAAGTTGCATGTACAGACTTTAAGTTTACACACTGTTTTATCTTATGTTTTTGGCTATTTTTTATGTTTTTTTTTAATTGAAAATACTTCCTAATTGTAGCACATTTAAATGTTTTAATCCTGGTTCAACCATGTAAAGCATTTTGTAACTCTGATTTGAAAAGTTATGTATTAATAAAGTTTTTTATTATTATTATCATGATTATTATGATTATTATGAAGTTGTTAGCAGTTCAGTCAGACAGTGTTTTTTCTCCTTTGATTGTTTCATTTGAAGGCCTGACGAGGTCAAATCCAGTACTTCAGAGGAACGAGATAAGAGTAAACTTCAAAGAGTGAGCCCAATTTTGTGTAGCAGATTTATTTTGATTTATTTTTTATTATTTCCTGCCTTGTAATCATCTGGTGAACTCCAGGTTGGAAACAACTGCTCTAATGGATGTTTGGGAGTTTGAGTTGTTAGAGTGAACACGTGTTTGACCATTTCCAAAAGAAAATAAAACTAATATTTCCTCCCAAAAACTCCACTAAACTTCCACTTAAATCTTATGATGCTGCCCTTACCCTCTGCGTCTGGAGGTTACATTCCTTCTGCAGCATCTCACAGTCCCTGATCTTGGACTTGATGAAGTCCTGCTTGGAGGCAGACAGGAAGAGACCTTTGGGATCCACAGGTCCGATGACATCATACCAGATGGGACTGCCCTCACGGTCGTAGCCGCACATCCCTCCTGACAGATACTTCTCTATCACCTGCAGCAGACATTTAAAAACGTCAGAAGTATGGTTTGATCAATTATTTAAGAAAAATATTTTCCAAAATTAGCATCTTGCCATTATTGGGTTTAGAGGGTGTTACCTCTGGTGGACGCCATTCAGTGATTATTGTGTCTACTTTCATGTGTTTCCTGAACTCCAAATGCTGGAAGAAAAGAAGCAAAATAATCATTATGGAATATATGAGTATATGTAGGAGACATAAACTGTAATCATTCCTCCTGCTCATACTTGCTATTAAAAGATCCCCTTCAAATGTGCTTTCAATGTAAGTGATGGAGACCAAAATCCACAGTGTGTCCGCACAGTCATTTAAAAGTTGATTTGAAGCTTAAATGAGGCTTCAGCAGTCTGAGTTAGTCATATCAAGTGGATATCTGACACATTTACAGTCTTTCTAGCATCAAATTCCCTCTTTGTGTTTCCTCAGACAGTGTTTCCCTGTTGAGCTGCGGTAGAAGAATAGTAACAAAAAGAGGAACTGTAGCACTAGAAAGACTGTAACATTGAAAGATATCTTGATTTGACTCATTTGGACGCTGAAGCTTCATATTTTAGCACAGAAGGAGGACTGTGGATTTTGTCCCCATCACTTACATTGTAAGTGCATTATAAAGGGATCTTCTAATGGCCTGTATGAACATGAGGAATGATTACAGCAAGAAAAACCTGTTTCAATGTTCATTTGACTATTATAACACATACTTTTGTGAATTGTGAACCTATCCTTTAATCTGTCTTAATGGTAGACTGTGCAATAGCAGATCTGCCCAGGCATAATATAGTGATTTAAGTGGCTTAGCCTTTTAGACAGAAGGTGATGTAAAACCTGGCCTGTCAGCAGGAGGCGGATCAGTTAAGTACCACTGTACACACATACATGCATTCACATGCTTATGAACCTACGCATACATGCACAACGGTGAACAAAATGTTCAGAATATGATCACAGGTCAGTTTGATACATGATTTAAGCCTGGTGGTTAGACTTCAGAAATATGAGATCATTTGAGGCCTGTGTGAGCTGTTTATTTATTTCATTATTTGCTCACTTTAAGCTCAGCACCTGCCCACTTTGGTTTGGATGTCCGTGCAAACTACGAGTTGTATAATTTAAGGCCTGACAATCAATTTCTGATGATTAAAAATATGGCAGAAAATAAAGACAATTGAACAAGGTAATTGTGGTGTCCGTGAGGTCAGTGTGTATAAATTAAAGCTATTATTATTAGACTTATTGTGATCGGATCACCCAAAACGCATGTTGATACCAGGTGTAAACAGGGCCACAGTAAGCTGGACTGTCTTCAGCCATTTTCAGTTCATCTTAATAAACAGAAGTTTTAGAAAGCAAGCTAATAGAAAGCTAACACTCCTAGCCTCTACTGATGTTAGCTTCAAAAGTATTCAAGATGTTTATTGGCACTCCGGTTATACAAATATCATTGTGTGAAATACTTTGGCTGGGAGGCTCCAATACAGTAAATAAATATATAATATAAAAATACATATATAAATATAACAAAATATTAAAAAACAATAAAAAAAAAAAATATTGTTCCTCAGTCTGTGAGTGCTTGTTTTGAAACTCTGGTGCCTCATATCTAAGGGCAGCAGGGAGAACAGGCTGTTGTGTGGGTGTGTTGGGTCCTTAATGACCCTCAAGGACTTCCTGAGACACCGCTGGGTGGACAGCGCACCACCCTCCCCAGTGCCTTGTGGTCCATGCTGGTGCAGCTGCTGTACCAGTTAGTGACACAGCCTGTCAGAAGTCCCTGAGGATTTGGGGCCTCGGGCCAAATTTCTTTAGGCGCCTGAGGCCGTACAGATGCTGTTGGGCCTTTTTAATAACAGTGGTGGTGTGGCTAGCCCATGTCAAGTCCTTGTGAATGTTTACCCCCCAGTATTTGAAATTGTCCACCCTCTGCACCGCTGTGTTGTTGATGGTGACTGGGGGGGGGTCGACTGGGGGGCACAATGACCTCCTAGGTCTTGGAGATGTTCAGGGAGAGGTGGTGGTCCTGACACCACAGTTCATCGCCGCGGGAGATCAACCCCACAACTGGCTGTGGCCGTAGAGGGAATACAGGAGGGGGCTGAGGACACAACCCTGTGGCGCTCCTGTACTGAGGGTCAGTGGTGAAGGGGTGTGATTGTCTACTCTCAGCACCTGAAAGTTCAGGATCCAGTCACACAGTGCTGTGTTCAGGCCCAGATCCTTGAGCTTACTGACAAGCCTAGAGGGCACTATGGTGATGAACGCTGAGCTGTAGTCCACGAACAGCGTCCTCACATTGGTGTCCCTCCTTTCCAGGTGGGAGAGGGCAGCGTATAGGACGTGGGCGATGGCGTCCTCGCTTACCACACAGTTAGCAAGTGTGCTGCTAACTGTCTTTTAAAAAGAGAGTGACAAAACAAAGTATACTCGTAGAGAGCTAGTTGTGAGCTAGTTAACTCTGATATCTGTGGTGGATGTGATCGTAGGTCATATGACCTCCTCAAATATCTGGACTTGTGATCCCGACTTTGAGAAATGAGAGCCGAGACTTTTTACTTGTGTTTACTAGCCAGCAATAGCAACCAGGAGTTAAGAGACAAAACCAGAAATGGAACAAAAATGGGCGATATAAGGTGATAAACTGTCAGAGCTGTGTGTCTGAAGGCTTGTTGTGGAGGTCTTCTGCCCCCTAAAAGGCCACAAATCAATTAATGCAGCAGCTTTAAGTCAGGTGGCTGTAGATCACGTCCTATCACCATGATCTTAAGTCCTCAATCTATCCCTTCTATCTGTATCTTATCTTCTCAGGCTGCTGTAATGACTCGGTTTCCCCACAGCGAACCATTACCACACCGCTCCCCTCTAATCCGCAGCCACTCCTGAGCTGTGTTGGTGCAAACTGCACTTTCACAAACACAAACCAGTCACTGAAGGTACTGTAGTTGTACCTTAGCTTGCAATAGTTGATCGCCTCGCGTTATAGATGTTTTAGCACGTTTTGCACTGTGTAATAAATCTATACAAGAACTCTACACATGCAGGTACTAAAGTAAAGTCTTGTACTCAACAGAAAATCTGAACGTTACCTTTCGCAGCATGGCCTCAGACTTCTGGACATTGAAGTTTCTGGCTGAAAAAAATAAGTGAAAAAATGAAAAAAAGGATTAAGAAGTGACGACTGCAAACAACAATGTTTCATTTGTGATGTTAAATGTTATTTTGCCAGAATAAAGAAATGCAGTTGGACAAAAACAGCAATATTCTACCAACAAAATACAAAATATATATATATAATATATTTGACTTTCACCGTGAAACAAGTAAACTTATTTATTATATGGCACTTTTTGGAAAGAAACAAAAGCTACAATGTGGTTTACAGGAAAAAGAAAAGGGGAAGACACAAAGAAGACAGTATATAAAAAAACTATGAGAATAAAGTGTACAAACTAAAAATATAAAGTTATAATATTTAAAAAAGCCAAAGATGTGCACTGTTTTGGCTTCTCTGAGACCTCGTATGAAATAAAACCTGATTCAGACATGAATGTTGTTTAATAGCATCCCTGCTAACACAAAATCTGTGAGAGGGACGTTGAGAGATATATTTCATGATATAACAGCGCATCCCCAGACTCCTTAAAGACTAAAACAGGTCAAACATTCAGTCTGCAAAGTAGCGGAGGAGGTGTTGGGAAGATTACTATGACAAGACTTAGGAAATCTGTCTCACTTTAAACCTAAATCTGCCTTTAAAAAAGAGGAAATCCCAGAAATACTTGGAGTATCACAAAAAAAATAAGAGCAGCATCTAGAGAGAAGAGGTCAAGATGTTGTTCAAGATGCTTTTTCCAACAATTAAGACCCCTTTTTACCAAATTAGGTAAAAAAAAACAACAGAAAAAACAAGTCGATTGAATGCAGTTACAAAAGAGTTCTGCAACAAATGTCCCTGTAAACCACAAATATCAAGATGACACAGAGACACAAAGTTTTAAGAAATGCTAAAAATACTATAGGAACATTAGGAAACTTTCAATTTCTACCCTCTGGAAATAAACTTGTATAACAACTAAAAGGCTTTCTGTCTACCACACAGTGTTAGTATAATTGATCCAGAACACAGTGGGCACACAGTCGTCTAATGTCTAATACTCCGTCTAAGGTGATTAGCTCTGCAGCCGACGGTCTGGTGGAAAAGTACAACAGTGCTGTTGCCATGAATTGAGACTTACAACTCCAGCAGTGGATTACAGCGTGCCTAATGCTCCGTTCTGGCACCTTCGTGGAGCCTCGAGGGCACCGAATGACTCACAATTACAAAAGCACAGAGCGGGATCTGGCTGGGACGAGGCCATGTGTTATTTTAGGTTAGTAATTGAAGTGTTATGCGTTCATCACTTAACCTTTGACCCAGTAGCTACTAATCCTGTTTGCTTTTCATCGCTGCCTTCAACTTTTTAAAGATTTACGATGAGATTTATAAAGTTTGTTGTGATTTCCGAGGGATTCCAGAGAATAAGTGGTGTAGAAAATGGATGGATGGTTTCAAGCTTATTATTATTATTATATCTCATGAGCGAATGCAGGCGGAATTCATTTAATAAACAACTCGAAGAAACAAAACACTGTAAATGAGACGATTTGAAGATGTGAAACTTTTGTTTTTAAGACGATATCAGAGTCAGTGCTCGTCCTCAGATCGCTGTCAAAGAGTTGATATTTGCGGTTTTGAAATGACGTTATCTGAAGCTTAGATAAAAGTTCATGTCAAGAAGGTCAACACATGTGGCTCATTATCTGATAACATTTAATGACGCCGCCCTCAAACTAGGTGCCAATATGTCACACATCACAGGTCCAGCTTTAATGAAGACTTAGATGACTTCCTTTGTCACCAATTGAGGTGCTTAGACTGACAGCTGTGAGCAAAATTAAAGAAATACATGTACATATTTGTATTTATTCATGTTAAATCTCTTCTATCTGTCACTCTGGAAAAAAAAATATAAGAAATCATACAAGCATGAGGCAGAGGAAGCTTAAAGTCTCAAGGACAAGTCAAAGATTTATGCATGACACTACGTCTAAGATGTCCAAAACGTCTTCCTGTGACTAAAACTGGACTTCAGTGGAGTTCAGAGGTTGTTGTCACAAAGATCTTTCTCTCTGAACTCTGTTACATCTTGGCAAAACGTAAACTATGACATAATAACACTGCATGATGATAACATGGTCCGGTACAGCTGATATACCAACCTAAAGGCAGCCGCACAGACTGTTATCTGTCAGGGTGCAGCTCCTTTCAGATAAATATATCACTAGCTGGAGTACGAGTCATCATTGGGCGGACGTTTGTTTTAGTTGGCTCTTCTAAGAAAAGGAGGAAGGTCATCGCCCTCGTGTACAAGAGTCAACTTCTGTCATATGGGAGAAGGAGAACTGGATTCTTCTACTGTAGATTGCATATCAGTTCCCTGTTTTTCCCACAATATGTCATTTTGCTTTCTACTGTTCACTATTTATTAAAAAGGAAAAAAGAGCAGAGTAATCGGCCAAAAAACTCAAACTCCATACACAAAAAACACCCTTTAAATGTCTGGTGATCTCTTGACTTTAATTTTGAACCAAGCACAATTTTGGCTCTTTCAGCAGCTCCTCAGTTCAGCCTCCGTCTGAAACAGGCTGTTTTAGCTCCGGTCTCTTTAAGCTCTCCCTGGCAGACTTCCACCGGCTCTGGAGGCTCCGTAAACAAACAATAGTAGAAGGATTTTCTTTTTTTTCCACTCCTTTTTCTCCAAAAGTTTGGACATACTTTCTCATTCGAGTGAACGGGGAAGGCTACGAGACCGACGGCTGTTTGTGGTTCAGTTTGACGGGGAAGTCGAAGAAACATTCAGATTAGGTCAGATAAGACTGAAGCTCTAGGTGACCTCTAAGCTCTAGGTTTTGACTTTCAGGGAACATTTTTACATATTCAAGTTTTAGATCTTTGACCATTTTTAACATAAACATCCGACATCATAACAGTATATAAATGAAAGAAAAGCACACAAAGCATGTCATGTCCCCTTTAATGTTTTGTGCCCTGTGTTATGAGCACCCATTGTAGGAAGTGGATGTGTGACAAACTTGTCTGCACTTTCTCATTAGAATGAATCCAGTAACTTAATTTTAATTTAAGATAATTGCTGATTACTTTCTGTACCCAAAATTTGGAGGACTGTGTATAAAGAGCGCTACAAATACTACACTGTTTATTTAACATGCAAGTTAAATAAACAGAGGTGAATTAAAGGTGAGAGTCAGAACTTGATTGTCACTCTTATTGTTTAGTTGGAGCACCAAGCAAACAAAAAATCCACTGTTCGTTTTGATCTATATTATTATAAGGACAATCATTACTGCTCGCCTCGGGCTATTTGCTTTAGATCAGTGACCTGGACTGAGCTATCCTCCTCGCTGCCTCCGCTTGTGAACAGTAGTCCTCTATACATTCACAATGAAAGGGGAAATAATTTGAATCATTCAGAGGGTACACTGGCCAAACAGACCCTCATTGTCTGTGTTTGAAGCTGTGACGTCGAGCTCTCTGAGAGGCAGGGGAAGGAGGCGTTTCACAACAGCTACGGTCGTTTATTGAGGCCTAATTAGAGAGAACAATCAGCTGCTGAATTCTTGTTATGAAACGACTTGTGACTGTCATCGAAGTCGAGGGAAACCCAGGAGAGCAACAGAAACACAGCAGCAGACGGGCTGTCTTCTATTGTAGTGTACCTTTAATGCGATTAGCTGTGGATTAGCCTGATACACGGAGTGCTAGACCTCTGCTCCAGGACTAATCAGAACAAGGCCTCCTTTAATCACATCTTCTCATTTCCTCCAGAGTCCGAGCGCATAACTTCAACCTAGCCGAGGAAAATCAGAGTCTTTAATTTAGTTTCAAAAGGGGGAAACAACACTGACGTCTTCCTGGTTTTGTTTAGCCGCCCTTCTCAGAACGGGTGAGGTTCAGTTGCGGTTTGAGCGTCGTGTTCGGGTATGAAACCCATGTGAGTCTCTTTCTCAACCCCTGCAAACAAGAGCGCCTACATGTGTTGCATCATGTCCTTTTTCATGAAATAAACCGCTGCAGCTTCTGCTTATTACGCTGATAATATGATAACAGCGGCAGATTTTCACTGTGAACTCATGCAAATGATCACAACATGCACAGCGAAGGACTGGGATTATGGGAGAGGTTTAGCTGCGAATGCAAACGGCGGTCTCGGGAGAAAAGCAGCAGGTACCGTTGTGGTTTTCACCTCACCTCTGAGCCAGCGTAACAGGAAGTGGTCATGTTGTGCAGGAAGTTGAGGAAGAATGTCTTGTATCCTCTCTCGAAACTACAGCCAGAAGATGGAAGGAAGAAGAGACACACGTGTTAAACAGGATTTGCATATGAGCAGCGAAGAGAAATCAATACTAGAAAGAGATTTTCAGGGAAATGTTTAACCTAATCTTCTGCAGTTACAGTTATGACCCTGAAGATCAGAGAAACAGTACTTTTCTCTGTTTAATGCTGTTTGTCTTTCACTGCTTGTGACTCTGTGACTAATTATTTTACACACTTTCATGGCAATGTTCAAAAACGGATGTCTGTAAAAAAAAAAAAAAAAAAAAAAAAAAAAGCTTCAAATTGTACAAAAATAGTCAAAACGGCCGTCATGTCATCACATTTTTAGGTTTCATTTACTTTAAATGGCCACAAGTGTGTGGACACGGGAATCAAATATACAAACACTCGAGTGTTTAGCCTGCAACTAACTATTATTTTCATTATAGAGTGATTTATCAGTTATTTTCTTGATGAACTGATTAATAGTTTGGCCTATAAAATGACAGAAAATAGTGAAAAAATGTCGATGCAGATTAAATTGTCTTGTTTTGTCTCAACCAACAGTCCACAACCTGAAGATATTCAGTTTACTGTCATAGAGGACCAAAAAAACCCACAAAAAATTCAGAAAATATTCACATTTAAGAAGCTAGAACCAGAAAATTTCTGCATTTTTCTTTAAAAACTCACTCAAAGATTATCAAAAAAGTTGGCAGTTATTTTCTGTCCATTGACTAATCGATTAATCATCTAATCATTGCAGCTCTAATAACATCGCCAATGCGTCATAGATTAATTATAAGCCACAGGGCTTTTTCATAACCTGGAAAACTCAAATGTTCTTAATATTGGTTCATAAGTAAATATTGGCTCATATTGTCTCATAACCATAACCATTTACCAATATCTAAAGGGTATTGGTAAATGATTTATTAACCATTAAAAAATCCATTGCTTATAATTTATAAACCCTTTATTAGATGTGACTCATTAGTAGACTCATGGTTAATATATAACAGCTACAGTAATGACAAGAGAGAGCAACAACAAGACATTAAAACTGGAAACAACTGGATATTAAAAGATCCCTTTCAAATGTGTTTTCAGTGTAAGTGATGGGGCCTAAAATCCACAGTGTGTCCACACAGTCATTTATACAAAAATGCATTTAAAAGTTGATGTGAAACTTATATGAGGCTTCAGCAGTCTGAGTTAGTCACATCAAGTGGATATCTGACACATTTACAGTCTTTTTAGTATCAATTTCCCTCTTTGTGTTTCCTCAGTGTTTCCCTGTTGAGCTGCGGTGGAAGTATAGTAACAAAAAGAGGGACTTTGGCACTAAAAAGACTGTAACGCTGAAAGATATCTACTTGAAGCTTCATATTAGCTTCAGATAAACTTTTAAATACATTTTTTCACAGAAGGAGGACTGTGGATTTTGTCCTCCATCACTTACATTGTGAGTACACTATGAAGGGATCTTCTGATGGTCAGTATGAACAGGAGGAATGATTACAGCAAGAATGTTCATTTGGGCACATGACTATTGTTTTAAGGCAGACTTGTTAAATCGTGAACCTGTCCTTTAAAGCATCATTATGACATTATACAAGCTGTCAGCTGTCAGCATACAGAAAAGCTTTATCTAGATTGTCAAACTCTTATTATAAGCTTATTATTATTAATATTATTATTGTAAACTTACCTGCTCCAGCGCTTCAGTCTGTTTAGGACTGAGGTCTCCTACTCTTCCGCTCATGTCTGCGACCAGGAGATGCCAGATAAGGTCAGATGGCTCCTCTGAGACAGACAGAAAAAGCACTGTCACCGTTAACCGTGACAGGCGGAGTCCGTCCCCGTGATGCTCATTCACGGCTTCGCTAAGCTGTTATCCCCGCTGTCAGCTGCCCGCTGGTGGAAAAAAAAAACCGTGAGGGGAGGGAAGAAAAATGTAAACACGACTTACTGACCGCCTGTTAGAGATCCAGTCCAACCGGCTGACTCGGCCAAAGACAGAAGAAACGACAGGAGGATTACTCGAGACAGGAAGTGTGAACCACAGTGAGCGGTGAAAGTCCCGCCCCAGTCACACTGGCAGTGGTGGAAAGTGTATTTACTCAAGTACTGTATTTAAGTACAATTTTACTCAACTTTACTTGAGTATTTCCATTTGATGCTACTTTATACTTCCACTCTACTATATTTCAGAGGGAAATATTGTACTTTCTACTCCGCTACATTTATTTGACAGCTTTAGTTACTTTTCAGATGAAGATTTGACACAATGGATAATATAACAAGCTTTTAAAATACAACACATTGTTAAAGATGAAACCAGTGGTTTCCAACCTTTTTTGGCTTTTGACATCTTACAAAAAGCAGCGTGTAGTCGGGGTCACATTTCAGATGTCTATGAGTTGTTAACAGCTCCACCAAATAGTGATTTTTCCCTCTAAACTTCTCACATGGTTTCATTTCAATAAATAAATAAAAGACAGGGCAAAAAAAAAAAATAAAACTCTATTCTATTCAGTATAGTTTTGGCATTACTCTACTATTTCAGTTTAATTAATGTTACTTCTTTCCTCTGGCTTTGCTACACTACTGTTACAGGCCTTATTTAACACATTTTTTCCCAATTAAATAATCAATTAGGCTAACTTAATTATAGTATTTGGTGAAGTCAGATTGAAACTCTCCGCAAAAACGAACATTAAATTTGAAAAACTTAGACTTTTACACAATTTATTATATAATTCAGACAAACTGAGTTTGTTTTTTTTCAACTACCAAGTGATTCATCTCCAAGTAAAGACAATAGGCGATCTTTGGTCTGAAACTGACAAACTCGCACATGCGCACATACAACAAGAATTAATAAGAACGGGTTTTTAGTTGGATTCGGTGATCGAATTACCATCACCTGCTACTGCTGGTACTTTTCAAGACTATAATGTTCACACGCTCTCACCGGATTTCCTAATTACTAGGGTAAATGATGTCGTCGCACTGCGCAAGTGCAAAATGAATCGGGGTGCAAGTTTTTTTTTTTTGTTGTTGTTTGTTTGTTTTTTTTCCATTACTCACACACATTATATATAGCACAATGACAGTTAAGACAAATCACTCCTTGTGTGAACAGGTGAAATACCGGTCTAAAGGTATGATACGGTACTAATAATAAATAATACTAATAATACATCCAATTTTAAACGCCTTTCTCGTGACCCAAGGACACTCTACATACACCAAAACAAACAAAACAAAAAACAAAAACAAATGATAGGTTAATGAAAATCTTGGCTAAAGTTGAATCTTTCCAGTGCAGTGGAGATAGGTGTAGCTATGTCGTCGTGGCTTTAAAGCAAAGCAGGAAGTACATGAGTCAATTCTCTTGTATTGCGGTTTATCTTTGGTTGTACAAACTCAACGGTTAAAACCTTTACGTTAACGGAATAATCACAGAAACTACGCTTGGGTTTAAATGTTTTTGGCTTCATATAGTATATAGTTCGCTAAAACAACTCAATTATTACATTTAACTTCTGTTATATTAAAAATTTAAGTGTCAAGAAGTCTCCATCGGATAGAAGCCTTGTAGACAAGATAGTAATCCTCTTACTTCTTCCGGTTAGAACCGGAAACTGCCCTCGCTTGTTTACATTCTCCGGGGGGTCTAAGCTAACTGGCGAGCGAAAAAGGCGAGCAGCTCTTCAAAAATGACGGGTGACAGTTGATTAGGTTTGTGTATTTAAGACAGTTTTCAGCTGTATTGTCTCTCTGTTGTTGTTCGGACAATGGCTGCAACTCGCCGCCGGTGCTGTCTCCGGTTAATCCTACCGCTTCTCCTGCTGCTGTCTCCGTGGCTGCTGGTGGCGGCGGAGCAGGTCGCTCTGGTGGAGGTGTTCGTGGAGCAGCGGCCCGGTGTCAGCGCTTTGCTCCAGGGAGAAGTGGTGGAGTCCAGGCCGGGCAGATGGAGCTCCGAGCACCGGGACCAGGACAAACAAGACCTTGAGGGAGAGCTGGTCCTGGTCAGTGGCTCACATTAGATTTATTTTTGCCAGTGCCAGTGATGGACTGTTTTAGACCGTTAGAAACAGTAAGTTTAGGAGATATCGGAACATAAAGGAGCACCAGGATTTCAATTTAAGATTATTTTAAATACTCGATCAATACGTTAAATCTAAATGGCGAAGATGTTACTATAATATAATAAATCAGAGCCAAAGTTATGACCTCTAACTGCTGGTTTTTCCTCAATATGAACAACACAAAGTTTTCAAAAACAACATATTTAACATTTGTTGAAATTATGTAAGAACAGTGGTGGAAGAAGTATTCAGGTCCTTTTACCCAAGTACTGTACTTAAGTACAACTTTGAGGTACTTGTACTTTACTTGAGTATTTCCATTTTATGCTACTTTATACTTCTACTGCATAACATTTCAGAGAGAAACATTGCACTTTCTACTCCACTACATTTATTTGACAGCTTTAGCTACTTTTCAGATAAAGATTTGACACAATGGATAATATAACAAGCTTTTAAAATACAACACATTGTCTGGGTCACATTTCACATGTCTATGAGTTGTTAACAGCTCCACCAAAAAGTGATTTTTCCCTCTAAACTTCTCACATGATTTTATTTCAATAAATGTTCAAATGATCCAATATTTCACCAAAAAATCAAAGATTAAAGAAAAAGTCCAAAAACTGAAAACAGATTTGTGTATCAGAACTTTGTTTTTTCTTCTTTCCTCTCCCATTAATTATCTCATGACCCCTCAGATTTATCTGGTGACCCTTTGGAGGGGCCCGACCCCTAGGTTGGGAACCACTGGACTAAACTAGCTAACTGTATATAAAGTAGTGTAAACTAGCTCCACCTCCAGCAGCTACAACAGTAACATGCTGCTCTAACACTGATGCTTCATTATTAATAATCTAATGATGTCATATATAATAATATATCAGTCAGAGGGACCAAACCACTACTTTTACTGCAATAGTTTAACTACATCAAGCTCATAATACTTATGTACTTTTAACTGTAGTAGGGTTTTTCATGCAGGGCTTTTACTTGTAGTTGAGTATTTTTATATTGCTGTATTGGTACTTTTACTGTAGTAAATGGATCTGATTGCTTCTTCCACCACCTTTACATCAGTAAAAGTTGAAATACCACAATGTAAAAATACTCAATTACAAGTAAAAGTCCTGCATTTAAAATCTTACTTAAGTATAAGTACAGAAATATTACCAGGTGAAATTTGAATCAGTGCATAAGCAGCATTTTATTGTTATTATTTGATCTTCAGGACTTTATAAGACTCACAAGATAAATCTGAGGGACTGAAATGATCGTTTCTGTAGGAAAGAAGAAAAAACAAAGTTCTGGATACATTTGGATCAATTTTCCAGAACTTTTCTCTCATCTTTGTGTTTTTGTGAAATATTGGTGGTAAGGAAAAAAAAGGCAAACATCTGCAGGCTGCAGCTTCTCAGATGTGAGGATTTACAATTTTTATGAATCATTCATGATAGAGAAGTGAACATCTTTGGATTTCGGACTGTTGATCGGACATTTGAACACGTCACCTCGGGCTCTAACAAAGTATAACAGCATATTTTATTGTTTTATAAATTAAAAAAAAATAATGAAAATAATCGTGAGTTGCACCCTAATCACAGCAACATTTCATCTCTGCAGAAAATCATGGTGAACTGCAGATATGAGGAGAGAAAAGTGTGATACAGAACATAGTTTATACCTTGATTGTTGTGGTTGATGACAGCAGATACACCAGAAATTCAGGCTTGTATTTGTGCATGATTGGATGTCATGAATCAGGTGTTTTATTCAAAATGATATCAAAAAATATCAAGTTTTCCACCCTGTAAAACAACTGATGAGCCGGTTTTTCTGTCCTCAGGTTCGGGACGAGGAGCCGCAGGTGAACGGAGGCAAAGCGGAGGATGACACCAAAGAGCCGGAGCCGTGGATCGGGGTGGTGCCGGTGGAGATGGACGACAGCAAAGCCTCCACCGGAAACCAGGAGTCCTTCGCTGATGCGATGGTCAATAAAGTAAGTCTGTAGAGGTCACTGCATGCCAGCAGGTGTTCTGTGACTTTTTAATAAGCAGCTGATTTTACAGTTTAATCCTGAAACATTTTCATTCTTTCGTTTCTCTTCAAGATGAAGCGAGCTTTGGTCCTCGGAGCGTCTGCGCTGATCATCCTGGCTCTCAACCAGAACACCGTCAGAGAGGTAAAAACTCACACATTTAATGTGCGAATTTAACATGAAATCTTACAGTAACAGTTTGTATTTAGAGCCATTTTAATCATCATAGTGATCCATAACCTTTGAGGAGCTTTGAGTGATCTTGCAGTTGAGTTTGAGTTTGCTGAATCTCAAAGCAAGCAGGACGTAAGTTGCTCTATCAAAAGGCAATTTTCACTAATTATAAGAGATTTATTGTTATTGAGTTTGGTTTGAATCTATTAGAGCTGCAACGATTAGTCAATAGATAATTAATATGCAACTATTTTGATAACGGATATATCATTTTGGTATTTTTTTTTAAGCAAAAATGCCCCAAAAATTGCAGTTTTGATGTGATAATGTGATAATTTTATGTATTTCTTTGTTATACAACAGTAAACTGAATATCTTTGGTTTTTGGACTGTTGGTCAGACAAAACAAAGACATATAAAGACGTCACCGTTGACTCTTGGGAAATTATGACAAGTAATTTTTTTTTTTACAACTTTCTGGCATTTTATCGATGAAAACAGAACATTTTATCAGATTAATCATTAGTTACAGCCCTAGAGTCGATAGATAAATGGCTGCATTTATGTAGCACTTTTATCCAAAGAGATTTCCTGCTGCTCGTTCACGCTCATCAAGCTACGACGCAAACATCTGGAGCAATCTGAGGTTTTTATCTCGCTCGGGGACATTCCGACATGCGGACAGGACGGATCCAACCACCGAGTTTCTGATTAGAGGATAACCGTCTCTGAGCCACAGCCGTGCACAGATTATGAGATTGTCTCGGCTAAAAATGCACGATGAGTTAAATTTTAAAGACGTTTTGTCCAGTTAGTGTTTATAACCTAAACGTGTGTGTGTCTGTCTGTAGATGGATCTGTCTCAGGTGCTGTCGAAGCCCATCATTGTGATCCAGACGTCTGAAAACGTCACCAAGCTGATCGGAGCTCTGCTCAGGTACAAAAAAACGCATGTTGTCATAGATACTGACAACGTGGATGATAGTTGTACTTTCAAATGCAGCGATACTTCACATTTCTGATTTAAAAAAACACTCAAAATACAGTTTGTCTAGTTCTGGTGTATTTAAATGTAGTGATGGAGGATGTTTACTCTCTACAGGGGCCTTCAGGCGACAGCGAAAATCACATACAAGACCATCCTGCAGGACAACCTGGTGAGCCCCTCAATCAATCAATCAATCAGTCAATCAATCAATCGAGCTGACAGTGTGTTTCTCAGTCGTTAACACCCTCCGGTGGTGAGTGAACAGATGACAGGCTGAGCTGACAGTGAGCACGTGCTGCTGTGTGTTCGGGCAGGGAGCCACGCTCACGCTGTGGTCCAGCTGCGGGCGATCGAGAGGCGGACGCTACGGAGAGTGGCAGGGGGTCATCTGCACGGGAGAGACCAACTCTCAGGTCCAGGTAGGGGGGAGCAGAACGATCAACATCATCAGACTCTTTAGTTTGTTTTTCTTTAAAGCTGCTGTAAATGGGTCCAGAAGGAGTTTAAACCAACACAGAGAGTCACGTACTTTCTTATCCTCCAGGGAATGACCTCTCCTCTCCTGATTGGCTACTTGGATTTACAGACATTTTATTCTTAAGTATATAAAGAAGATGAATTCTCAGGTTCTCTATAAATCAGAAAAGTCCCATCCATTTAACTTTCCTGTCTGTTACTAGAATCATTTCCTGAGTCGTGTTGTTTTTTATGAAACGTGAAAGGAAGCAGATGTTTACATGTCGCCCCTCTCTGTGTGTCTCTAGAAGTACCTGCAGCAGCTGTGGGACACCGTCCTCCTGGTGGCTCTGATCCTCAGCACCGGCGTCATCGTTCAGGCCCGCTGGCAGTACCAGGACCACCAGCTGAACGACGACTTAGAGGTAAACTGCTGGTAAATGAACTCAGCTTGTTGTGTTGTCTTTCTAAGCAGAGCCAGATGTGGACACTTGTGTAATTAATGTTTTTCTGCTATTTTTTTGTACAATGTTATTAATACATTAATTTCCCAGATGTATTAGTTAGAAAATATTTTTGTTTTTCGCATCTTCATGTACTCTGTAGATCATAAATTCATGTTTTGCAGACAGACTTCAGTCAAACACAAGTCAAAATGCTAAATAGTCAAGTTGAACTGAATATTTTACTCTCTGTAACTGTGATATAATGTTGCTTCAGAGCAGAGTTAACAAATAAGTTGTGGACAGAAGGTTTGAAGACAAAGTGGACGATTAAGCTTCATAGTAGCGTCATGAAACTCAAAAAGTTATGTTGTAAAACTCTAAAAATAGAGCAGCACAATGAGTCAGACATTGAAAAAACATGTTTTTTCTATTACTGCACAGCCCTTTTAGACTCACAGACACAGAGAAAAGCAGTAAATCCACAACCTGGAGAAGCTGGAACCAGCAAACGTTTGACATTTTCACTTGAAAAAATGACTCAATTATTTGATTATCGAAAGAGTTTCCAATACATTTTCTACTGAGCGACCTTATTATTCAGTCTTAATACATAAATACATACATGTACATATTAGAAAAAATATCCAGACAGACAACAATAAAAAGTCCTTAATGTCGCTCCCCTTAATTTAAATTATAGATAATTCTTCACTTGTGATGTTCTGCTGTGTCGTATCTCTTCAGTTGCTTCCTAAACAGGACGTCCTGAAGAGAATGTCGTCCCTGAAGACCAAAACGTACCGTCAGCCCAAACCCTGGTGTGATCCGTCCCAGCCGGTAGAAACAGACAACTGCGCCGTGTGTCTGGAGCCGTTCAACAACAACCAGGTCAGCCGAGTCAGAGTGTAGCAAAACACACCCACTCATGCATTACAGATTAGAGCTGCAACTGTTTTAATTATCGATTAATCTGCAGATTATTTCCTCAATTAATTATTATAATAAATAATAATTTCTTAGAGCCATGGCAACCAGCAGGCATTTAGCTTTTTTTCCCTTAAAAAATGACAAAAACAATCTAAATTATCTAAATAGTTGCAGATTATTTTTTTGTCAATCGACTAACGGTTGATTCATGTCAGACGGTGACCCTGCAGTGAGGTAAATGTTAATATTTTGTCCTCAGTGTTTGCGGGTGCTGCCGTGTCTCCATGAGTATCACAGAGACTGCGTGGATCCCTGGCTGCTGCTGCAGCACACCTGTCCTCTGTGCAAACGCAGCATCCTCAGTGAGTCACATCACATCTGTCTCTTCATGTTTGACTGTAGCAGTATTCTTGTATTTATAAGCAGTATATAAACAATAAATGATACACCATAAAGTAGATGTAAGCAGATATTAATGTGTTTATTAATGTCCAGCATTTGTTAGCAGTTATAACTTCTATGAAGACATATTTTACATTATTTAAACTGTATTTTACTATATTTCATTATCTGTTTATAGTTACAGATGCTCTAAGCAGGAGTTAAAGATTCATAAACACTTATATCTGCTTAAAACTACATGATAGTGTTATGAAATGTTTATATACTTCTTATAAACGCTAAATCGGGGCCTTACAGTAAAGTTTTACCAATAACTTGTTTTTCCGTTTCCATGCATGTATATTTAAAAACAAACCTTCATCACAGGACCAGAAGGAGATTCCTCACTGATATTCATCTTTTTAATTTTTATTATGAACTCCCATAAAGACCAAAACCAAAAATGGTTTTATTGTACAAATTATGAGTCATTTGAAACGTTGAGATCAAAGGAAACCAAATACAAGCAGCAGCATTGTTTCCCAAACAGTATAAATGTGTCATATTTGTATGTTGAACTTTAATGTGTCGTCAGTTTTATATGCTTCACTTTTCACTGTCTTTTTTTTTAAAAATCATACATCAACTGTAAAGTTTGTACTTCTGTAGTAAACCACCTGTTTCTTTTCCTTTTATCCTTTAATTTAACCAAGTAAAAGTCTTAATTTTATCTGGGCCATATATTATATCAATTAATCTGTTTTTTTCCCCGAATAATCCACCAGTCGATAAAAGGTCAAAAAATAGTAAAAAAAAAAAAAAAAAAAAAACACATTAAAATCTTCCAGAACCCATTTTGACACATTCAGATTGCTTTTTTGTTAAACCAACAGCTAAAAACCAAAAGAAATCCAGCAAATTTCTAAACGAGAAGCTGGAACCAGATAATTTTGGCTTAAAGAAAACTAATAAATCGATCATCAAAACAGTTTTCTGTTGATCAGCTGATCTAATGACTCACTGATGGTTTCAGCTCTGGATTAAAATCTCTTTTTCTTCCTCAGGCAGCGTCTGTAAGGACAGTTAACGGTCACCTCACCTCTGGGAATCACATCTCGTCTTCTGTGACACTCCAGTAGCCCTTTTTTTTTTTTTTGTTTTGTTTTTTTTTTTTAAACTGACCTCGTCGCTTCCTCCTTCCAGCGATGGATCGTGGGAGCATATATAAAACTTCTCACAGCAGCCGACCGGCCGTCAGGACTGCGGAGCCGGTCGGATTCTGACCTCTGACCTTCAGCGGGTCTCACGGACACTAGGTGGTAGTATTAACACAATACTATGAAGTACTTTAGCAGGTACTGTTGTGTGTGTGTGTGTGAACAGTACTTCTTCCTGGGATCATGTTACTGTACAACTGTGGAAATATTCGTATGTGACGTCGTGACTCATGAGGGTGTTTGTGTTACGGCTTCGGACGCACCTTCTGCTCCGTAAAACCCGGATAAGCTGACGGAGTAATTGTAAACGCGGACGTGTCGATCGACTCGTCAATGTTCACTTTAGGTCCAAATGATGTCAATAAGCAACTTATAAAGTGGACGAACTAAGACTGATTTCATCTAGTGTTGAAACTTTGCATTAAATGTTAGTCGTAGAGGTCTCGTAGTCGTAGTCCAGAAGTTAACTGTTGGCACCAGATGTGGAAAAAGTGTTTCCAACATGCCTTATGACTTCACTGCAGAGTGATGGAAACCCAAACTACACAACACAGTTCTTCAATTCTACTTTAACATCACAGCTTTGTATCTTACAGGAGCTCGTTTAGTTGCACTGTTTTAAATGCTTAGTGATAGAGCTGTAGAGGATTCAAAAGGTCACTGCTCAGTTGGCTTCCTCACATTTAGAAGGTCTGTATGAAGAAGTTAAAGGATGAGAGGCTGCACTTTTCTAAATTTGTCTTATCGTCAACATGTGCGGAGTCAAACTATCAACTGATCCTACTTACAGATGTTGCAGTAGACCTCTGCTGTTGTGCAGAAACTATTAAAAACACATCAATGAGTCAAACTGCTGCACTGGGTGACGAGTTCCTTCATTATGAAGAGTTTGGTCACGTTAGTTTGTTTAGAAACGGCTGCAAAGACAGCGATCATGTTTTCAGTGCAGCTCATTGACGTGTTTTTAACAGTTTTTAGACGACAACGGAGGTTTACGGCACAGAGGAATAAGACATATCAGACTTTGGATACACACACACACAATACTTGTAAGTAGATCAATTCATTGTTTGGATCCAAACATGAGATCGGTAAGAAAAATATAGAAAATCAGCCTCATCCACTGAGAATAATTTTGCTTTATAAATCTCAGATGAGAACTGTCCTGACAGCAGGTCATGTGACAGATGCAGTTAACTCTAATAACGTCCTAACTTCAGTTCTTCTTTTCATTCAAGATTTGTGTATGTTGACGTTTTTGACGTATTTGCAGAAAGTTGCATTCAAACTGTGTGTTTCCATACAGTTAAAAACTACAGTTCAAGTGCAAAGTTGGTGTTAATTTCTATTCTTACTGTCAACAAATCCCACGGAAAGACCAAAACCAACAGTTAGTTAGTTCGCTGGTTCCTACTGAGCTCACAACAGCTCACAAATATAGACATTTATTTTGAAAAGCCTCGTTAATTTCCCATAACAGCTGAGCAAGCTAACAGGAGGAAACAGTAGATTTGTCTGAGGCTATTTTAAGCGGCAGATGAATCCACGTTTTGGGCTCTAGTGAGTATTTATTCAAAATAAACTACAGTGTGTGTGTTTGGTAATGAAATGTAGCTCGTTAGTCGTTATTCGGATCGATTCATTGTTTCTTTCGGGTCTTTTTATGGGATTTGTTGACGATAAGAAAAACTTTGCCGGCTTTATCATTCAAGTGAAAACCAAATGTGACTCCGTGCAAAATTTGCAGCCCTTTTTTGTCAAATCACAAAAAATAACAGAGGAAAATAAGTGTAATCATGAAGTCAATCCTGACTATGACAAAAGAAAAAAAAGTGATCGTAGCGTTTCGTCAGTGATGACTCAAACTCGAAGGATGTCAAAAACATAGTATTAATGTATTTATTTGATGTTTTTTTTTCTTTGCAATGTCAACTCCAAAAAAGCAATTACATGTGCTTTTTTTTCTCTTTGTTTTGTTACAAAATGCTCCGATAGATCTGTCTTCTCCATAGAAAATAGTGTGTGTGTGTGCGCGTGGCGACATGTAGGAGGCTCCTCTACTGCACGTGCTTCCAAAAACACAAAAGCTTCATAATGATGATGATGGGTCACAGAGCGGATTTCTTTTTTTTTTTTTTACTAGACTTTAGTTTTAGCGGATACTGGACAGCGGCGGCGGCGGCGGCGGTGGCGTGAAGCGGATGGATGACATCACTTGCATGCATTTAAAACGTTAACATGCGAGCGGCTTTTTCACACACGCAGGCCGCTCTGCCGCTGACGTCCAGACTTGATCACCAGGTCAGTAATTTGTTCTTCCAGCTACAGAAGGAACCACTTTCTCCAAAAAACACTTGGATAATTCTTCCTTTTTATTCCTATGTTGTTTATTTGAAGATGATAATGATGTCAAAGAAACTTCAATCGATCACTCTGGATCTTAATAACAATAAACTGATTTGTTACTTGGCAAAAAAAAAAAAAAGAAAGAAGGTCTTATTCTTTGTCGTCAGTCCCTGGCTCACACTCTGAACTTTGGTTTGTTTTTTTTTTTTCAATAAAAAGAAAATGATTTGGGCCAAAGAATTGAACATCCTTTAGGCTCAAAAGCTAAAAGCAGATGTTCTGGGTCTCAATCAGTCCACCAAGCTGCTCGGCAACTTCTCATCACAAAAAGCCAAAAATGTCACCTTTCTAAAAGACAGTCAGTAAACTAACGCAACTCTTCACCAAAACCTTCGGGTGCTTTTTCCCTCTTTATGACTTCAGGGCCAGTTCTTCTTTCCCTCCTACTCCGTAGTTTGGTTCGAGCAGCGGGCCGTCACGCAGGTCAGGAAGGGATCATCCCTTTGTTCCTCTTGCGGTCGGCCATGGTGCGGCGGTTGTGGTTGGCGCCGCGGCTCTTGTTGGCCTCTTTCTTGCGTCGGTCCAGGAATGTCTCCAACGTTTGTCCTTGACCTTTGGCCCGGCCCACAACGTTGCTGGGACGCTCCGGCCGGATGCTGGGAGAGAAGGATGAAGGAAAATTTAACACAAAGTTACAATTTTTTCTGAATGACAAAAACACAGATTAATATTTAAAAAAAAAAAAAAAAAAAGGAAGGAGTCAAACTGATCATGCCAAACCTATGTTGTGTTTCCATCACAAATGATAATAACAGGGTATCAACCAGTCTTAAAAAGTGTTAAATTCAACTTTGAGAACCAGGTAGAAACCCCTAAATTCATTCATCTTTTATGATTTGATAAATCAGTCTTTACCCTTTCCTCTGCTGCATGGCGGCTCTTCTAGCTTCAGCCCTCTCCCTCAGCAGAGCCGGGTCCTGCACAAACTGGTCTCTGTTTACGTTGTTCTGAAATAGAAAAAGGGTTCAACATGTCATCACACCGTTTGACAATCTTCACACAAGGAAAGAAAACAACTTAACAAAAGAAAACGTGCAGATATAGTGTTTTATAGAGATATGACACAATTAGTAGTTTCATTTCACAAGACGACATAAACATTTAGGAAAATTATGTTGACTGGAATTCATCCAGCAAACAAATTATTCTGCACTAAAAATAAATTTGGCAAATGTATTTTATCTCTACATATGAGATGGCACCTTTTGATAACAAACGTGTTGACTGGCAGTGATACTAGAAATGTGATTAAGATGTTTTTTTTATCATTTCTTATCTTCAGTAATTCTGCTAGTTCTTCACATAATTACCAGTTAAATTCAATTTAATGTCATTAAAATAAAAATGTCACTTTCTATTCAGCACTTTGCACCAGTGTGCTAGAAGAAGGAGCTTTTAATTTAAGCTACATGGATAAATGCTACTGATTTATGTTACTGATCCTTTTAATTTTATACCAATTTTCAGATTAATTTGCAGTTATTTAACAGTTAATTTTTAGGACATTTTACAAAGAGAAGAAGAAACAAAAGAAAAGTGTGAAGTTGGTCTAGTTGGAGAGTGCTGATTCATTATATCTGGATTCATACATAGTTGTTAATCTGCAAAAAGTCTTAATAAATTAGACTCTTAATAATTCTTTAACTGAGAAAATATTGTGTTTTCAGTGTGTGGTTTTGTGTAGTGTGTCAAACTACATATTAGCATATTAGGTTGTAGCTTAAAAACTATAATGAGAACATTTCCAGTATTTTACCAAATTACAATTAACCCTTTCAAAGAAATGTCCCAAGAAGTAAAAGTTACAAAGCAGCTACTTTTATGAAATTATTGAAAAAACTTAATATGCTACTGAAAATTACGTATTTTCTATTTTTTGCAGATTAATAACTACAGATGAACCCCAATATGATGAACTAGAATTAGACCAACTCAACACTTTTTTCTGTTTTTTTTCTTAGAATTTGTGACATATTCAGCAGCCTCTCCGTAAAACATCCTAAAAATGAACCATTAAGCTTCTGCAAATTACTCAGACAACTTGGAAATTGGTATAAAATTAAAGGATCTGTAAAATACAGCGTAATTCCTGTTTATCCTTTAGGAGTCAATTACAACAATGGGATAAATTTCAGGTTAATATTCAGTAAAAAGTCTCTCTTAGCTGTAAAAAATGGTTTAAAAAAAAAAGATTGATGTGATTTCATTACCTGTACACTTTCTTCTTCCTCATCCTCGTCTTCACCTTCGTCCACATCCTCGTGTTTGTTTCCTTTTCTTAGTACCTGAGGGACTGTAAAAGGTCTGCGAGACAAACAGACACACACTGAATGAACGACGCGTCCACTACCAGAGCAACTTATTAAACATTTTATACTTCACTGTGATCAAAACCTGAGAACAACAGATTCACCTTCTGTTCAGCAGACTGTCTCCGTCCAGGTCGTTGGCTCCCACTTGGTTCATGTCGTAGGTGTCGTCGTACTCGTCGTCGTAGTCGTCCAGGCCGTAGCTGGCGGCGGATTCACCGGGCTCGATGACGACCTCGTCCACCACCGTCTCGTAGGCCTGGTAACGGGCTTTCTGCTCCGCTATGTGCTGCTTGTCGTCCAGCAGCTCTCGAGCGCTCTCACCTTTCCTGCAGGAGGAAGAAAACACGGCAAGGTTACACGTCACCTAACGCAGTCTCAGCTCTTAAATATGAGTTGGAAATTGTTTAAATCTGAGTTTTTAACGGCAGCGTTGCAGAGAGAGGCAGTAAATTCTGACTTGGCTTTAATGGAACAGGATTTTTAAAGCACATAAATCAGGTAAAACCTCAGTTTTGTCACTAGAAAATTAGTTTGTTCAAATTATCAGTCAGTTTGTGCAACTGGAAGGATATAAAAGGTGTCCAGATCTTTTTTAATCTTTTATCAGCGAGCGTCTCCGATGTGCTTTTACCTCCTGCCCTTCCAGATGCGAGACATGTCCACCTGATCCCTGCGGAAGATGTCAAACTCGTCGTCGTCAAACACGTTGGATCTTTTGCTCAGAACGCTTGAAATCTCCTCCTTCACAGGCCTGAGAAGACAAGAGAGGAGCGAGGTCAAACACACAGAAAACATATATAAGCTTCATATGTAAACCCAGTGTATCCCAGCGTCAGTGTGCGGCATTACCTCGGCATGGCTCGGTCCAGTTTGTCCAGGTTCGGGGCCAACCGGTCCTCCAGGATGTTGTTGATGACCAGCTCAGAGTTGTAGTCGTACTCCTGCAGGCAGGCCAGCAGGAAGCCTTCTCCCAAATCAGGCAGCAGGTCCCTGATACACGACAGCAGAGACTCCAGCTCCGCCCCGCTCACCGGACAAACCGCTCCCTAAAACACACAATGAAGTGAGATCAGGTCACTTGGTAATGTTTTGTACATGTTGAATCTTATTTCTTAGGTTTCTGCATGTTTAGTATGATCCTCTATAGACTTGTTTTTATGAGCATCATACACAGTTTTCATTCATAAAGTATTCTGATACAAAGTTGATTTAATCCAAAATTTTGTAGCTACTTTGCAATCCAGACTTTTATCATAAAGCACAATTATTCTTATACATCTCTTCCGCTTTTTGACACTTTAAAATGTTATTTCAATTTGAAATATTTACATCCAGTGCATAAAAAACTAGATCTTCCTACACACTCCACAAAAAAGAAACAAGAGTTATTCACAATCTTTATAGAACAGGGTCAAATTCAAGAAAGTCAGTGATGTTTTAAAGTCTTTGTTGGGGTTCAGAGTTCATCCAGAACACTTAAACATTGTCCCCAGAATCTTGTTTAACTTTTCACTAGAGGTGAAAACTCCAGCAACACCTGTAGTATAACGAAAACCAACACATTTCAAATCAAGTGTTGTTGGAGTTTTGATCTCTACAGACTTTTTTTCGTTCTCCATCCTATTTGGAAGAAGGTGAAGTTGTGCAAGAAAACTCTACTAAACTTTTCATCAGAGTCACTTCTATCGTAATATATTTTTTTCCAGCTGCAGTAAGGAAGTCGATGCATCCAGACGCGGCTTAAAGGCAGGCGGAGAAGTAAATTTCTGATTCTTCAAGTTAAGTCTTTTCACTGTGACCACAAACACACAAAGTTCTCCCGTTCCAGAAAATCTTGTGGGCATCGGGTCATAAACTGAAAATCCTGAATCACTGTCAATCATTTGTAAGTTTTCTGTTCATAAAAAAGTTCATCAGAGCAGCTACAGTTCGTAATCCACCTCTATCTGTCTGTCATAAATAAAAGACAAGCTGCAAAAAATGTTCCAAAAAAAAAAAAAAAGTAATTTAGACATGTACAAGTTAAAAAGAGGTGAGCATGTTTGCTGTCCGATACTTAACATCCATCACACAGAGGCAACACTGACATGTAACATTAGTTCAGTAATGATTCACTTTGAACTGGATGAGTCGAACTCATGCATCTCTTTTCAAACCTTCCTCCAATACTTCACACACACATCTGCCATTTTTATTACAATTAAGTTAGGAATATTTATTGTTTATCTTTTTTTTCTTCTCATTGTCTTTTAAATGTTTTAATATATTTTTTACATTTTATGTAAAGAATTCTTAATTACCTTTGTGTAACTAAAAAAAGGAATTTTTATTTGGCATTTCCCTGTAAGAGAAGTAGGGCTGCAACTAACAGCAATTAATCCATCAATCAATTAGTTGTTTGGTCTATAAATGTTAGAAAATGGTAAAATTGTCAATCACTGTTTCACAAAGCCCACGGGGTCCACAACCCTAAAATATTCTGTTAATTGTCATAGAGCTAGAAAAGCCAGAAAATATTTACATTTAAGAAGCTTGAATCAGAGAATTTGGACGTTTATTTCTTATTTCTTTCAAAACGATTAATAAATTATCAAAATAGTTTAGTTCAATAGTTGGCAACTAACCCATTAATGAACTAATGATCGCAGCTCTACAGAGAAGTTTAGCTCAATGTATGTTTTAAACAAGCAAGTTTATGACATCATCTGTGGTGCTGATGAGCTGTTAAATAAACAATAATCAATAATGAAAAGACTTACGTTATTTCCTTTTCGGGAAACATCCAGCATGGCCTCCGCTCCTCTCAGACTCTCTCCTCCTTCTCCTGGTTCTCGGACCTCTTGAGGGTTAAAGCTGGCTGAAGAGGAAGCGGCGGAAGCACCGCCCACTGCTCCCTGATTGGCTACAAATGAGGACGAGGACGTTCTCAGCTGAATCTGACTCTGCGGTTTCCGTCGCCCGACGCTGTCCCAGGCACTCTCGACCCCCTGGAGCAGGTAGGACGTCCTGGTCTCATCGCTGAAGGAAACAGGCGGTTAAGGAAGGAACCGACTGAAACACTCGCTTAATTTTCAGGCTCTCGTAAAAAAAATGTCTTATTCTCCTTTATCTACTGTGGCTTGGATCGCACCTCACTTGTAAGTCTCTTTGGAAAAAAGCATCAACCGAATGAATAAATATAAATGTAAATAACTAACACTAAAAGTTATTACTGTGCATGACATCATGCTCCTGTACTATTTGCAAGTTTTTTACTTCCTACGATTAAAAGCAACAAAGTTCTCTTCCATCTCGGACTTCTCTCCACCACAACTGGTTGTCGACTATATTTGTTCCTGCTAGTTGAAATAAATATTTAATTGATATTGTTTGTCTTCTCACCAGCACAACATTAATTGACAATTGGTCAATTAACGTCTACACATACTGAAGTAAAGTTGGAATTTAAAGGTCTAGTACAGAAACACAAATCTATATGTCTGTGGATCTTTAGAAATGTGTCGTCAACACTGAAATATCATTTTACATTAGTAAACAGATGTACATATTTTAAGCATTATGTTATTGTCTAGACACATTTGTAAAGCTGATGAGGATACATGACAGGCAGGGCCTGATGTAGGAGGCTGATGTCGTCCGCGATGGGGAACTGCTCATCGTAGTCTGACAAGAACCTAAAAGACAAATATCAAAACTTAAATTAAAGCGTGTCAAACAGAAAACTTCACATTCTATCACTGGCTTACTTTTCATTTTATTCCCATCAGCGTTTTCTGAGTGCCAAATGCTGAAAGTAAAACATTTATAATCTAAATGTGTTAATGTGTGTGTGCGATGCAGCCGGTTTGGCTCCTCTGCTTAAACAATAAACAATAATTAAACAACGACTCTGCCAACATAATTAAACAGACGCTGGCAGTCAACTTGATCAATCTAAATACAAACCTGTTTCACAACAAATCCTCAGTGAGTACAATTTACCTTAAAGACACAGACTGGGGGACATTTGATGTGACTATAATAAACCATTTCTCAGATTAAAAGGGGTACCTGTGATCTCTTACCTTTTCTCTGGTAAAAAAGATGTGAAATGTTGAAGTAGCTCCTCTGCAAATGTTTGCATGTTTTCTCCGCTGCAAGACAACAAACAGCAGTAGCATTATTGTATGTGTGTGTGTGTGTGTGTGTGTGTGTGTGTGTGTGTGTGTGTGTGTGTGTGTGTCAGAATAGATCGCTACATGCTAATATCGCTAAGCTACATGTTGAGGGTTTGGACGTCTCACCCCTCCAGGATCGGCTGTAGGCAGGTGTGGTGCAGCACCAGGTGAGCCGTCTCCACCATCTTCCGACAGGAGTGTGATAATCTCTTCCACGCGTCCTCCTGAACACTGAAAGGAGGGTTTGGAAGATTGTTATGAATATATTATTCATATATTCTGGTCTCAATCCTCTTTTTTTTCCTGCATTAAATCCCTGAAACAGACGCTCACCCTTTATCATCAAAGTTTCTCTTCCTCAAGGCCTTCTCAAGGTCAGGCACAGCGGTCTCATAAAACGAGGTCAATCTGCCAAGAGGGAAAATATAACAATGAAGAAACCCTTCAGTGAAGGAAACGCTGAAAGTAAGTTGTGATGCAGTTGGATGGGAATCAGGTACCTGTCGAGGAAGCTGTGGGAGTGGAAGCTGGAGCAGGCAGCAGGGAAGATGTCCAGGAAGGCATGGATGGTGGTTGTCGAGTCACACAGGTACAAAATAATATCTACAAGTTCCTAAAACAAGAAAACAAACACATATTATCAAGCTGTGCAGTCCATTAAGGCTTTCTACTATCAATCCAAATTAGGGATGCAACTAACAACTATTTTCATAATCAATTAATCTGCTAGTTCCTCTCACCGAACAAAGAGCAAATCTACTCTGTTATAGTGTCAGAAAGAACAGAGAAATGATCTGTGATTGTATCAGTTTATATGATTACAGCCGATGGCAAACAGCCATGAGGTATATATTTACATACATATGTATGCTAGATAACAGCCACATCTTCCATGGACACAGGAAGGCAAAAGCCCAAACCTACATGTGACCTTTGACCCTATAACCTGTCCCTGTTTACTCCGAAACCCAGGATGTTACTTTATCTGGTCCTATTTCCTGCACATTAAAATGATAAACCAATCATTTACAGTGACATCTCCAAATGTCTTGTTTGACCTGATCAATAGTCCAAAACCCCCAAAATATTCACTTTACTATTATGAATGACAAAGAAAAGCTTCAAAGAATCAGCATATTTGGTCTATTTGCTTTGAAAAAATTACAAAAATGATTATTTGATTATCAAATATAGTTGTAGATTTATTCTATTAATCTATTAATTGATTAGTCATTGCAGCTCTAATCCAAACTGAATTAGGATTTATCAAAATCCACTTTATTTGTTTACAAAGAAAATGTTTCCATGCTTCAACAACAGATTAAATATTCACGACCGTCTTAGCGGCAACACATCAGCACTAGATATTATCCGTTAGTGTGACATGTGGTGAATATGTGGTTGATGTGAGTGTCTGACCTGCTGGCTCATGGTCATGGCAGTGGGCTGTTTGTGTGCGTTAAGCTTCATCGGTTCCATGGCGGTGGCTCCTTCACACTGGAGACCACATCTGTCCAGGATAGTGTCAAACACCTGAAGGTGATGGAGAAGAAAAAGAGAGAGTGAAAGGAAGAAGACGGACATGTTGATTAGACATTTTTACTGAATCTTAACAGTATATTGTTTTTGTGTCTGGAATATCTCAAGTTCAATTTTAGGAAAAGCTGCAACGATCAGTAGATTAATTGATCTAAAGGAAATTAATGGGCAACTATTTTGATAATCAAGTCATTGTTTCAGTCATTTTTCAAGCAAATAAGCCAAACATTCTCTGATTACAGTTATTAAAATATGATGATTTGCTGTTTTCCTTTATGACTTAATATGTTACTTAAATATATGAAGGTTTTAGACTGTTAGTTGGACAAAACAAGCACATTGAAGACATTAATGTAGCCTCTGAGAAATTGGAAATGCCATTTTTTCACAATTGTTTTAACATTTCATTGACTCAACACTCAGTTCATTATGAAAATAATATTCTTGTTGTAGCCTTAAACTTTAACATTCTTTTTTACTAGTCTAACATTTCATTTCCCCTTCATAGAAACACACACAGCTGTATTTTAAAAATCTAATCTCACCTCTAACACAGTGGGTACCGTCTCATCCAGGTCGCTATAATATGATGGCTGCTGGGTAAAGATGTTCTCTAAAAAAAAAAAAAAGAAAAACAAAGACATCATTATTAAAGTTAACAAAGAGTTTTCACTTCATATTTTAACCTAATGGAGACATTTCTCATCACGATACCATATAGTGACAAGAATAATTGATAAGATTTAAAGAAACAGCCTACCTATCATCTTATGCAGCAGCTGGCTGTTGCCTTTTCCAAATAACATGCAAAGATCCAAAATTTTGGGAATGTCAAAAAGAAAGTTGTCGTAGATAATTTCTCCAAACACAGCCGGGGTGAGGAAGTTCTCCTGAGGGAAGAGAGGCAAACACACGATGCAACAGGTGATCATGTGCATCAGCAGTGACGATACTATTACTGGAAAATACAGAAAAATCCCAAGCATCCGCCTCCTCTATCCGGTTTCTCATCCTACCTTTGATTCTTTGTGCGTCGCCATCCTTAGGAAGGTCAAGAAGACCATCCTGTGGACGGAGCGCTGCATTTCAGCCACCGCCGGGGAGGAGGGCAGGGCGGCGAGGTCGAGGCCGCGAGGAGCGTGATGCAGATACGAGTCTAAGCATCTCTGCAGGGACTCATCGAACACCACCTGGTGGAAAAGATGGACCACAGCAGAGGAGGGAAAGACCTTGAGAAAGAGGCTCACAGCCACTGAATCTACAGACTGATGTTGCTGAATGAAAAGAGAGGAAAAAAAGACACGTCCACAGTCCCTCACCTGACACCAAAACTTATCATGAGGCAGTGCGAGCAGCCACTCCAGGTCCTCCGTGATAAATTTCGCATGCTCCAAAAACTCCTCCACCTCAGCAGGAGTGCTATCCTCTGGCAGGGGCTTATAAGGCACAAAATAGCGCTCCTCCTTCCTGTCCGGGTGCTAGCGTGTTAAAAAAAGCACAGGGTTTGAGTTTAATAAACTGCTCCTCATGAGAGGTAACTCAGGCTATTCCTGGAGCACCGCAGACTGGCTGATGTGTTGGTACGTCTCCGTATCGACACGAGGAGAGCTGACTCACCAGTGCGGGCAGTGTGCGCTCTTTTCCCAGCGGGCCAGGCTCGGTCACCTGCTGCTCATCCAGGGGCACTCGAGCACAGGCCATGGCGTCTCCTTCTCAGATTATTTCTGACGAGTCATTGCAACAAAAAGACATTTAAAATAGACCGAATCACCGTCATGTCACACTAACAACAACCGTCGCTTCAAGGTAGACAACTGGCAGTTGATTTGAACTGCAGAGATATGTGAAATCAGCAAACTTGTTTATTTGTGTCATCATTTGCAGCCATAACTGTAGGGTTTAAAGATATATAGTTAAACACAGTGGTCTGACCTATCTGACATTTCCGCTGTGCTTATTTTATGTACTGTATTTGTTTGCTAGCGTCTTTGAAAAACCAAATCTACCCAACAGCGACATCTCACCACCAGTTGGACTAAATGTTGGCTGCCTCACCACTGCTTTACTCATTTATACTTACTTTTTATTACTTTTACTACTTACTTACTTTATACTTTCTTTGTTCCTCCAAGTTGTATCAACACTTATTTTAAAGTTTCAACAAAAACTGGACATTTTACTTGGTTAGGTGGATCTAATAAACTAGTAAATGAGTGTATTGTTATCCAAAACTCTGTTGTATTGTACAGATGTTGCTGTTATGTTCAGCTACAACATGTGAAAAAGAAAAACTATTAAGAACATTTCATTTAAAATATCTAGAAAAGATGTGAACAACAGTTGCTCGTCACATTCTTTTCCCTCCTGACGATAGTTGACACGTGTCAACTAGCCCCAGTTTGTGCCTCTCATGTAGGCTATTTGCATACTTTACATTCCGGTCTAAGAAGTCTCAGTTTCTCTTAAAGATAATTAACCTGCAATGTTTGGAAAAATACAGAAGGTCTGACAGTGTTTTCAGAATCCTCAAAAACTCTTCTAACCATCTTTTAACAACGTTGGGGTTAAAAATTGTTTTTTATTGCTCAGTGGACAGACTATAACTTCATCCAGATGTTTAGAAGAGTCTGTGAGGATTCTGGAAATACCTCAAGACAACTGTATGTTTTTTAAAAGACCTTCTGTGTTTATTATCTTTATCACCAGTTAATTCTCTTTAAGAAAAAATGTATGGTTAAAAGACAGGTTCAGTTTTTGAAGTCTGTCAGGTGTCCATTTGAACAGTGAAAGAGTTTTTCCTATGTAATCATTCCTCCCCCTTCAAATGTGCTTTCAGTGTAAGTGATGGAGGCCAAAATCCGCAGTGTGTCCACACAGTCATTTAAAAGTTGATGTGAAGCTTTAATGAGGCTTCAGCAGTCTGAGTTAGTCATATAAAGTGGATATCTGACACATTTACAATCTTTTTAGCATAAAATTATCTCTTTATGTTTCCCTGTTAAGCTGCGGTGGAAGTATAGTGACAAAAACAGGGACTGGCACTAAAGAGACTGTAACGTCGAAAGATATCCACTTGATTTGACCCATTTGGAGGCTGAAGCTTCATATCAGCTTCAGATAAACTTTTAAATTTGTTTTTGCACAGAAGGAGGACTGTGGATTTTGTCCCTCATCACTTACATTATAAGTGCATTATGAAGGGATCTTCTAATGGTCAGTATGAACAGGATGTATGATTACAGCAGACCATATTTCAGTATTCATTTGGACACCTGGCTGTTGTTTTAAGACAGACTTGAAAAAACTGTGAACCTGTCCTTTAAGGTGTATGCTAAACGTTATGCGAGAGGCACAAACTGGAGCAAAAAGAGCTACAGTTGCTTTTTATTCAGCTAACCGGCTCAGAAATGTAAAGCTAGAAACAGATTCACTCAGCTAACTAACGTTACTTCTTCTGTTTTTTTAAATCAAGATTTTGGCAAAGCAACCTGTTAACGGCTGTAACTTTCATAGCTCGCTATGACTATGAGAGGCCACGTAGTTTATTTGCTAAATTCTGAATTTTACAAAAACGACGTGGCCAGTTAAAATGTCGTGCTAACTGTCGTGCTTTTTTGACAAGTTCACCAGAGAAGACAGCAGCTCAATGAATGGAGGCTAACGGTAACCAGCCGGCGACTTTATTTAAATCTATAGTTTAGAGTTAGAGTTTATAAATTCGCTCACCTCTTAATGTGACTGTCTATAACTGTATCAAGCCATCCCATTAAAAGTCGTCACAGCTTCTCCCTGCAGTTTCGGTTTCCAAACGTTGTCTAATCACCTGTCTGACGATGCTGGTGTCTCGGGCCCGGAAGTGACATGGTTTGTTTTCTGACATTGCACATGCGCAGTAAAACACACTTCGAGTTTTATTACCGCCCTCTAGTGGGCACCAAGGAGAGAGCAGCAGCACCGCAGTTACCCTATTTTTACTTTGGTGGTTTACATGCAAAATATAATTTTCATTGTCCGTTATGAATTTGATCATTTTAAACTCTGCAATATATATCTGCAATTTGGCAGTTTTTAAAGAAAAACGTTTCCATCCTTTCCCAACAAGCCAACCGGTTCCACAACGGACATATTACTCTTGTCCAACCCCTTAACTAAAGGAGCTATATTTAAAATCCATGATGCACTTGCACAAATAGACTGTACAACTACATTGGACCATTTAAAAGAGACCTGGCAGGAAGACCTGAGAGTGGAGATCACAGAGGATCAGTGGGAAAAGCCACAAAAACATGTTCATTCCTCTTCTGTATGTAGCAGAGATAGATAGATAGATAGATAGATAGATAGATAGATAGATAGATAGATAGACAGACAGAGTCAGGCGGATACTGCTGATGATAGTAAACTGCATGATTGTCCATGGATGTCAGAATTGATTAGCCAGATATGAATCTGAAATACAACAGATGTTGCTGCAGTTCATGATATTACACCGACTGCAGCTATCAAAACTGAGACTCTCCAAGATGTTTTCTACAGTAAATCCATCCCGTAATTGATGTGGACAGACACCAGCTTCATATTGGACTAAAATATTCCAAACTCTGTCCGAGGTCTTACAGAAACAACTCAAACCAGATCCAGTTCTGTCTGTTTTCAGTGTTAAAGCTGTTATGGTAGAGCTGTCAAATAATCAATATAATATGGTATATGTTTTGTAACATTGTTAGCACGTAGACTATTTTTATTCAACTGGAAAGAGTGAAACCCACCAGCCCACCTAACTTTACTGAAAGATGTGTGAAACACTTACAATTAGAAACACTAAAAGAAGGAATGTTATTAGGTTATATTTGATTTGGCAACCTTTCATTAATTCTTCCTTTTGTTGTTTTTGTTTTTTCTCCCTTTCTCTAGCACTAGTAAATGTACAACATATACTTATATATGTAACAGAAGATAGATTTTTTCCCCCAAATATATAATTATAATTTTCCAAATGATAAAATTGAATGTCCATCACAGTTTCCCAGAGCACAAATGACATCTTCACATTCCTTGTTTTATCCAACCAACAGTCCTAAACCCAAATGAAGACCAACTTAAGTTGTACTTAAAGGACGGGTTCACAGTTTTTCAAGTCCGTCTTTAAAACAACAGTCAGGAACCCAAATTAACATTGAAACACATTTTTTTCACCTTAATCATTCCTCCTGTTCATACTGATTATTAGAGGATCCCTTCATAATATGAGTACAATGTAAGTGATGGGGGACAAAAATCCACAGTCCAACTCAGACATATTAGCTTCATATGCATGTAAATGCATTTTTGCACAAAACATCTGTGAGGACACCCACTATAAATAAATCACCTACTATTTTTTTTTAAAGAACAGTTACAGGTCACAACGTTTGGGTTACCAGGGATGTGGAGGGGAGGAATTTCTGACCATCTACCTTCTGGAAAAATGCTGCAGATGATCTAGACTAAAACAATTTGTTAACATCCTGTTAACACTTTCAACTGTAAACATAGAAGAAGATTAAAGCCTTTTTACTATTGGCATTACTGTTAGCACTCAGGAAATAACTCAGTCACTTCACCAGTTAAAAGTGAAGTGTACACTGGGTGAGTTTGACTGGAAAACCAACATTAGATACATAAATTAAAAATACATGAGAAAATGTGCATAATTTTACTACAGACTAAAGTCTTGAGACTCTTGAGAGTCATTTTGCCGGATTTTTAAATTAATTCCACATTTAACACTTCCAATCCAAAAAAATATTTGTAACTTCTGTATCTTCCTCATTTTAATGACATATAAGTATATTTATATAAGAGGAACAGTTATAGCTTGAAACTTTGAATGTATGTAGAATGAATCCACCTTCTCTCTGAGCCTGACTGTAACAAACATGTCATTTCCTGAGTTCAAAAGTGGCATTTAAAAGTTGAAAATAGTTAACATAACTTTTTTTTTTTTTTTTTTTTACATTTTTTCCCCCACCAAACACATGGATGAGCTTTCAGCTGGATCAAGAACAATCCCTTCAGGAGATGAAGTATTGAGTCATGCAGCATGGAGGATGAAGGAGCCTGCAAGGTGAACAGTTTTACTTTCATGTCCTTTTCCTGCCTAAAGTTAATTTCTGAGCTTCTTTTGATTTCTTCTCCACCCTCAGAAAAAGAGCTGAATTCTATATTTTGGCTAAAAAAAAAATTGCTTTTTTATTAAATATTTATACCATTATGTTCTTAAAAAGAGAGACTTTTGAAGTCAATCTGAGAAACATCTGCTTTCTAAACATTGTGGACGCCGGAGGATATCACGGCAACTTCATCTGCTGACTTTATTACCTCAGAAATATAGAATATTATACATCAATATTACTATTGGAAGAGACACTGACACAGATACTGATATATAAATGTAATCAAAGTTTCATTATATTGGTCCAATATGTTGTCAATATGCTACAACTATAAAAAAAAAAATCACACAGTGACGACAGATTTTCTTGGAAAAGGATGTTTATAAAAAAAAAAAAAAAGATTCCCATGACACACAGAGAAGGCTGATGAGGATTCCCATAAATTACATTAGGTACAATATTTTCAACATTACAAGTCTGAAAGAGCATCAATGAATCATTAAAATCTCCAGAAAGTCTGTGGTTGGTTTGTTGGTTGATACTGAAGAAGAGAGTTTATTGTGTGTTTTCACCAGTAAAAATCTGCTGTATGTATTGTCTGTGTGCTCCTGAACTTTATCTCACTTCATTGGTTTGTGTCTGAACTGAAAACTGTGGAAACGAGCTGCAACGATTAGTCGATTAATCCATCAGTCGATCGGCAGAACTATTTTGATAATTGATTAATCTTTTTGAGTCATTTTTAAGAAAAAAAATATCAAAATTTTCTGAATCCAGCTTCTAAAATGTGAATATTTTCTAGTTTCTTTGGTCCTCTGATAGTAAACTGAATATCTTTGGGTTGTGGACAACACTAGACATTTGAGGACGTCACCTTGCGCTTTGGTAAACAGTGAACAACATTTTTTCAGTCCGAACGACTAATAGATTAATCGATAATGAAAATAATCGTTGGTTGCAGCCCTACTGCGGAGTTTCATCATTGACGGGGAATTCTGTCTCTCTCTGTAGGTGTACATGCTCCGGATTCAGTTTTTAAACATACGGTTAAAATGTGCAACGTGATAAGAGTTAAATATGTATTCTGGCAGCTGTCCCATCACTTTATTTCAAAACGACAAAATAGAAACACAAACGAACAAAAATACTTGAATCTTGTCTGCTTTCATGGCTTGTTGTATAAAGCAAAAACAGAAAACTTTTTTTATCTTCTGTGTAAAGCATAAAATAAATAATTGTATGGCTCAAACAACAATAAATAATCTCCCATACATCATACATATCAAGCAGCAGTAATACTGTACCACACGGTACCCGTTTTAATGGCTTGCCTTCTCCATCCAGAAATAAGAGATTTTTTTTTTTTCTATTTTTATAGTAGGCCTATACAATTAGACAGCCAATCATGGATTCCAGTTTCTATTTCTAATTATATTCTACAGCTATATTCTACACTATAAGCTATGAAAAATATGTAGCTTCAGGTAATTATTATTCTCTGCTTAAGACTTAAATATTGTACAGAGAAAAACCTGTGTGCTCCATCTGTAAGATATCAGATCATTTGTATCAACAGCGATCGGACTGTGTCACACCGACTCGTAGTGAACGCAGTAGCGCATGAAACGACGCTGCGACGGTGCCGATGGCTGTTTCATTCTTTATAATACTGTCGTTAAAGTTGGTTGAAGTGAAACCAGTCACATTACAAAAATATGATGGACACCAACAACTGTTTCCCCTGAAAGCTCCAAAAAAAAAAAAACCCAATCAGCATTACGGATTATAAAACCGTTTTTCACTGGTTCCCCTCAGGTTTAGAATACAACTACATGGCCAAAAGTATGTGGACACCTGACATTTCTTTCATCTTTGGACATTAATTTGCTATTATAACAGCCTCCTCTCCTCTGGTTTCAGGATTTCCACTAGATTTTAGAACAACAAGAGCAAAACTGATGTTGGGTGATAATGCTTGGCTTGCAGTTCATCCGTAAAATGCTGGGTGGAGTTGAAGTAAAGGCTCCTCATACGCTGAAACTGGGAAAAACACATTTTTTTACAATTTTTTTTACAAACAGGAGTTTCTTCTCCAAACTGTTGCCACAAAGTTGGGAGTACACTATTGTCTAAATCAAAGTCTGCTGATTTCCCCTTAATTTGAACTGTCCAGCTCAAATATAGCCCCAGTTTGTGCCACAACTTGCGAAACAGGAGCCAGTTTCACCAAATTTGCAACTTGCAAACTGCGATTTGCAACGTGAGATCATTTCCTCTTCTGTTCATTTTGACACATTTCACTAATTAAAAACAAACTCCATACTTGTGACCCATGCAAGAGCATACGAGAGTCTTGTAGGACTCACAAATTTATCTGCAGTTTGTGAGCAACAAATGATTTGTCGTGTACGAAACGCTCACAAATCACTTTTGGTGAAACAGGCCCTTGATTAAAATCTTTTTCATCATGATAAAATATTAGTGTTTAGTGTTGGATTAGTGTTGTAAATCTTCTGAGGTTTTCAAAGATCTTTGTGTATTTATTTTTCTGAAAAACAGATGTTTAGCTTTGATACCATGTGAGAGGCACAAACTGGAGCTAGTCCAAATTAAGAAAAACCTCAGACCAAAAAGTTCAGAAAAGTACAGCGTCGGTGTCCACATACATTTGTCCATACAGTGTAACTCAGAGAGAATCCGAGTTATGGGTTACAGTCATAACAACCTCACTACATACAGTATTTCACTTCATTTTTTCTATTGTTATTACAGATGAGGATAAGGTCACAGATCAGTAGGCAAAGTGTGCGTGTCTATAGGATTCAGCGTACAGTATTCTGTTAAAACTATTACTCAACTGTAAAAGAATAGATAATTCTGGGAATTCTGGGAAAAAATATGTGCGAAGACCAGAGATTTGCACTTTGAGGTCAAGAATACAGTCAGGGAATAAAAAAACTATGACTATTGAATGCTATATTCATGAAGGGCACAGATGGTAAACTATGGAGAAATGATGCTGTGGACATGTATGTTCTGGATAAAACCACTAATATCAAGCTCTGGACTTCATGTCACTTTACATAACTGACCCAGGCTTCATTAGGACTTTGTAACTGCATGTCAAAGACGTCCGTACGGAGAAGTGTGCCCCCTCAAAACGTCACTGCATAGCCCTTCACCATTCTCAATGGTCTGCCCGTATTTGGTCTTCAAAAGTCTGATCATTTTTCATGTTTAACATGTATAAAAAAATATAACATCGACACACAAGTTAACAACAAAGTCCAGCTGGAAGTCAGTTTGTTTTTGACACTTGATTAAAATTCCAGTTCAGGTCCATAATGATTTGTTTTTGGTATGGAATGGAAAAAAAAGGGGGAAAGGCAGACTTAAAGTCTGGAAAAAAGAGAAGAATAAAGACTCGAGGATGTCAAGATTACAGCTGCTGTTACCTGATTGTGCTTTTTCCTCACTTCCAGAGGAAGTGTTGCTGACACAGAGGACTATTGATATAAATATTCTGTATCTACTGGATCTCAGAACAGTTGAGGCTCAATAATGACATCCACTGATGGAAGGACAAGAGGAGAAAATAAGAGCAGAAGCCAAAATGGCTGATCAGTAGTCTGGGGGAATAGAGAACAGTTTTAACGAATGGGTGAATATTGCAAGTCAGTTCACGTTCAGCACACAAGCCTCACGTCCTTAAAATTGGAAATCCACCAATTTTACACATCAAAGTCTGTTTACAGGCGCTGGGGAGTACTACTATAATATATATATGAAAAACATTTATTAAGCCATTTGTGGCTCCAGAGGGAGCTGAGTGAAATCTGATAAATTGCCTCAAGTGATGTCACTTGTTTGTCAGTCACATCGGTTGGAGATTAAAGGGGATCTATTACGCTCATTTCCAGCTCTATATTTTTATTCCTCGACTCCACTAGAGTAGCTTTGCATGATTTACAGTTAAAAAAAAAACAAATTTATCTTATACTGGCCCTTTATGCAGCCCCTCAGTTCAGTCTTAGCTCCTGTCTTTCCGGAAGCCTGCCAAGGGGCAGCCGCATCCGAGTCGTGTTAAGTTACAGCTGATGCAAACCCCACATTTCCTGCTTTACTGCTTCATATTAAAAGCTTTTAAATGATCAAATAAGGGGGCTTTTATCATGAAGAATTTACAGGAAATGAAACATGTTCCGCACCAAATTAGCAGAGCTTCTTTGTCAGCGGCGCTAAAAGCCAGTCGACACAAGATATGGAGATATTTGGAGCTCTTTGTTGGGGCGGATCAGTTAGAAATAATGCAGGGAGGACTAGTACAAGCAGCCACAGTGATGATGATGTTTGATGAAGAGCTGCAGACGGCCAGCAGTCTCATTATTTGATACTTTGGCAACGGTTAATAGGAACGTCCGACATTGTAACATTATATATATATATATGACTGAAAATAAGGAAAAGCATAATAGGTCCCCTTTAAGAAGTGCAATGATAACTATTCGTTTAACTCATCTCTGTAGGCTGAACACTGCTTCAGTTGATATTTCAAGACCGTTACAGAGAAAGCAGCTGTCAGGAAAAGGTTGATGTCAAAAGAAGGCTGCCACCCCCTCTGACTCGAATCTACTGCATGTGGGAACTGCGCAAGAACATCTAATCAGATATATTTTCGATTGAGGAGTCGGTGTGCGTACCTGCCGCACAGCAGCCAAACTCCCTGAAATCCAGGGTCCTGAAAACTGAGAATGAACTGGAAATCCAAATCTGACAGGGAAGAAGATGAAGAGGAAAAAAACCCATCTTGGTCTCCCTCCCTGCTCTTGGAGCCAGTTTCCACCAGCACAAACCAGCAGCAAACATCTTCATTTCACAACGGCCAGAGCTGGTGTTGGTCCAGAGGAGTCCGGCGCTAGGCCAGCTGTATCTGTCCAGAGTAGGTGGTGAGTAGGAGCATGATGGCGAATCCCGTCAGCAGGCCGGCGTTCTGGATGGCGAAGGTGAGGAGGAAGCTGCTGCCGCCCGCGTCCTCTTCCTCCCGACTCACCTCATTCATCTCTGGAAACTGAAAAACATTTAAAAGAGAGAAAGAACGTATTAAACTTCAAATGAGTAGCCAAGCTCCTCTTCAGCAATACTATGCTTCATATTAAAGAGGCACTCAGCTGTCTTCTGAATCTGGAGGAGCTTTGTCAAGTCTAAGAAAATTACCAAGGTGACATCACCCAGGTATCATCACCCGGGGACGGCCTCATCATGGCAACCACTTTGTTTCAGACTGAAATATCAATAACACTTATTGACTTATTGACCATGAAATATGGTCCAGAAATTCATGGTCCCAAGAGGATGAATCCTCATGACTTTGATGATCCTGACTAAAATATATTAATAGAGTGAATAAGGGACTAAAATTCTACTTTGACAATTAACCTTTCCAAACACTACTGGGGAAAAAAAAACTTTTTTTCTGAATCAATCTTATTTGTCGGTGACTTATTTTTCTTCTTGACATAACCGACCAAACGTACACGGTGTGACATCATGATGACATATTTACAGGTTAGTCAAAATGGGTTTTTTCTCTTTCCTTAAGTGGCTTGCTCAAGAGCAGCTCAGCGGCAGCTGGTGAAGAAATTATGTTTTTACTTTCTCCAACGACCTTTAGCTGGCATGGGAAATCAAATTGGAGACACTAACCATGTCTGCCAGGGCGATGTAGAGGAACATTCCTCCTGCCAGGGCGAAGATCCAGTTGGGGGAGAAACTGTTGCCGGCCAAGATGCCAAAGCCCATGCCCAGGTAACAGCAACAGGCTGACAGGAAGTTAAAGAACAGAGCCTGCTGTATACTCATGCCAGCGTTCAGCAGGATCACAAAGTCTCCTAGTAACAAGAGGGAAAAAACAACAAAAAGAGAAGAACATGCATCAGAGTTATCTTTGCAATTACAGATTTCTGAAAAAAAGTTTCATGTAGTAGCAGAAATTGTACTTATAAATAACTATACAAAAAAAAGGAAAAGAGCATTTGACAAGAAATTTAACTGCACCAAAAACAAAATAGAGCCAAGCAGGCTGGTAAATATTCAAAGCAGCAACACATCGCCGGTTAAATCTTGTCCAGACTCACCTAACTCGTGGGGAAACTCCTCACACAGAATGGCCACTGAGGTGCTGATGCCCTGGAAGACGGAGGCGGTGAACGAGGCGCCGATGGCCAGGCCGTCGATAAAGTTGTGCAGGCCGTCGCTCAACGTGATCATCCAGGCCAGCGTGCCGATGTCGGAGTAGGTCGTCCCCTTCAGCCAATAGCAGCCACCGCCGCTGCTGGAGGACCGCCCCCCACTGTCTGGACTCTGGGAGTCCTGGGAGGTAAACATCATGATCATGATCATTATGGACCAATAACCATAACCATGGAGCAAAATACAGCTACACTTGCCAAGTCCTATTATTACTTAATTTTGAAAAATTGAAGTTTAATGTGTAATAACCCCTGTTCAACCCCTTTATGATGCTGGTAATATCATGTCATTATAGGAAATTGTTTATAAATACTAAATATGTTGCTGTTGCTCTTGCCATTTTATATTTTAACTTTATTTTATCTCCCGGTGTTTTACAATCTCTGTGTTTGTTTTACAATGTAAATGAAGTTTATTATTATAATATCATTATTTTGTCAATTGCTATATGTGCTTTATCTGTCTAAAAATGTCATATGCTTTGGGTTAAACCATTCTATCAAATGAGCGACAAAAAAATGTGGTTTAATGTATCTCTCAATCTCATGTGTTGAAAATACAATCAGATGTAGAAGATGTAGAAAGTCTTGATCTCTTCCGTCTTCTGCCATCTTTACCTGTGGTGTCTGTGCGGGGCTGAGCATGAGCTCGCCTTCCCCGGCGTCCACCTTTCCCAACGCCAGACTGCTCGCCTCTCCGTTCTGCTGTAGCTTCTCCTTCTCTCCCTCCTCCACGTCGGGCGTCGAGTAACGATCCGCGTTGGAGTAATGACTGTGGCCGTGGCTCTGAGAGACGGAAGAGAAAACAGATATTATGATCGACGAATAAGAAGAGGTTTTGTCAGATCCGTCGCTGATGGAAAGTTCCATCCTTGAAACAAAATAACCTTGAAATTCGGTTGTTTAACAAGAAGAAAATCAGGGAGGAATTTATGCTTCCTTGAGACTTCCTGCAGATATCCTGCTTTAGTCCCATTTGAGCGTGCTGTTCTTCTGCCTCCTCTTGGTAATATACTATAAGCTCTTACTTGAGGGGTTGTGTTTATTGCCTCGATGAGGGCTTCACTACAGTTCCACACAGGTTTGATTAAATACAAAATTATTCATACATGTTTTATTTAGTCCATCACTGCACTCTCTCATAAAAGGATCCAATTATAACCATACAGAGATCAGGTAAAACCCAACTTCTTTCCTCTTTCTTGCCCTGTATTGAGCCTCACACGCAACATTTACTGAGTTCTTCAATAAGCCTAGAGTCATAAAGTGTCTCTAAGCTTGGACCATATACACAAACAAAGATCAGTTGGAGTACAACACTCCTGGAACCAGTATAAATCCATGTTTTGCTCAAGTGAAGAGATTCTCCTCTCAGCACTACACTACAAAATTACATTTCTTTACCAATATTTTTAAGATGAATTGACACAAACAGCTTCGGAGTGACTAATGAGCTTTTCGCCTCGTTTTTGCACGAGATGTCGCAGCTGACGGCAGTAATCCAGGCGCCAAATGTGGGTCAAAAGAGTTTCTGTAATTGGATCAACAGGTTGATGTGTTACGTGTTAATTAGGCTGGTTGGACCATATGGCTCAGAGCAGAACAACCACAAGGTGGAGCAACTGTCCTCAAATCATCCCCCTCACATTTCCTAACTGATGCTTGCTTTTTTTTGTGAATGAAATCAGCCGATCTGCATGGCTGTGTGGATATCTGAAGCCTGTAATTTCAGTCAAGCTGGATTTACGATGTAATTTAGAGAAAAACTCTCATAGAAGCAGTGTTGTGCTTTTACAAAAGTAACTTATAATTCCACATTCAAGCTCTGGGAAACTGTTAAAACAACCTCCACATGCACTGCTACAGTACAGGCAAATAGGCAGAGTAGGCAGGGTTGCTAAGAGCCAAAAATAAGCCATAAGTCCATTTTCTACATACATGAAAACTGACCTGATCACAGCACAGTCATGATTACAATACTCCACTTATTGGCAGGAATCAGGATTTGAGAATAATGGAAATGGTAGCACAGAAAGACAGTTATAAGCTACAGTGAAGAGGAACATCTTTCAAAAGATGCATGACTTCAATACTAATTTCACCTGGAAAAAGTTCTGATTATGTGGATTATATGTAAGGATTATTTTTTTCATCAGTAAATATATTGATTTTTTTTTTGGCTTGAACAATTATTGTGTAAAACAGCTGACAAGTAGAGTTCTGGGAACCCAAAGTGATGTCTTCATATTGATTTTTTTTTTTTTTGTCCGACCACAACTCCAAAACACGAAGACATCTGATTCGACGGGGCCGTTTTCCAGGGCAGACGTTATGACTTGTCAAAAACAGGAAAAGCAAGAGGTGTAAATAACAACGTTAATGACAGCTCCATTACATTAATTGTCCCAGTAAGCCACGTTAAGCCACATCATCAGTGAGTGAGTAATCGGCTCATCTAAATGGAACGCAGCCAACGTTTATATCGTTAACTCCACATTAATGCTTTACCTGCTTTGACGAGTCAAAATGTCTGCTGTGGAAAGGGTCTGTAATGTTCATATGATCTATTTATTGTTGCTGTAAATGATTAATCATTTCAGTGCTAATGTAGTGTTTGTTCAAAGCTAGTTTGGTCTGGTAACCTGACTGTGGCAAATAAAAACAAATTAGCTAGGGGGGAAAACTGCAGGTTGCCAGCGGAGATCATTAGATGCTCGGTATGATACTGTTGTCTATTAATGACATTAATACTGTTGTCTATTGTTAAAGACACTGAACATCCACTCTACTCTGAATTTGAGTCTTCTGGACAACATTATAGGACACTTCTGGTCAAAAAAAAGGGATACTTAGTACCAAAATGCAATCAATATAATGAACAAACATTACTAGAATATCCCTATGTTGAAGGATCCCATTAAAATATACTGTATAACTGTTGCATATTCAGTATATTGCTGTACTGCTCATGTTTGACCTTTTATGTATGTGTCTCTTCATTGTTTTTTATTTTTATTCTGTTGTTTTTAATAGTGAGACAAATTTCCTGCCGTAGTGGGATAATAAAACATAACAAACTAATTAAAGACGAAGGTAAATTCCACCCTGAAGGACAAATAAGAATAAATGTCACATCTATCAGTCCAATACAGCATTGTACAGTACAATAGTTTATTACAGTGGGGAATGTCTTCAGTTTATGTAACCTCCCGAGGGCACAGCTATGAACTTGAATCACAAGTGCCTCTGGTCCGAAAGCATGAAAAAGACTTTTAACACTTGACAATGACTGTTGGCATGTCTGCCTGTTTGTAGATTGCGCAACACCCTAATAAAACAAAACTAACACAAATATCCTCTTGGGTATCCTTATAGTCACTTTCTGAACATGAAAGTCCTCATTCAAATAAGCTGCTAACGAACATGTCAGCTACTGAAAAGCCGACATCCCACCCGACCGGTTAAACCTGCCGCCAATTTTACAGATAATACGACTGGGAGGAATTTAATGATTGTGCTCAGAACAAATAATCTGTGAACACGGTCGGTTGCCTGATGACAGAACATGATGACGTGGTTTTTACGTGATAAGATAAAGAATAGAGAGGAAACAGTGGCGGAAAAATGTATTATGAGAAAAAACAAATCACTGAAATGTTGTAAGATATCTTGAACTACATCTACCACTAAATTTCTGATTAAGGTTCAATAATCTTGAGATAAAAATCACTAATTAGCAGGTTTACCACAGATCATCATAATCTCACAATTAGGGCTCACTAATAATTCAGTATTATTAATTATCAACTAAGAGGAATCATATCTTATAATTATTCTACAAGAGTTTTATTATTTTCAGTGTGAATTTTTGCATTTGCCATGTCATGACATGTATTACTATGGAAAAATAATCTTAGCAATATTGTGCTGTTGATGTAAACCATATTACTGAGCTATAAGTAAAGTATCTGCAAGCAACAGTTTTATATTCCCAGGTTGTTACACTGTCATGAAATTTAATCTGAACTTTTCTGAGCATATAGAGAGAAGGTGACAGAAAACTCAAGTGAAACTAAATAATATTATTCCCCTTTTTGTTGTTTTGGAAGTCCTGTTTTTGCGTTTTTTTTTATAAGTTGTGTCTTTGTGCATTGACCTTGGCTATGAGCTTTCTAACTCGCACCAGCTCTGCGAGGCTCACGATAACAGTTTTTGTTGAGACTGTTTCCAAGATGTTGATTCACGTGTTAATTTCCTCCATCTATATCCTCTCTGCTCAGCTTTTAATTTAAACCACTGTTCTTTGCAGACATCTGCGTTTGGCCTTTGTTTTTTTGATTTTCAAGACATACAGCGGTGCTTTAAAGTTTGCAAACCCTTTAGAATTTGCTCCTCTTCTGCATAAATGTTTCCTAAAACGTGACCTGATTTTCATGCGAGTCCTAAAGCCAGATAAAGAGACGTCAATTAAACAAATGATCTATTTATTGAGGAAAATTATCCAATGGTTCGGCTCATTTGTTTAATTGGGTTCCCTTTATCTAGTTCTAGGACTTCTAGGACGTCATATTTATGCAGAAATAGAGAAAACTCTCAAGGGTTCACAAACTTTCAAGCACCACTGTATTTCAGATTTGCCATATTAATACTTAAGTAGTTTATGTGACCAACTTTTTGCTGCCAGCTTTTAGGTCTCTTTGGAACTGATAGCTGCTTTCTGCTTTGAAAAACTTGTATGTAAAAGCAGTGATTATTAAAAGAAAAAATAAATTGTCTAAGTACTCACCCCATTTTTCTGTTTGAGAAGCACTTTGAGGATCTTTTCAGTGAAGAAGAAGAGGTAAAAGCCTCCAAACACCACCGCAGACTTGGACACATAGAAATCCACCATTGGGTCGAAACCGAAGGCCTATCGTACCAGAGAGAAGACGACGTTAGCTTGAACATCATCACATCACATGACATCACTCAAAGTCAGTGTTTTTTTAGGTTAGGTGTTATTTGAAACATCATTTAGCAGTTCACCAGTTAGTGGTGGGTGTAGGTGGTTTAGGGTGTGTTTGGATTTAAGTTTCACTGTCAGCTGCTGATCAAAAGGAATTTTTTGTCTCTACGATAAATCTGTCTCTGTCGAATGTTTTTGGATGATTTTACTTTTGTCATCCGTCGTGAATAATTGAACAATCACATCAACTAAAGCTAATATCCTTTCAAGATATTGCAAAAATATTTCACAGACAACTTGAATAATGTATGTAATCATTTCCCCTCCAGTAGACACAAACTACTTTAGCTTAGGTACACACGTTTTATTTTTTTTCCTACTATTGATCCCGGCTAAACTGATGCAATGAACATCCTAGTGTAACAGCTGCGAGCCTGGCGTTGATGGGTGTGTCCACCGTCTAGACGTTGTAAACGTTTGTAGGTTGGGCTGCTCTGAAGGGAGGGGCGACATTGAACTTTAATCCGTGTCTTTACAAACATGTAAGTTTTCTACAGTAACCTGACTTAGTGAAGTTCATGTAAATTAGAAAATTGAATTGATTAATAGGGCTAAAGGAAGAAATTGGACTATAATCAAGCATACTTTTAATCTGGTTTCTAATGGTTGAGGGTAAATAAAAACTTCAGACATGTAAAGTTCTCTGCAGGTTCTTATATTACTACATTTAAAATATGCCTTGTTGAAGGTGAGAATTTGATTACTGAACAATAACCTGGTTTCTCATGTGCATGTTAATGTTGTAAGTGTCTATTTTTCTAACTGTATATTGTGGGTTTGATGAAAAACACACTTACAGCTTCACAATATCAAACTGTTTTAAACCGAACTAAAACTACTTGCCTTCTTGTCTCCCTTCTCTTGTAAAGTGAAACTTTTGATGTAATTGTTGCAGGTCAATAAAACACAAATATAATATATACAGTCTGGACCCGTCCCTCTCAGATGATCAACAAAGACAGTTTGGGATTTTTTTACAGTCCTCTTATTGGGAATTGTTAGCTATTATTGGAAATGAATAGTCTAGCCACAAATATGCTTTTGTGTAGAGTTAAGATTCTGCCATTTATCATCAACACAATTTCCACTTCAATAAACCAGCTGATTATTCAAAGAGTTCCTATGAGCATTAGGATTTGGTGACATGTCGATGTATATATTTGTCTCCTGCTCAATATTTTGTGGTAACTATTCTTTTTTTCAACATTTCTGGTTGTGTTAGACATTACAGGCAATGCTACAAATCATTTGAGCATTTGCTTTATGAAATTCTTGCATTTTTTAATCTATTCATCAATCTGATGAAGTTACTTTGATTTGACAAGTATTCAGTTAGATTTAGTTTAATTCTCATGTCGTTATTTTATCTATTAACCTTTTTTCTCAATTGAATTTCCAGAACATTTGCTACATCATCCACCGTTGTCTTTAACTATGCTGCATGCATCAGCTAAAAATTGCTCCAATTTCAGGTAAATTTGTTTTGCAAATTTTGTTTTTTTTTAGCATTTTACTTGTGAAGTGAGTAAAGTAGCTGATCTGATTTTCAGTGACAAGGACTACCATGCATTTTCAATCATAAATGTTTTTTTAATCAACAAAGATAATGTCTTGAATTACTGTTGGTGTCTCGGCAAGATTACAGATAATACAACCCTGTAATTCTGTAGCTAAATATAATTCTGCACCACAGAGCTCTCACTGCAACTCTCATTCCACTTCCTGTGATATTCTTATCAAATTAAATAGAGTGAGAGCCGAGTTGCAGTAGTAAAAAAAAAAAAAATGTACACACCCATTTGTTTGTGATACCTTTAAGCTAAATTCCTGCCATGTAAAGTTGATTTAACTGCTTTTTTTCCCCCCAGAAACTGCATAGTAATCCTGCACTGAGGTAACCTGAAGGAGCTGCAGCTAAGTCAGTGAGTCACAGCAGCAGCGACACTACCTCTGGGATGAGCTGAAACAGGGCGTTGGAGTAGAGCGTGCCAATGGCCAGGGCTATGAAGTAGAGCAGCAGTCGCTTGTAAAAGGTTTTCTTCATGAAGGGCACCACGCTGGCCCCAACCAGCGAACACAGAGAGATCAGTGTGACACACAGGATCCCATAACCCCACACTGATCGACAGAAGAGAAGAGGCAGAGGAAAAAGTGAGAGAGAAGAGGTAGTTAGTTGAGAACTGATTTTTATCAGATTAATCACGAGGGGGATGGGAAAAAAATAAAATAAATTGGAGAACATTGAGCAGTTAAACACCCTGAAAAGAAAGGAAGAATTGAATGAAATCAACCTGAGGAAAAAAAAAAAGAGTGATTTCAAAGATACCCGCAATTCTTTTTGAGAGACAAAAGGCTTATTGTCAATTGAAAACAGATCAACAGGAGTGACACCACCTTTCATTTGAAGATAATAATTGGCTGTCCTTCAAAATTACAGTTTACTGACAGTTCAGCACAAACACACACACACTTTGTCCTAGTCGACTCAGGTGCATCTGTATCGCTATGCTAGCCTCAGGGTAAACACTGGCAATCACTGAGGACACAAAAGGGGGCAAATGCACTTTAAATAGCTCAACAGTAGCAGAAGGAGCACTGTTAACGAGGGGGTCATGTTACAAATTTGAAGGACTCTTTAAGGGTGCTGCGCTCCATTTCTCCAGGATTGTCTTACACCAAAACTGAAATGAAAGCCAAAAACTCTCTTATCAAGGTTTTGTTAAGCTATTTTAAATGCCGCAGCGGTAGAAGAGGGAGCTGCGCTTTCTCTATAAGAAAAGCTGGCCTAGATTTCAATGCTATGAAAGGTGCAGATACAAACATACAGAACACTCACACGCACTCATCACAACACCAGATGATCGTTGATGCAGTGAGTAACCAAAAGCTTTCCACAGAGCTTTTTAGAGCCCAAGAGTGAAACCACAGAGTGAAAACAGAGGCACGAACGAAGAGAGAGAGAAATAACCACAGGACAGGCAAAGGAGCGCTTGGCCAAAGGTGCACTATTCTTCTCAACAGCCGTGTGATACTACAGGAAGTTGAAGAGGTTTTTTTTTTTGGTGTTTGTGTAAGCAAAGGTTCATGAAATGTGAAAAAAGATGTATAAGTAGAAAGATGTACAGATAGATGGCAAACCTCTGGCAGGAGCTGCAGGATGGCAGTGGAGTACAGCGTGCCAATGGCAAGAGCGATGAAAAAGATGAGCGCGTATTTCATATAGCGCGTCTTCATGAGAGGCACGATGAAGACTCCGGTGAGGGAGAAGGCACTGACCACTGTCACACTCAGGAAAGAAAAGCCCCACACTGGGGTCGAAGTGACAGGAAGGTTGGATAGAAGAGGAAGGTGTAACATTAAAACAAACTGCCATACATCGTGTGTGGTAGTAACGCAGCCTGAGCACTGCAGTATCACACGTTTTTTCCTTCAATACAATCGTGCTGTGATCCAATAAATGTATTCTGTTACCTAAAATTATGTTTTAACGACTGGTCTCACAATACTTGAAATTCAAGCAAATAAAATAACATTTTGACATTAACATTTTTGGATAATTTAATTCAGATAACTCAGCTCAGTTGGTTTTAAAAAACAGTTTTTTATCTTTAAGTTGTGAAGATGAGTGCCTGAAGGGTTTGAGTCCCTGCCAAGGAGTCAAAAGATAAATTGAAAGGGTTGTGAGATAATTAACTATAAGAAATAAAATAGAATAAACACATTTCTGCCACACAAATTACGTATATTTAATAACATTTTTTATAGTTCTATCTCTTCAAATGTCTAAAAACTATTCAGGTGAAACCATTTCTTCTGTTTTTGGATGAACTGATCACAACTCAGACATGCAACTTGTGACAAGAGGTTGCAAGTAGACATTGCTTTGCTTTTAAGGGTCACAAGCCTAAAAGTTTGGGAACCACTACATTAACCTGTAGAAAAGAAATAATTCAGATTAGTTTAGCATTTTTGTGTCATTTTTTTGTCTGAGACTGCATCACCTGTAAAGTTTACGGGAAAGAAAGATTAAATGCTTTTCTACGGTGTGAGATAACTTCTCCATGCTGAGAAAGGAGACGAAAATTAGATGAACAGGGCTGGTGGTGAATACACCAGGACAGCAAGCATTTAATAATGTAAAAAAAAAAAAAAGCAAAACAAAGTGAACAAAGACCATGCTGTAGATTTGGCAAACGCCATTATAAATATTTAGATAACAAAAGGAGTGCAGAATCTGCCTCTGTGCTGCTGGCAGACGTCCACAGCTGAGGCAAAGGAAAACAGCTCTCAATCTGCCAATTTAGTGGAACGTTTGCCTCTAAATGTAAGTTGCTATGAATGATTACCCTCAGACTCTTAGCCACGGATGTAGTGTTGAGAGAAGGTGCAATAAGATGTGAGATGAGGTTCTCTCTTATGGCCTGTTGTCCTTATTTATTTTTACTGAAGATTTTCCAATCACTAATTTCTAAAAATGCAATTTGCAAACTCAGATCATCAGGTGAAGCAGAGATATACAGTAGAGTTGTGTGTTATCTGCATAGCAATAGAAACAGATGTAATGTTTGCGGACAATAGAACTTAATACCAGCACCTACAGACAGAAATGAATGGGGCCCAGTACTAAACCTTGGGGCACACCACAAGCAATATCTGCTCTGTCTGAACAGAACTCCTCGAGTTTCCACCTGTAAGGTAACACCAAAACCAGTCTAGAGCTGTGCCAGAGAGCCCGACCCATGTTTCAAACCTTTCTATGAGGAGATTGTGATCAACTATCAAATACAGCACTAAAATCAGAGATTCACCACTTTGAGGAGAGATGTCTCTGTGCCATTATTTGTTCAGAAATACAACTGAGCCAATAAAGTCTGATAGATGAACATGATCCAGTTTCATAAGTATTTAAGTTGGCATTTTAAAGAGTAAAATAAGTTGGAAATTGGCCTGGAGTTGTTCATGTTACTGACATCTACAGGGCTTTTCTTTAGAAGAGGGTGTACGAAAGCAGTTTTGAAGAAATCTCTGCAGACTAGCAGATGGGAGGGGTTGATAATGTGCAATCATTTTCTTGACAATGAGTCAAAGACTATTATCAGAGAGCTGCTAGGAACGGGATTGAATCAGCATCACCAACATTATAACAAGAAAATGTGCTGACTGGAGAGGGATAGGTCCGATTTCAACACCACCAACAATGTGTTTTGATATGTTAGTTATCTTATTTCTGAAACAAAGCTGTAAAGGCATCACGTTTAGATAATGAGAAAAGATCAGGATCTTAACTCGTCGGTGAGATCTATAGGAGAGATGGTTTTCCACAGCATCTGCCTCCCTGCTGGTGGCAGATCTCCACAGCCTCGGCAAAGGAAAACAGCTCTCAAGCCAAAATAAGCTGCCTACAGGGGCAATTGTAAGGTGAGCTGAGGGCATATGAGTGGACATTAAGGGGAAAACAAATTTGTCAGTGGAGAGAGAGAGATAGAGCCAGAGCTCTGGGCCACTAAACAATTTCTCTTCTACCTGCTAGGGATGAGATAAAGTGGGTTAAAAGTAAGAGCTGAAATTTATGAACTGCCTTAGCAAAGCTATAGCACAATTTAGTTTAAAAAGAAGATGAATATTGCTGCCTACAGTCATCACACACATAAAGAAAGCTGTTATTTTTCTTTTAGTTGAAACTCATGAAGTACTATGAGCATTCCTGACGCTGTGCTACTTTAAAACATGAGTGCTGCCGCTGCCTTGCGGGCAGAACATCACACAGGTTGACAAAAATCTTCAAGTCTGTTATTTAGCTAGCTTTTTATAACAGCCACATACTCCAATACCAATGTGGCACCCATTCACCAAGAATTCAAAGGCTTGCTGAACAACTACACTACATATTTCCAAGCCCATCAGATCGGACGCAGATGCCAAAATAGCTTCCAGGGCTCTCAAGGACGTCCTACTGAGTGTGTACAAGTCAGCAGTCTGTATGCAGTTACAATGGGTCAGCAGCCAAAGAAAGAAGAGCAGTTTATGGCCGAGATGCTTTCCCGTCTGACTCCGGACCGTCTTTACCTGGATGAGATCTCTGTGACATACAGGATATGCTGACTGAAGCAGCATCTATAGAGGATGTGTTGGCTTTTAAGCCAAAGTGAGAAATGCAATCTAAGTCTTGGCTAACTGTGCATGCTTATTTTGGCTTTCATCCCCTTTTGGGACATTATGATATCACTGTCTCTAGGCAACAAGATGCACATTTGGAGCTCAGCTCTGATGAAGAAATGTGTTTTCAAGTTCTTCATTACATTCGGTTTTCATTTGTAGTATTTTAACCGAAGAGAGGGCTGTAAAATATACACTTGGGTAATGAAACTGAGTTAGTCATTAACAGAAATGGCAAAATAAAAATGTAGCACAGTCGCAGTTTACTGCTAATACACGATGTACTCATAAACAAGCTGTAAAAAGACAACAGAAAGGTTTCACAAACCTGCCACAACAATGCCTTCATGATTTTTTTTTTTTTTAGGTACATTTAAAATAAACAACATTTATCTATCATACAATATAGGTACAGTAACAGGAAACAGGAATCAGTGCTAACAAGATAAACAAATCGCTAACACTTTATAATAATGATCAGTTACAGGTCAAGTCAGTTACCTTCAGCATCTGAGGGCCTCGGGGAGGTGTCGCCGCTCAGCTCCTCCTCTTTCTGCGCTTTGCAGCTGCCGGTATCCAACTGCTGCAGCATGGTGGGGCACAGCTCCTTTAAGTCTTGCCCATCCAGACGTGACTGCTCGCTGATGCTGTAAATCGCCAGCGTGTCTGCAGGTAAGCACTGTGAACAGAGACATACTCATCAGTCAGTCACCCTTCAGTCTACAAACGGTGCCATTATCGCTTTATATGATCAAATAAGGCAGGATTCAGTGAAAAAACCTGCTTTTCATTTTCAACCTGAAACACAGGTGGTCAGGCACATATTGTGAGTACATCTAGTACATGTGAGCAAAGAGATGCAGACATTAAACTTGTTATTTGTGATAAAATTCATTCAATATCAGTCAAATAGCATTTAAATTATCATGGGACACAATAATGCCACATTGAATCCACAACTACTCAGTTTGTTGCAGGATACGCGGCTCTTGTGACCTGCCTCACCTATTCAATTTAAGTGAGACATTTTAACATGTCAACTTGGGCTTTAGGAAGTTGTAATGGGCATTTGGAATATTTTCTAACATTCAGTAAATCAAACAATTCACCAGTTGAAAGATATAATTGTCAGATCTAACGATAAAGAAAAAGAATTGTTAGCCGCAGCCCTAAACCAACTATAGGCAAGGCGACTTTATTTGAACAGCACCTCATCAGTCAGTCACCCTTCAATCTACAGACAGTGTCATTTTTGCTTTAAATAATCAAATAAGGCAGGATTCAGTGAAAAAACCTGCTTTTCATTTTCAACCTGAAACACAGGTGGTCAGGCACATATTGTGAGTATATCTAGTACATGTGAGCAAAGAGATGCAGACGTTAAACTTGTTATTTGTGATAAAATTCATTCAATATCAGTCAAATAGCATTTAAATTATCATGGGATGCAATAACGCCCCATTGAATCCACAACTATTCAGTTTGTTACAGGATACGCGGCTCTTGTGACCTGCCTCACCTATTCAATTCAAGTGAGATTACTTCACTTGAACGAATGCATGTAAGATTTCTGCTTTAGTCAGTTTTATATCAGTGTAAATTGACTTGATCTTTGGGTTTTGTACTGTTGGTCGGATAAAAAAAAAAAAGGTTTTTTAATTTTAATTTTCTAACATTTAGTAAATCAAACAATTCGCCAGTTGAAAAATATAATTGTCAGATCTAACGATAAAGAAAAAGAATTGTTAGCCACAGCCCTAAACCAACTATAGGCGAGGCGACTTTATTTGTACAGCACCTTTCAACGCCAAGATGTAGATATGATGTAAAACAAACACAAGACAAAAGACACGTTTAAATAGAGTGAAAAGGAGTTAAATAAAGACAAACTATAAGACAAATATATAGTATGTTGACTACTTCAGGTGCCAAATACAAAAACTCTAGATTATTTCAAAGTTTCTTAACATTATGAACTTTTACCAACAATGTAGATTTGGACAGATGCAGAGGATGCTTCGCAGTCATAAAGATGTCGATATGAGACGTACAGTAATGTCAACTCCTGAAATCTTATCTAAGGAATCAAATTCAAAGGTCACATTGAAACAAAGACAAGAGAAACTGTATCCATGGAACATATTCCTATACTAGGACACGAAAGCCAGTTATTATTTCATCTTCTGAGGACAAACAGCTGAGTCAAACACAAGTGGGGCTTTTGATAGTGACTCAATGCGTAATAAAAGCGGATGCATCACTATTATTAAATGTTAACAAAAATCAAACTCAATCAGCACAACAACAACAAAAAAAAATTAATTAATGGTTGTATAACTGTTCTCTGCACAAACAAATTTCTTTTTTTCATTCTAAGTAAAAGACAGGAAGTCACATGTGATGACATGTGAGCCACAGATACAGGAGTGCAACGTGTTCAGTGAGTCTGTGTTTAACAATATACTGTAAGGAAGGAAAGTTGTTCTCTAAGTCACATAACTGTACAAAGACCGGCACTTCCCCTCTTTTGTCATGTTTATACAGCTAAAGAGAGTCACACAGTGATGCATCCCCTGTTCTTCCTGAAAGTTACCTAATCGAACATCTGAATCACATGTGATCTTAACCACCTGTTCTATTTAATTTCTCTCAATTTTTTCTTGGCACCATAATTCAGGGTATTCAAAGCAGATCAGTCAGTGAGTCAATCATCCACAACTCTAAGCATGGGAAATATGCTAAAAATTCCAGCTATCTGGCACCGGTGGCTCCTGCTTCTTCCAGACAGGACTAAAGCTGGATTTACACTTCTGCTTCGGGGTGTTGTGGAGGCTCCGAGGCACCGCCGGAGGTATTGCCACAGCTAACGTCCACCTCCTCAAAAAATTTTAATACACGTCAGTGCTAAAGAGAACCACATGTAGACACATACAGTACAGTGTACTGTGTGTGTGACTGGTCAACTTGAGCTGTCAGAGGGCACTCATGCTTGTTTTCTTGGGTTAGGTTGTGTTTGGTTTATTATTTGTTAATACAAAATGTAACGCTTAATAGCACATCCATTACAGCTCACCACAGAGGAATGATCACACGACTGATACTTGCTTTATTTGAGTTATTTCATAATAAATTATTTGTGTAAATGACTGTTAGTGTATAAACTTTGCTTTTTTATTAAGGAGCCAGTCATAACACTAGAAATTTCCAGTGCAAATAAGCCTCCAATCACTGCTCTCAATCTCAGTCTATATCAAGTTGATTAAAGAAGGTAAACACAAATACTTTGAGTATATGATGAACACTTCAACCTCAAAAGATGTCTACAAAGAAGTATAGATGCAGCTTAAACTAGACCATCGACACTAGAGGTCTTCAAGGGTCCGACATTTTGGACCAGATCTGAAACAGACAAATGGAAAACCTACCCAAAAATGACAAAAAAAAAAGATGGTTGTACCTGATACAAAATGCAGACGACTCAAAGCTGAGATTGGTGCATCTTGTAACCAGTGTTTGTGTTCCCCCTCTAGGGAGCACAAACACTGGCTGCAAGATGTAACATGCAACTGTGGTCAAAATGAGAACAAATGAGTCATTTTTACCTGGAAACCCACATTCACTTCACACTCTCAGTCTCACAACAACAAGTCATTTTTCTCTCGTGTATGATTATGATGCACTACAGAATCAGAGCTGAAAGTCAGTGCGCTTGAATCCACTCAAGTATTGGGAATGCAAACACACAGGCTTGAGACCTACGACAATAGAGAACGGGATGCTACCGAGACCTGATTAGCCTGAATATGATTCAGACACTGCTCAACTGTAAACGGTTATTAGCGATGAAGACTTCTAACCTACGTTCATGATGAGACCATCTCAGTAGCTGCTGAAAGTCGAAGCAGAAGCTGTTGTAAAATATATAAAAGAACCTATAAACAAAATTTAAAATGCATTTGCTTTATTGGTGAAGCTGTTTCAGTGCACTTTTTGTTTTCAGTAGAGGGTACACAACAAAATTGTGCACACAACCTGACAAAATGAAACAGCTAGTAGCTAACATTATATCAAGCACAAACCTTCTTGAACTTTCAGCTTTCTTTACATCAGCCTTTCAAATGCTCCCAAATATTTACTTTTTTTTTTAAACAGATGCCAAAAGCAATTTCAGCAGAGGATACACAACAAAATTGTGCACACAAACTGACAAAATGCAAACAGCTGATAGTTAATAAGTACAAGCCTTCTTAAACTTTCAGCTTTTTTTGCATTTACTTTTTTTAAACAGATGCCAAAAAATGAAAAGATGCCAAGTGATGGTCCATCAATTCAAGGTCTAACGTAAGTCATTTTATCTTTTCTATTTATTCTTAGATCATGTTTCCTAATTGACACTTGTGGCCAGACTCAGTCAAAAACATCACAACAGTATTCATGTCACACGTGGTTGTTGCGTAACTTCAATCAGAACTGTTACACCAACCACAACCAAGCTCTCTATCAATCAGGTTACTCAAAGTGTTAACACAAGATAAGTAAATGTTTCTCTTCTCACCTTGGAGCTGTTAGATTTGGGAGGTGCGGTTGTAGTTGTTTCAGCCACATTGCTGCCTTCGCTGTCGCCGTCACCTTCACCCTGGCGCTGGCTGAGGAGAACCAGCAGAGAGCGTAGCTGGGGCACCGTGATGGTGGTGTTGTCACCGTGGCGGGCCAGCAGGTCTTGGAGCACCTGTGCAGGGGACTGGGTCTGACTCTCCCCTTGACCTGTTACTCGGCCCAATGGGCAGAGCAGCACGGCCAGGGCCAGGACCAACATTAGCTGCGAGCGGAGGAGGGTGATGGTGGAAGTTGTACGGCCATGGGGGGACCAGATAAGCATGGCTTCTTCACTGGCTGGAGGACCTTAATCTGTGAGGGGGGAACAAAAAAACCTTTAAAAAATCTGACTCCAAATTGCTGAAAGATTGTAATTATACTCTTAATTATTTTAAACTCTTAACTGCCACATCAAGCCAGTAAAGCATCAAGTTTACCAGCCTCTGTGGTTGTGTCATGATGTAGCCAAAACTCTTCTAATTAATTAGTGTGAAGCAAATATGATCAATTAATCAGTCAGTTGCTGAGCTGTATCAGACGCATCTCATCTCCTTACCAATGTAGTTAGTGGATGAGGGTTTAGACAAACACTCATTAATTACGCAGCCTTTGTTGTGTGACGACAGGTCCCTGAAGCTTAATAAGGCTGATATTAGATTTCAGAAAATTGTAATACTTTCATTTGATCGTTATTTCAGTCCACGTGGGAGCCCTTCACTACGAGACGCTGTGTGAAACCCTGAGTTGACCGAAAGACCCACCCAAGTTACAATGTACACAGGGTGGCAGGAAGCCAGAGGGATAAACACAACCACCAATTACAGACAATTACAAACAATTACACACATCCACCACACAACACACACACACACACACACACACACACACACACAGAAAGAGTCAATGACACCAGTGTCACAGATCAGGAAAATAATTCAAGAACACTTTCTTAAACATAAATTAGACATACATTGATTTATGTTTTTTAAGTGATATCAGCTCATATTATAATGTGCTGCCTGTGGAATTGGGACTTATATGAATTTGTAATGTTAGTTCAATTTTAACTGATTTTGAACACACAAGAAATATAAAACAAACAAACATTTAAATCGACCAACGTAGGTAGGACAGAATTTCGACGCCATAAAATCACATCAAAATCTAATTTTTTTTTGCATTCCTGACATAAACATGAATGTAAACACACCACATACAAGGTATGCTGTTATGTTAGCATGCCCCTGTGCCCAACACACAGTACATTGATTCATTTCAGTGTACCCTCCAGGTCCTCATGCAAAGTCAGGCTGAATAAACAGACCCATTCATTTTTTTTTTTTTTTTTTTTTTAAGAAATGCTCACCTTTTCCTACAGAGCCTCTAATGATAGAACGGTGCGTAAAGCGCCTGAGTCAGTCTGTCTGCCCTGAGGCTCCGAGCATGCTGAGCGATGCCCACAGGTTACCTGGGAGCAGAGACAGAGTCGAGGAGGAGGGGGTGGCGGGGGGAATAGCGAGCACAGAAGAAGAAGAAATGCCTGAAGAGAGCAGCAGGCTCCTCAGGAGTTCAGTGGACTGTGGAGAAGAAAGAGAGAAAGAGAGAGAGAGAGAGAGAGAGAGAGAGACAGATAAAGGTTACGACTCACCGGTGAGGAAGAAAGGAATAGGAAAGAGTGGAAGAAAAAGAGGCAGTGAAGAAGAAAAGAAACCTGAAATGGCAGCCGCCAGCTTAAATCTTCATTCAGGCCCCAAAAAGTCCAGCGCTGAGCCAAACTCACACCAGTCCTTCACTGAAACTGCGATGAGTATTCCTTGTTGATTCCTCTTCCACTATATAAAGCGAAGGCCATTTAGTTGGCTGGCAGTGAAATCAGAGAGGGGGGGGAAATTGCAGCTGCAAACATCCAATTTGGCTGCTGTAGAGGACACAGCTCTCTGCCAACTGATATGATCAAGGCTCTGTCACTTAGGGCAAAGAAACCAACGCGTGACCAGGAAACTGCTGGTTTAAAACCCCTCAGGTCAGGAGAGTCAAGCTAAGCAAAGGAAATGAGAAACAGTCTCCCCTCTCTGAATAATATACACTACCTAAGATGCCCTTGAGCCAGGCAGCAAACTCCCAGCTGCTTGTGGACAAAATATAAATCTGTATCACCGCTGAGCAGCTGTGAGGAAATGTGAATCTATATATATATGAATGCAGGGCTGAAACTTGTGACCGAGTGTTACCAAACTCAGTCGGCTTTCCCCAGATAAAATACAGCTTTAAAAAGGTCAGTCTGTCTGCCTTTTCTCACTTCTAATTTGTGTCCAGACACCAACTTTTCTCCTTCATCTCTCTGAGCTGAGGAGGTAGAGAGAAGACTCTCCCTCTCCCCACTGAATTGTATTTTTCCTCACAAACTTCCTCCTCTGCTTGCTCTAATGCGACCTAGTTGTAGGAAAAGAGTGGGAAAAACAAGGTAGAGAAAACAGGAAGAACTCCCTCGTAAACCTCTTTAGCTCTATTTTTTTTTTTTTTTTTTTTTATTTCTTTCCCCGGCACTTCTCTGTTACATAACTCTGAAAGTTGCAGGAGCTCTGAACCTTGCCCTCCTTACTACAGGCTGATATCAACAAGTCATTTATCAAAATATGCTGTTTTTTTAATCTGTTCTGTATCAGTAAGTTTGTCGGAAAAAAACAAGCAATTAGAAGACGTCACGTTGAGCTCTAGGAACTCACTCGAGAAGCCATTTCTTCATAAAATAAGAGATGATTATGTCTGCTTTTGGTTTAAATACTTGACAAATAAAGGTAACTTCATCACACTGATGCAAAAATCCTTTTTCCACAGATTAGCAGCAGTGCCAGCAAAGGTTTAACACAAACACAGATATTACTGGGATGGCTAAATCAAAGTGAGGAAGCTAATAACCTTCATCAAATTTATTGAAGTTCTATGCTGTTAATGGTATGGTATAGTATTTTGTCTGACACACAACATATATACACTTACATCACCAATTATTTTGATTATCGATGAATTGTTTTGAGTCATTTTTTAAAGAAAAAATAATAAAATTCTCTTGTTTCAGCTTCTCGAAGCTTCCTGTGAATATTTTCTGGTTTCTTTACTCCTCTATGACAATAAACTGAATATCTTTTGGGTTGTGGGCAGTTGTTCTGGACAAAACAAGACATTTGTGGTTGCGTCTTGGGCTTTGGGAAACAGTGATTGACATTTTTCACTATTTTATAGACCAACAACTAATCAACGAATCACCAAATTAACTCAATAATGAATAATCTTTAATTGCGGCCCTAAATAGGTAGGTAGAGTCAGATCACCCCAACCTTGCATGACGTTTTTTCTGGTGTTATAGCGGCTATAAGCCACAGTGGTCGACACTAAAGCCTGCTCTTCTTCTCCCTCTAACACCCAGGAAAACATCCAGAGGTAAAGTGATAGCTACCTCTCTCCTCTTCCACATTTATTTTTCATAAGAGAGAGGAGAGTGTACGTGAGGAAATGTTTGACAAAAGGCAGCAGCACATGGGTAAAACATGAAGACAACCCTGGGTAAACATGCGCCTTCATTTGTTGTCATTTGGATGTCAGCACGTTGCACACGGCCACACACACACACAGGTTACAGGCAGTACACACGTGGCCTGTAACAAAAATGAGCATGCCACGACATTTACACAATGGCTCTAAACAACCGAGACGAAGCCAAAAAGGAGAGCAATATATTTCCATTATGAAACAAAAGACTTTATGGGAGATGTGGTCTTAAATTCGAGAACCAAAGGCACTTACTTAAGCACTGGGAACGAGCAAAAACATCACATGATTTAATCATCATCACATCAACATACCACAAGATATCTGCCAATGAGATATCTGCCAATGAGATACTGTATCTGTATTTTAAACCTCATTTAAAAATGTCTTCCATTGAAGCCAGTTTTGTAGTAAGTAGTTGTTATTGTCACTTTATTGTATCAGATGTTGTTCATGTTGACATTCATTTAATCTTGAGTGATGTTTACTACATAAAAATGTGTTTTTTACATTCTCATAACATCGATATCTGGCTCTATTCTTGGTGACAGGAATCTAGATGAGACAATCAGTGAGGAAGAGTAGCTGTTAGATTGCTGCCTGTCACTTTGCTTCCTCGGCTGTGATAATAACTTGGTACAGATACTAAATATACACATGCGGTCAAGCTCCTCCTAAATAAGCTCTTCTTCTTCTTCTTCTTCTCTTCTGCTCTGGAGAGGATAACAGGTCCAAACAGCTCGGCTACAATAAACACCGAACAGGAACAGATGCCATTTTCGCTGGTGAGCAGACATTTGGTCTCGGTCTGTTGTGGCTACGGTTCCAATCAAAACAATGCAGAAACTACTTTTAAAATGTCAGCACGTCAGGTCAGAGCGGTGTCGCCACATATTTAGACACCCAAACAGAGTCACTGTGCCCGTTCTCGTGATATGTATGTGTGTGTGCGTGTGTGTGTGTGTGCATTAAAGGGGTCCAAGGCCTGTTTGAAAACGTGGAGATAAAGGGAGGTGAGAACAGACTGACAGTCTGCAGCAGAGACATAAAGTCCTTCACCACGACTGTGAAGGCCTCTGCCGTGATGTTAAATACGAGTTTTACAAGAGAGCCAGCGGCAGAGGAGAAAGGGAAAGGGAAGAGCAGGACGAGAAACTGTTTAGTCACAGTCTGCTAGACTCCAATCCCAAAGGCATGCAGCTGATTCTACTCTGCTCAGATCCATCTCAGAAATTCATCCTTTTGTCCCGGTTTGTCTTTTACTTCCTTCTCATGACGTTTTCGTCAGATTACAAACCACAAACGAGCCGTAAGCAAACATCTAAATATAGAAAACAGAGAAAGTAGTGAACAAACACGCAAATGTTGTCAACTATTAAATTAATCACCAACTATTTTGATAATCGGTTAATCGTTTGTCCAAATTCTCTGATTCCAGCTTCTAAAATGTGAATATTTTCTGGTTTCTTTAGTCATCTGTGATAGTTCACTTAACATATTTGGGTTGAGGACGTCATCTTGGGCTTATACATTCTGTCAACAGGCAATCTGAGCACAGGGTGCGAGATAGGGAACGTGTTGATTAGGCTTTACCAGGCAACCGGAGCAACAGTGTTATCAGCACTACTGTCGCATTTCACACACACACCTCAGTCACACACGCACACACTCATGGTTCGTACCGACATGTGTAAAAACCGCTTACTGAGAAATTTCCCTTGTCATCATCAACTTTACCAGCTGACTGAGCAGAAATAAATTCTCTTGATTTGATCCAACGGGAGAGCGCAGGCTGAGGCTTTACCGACAGGTGATGCTGCCAGTATAAACACTCATCCACCAACCAGGTAGTGAACGATACATGGAAAGAATTATATATTCATGCGGCGCACAGAATCGTACGAGAGAGATGTTTAGCCAGGATTTATGTCACCAAACAAGCTATTAACATACCCATCCCACACGCCTTTTTAAATAGATGACTGTATAATTGTGATGATGCGTAATGTCTGAGCTAAACAACACCCTAAGAAGAAGTTTAACTGTCAAAATGGAAAAGTGTTGCCATACTAGTGTGCACATTCCTTGCTGCCGTGACCAAGTGCTTGCTCATGGGGGGAATTTTGGGTCTCTGTAAATTAAAAAAAGAGTATGTTGCTCTTAAAGTGAAAAAGAAAAGTGTCATGAAATAAAACTGACATGACACGTCAGAGTTCTGTAAAAGGAGGAACAAATGCAAAGAGGGCGAAGTCATGACTGATAAACAGTGCTGATGGAAACTTTGTCAGTCATGAAGGAGGGTGTAAGCTAATATCACTGACATGTTTCAACCTAAAGATCAGAGGTGGGGTTTTTTTTTTTTTTTGGACAGAGTCTTGAGCACTCAAAGAATATGCCTTTGTTTCGACAAATCCCTTTAGACCATACCCTGAAATGAACTGGACTTTGAATCAATCGCTGGTTTGCTGGCACCCTGCTGCATTTCTGGCCGCATTAATACCACCTGTAGACCGGTGAGATTGCGCAAAACCGCTGGCAAGAACATCTATTGCATCAGCCGCATCCAACAGGGGCTCGCACGTGTGTCCCCCTTGAGCTCAAAGTAGACTGTGTAGACTACAAACCTTCATCCATTAGTCAATCCATCTGAAACTATTTTGTTAAACTAACTATACTTATTAGTCAAGTCATTTTTTTAAGGAAAAATGCCAAAAATCACCTGGTTTTAGCTTCTTAAATGTGAATAATTGCTGGTTTTCTTAGTTTTCTAGGATAGTAAATTGAATATATCTAAGTTTTGGACAGTTGATTGAACAAGACAAGACATTTGAAGACATCAGTTTTTTCTAACATTTTATAGACTAAGAAAAAATTTATTTATCAAAATACACAGAACAGCAAACCAGTGAAAATCTCATCAATATGGATTTGTGGCTCATGTATCATGTTAGTTCTGTATCTGGTGGTCAAAGTGTCCAAGGATGGCCTGATAAGTTAAGATTCCTGCCAAAATGTATGTAAAGCAAAGACTTAACTTCTCCTAATCGCATAAATAACACAGTACCTTTCATCGACGGAGACACAAAAACAGCAAGCGACCCCTTTGCAGATGTTTCTTAGTTCAAAGCAGTTTGTCCCTCAAAGCAGACTCTGGTTTGTCTTCTCATGGCTTCACACTAAACTGTCTCATTCCATCTCAGCCTCTTTATATACTGCTGGAGCAAAGGACAGATTAAGCTGCACAGCGGCTCATCAACCTTTACCCAAGAACCATAATTATTGTTTTGCTAGATCTTCAGGCTGATATCATCAACCAAGACTGTCATTAGATGAGAGAGTGATAGCTGCAGGCATGCTGTTGGTTCACCGAACACATTGTCCATTTGCTCTACTCATCCTGAGTGTACAACAAAGGACCTTTAACCATAAAATTAAAGGGTTTAGACATGACTTGGTTTGGCTAAACCCCCCACTTTTACCCAGAGGCCAGCTTAGAGGTCAGGGAACCAGAAGTGGAAAGGAAATGCACTGAAGTCCTGCACGTAAGTGCTATTTTGAGGTGCTGGTCTTAAGAATTTCTATTATGAGAGATTGCACTTGTACTTCACTACATCTCAAGATGTAATATTGTACATTTTCAATGGCTAGCTACATTTAAAACAAGAGTCAACTGTTTATATTTGGAGCACCTTGAACACATCCAACATTAAATTACAATGTAAAGGATTAATGCATTAATGATTTAACACTCTAAAACCCTGAATTTATGTTAACTGTTTGTTGTATGCGCAACATTTGTAGAGCTGCCTCTAACGAATATTTTCATTATCAATTAATCTGTACATTATTTCTATAAAATATCAAATAATAGTGCAAAATGCCCATTTTATTTCCCATACGTCTTGTTTTGTCCGACCAACAGTCCAAAACCCAAAGATATTCGGTCTACGAACATGTATGACAAAGGAAAATCGTTAAATAATCACATCTGAGGAGCTAGAAGCAGTACATTTTGGTATTTTTTTGCTTAAAATTACCAAAATAATTATTCTTTTATCGAGCATAAATCATCTCTTCTCATTTTGAGATTAATTTTTTTGTGCGTGGTCCTTGTAAAGTTGCACCATGTCCTTCCTATCTCTCGCATTGACACGCACATGTTTACACACAGGGTCCCTCTCTCCCGCTCTGTCGTTGGCAACCTCTGTGATTTTGTACAAAACCAAAACAAAGCTGCCAAATAATAGACAAGATCCACTAATACATGGAAACCAAGCAGTCGCAACATTTAGTATAACTTGAACTAGCTTCATTAGCTAAAATTATGAATCCTCGACTCTAAGTTACTAACTACAGTCCAGAATTAGTCGGCTTAACAGCTTCAGTACATAATTAAATATCTTTACGGTTAATATTGAGCCGGTTTCAGCGGCTAGCTAGTGTAGAGTAGGAAACAGTTATATTGTAGCCAGCTTCTTATTAGCCTTGACAGTTAGCTTACCTGGTGATGCTGTTAAGGGCAGAAAATAAAGCTTTTGACGTCAACTCCTCTCCACAATAGCGTCCCTCTGGCTCTGACGGATCGTAATAAATAAAATTCAGTTAAAGAAAATGTCTCCGGTACGCTCAAGTCATTCACAGACGGACGTGAGGGTGCTTTTTTTCTCAGCCGTCCTCCCATTCAACAAACCACACAGCGCCAGTGACAGCGTGGTGGTGTCGTCTTCGGCAGTGACGTCAACAGGACACAGACTTTAATTTCCTAGGATGGTGACGGAATGTTCCGGGAAGACCCGCCCTACTCTGCCTCTGATTGGCTAGTCTTTGTCACCTTCGTTGGTTAGATTGGTTAGGTTTGCGCATGAGGAGTGGGATGGTCAGGGTAGGGTAAGAATATAAGAGTCAGAGCCAATCAGAGGCAGAGTAGGGCGGGTCTTTGCGGAACTCTCTGTCGCCATCCTAGGAAACATAAACACGGATGGGTTTTCGAAATGGCCGCGTCGCCCTCGTGCGATAGCCTTTGGATACTACAACAACTCAAAGCTGAACAAAATGTTTTATTTGTAGATTGAAACCGATTCTGGTCGCTGTGGGGTATTTTTTTCACTTCTGTTCACACAAGCTGCGAAAAAATACCTTCTTTAAGCGATTTCGATGTGAGAGATGAACAAAATTCACAGTTTTTGTCAAAGTTACGCTAATATGAGCCTTCAGCAGCCGGAATTAGATAAATCAATTGGCTATATCTTCCAAAGTTTCCGTCTTTTTTTGTTTAGCAGTGGTGGAAAGTAACTAAGTACATTTACTCAACTACTGTAGCCTACTTAAGCATAATTTTATAAATCTCTCCATAGCCTACATGTTTTAAGACACATGACAATACTCTGTTTTAAGTCATAATTTGTGTCTGATATGGTTGATGTCCTATTAAAAAAGTTTAATTATCAAGTTCAAATTCTTAAAACATCTCCTCCTCCTTCATGTAAAAATCAAGAATCTATAAATATGCAAATATTGTTCATTTCAAAAGTTTAACTGCTAAATACAAGATGTCTCCTACTTCACTGAACTGGATGCTTCAAGTTTCTACGTCACACTTGTATTTACAATTTACAATTTACAATTATTACAAGTATTTACTGGACTATGATAAGAGATGGACATAATTCACAGTCCTTGTCAAAGTTACAGCTAATATGAGCCTTCAGCAGCCTGAGTTAGACAAATCAAGTGGATATATCTTCCAAAGTTTCAGTCTTTTTTTTTAGCTGTAGTGGAAAGTAACTACATTTACTCAAGTACTGTACTTAATACTTTGAGTAATAATCTGTCTGATGTGGTTTTTATGCAAAAAAAAAAGTGCAATTACCAAGTTCTTGAAACAATATTTCATCCTCCTTCATAAAAACCAAGAATCAATGAATATGTCAATATTGTTAATTTCAAAAAAATGTAATTGCTAAATGGGCTACAAGATGTTTCCTACTTCGCTGACAAGTCCATTCTCAGTGTATTTGCACTGAACAGTTCAAGTTTCCACATCACACTTGTTTATACTGGACCACGATTGGCTCCAATCTAGCTGTGATGTCATGAATCATCCCCATAGGTACACACTATAAACTCAGATATAAGGTGAATGCAGAGAAACTTTCCACACTCAGCAGATGAATATGAAAACAGCCTCCAAATGTCAAACTCTGCACATACATAATTCTGTACAGAGAAGCTCAAACATCCAACTGAAGTAACCAGAGGAAAAACTTTTTTTTTGAGTGGAATGGGACTTTAAGGTACTTGCATTTTGCTTGAGTATTTCCATTTTATGCTGCTTGATAGCAAGCTACTCTTCTACATTATAGGGAACTATTGTAGCCTACTTTTTACTCCACTACATTTATTTGACAGCTTTAGTTATTAGTTATGTTTCATTTAAAAATGTAGCCTACATGAAATAACACAATGATGAGCTTTTAAAGGACAGGTTCACAATTTTTCAAGTCTGTCTTAAAACAATAGTCAGGTGCCCAAATGAACATTGACACGTTTTGTTTTGCTGTAATTATTCCTCCTGTTCATACTGACCATTAGAAGATTTACAATGTAAGTGAAAGGGGACAAAATCCACAGTCCTCCCTCTATGCAAAAATGTATTTAAAAATTTATCTTAAGCTAATTTGAAGCTTCAGCTATCCAAATGAGTCAAATCAAGTAGATATCTTCCAACGTTACAGTGTTTTTAGTGCCTATGTTCCTGTTTTTGTTACTTTTCTTCCACCACAGCTCAACAGGGAAACACTGTCCGAGGAAACACAAAGAGGGAATTTGTTGCTAAAAAAAATAAATAAATGTGTTAGATATCCACTTGATATGACTAACTCAGACTGCTGAAGCATCATATAAACTTCAGATAAAATTTTAAATGCATTTTTACACATGATGACTGTGTGGACACACTGGAGTTTGTCCCACATCACTTACATTGAAAGCACATTTGAAGGAATCTTTTAACAGCCAGTATGAACCAGAGGAATGATTACAGTGAGGAACACTACTCATGGAGGGTTCAGTCACAATTTCCATTTACTACTGAGTGGGATCGAAATTTTTGCAGTGTCTATAATGGATATAATGTGCGATAAATACTCTGTGCACTGACGTGAAGTTAACCAAAGAGTGGGCTCGTCCGGGATTTGAACCCGGGACCTCTCGCACCCAAAGCGAGAATCATACCCCTAGACCAACGAGCCACTTACTGATGCTTTCCATTCAAAGAAACCGGTCACAACTTCTTTATGATATCTATTTATCCCTATTGTGACTGTTGTTCTCATTTATAGCATCTTGGTGTGAGAAACAAGCCCTCGACATAGATCGTTTATTAAGAGAAGATGGTTCACTCACAATAAAAAAAAAAAAAAAAAAAAAAAAAAAAGAAAGATGACAGACGGCTGATTGGAGGAGGACAGCGCATGCGTGTACCGGAAATATTTAGAATTTCAATATTTCTAGATCTATTTTTGGATTTGAGAGTCAGTTCGTTTCAGTGGATGGGAAACATGCTAATCTAATCACCAAAATACCAAAATAACGAACACTTTTCTTTCTTTCTTTTTTTTTTTTTTTTACACCCGAATGAAATGAAAACGACAAAAATGTTAATTGCTTTCTTAACGCTCACAAAACGGGTGTTTATTTAAGCTATTAATACCTGATAATTGATGGCATATATTTTAAAAATACAAAACTTTATTCATCAAAAAATGTACATATTAGGTCAGGCACAAAACAAGTGCACAACACAACACATGAGTGCTGATAACAGCAACAACAACGACATAGTATGTAAATATTAAAAAAAAAAAAAAAAAAACAGGGATAAAACAAAAACGAAAACATAAGAACATCCACATTATCTACATCCACATATCTGAAAATTGTGGAATAGCTTTCATGTACATTTAAAATGAACCTCTTTGACTTTATTAGGAATAACTGACAGCAGATCGATATCCTCTGGAATTCACTGGTTAGATTTGATGTAAACATTTTAATGAACTTTTATGACTTTATTAGGAATAACTGATAGCAGATCGATATCCACTGGAATTCACTGGTTAGATTTGATGTAAACATTTTAAATGAACTTTTATGACTTTATTAGAAATAATTGACAGCAGATCAATATCCTCTGAAATCCACTGGTTAGATTTGATGTAAAATTTTGAAATGAACTTCTTTGACTTTATTTGGAATAACTCTACATGACTAACAGCAGATCGATATCGTCTTGTCGTCTGCTGACGTAACGACTCGTCAGGCGGAAATTGTTTTGATTGCGGAAGTGTACTGCTGTAGGCGCAGCCCACTGAAGTAAGCGGGTCTGGGATTGTAATTTGGTCGCATTTTGATCTAGCTGTATGTAGGAGCTTCCGTGTCAATCGCGATCAGGTAAGAACGTCAATAAACGCGTCGACAGTTGTTTTGTTCCTCAACAGTTTTATATTTCGACTGTAAAACAATCAGGCTTTGCTAAGTTAGCTAAACCAGCGCGGCTAACGCCGACGTCGTTGAGAAGCATCGATCACAGTGACAGATATTAAAGATTAAGAGCTCGAAGAGAGTAAAAAAACACTTCATTGTGACTCTCAAAGCATGTCAGTGGATAAGTGAGATTTTAAGTAACGTTATATCGGATGTCCCTTTACCATTTTAGCTGAGAAGGGCCCACAGTTCAGCATTTTGTCAGAAAAGCTTTTTGTGTTTACGTTTTTTCAGTCCAAAAATATTTCTCAGATTAGCATTGGTGGTAGAAGTATTTGCATTTGTTTACTTTCGTATACGTAACAAATACCACAATATGAAAGTTCTCCATGCAGAAAAGTAAAAGTACAGAAGTACTATCAGAAAAGTACAGTACATAAAAAGAGTGTTAAATTATTAGGCTGTACGTTTGATTATTTATATTGATGCATTTACTTGTAAGCAGCATTGTAATCTTGTAGCTGGTTGAGTTTAGGCTAATTTAAACTGCTTTGTGCTGTGTACTGTTAAGTACTTCAATCTATAACAAAATATCATATTTCATAAGTTGCCCATATGTTTTATAGTACAGCTTTGATCTGTTAAAGTAACTAGTGACTGCAGCTGTTAAAAATAAATGTAGCAGAGTATAAAGTACAATGTTTCCCTCTGAAATGTGATGGAATAGAAGAATAAAGTACCGTGAAAGGAAGAGTACCTCAAAAATGTGCGTAAGTGTAGTACTGTATAGTTTATTTTAGTTACTTTCCACCAGTGTTAGTCATCAGCTGTCGCGCTTTGTAATAAATTTAGTCTGGTTTATTTACAGAAAACAGAAGCTTGCTCAATGTTACCTTTTCTATGGTTTAAACAGACGACACAAAAGAGTTCAGACTTAACGTGTTTGACATACTGAAGTTCACAAACAATGGATGACTCAATTTTTACTTTAAATGGCAACATAAATGTAGGGTTTCTGATCCTGTTGCAGGCTAGACTAATGTACAACCCTTTGAACTAAAAAACACAAAATATTATTTAAGTAAAAGTGAAAGTAGGTTTTAAAAAAAAATACAAATAAAGCAGGAGAAGAGCTCCCAAGTACCCTCACACCTCCCTTTTATTAGTGCCACGCCCTTCCAGCTCAACTTGTTAACTATTGGTCCTCTCTTGACATGCTGGTTTGCTGAACATCATGACAGAATCAATACAAGACTGCTGACTGTTAGTCAGCAGGCTGATGAAGCATTCTCACATTTCTCTTTATTTGATCAATGAAGAGTATAAAATCCCAAGTAGCACCAAGTGAACCTTCTCAGCAGAGTCATTTGTTTTAAATATACTCAACCAGTGAATCGTAGACTCTGAGTTGTGACGTCTGTACGGGGTGTGAAGACGGCCTGTGTGCGAGTTTTTACAGATTATTGCGTTGACTTCAACACTGACTTGATTTACTGCTGTTAGAGAATAAAGCTCAAGTCTTCAGATCATCACATACCCAAGATAAGTTTGAGTTGTTTGGTCTTTATTGAGTAAAATCAGTGGAAGCAGCCTTGATATGAATGGCTATAACGAAGACCCTTGTAGAAAATTTCTGTATTCTGTATTGTCTTGCAGTTGATACTATCTTTGTATATTTGATTTTAAAATATTTTAGCATGATGCTTTTAAGAAGCGTCAATTAAAGTCCTGTTTTGATCTGAGTTCTCGCTAATTTACACCTCCCTCCTTTTATAAAGATTTTGTTCTTTGGTGAAAGATGATCTGCAGTCACGATTGGAGGAAAACGTCAGCTCAAAACAGAGGAAACACAACTGATTATTATATATAGATCACTATTGCTTTAAAGAATAATTTCCAAAAAAATGGAAGACACTGGAGCTGACAAGCTATTGAAAGGAATTGATACTAGAAGGAAGTTTTGATGGATGAAGGTCTGTCAGAACAGTGTAAGACAAATGCTTCAAGAGTCTGTTCACCCAAATTACAGAAAACATTTCTTTTTTTTACTCTCCTCTCATGTGATCTAGCCAAGCAGATATTTTCAGTTTCACCTGCTGAGATTTCGAGACACCCACCTGAGACTGGAATAACTTTCTATTGAAGTAGTGGTTTTGTTTCTGGAGAGAGACATTGTTGAGGTTTTCAAATGACATTTTTCAGTGCTTTGAAAATCCGGTCACCTCCTGTATCAGGTTGTATCAGGTTGGTAGCAGAAGTTTCAGAGACTGATCACTCAAAACTGAAACTATCTGCTGGATACCTCAAGAAATGAGTAAGAAAATGTTTTTTGTGATAAAGACAAACAGCCTTTAATTATGAAGTTACAACAAGTTTGAACACGTTAGTTCAAAGTAAGGATTGAACCAAAGACAATAAAGTATTCAAAAACTTGATGACTTGCAGTTTATATAGTTTTCCTCAGATGCCACTGGAAGCCGTATTAAACCTTTTGACTTTGTCGTCTCAGTGTTCCAGGTTGGGCTGTCGTGATGGCGGACCACACCGACGTCAGTCTGCAGCCGGAGGAGCGAGTCCGAGCTCTGACCAAGAAAGGAAGCTCAGTGGAGGTTAATGACGACGTGCCACCACGTCGCTACTTCCGCTCCGGGATGGAGATGATCCGCATGGCTAACGTCTACACGGAGGAGGGCAACATCGAGCACGCCTTCGTCCTCTACAATAAATATATCACGTAAGCGATTACAAGGCTGACTGAGCTATTGATCGACCTTTAATGAGCTTTCATGCGTTCGATTTTTTTTTTTTTTAATGCTACATTAATTGAAGGATTTATTCATTTGTCCTTCATTCTGACAACACTTCCTGTTTAGTTTCAAGTCTCAGGTTTTGTCTCCTTGCAATAAAATAAAGGCAGAATAATGTAACTAATTCATTCAAGATAGAATGATTTGATCTTCTCCACTTGGTTTTGTGATACTTCCCCTAAATGATGAGACATTAGGCAGACATTTTTGTTTTGGGAAAAGCCAAATACAGACTAAGAGAGTTTCCAATCAGCATCCTCAGAGCGAACATTTAAAATTATAGCAATAAAGTTTTATTTCTTTTCACCCAGGCTCTTTATAGAAAAACTTCCCAAGCATCGGGATTACAAGACCGCTAATATTCCCGAGAAGAAAGACACACTAAAGGTATGCGTACAGTGTTTTATTCTGTCTCGTATATTTATTCTCACAGCCGTTTCTAAAGGAAAGTTTTTAAAATGTACTTATTTCTCGTTCTTCTTTAGAAACTCAAGGATGTGGCGTTTCCTCAAGCAGAGATTCTAAAAAAAGCTCTTTTGAGGAGATTTGAACAAGAGTATGCACAGTATCTTGTCAAAAAGGTAAACTTTCTGCCATACAGAGAATATCTAATACACATTTACGACAAATGAAGTACTGCATACTGATTTCACAATGTGCTAAAGTGTAAATGGGTGAAACATTAATCTGTGGCACAGAAACAGCATTTTACTGTTGTAATAAAAGAGGCATTTGTTAATTAACAGACTAAATGGAGGCCAAACAGTGACACTGACCTTAAACAGTCACGTTATATTCAGATAAGATAAACTTACATCTCTGCATCAAAACAACAAGTCTTTTTTTGTTGGGAAAGGCAGCAGTAGCCAAAGAAAGCAACAACACCAACTGAAACTTGTGTACGTGATTTATGTTTTTTACGATCAGAAAGAGGAGGATGAAATATTGTTGCGGGAACAGTCCAAGCAACGAGCGCTGGACGCCGAGCGGGAGCGCGTGGCCGAGATGCAGCGCCGGCAGCGGGAGCAGGAGCAGTTCAGTGCCTTCGAGGAGATGATCCGCCGCCAGGAGCTGGAGAAGGAACGCCAGCGTGTGCTCCTGGAGTTTGCCACGCCCGCCGCACCTTCCCCCGACATGCCCCTCATTCCAGGCATCCAGGGTCCCCCGACGGTCTCACCCTCTCCCTTACCGAGTCCGGGTGACCTGTCCATCGGCAACCACCAATACAACCGCCCCCCGGCGACCATCGGCACACCCGCCAGCGGCCCGCCCAGCTTCGACAGGTCTCTCAAACCCGGGACTCTGGTCAGCCCAGGGAACCACAGTGAGTTAATGTTTTTCCGACTCAATGGGCCGGGCTTCAGAGGATTTAAATCCTGCTCTACTCCTGCTTTAAAGTATTTATTCTTCTGAGCTGATTTCTTTTCCCCCTGACCTACTTAATTTCCTGTTTACACCATGCCATGTTTCAGAACATCACAAGAATCGAACTTCTCCATTCATCTTTTGTTTATTCCGCTACATGGTTTTTTTTGCAGATACAATGGTGGATGCCCTTCGGCAGTTGGCTGTTCCCGCTGAGCTGTGCCGGAGCTTCCTAAGGCTGGCAGAGGCCAACACAAGCCGAGCTGTAGAAACTTGTGGCATCCTGTGTGGCAAACTGGTAAGAGTCTGGAACGGAGCGAAATGTATCGAACCAGCAGTGTTGCATCCCCCTGCTGACAGTAGATCTGTTACAGGAAGCATCGAAATTAGTGTAAATGAGATGCCAATTAAATGTTTGAGTTTTTATGATCATTAAAACTGCAATTTTCCAACATTTTAATTTAATCAGCTGGGATGGTTAAAGAAAAAAAAGCCCCTATTCTAGTGGTGCTAAAAATGAAAACAAAACCTCACTGTTTGAGGATGGTTTTCATTAAGAAATGTGGATTTGTAGATTTTTTTAAAAGAAACCGAGACATCAGCTGACCTCTCAGCCCAGAGGGGCAGAACATAAGCTGACACTTCTCCGACTGTCCCAGATCTGCTGTGATCTTTTGTTTGAAATATTGTGCGGCTCATTTGCCGGGGCCGGGTTAACTCAAAGCTCTTTTCACTCTTTTATGAGCATGACCAAGCAGTTTTTTTTTTGTTTTTTTTTTTTGCCAGCAGCAACTCAGTCACTGTTCTGTTTATTTTTTTGCACGTCCTTGGATAGCTTTTGGCAGAGTGCGGCTATGCATAATTGAAAGAAATATAATAGCGTGACGCTGTACGGGTTTGTTCCAGACCAGAAACGCATTCACCGTGACCCACGTCATCGTACCGAAGCAGTGCGGCGGACCTGACTATTGTGATACAGAAAATGAAGAGGAACTCTTTCTCATACAGGACCAGTATGATCTCATCACCCTGGGCTGGATTCATGTGAGTAATGTCGGGCAAATTCTGGCCAAATAACACTCTCAAATAAATACGAGATAATCCTGCTCTACCATATAAGGGAAAAATCCACTCTGCAAACACATTAAGATGAATTAAGAGAACATGTAATGCAATGTTTCACCTTCCTGTCATGACTTATAAACACTTTAAGATATTTTCAATGCTGCTACAGTGACGTTTGATAATAGTAACCTTTCTAAAACATGAAACAATAATGTGATACAGAGACATGTTATGTTTTAAATAAAAAATGAATTTGTGAATATAGAGAATTGTGATCACTGAAGGCTGGGCAATTGAATCAATATGACAATATTAAGAGGAATATTGATTAGGTATTGATATATCATGACATGGCAAATGTATGCACAAAGAAAATAATCAAAGTGATGTTCAATGTAGTGACTTTTCACTTGTTGTTCATCATTTTCTTCAGCTGTTTAGCTTCAACAGTAGAGTTTTGTAAAGTTGTAACACAATCAGGGCTGCAACTAATGATTATTTTCATTATCAATTAATCTGTTGATTATTTTCTCGATCGAGCGGTAAGTTGTTTGGCCTTGAAAATGTTAGAAAAGGGTGAAAAAGTGTCGATCGCTGCCCAAGATGCAACCTCAAATGTCTTATTTTGTCCCAACCGACAGTCCACAACTCAAAGATATTCAGTTTACTGTCACAGAGGACTAAAAAACCAGGAAATGTTCATGACTTGGCGATTAGTTATAGATGGCTATTAATTTTCTGTCAATCGACTCTCGATTAATCAACTAATCACTGCAGCTCTAAACCTATTTATATACAATCAAAGTCTGGGAGTTAGGAGCAGTCAGGCACTGCCAAGAGCTTCAAAACCGCTCCTCAGAAACCAGCGGGTGACGCCACGGTGGCTACGTCCATATTATTATATATCTATGCTCTAAACACAGTATAATCATATTTTTATAATACAATTCCACAGACGTTAATAATGAAGGAATAGCTATTACCCAGCCCCAGCGACCGCGGGACTTGAGTTATTACGATATCAAATTCACATGAGTAATTTTACACCGGTTGAGCTTTTGTTCTACGCAAGTGGTTCATTTTCTATCTTATTAATAATTAGATATGACACTTAAACTCTCAACTTCTATCAGCAACATTAAGTGGTGTCATTAAATCGTACTGTGAGCTGCTTCACACACTGAAAAACTTCACAAAAGGTAATCTGAAATGACTTTGTTCACTAAAAACAGCTGAATATGTTGACTGAAATCTGAACCCCCTTTTTTTTTTTTGTTTGTTTGTTTTTTGCAGACTCATCCCACACAGACGGCCTTCCTATCCAGTGTCGACCTCCACACACACTGCTCCTACCAGATGATGCTGCCGGAGGCCATCGCTATCGTCTGCTCACCCAAGTTCAATGAGTGAGTCAGAAAACTGCTGATGTCTTGTCGTGGAAAACGTTAAGTCATCTCCCAGTTTAATTAGGTCGCTAAATAAAAGAAGCCAGCTAATACCACAACCCTGAAATAAATCCTACTGGCACTGTAGTTTGTGGTGCTGTTGAATTTTAATTGTAATATACTGAAAGGTGTTTGTAATATTTAGTCTATGTTAAATGAGGTGGTGATTGTGTTTGGTTTTTGTGTTGTTTCAGAATCGGTTACTTCAGGTTGACAGATCGAGGAACAGATGAAATCTCTACGTGTAAACAGAAGGGCTTTCACCCTCACAGCAAAGACCCCCCTCTATTTACAGTAAGTACACTTCTACTGAACCCTAAAATATTTATTGTTAAGACAAACAGAAGAAAATCAGCCAATAATAAGATTATTTCACCTGTTCTTAATACTTACTACATAGCTTTTACACTCCATAAAGTCTTATAGAAAAATGAATCTGACTGTGAAAGAACAAAAAATGTGATTGATAGTTTATTATTTGGTTCTTTCATCTGTTCCTAATACAAACTGACTTATTTCAATAATTTGTTAGATTGAAGTAACGTATATTCTTAACATTTAGGCAGCTATTTGCCTTCAGTCTTGTTTCAGGAAAATTTCAGAGATGAATGAAACTACATTGGGAACAAATCACAAAAAATATCTTTTCTCAATTTCCTCTGGGGTCTATCTAAGACCAGGTTTTAAGATACCTGTTTCTGAGATTTGTGTACCCGCCCCAGTACAGTGGAAGGTCATGACATTTTGTTCGAGCACATAAAAACTCAACAGCATCATCTCTTTACAGAATCAATTATCCCACGTGAAACTTCCAAAGTTAAAATCATGTTGTGTATTTTTTGGGATGCACAGATCCTTCAGCAGAAATATTATAAATGTGGGCCAAGAGGTACCAACAGACCAATAACTACTGGATACAACTGTGAACTGATGCTTAAAAGTTCTATAGGACTAAACCTAAACTTGTTTTGGGCATCTCCAGCAGCAAACAGGTGTCACCTGACTCTTTAGAAAGTCCTAAACTTTCTAAAGAGGAAACGGTTACCATGAAGACTGTTGACTGCATGCTCTGTAGGTTTAGTAACAGGGAAAGTGTCTCATTGAAAGAGATCTGTTGAATGCTGTTGAATTTTTCACTGTAATATTTCAAAGCAAACTAAATTCTCCTCCATTTGGTTTGGAGGCAGAAACCTCAGGAATAAATATCTCCAAATGTGGCAAAATGCAACCAAAACTATCTGCATGGTTAGAAACAACTAGAACTGAGAGAGATTTTTTATTGTAATTTGGTTGAACTACACTCACAGTTTCTGGGTGGTCCAGTGACCACAAAGGACATTTATTTTGTTTCGTTCCCTGCGGTCAGTTCAGTCAGGATAAATAAGCATCAATTAAACCAGAGGCAGTTTGTTGGGTAGTTTCTCAAAACAAAAACCCAAAATGTATTTAAATTTCTGCTCTTAAAATGTGACTTTTGATCAATAGCCAGCTTAGAAACGTAAAATTACTTGTGATTGTCTGTGAGAAGTACTGAACTGTATTACTGTTATTAAACATGTGATCAGACTCTAACTCCGTGTTCTTTTTTTCTCAGCACGCAGGACACGTCAACATCACCGATGACACTGTGTCCATGATGGATTTGCGGTGATTTTTTTAAACTATTTTTTCTTTACCAGAAAACTCATAGACTGTTTTATCAAACAGGAGACATTTTATCGGAGAAAACACTCATCTTATTTTCAGGACGGTACTGAGCGAACGCCGGCCATCAGTTTACCATTTATATGGACTTCAATTGTTCTAATTGTTCTCAAAGGGAACAAACGTTGTAAACTTTTTTTTTTTTTTTTTTTTTTTTGCTCTGTAAAAAAAATTACACATATTGTTGCACTTTCCGAGCAAACGACTAATATCGACCTAACGGACCGGCAAACCTCTGACTCTCCGACCCCTCTGTGTCTTCTGTTTTTGTCATTTAATTAAAATGTATGTTTGTCAGTGACAGATAACTGAAAGGAACTTTTTGTTTCGATCATTTTCATCATAGTTTGGTTCTGCCTGACAGATTAAAGTGCCAAGGATGAGAACATTCACTTGTTGAGTTATTCATTGTGCGACATGAAATTCAGTTGTGACGTCTGTAGTTTGTAATCGAGTCTTTCTTTGTTCTTTTTGACTTGTTGGTGTGTTTCCTTCATAAGCTGTTGAAGTGCTGCGAGTGACGAGAGAAACGACAGCCAATTGTAACTCAGGAATGCAGCCGGTGTTGCTGTTTCTGCTCTGTATTATATTTTTATAAACAAAAAAACCCCATCACTCCACTGTGTCCTTTTTATCTATAAAGGGTTTAGTTTGACGTTTAATTCCTGCTTATGATTTTTTTTATTTCTTATTCTTTGTGTTTTTTTTGGTGAGGTGGTGATGGTGGTACCTGTATAATGTGTCCTTGCTACATGTGTGCAACAGGCAGTCTGAATGTACCTTCTGCTACACATCACTACACGTTACTAACTGCCCGGCCATGGTTCATGCCTCTAACCCTTTTTTGTTTGCTGCCTTCTCTTGATAGAAGAAGTAAATGATTAGCCATAATTATAAGAATACCTTCAAATGAATTAAATGCCAAGACAAAATAAACTCGTTGTAGATTAATTTATTCTGCGTTGTTTTGTTTGTCTTGTTCGCTCAGCGGCATACAATGTAAATTTAAAGCAGTTACATAGATGTGCATGAGGTGGTGAGAGAAAGAAAAAAACTCAAAGTATGGACATTAAAGGGGATTATTACATGCTGAGTGTGGGAAGATGAAGGTGAACATGGCATAAATGATAAATAGCACCTTTACATGTGATACAGATGAAAGCACAATGTGCATACTTGCAAAGTAACAAGAAACAGCCAATGTGTTTGCATTGTATAACAAGCTAATCCTAAATCCATGGATCATTAAAAACATTTACAACATTCAGATAATACTCTGCTCAAACTGGAGGTTTTACAGGTTTTTCATCAAGTGTACGATTCTTTCACAGATGATAAATGAACAGGTTATTTGTGTGGAGTAAATTAAACAATTAAATTATATTTCTGACCTTATCGGAGTGGTCATCAGTCATTGCATGTAGGTAGTGTAAAGGTAAGTGAATTAAGACTGACTGGTGCTACAAAAGGTTCAAGTCAAGTCAATTTTACTTGTACAGCCCAAAATCACAAATTTGCCTCAGAGGGCTTTACAGTCTGTACAGCAATACAACATCCTCTATCATTAGATCCTCGATTTGAATAAGGAAAAACGCCTTTAAAAAAACCTTGAATGGGGAGAAAATGGAAGAAACCTCAGGAAGGGGTGCAGGTTTCAATGCTTGACCCCTACATGAGGGGATCTGGTGGCTCTGTTATGCTGTGGGGGGCATTTTGCTAGCATAGTTTGGGTCCACTTGTCCCCTTAGAGGGAAGAGTCACTGCTAATCAATACAAAGTTGTTCTGAGTGATCACCTTTATCCTATTGATGAAACATTTCTATCCTGATGGGAGCGGTCTCTTCCAGGATGACAATGCCCCAAATCACAAGGCATGAGGGGTCACTGAATGGTTTGATGAGTATGAAAATGATGTGAATCATATGCTATGACCTTCACAGTCATCAGATCTCAACCTAATTGAACACCTATAAGAGATTTTGGACCGACGTGTCAGACAGTGACACGTAAAAAGATACATTAAAATTAAAAAGGCAATTCTTTATGCTTTCAAAAATATAGTTATAATAATTGATTTTTGTTTTGAAGAGATTTTAGAGAGAAAAAAAATCATGAAGGAACAGAGAAAATATTGGTAATTTTGTGTGTTGTGGATTCCTGCTCCAATTATCTGCACTGTGCTAATCTCTGTACACAGACATACTTACTGTACATACATACAGCGCAGATATCTTCAAATACATTTCTTTAAAACAATTTTTGCAGTGTTCATGCAGTTCCTACGTATTTGTATTTATATTTTGTTAACTGCAATGTCTGCATTTCTCTATTTTATTTTAAGATATCTTTACTTATGTGTATATATATATTTATTATTTATTGTCATAAAGGTAGCTATAAATATAAAGATCATATTTCTTCTGTTTGTAAGATCTGACTATAATGTTGCAAATGTGACACATTCTGTTTACATTTCTTTATTGCAATAGATTTTTTTTTTTGTTTTTATTTCACACTTGCTTTGTTTCAATGCCAATAAAGCCCCTTTGAATTGAATTGATTTTTTAAATGACATTTGTGAATGAAAAGACTTACACATCACAATCATCACATTTAAAATGATAGTTTTCCCTGTGGAGGGCGGCAGAGTGCCGTTAGAATAACTGAACTGCCATTAATCACGGCGACGAAAAAGAACGTAAACAGGAAGTGGCAAAAATCGAGTAGGTTGTGTTTTTGTCAGCTAGCGTTAGCTAAGTCTGTGTTTTAACTGTAGATAAAGTAGATCATCGGTTGGATCTACACACAAACTCAAAATGGGGAAGCGTCAGCATCAAAAAGACAAGATGTAAGTCTGAAAGTTATCGTGAACTGTTCGCTGCACAGCTGAAACGTGTTTGTTGTTGTTAGCTTAGCAGGCTAATAGTGAGTAACGGACCACGGCTAATTTACAGTAGTTTACGGTATTTATTTAACACTACCTTTAGTTTTTCTTAATTTAATGTCGTCGTAACGTTATCTTTAGTCTAATTGACGCGTGTGTTTTTCATCCGTACAGGTACATCACATCTACAGAATACACTAACTTCTACGGAGGGAAACGAGCAGGTAACGTCAGCTAAGTTCAGTGGTGGAAGAAGTACTAAGATCCTTTACTGAAGTAAAAGTACCAATACAGCAATGTAAAAATACTATATTACAAGTAAAAGTCCTGCATGAAAAATCCTGCTTAGTTAAAAGTACATATATATTACCAGCAAAATGTAGTTAGTATTGCAGTAAAAGTAGTGGTTTGGTCCCTCTGACTGATATATTATTATATATGACATCATTAGATTATTAATAATGAAGCATCAGTGTTAGAGCAGCATGTTACTGTTGTAGCTGCTGGAGGTGGAGCTAGTTTCAACTACTTTATATACAGTTGGCTAGTTTAGTCCAGTGGTTCCCAACCTAGGGGTCGGGCCCCTCTAAAGGGTCACCAGATAAATTTGAGGGGTGGTGAGATGATTAATGGGAGAGGAAAGAAGAAAAAACAAAGTTCTGATACATAAATCTGTTTTCAGTTTTTGGACTTTTTCTCTAATCTTTGATTTTTGGTGAAATATTGGATTGTTTGAACGTTTATTGAAATGAAAGCGGTTTAGAGGGAAAAATCACTATTTGGTGGAGCTGTTAACAACTCATAGACATCTGAAATGTGACCCCAACTACACACTGCTTTTTGTAAGATGTCAAAAGCCAAAAAAGTTTGAAACCACTGGTTTCATCTTTAACAATGTGTTTTAAAAGCTTGTTATATTATCCAATGTGTCAAATCTTCATCTGAAAAGTAACTAAAGCTGTCAAATAAATGTGGTGGAGTAGAAAGTACAATATTTCCCTCTGAAATGTAGTGGAATGGAAGTATAAAGCAACATGAAATTGAAATACTCAAGTAAAGTATAAGTACCTCAAAATTGTACTTGTACAGTACTTGAATAAATGTACTTAGTTACTTTCCACCACTTTACTCTTCTCCAGCGCTCATTCATTCCTGTTTTTTAATGTGACCAGAGTACAAATGTTCACTTCTGAGGCTGTGTAGCTGCTGTTTTGTGTCTATTAGCTTACATTTTGTCATGGTGTTAGCAGCCTGTTTTCTATACTACCACACTGAACTTAATAGAGGCTAATGAATCTACAATAACCAGTATCCTGGTTATGATCATGGTTTTGGAGTATCCTGGTTTCAGAAACCTGGATAAGACCTTTTACCGGTTTTGAGAAACATGTTAAGTATTGTGCAAAAGTTTTAGGCACTTTAGATGTTTAGATTCTTATCCATAATGCAACACCATCAGAAACAAATTGATTCTGCAGCATGACAATGATCCCAAACATACAGACAGAGTCAGAGAAGAACTATCTTTAGCGACAAGAAGAACAAGAAATCCTGCAACAGATGGTATGGCCCCCACAGTATTAATGGTCTTAATTTTAAAAGCATCCAAATTTTACTTTCAGTGCCTAAAACTTTTGCACAGTACTATACAGTATATGCTACCTGGAGTACTCCAATAGAAACCAGGATGCTGTGGCATGTAGACATCTCATCAAGGCTTCCCAACAGTCTCTGTTGGTGAAGAAATGAGATGTTGGAGAATCAAGACACATCTGGACACAGATGATCAGAATCATGTAAACAGAGAGTTGAATAACCAGGTTTCTCATGTTCCATGTAAACTTCATATTAAGGCAAGTCCATTTTTAGTTGTAAAGCCCAATATCACAAATTTGCCTCAGGGGGCTTTACAGTCTGTACAAAAATCCTTTGACCGTTTATCCGGATAAGGAAAAACTCCCTAAAAAACCCTTTAAGAGGGAAAAAAATGGAAGAAACGTCAGGAAGAGTAACAGAGGAGGGATCCCTCTCCCAGGATGACAGACATCCAATAGATGCTGTGTGTACAGAATAGACCAGGAAAGCAAAATTACAGAAATACAGCAAACAAGATGACAAGATTATAGATATATCCTGAATAAGATCAACCAGGATAAGATTCAACATCTGGATTCCAGCAGGCGTGTCAACACAATCACTGATGCAGTTTAACATAACTATCTAATATAACAGCCCTGCAGTTATTCCTACCTTCATGAAAGTGCTAATGATCAGTTTTTGTAAAGACGTGCTGAATCCACTACATGTTCGTTTTGGAGGCTGCGGTTTGTGCTGCTGTTGAATCGTATTGTGTCATATTGAGAAATGTTACTAGCCCACCCGATTTATATCAATGAAGCTAGACTATCATTCAACAGCAGCACCATAAACTCCAGTCTCCACAAGAATCATAAAGTTGAGTCGACTCCTGTCTGAAACAGTTTCTACATAAAACAAACATTATAATCTTAATGAAGGTTTGTTGTCGGGCTGTTATATTAGACCAGAGGTTCTCAACCTATCTGGTTTGTGACTCCTCAAAATGCAACAATGTCAATTTGCGACCCTCATCAACTGTTGTACGTCTGCCAGTTATAACCAGTTCAAACCCCAGATTGGGAACCTCTGTATTAGATTGCATTAGTTTTCTCTAGGTGGACCATTTTTGAAAGATGTCAGTCATTTCGGTGTATGGAAATAAATACCATTTGATGATTGTTTTACTTTTCAGAAATCCCACAGTCAAACTTCAGACGGCTTTCATTTGACCACTGCAGGTAAGAGACTTGTTTTCCATCCATGTAGGAGAGAGGTGCCTTAGATGTCTTATTTCACTCTTCACGTTGTAAATTGCATAGCTTTAAGACTCAACTGTGACTCGACTGTTTTCTTTGTAACGTTTCAGCTTGTCCCTTCAGCCGTTTGAGTATCCCGTCTGTACTGAGGAGGGAGTTGTCTTCGACCTGCTGTGAGTAGAAACCTTACATTTTAAAAATTTTACAGCCCCTATGTGTAGAATTCGTGGTTGTATCCAAAAAATACACAATGTCAGTCCACTAAAATTCCCCTGCAGTTCCGACCCAGCGACATTGGAGATAATAGGCTGGAAGCAACACAAAGCCTGCACCAATTTTCACTGCAAACAAAAACTAACGCCATCATCTCAGCTGTCATTTGGTTTTTGCATCATTACCGTGCACGCTGCTGGATAAATATCTAACTTTCGGGACCTTAAAAACACAACGACGGTTCATATCAGGATATCTCCCTGTTGTTTTTTTGTTATACAAGCTCGTTCATATTATGGCCTCTGGTTGTGTCTGTGTGGTCCTAAAATAAAGATCACTCTGTTTCTGCCTTCTCTCTCAGGAGCATTGTTCCATGGATCAAGAAGTACGGTACTAATCCGGCTTCTGGAGAGGTAAGCAAACCATGGATGTGCTAAGAATAAACTGGCTGTCGTGTTCTGATGCACTCCCTTACTTTGAAAGTCTCTCACTGGGTGCATACACAGAAAAAGTTCTTCAGATGTTTTACAGCTGTTCTTTTTGCAGCAATTTTTGTATGGAAAAAAAGGTCTTTTTGGGACAGTGTGCATCATGTAAAACTGCAGTACTGATGCCAAAATCACTTCTCAGCCCAGAGTGATTCCAACAGCATGTTTAATCAGCTTTTCTTTATCTACGGCCATCTTCCTGTTGTTTATGTAGCTATAGTTGGTTAAAAACTTGCATAATTTAAAGTCATTTATTATGCAAAACATACTAAACATTCATGCTCCCACCTTCTCAAATGGGAAGATGTGCACAAATAAAGAAAAGTATTATTTGTACATATTACTGTAAACCAAAAAAATCTTACGAGTTTTGGTTGAGAGCAACTTGAAGACGTCACCTTCAAGTGGGAACTTGTGAAGGATATTCTCACTATTTTCTGACATTTTATAGAATAAACTGCTGAATATAAAACCTGAAAATACACAGGCCTTGAAAAACATCAGCTGTTGTTAAGTTTAAAGTACTCGACAAAGACGATCTGTGTGAGAGTTTCGTAAAATATCTTTGTCTGCTTTTAAGGAAAAGAGAGATCTTTTCCGTTCTGTTTCAGCAAATGAAGTTTTGAACGCGTTGTTTTTATGATTGCACTGTAACACCTCGGTTGTTCTTCTTCCCCACAGAAACTGGAGGCGAAGTCGCTCATCAAGCTGAACTTTGCCAAGAACAGCGATGGTAAATATATGTTTCTGTGTACTTAAACCATAAAAGATTACTGTAAAAACTAATAAAATGATACCGACATTAGAGCTGAATAACCTTAATTTCTCAGATCCGAGTTATAGAAATCAGCCAATCGTTAGAAGTAAAAAGGTCAAAGCCGTGCTTTTCTAACAGCTCTGCTGTGTGAGAGTGGATTGAAAATGAAAATTGGAGTTAAAGAGCATGTTAGAGGGTAATTTTTGTGGGCGGATGAGAGCAAATTAAAGCAAGTAGAGGAGGAAGATGTAGGAGAGGTGATATAATTCAGCAGGGAAAGCGTTACGTGACGGTACCCCCTTGACTTCGGGAGGAATTTTCAGCAGATTGTGAAGCGACTCCGCTGCTCTGCCTGCTTCAGTCTTTCTTTCTCATTTCGTTCCAGGAAAATATCACTGCCCCGTTCTGTACAACGTCTTCACAAATAATTCTCACATTGTTGCCAACAAGGTCACCGGCAACGTGTTCTCTTATGAGGTTGGTGAACTGACGCACTCTCACTGCGCCGATCCTTACAAAAACTTTCTTTTTTAACATAGATCAATGTCTAAAATTACACACACAAACACATACAGAAACGTTATTGATTTTTGATGTCAGTGTGATACAGACACTCAGCCCACAGGGTCTCATAAGGTTGCTGTCTTACGTCACGCTGAATTAGTCGTGTACAATAAAATAAGTTTCTGTTTCCACTCAGGCTGTTGAGCAACTCAACATCAAGACCAAGTCTTTTAAAGATCTGCTGACTGACGAACCCTTTACCAGAAAAGACATTATAACACTTCAGGTGGGTTCTTCACTTCTTTTTCTTTTGGTTTGCAAAGTTGAAATCACATATTTTAATCTGATGGAGAAATTATTCTTCCCTCACAGGATCCCACAAACTTGGACAAATTCAATGTGTCCAACTTCTTCCATGTGAAAAACAGTCTGAAAGTGTTGGATCCAGGTGAGAAACGGCGCTGTGACCCGTCACACGTGGATGACATTTCATCTTCCACTTCATCAAAATCATTAATGTGTTAGGGGTAGTTAAAGGTGCTTTTGATAAACCATCTTCTTCCTCTGCATGGTTCAGATGAGGAGAAGGCCAAGCAGGACCCGGCGTACCACCTGAAGAGCACCAACCTGGAGACGAGGGAGACTTTAGCTGAGCTGTACAAAGACTACAAAGGGGATCAGCTCCTGGCTTCCACCATGAAGGAGCCAGAGGCCAAGAAGACAGACAAATTAAACGCTGTAAGGAAAAAATATTATGAGTATTAAGTCATCGTCACCCGCAAGATGTGGAGAGTGAAAAGTTTATCCATCTAGATCGTTTTGGTGCGAGTTGCCGAGTTTTGGAGATATCTGCCTCAGAGATGCATCGTGTAGGAACTGTTTCTTTCCACCGAACTACACCCGCCAACCGTCTCACCGTGCAGGAGGAAGAATCTACTCGTGGTTGGCAGATTTCTCCAAAACTCGGCAACTCACACCAAAACGATCCGGATAAATAGCACTACAGATAAGATTTTGGGGTGAACCATCCCTTTCAAGCAAGTTAAATATTTGGATGAACAGCACACTGAAATGGTCGATAGTGAAAACATGATACATACGCACACAGACTCACAGCATGTAGGCGACGGTATCTTTTTAAAGTATAGTGGGAGTTTATCATCTGATGGCTGCAGGTCCAAATCCCCAGGCTGTAATTTTTACTTTGCGCACAGGAGGGAGCCGAACACACAGTAGTTGCTTGAAAAGCATCGTGGACATCAAGACAAACAACCCCTGCATCAACAAACAGAAGAAAGAAAGAAAAATCATATTTTACAGTTTGGAAATATAAGGAAAGACCCCGGCAATAAGAACATGACATTAACCTGAGTGAGAAGTGAGATTGGTACAAAGGCCTCTTTAAACAAACTGCATATTATATGTTCTTTATTCATTTAAAATGCTTTCTAGATAGTCAGGTTTAACTGTAATTGAAAAAACAAACACACAGATGTGTATCAAAGAGGGTCAGCTGCGGTCACCGTGATCCGTGTCCTTAAATAAACGTCGGTGGGGCTGATTCGGTTTGAACGGCATCAACGCCTCTTTTCTTATCAGCTCTCCTTTGATGCTACGCCATGTCTCATTTTTTTACGCCAGAGCTTTTCCTCGGTCGCTCCCACCCTGACTCGGAGTTCACAGTCGAGGTGACGCTCTTGACAACATCTGAGAGAACAGCGAGAGTATACAGTAGGTCAGACGGAGCACACAAGGTAAAGTCTGCGCTTTCATGCGCCTCGGCGAGAAATAGAGCAGAAGAACCGGGACTGTAGAGTTATACGTGAGCTTTTGAAATCCTTTCTTCACTTCGCCGCTTTCATCTCTTTTGAGATGTTCTCTCTCGACTTAAATAACTCCTCCGATCTCGCTGCGTTGTTTGTTGTATTTTTTGGGTGTCGTACATCGTTTCTCGCTCAGTTCTCTAAATCCCTGCAGTACCTGAAGGCAGCAGGGCAGATGTGTTGATAAATCAGCTTCTGAGAGGTGTGGCGTCAGAGCGCAGTGCCGTTACGCGCCATCGTTCACTGTGTTTACCTTCAATAAATGGCCTGAGAATGACATCAGGCTGCTACAGTGTAACCACACACACACACTTCTTCAAACAACAGACCGCTCGGTTATTACTCTGCTTTTTTATGAAGGAGACATCAGGGTTTGCAGGGCTCGTCATAGGTCACCGTGACCTCACAAAACATGTTTTTTTTTTTTTTGGCAGTAACTCACAAATTCATACACTAATTATGACAAAGTTTCACACAAATGTCTACTGGGATAAAATAATGAAGTGATGACATTTTATATCCGAAAGGTCAACTTCACCGTGACAGCGAAAAAACACTTTTCTGGCCGTTATTCAACACCATAAATCAGGAACAGAAGGGGGTGATTGCGACCATATTTCACATTTGGTCGGATACTGAATCGGTGACACTAATCTCGGGTTCCCACCTTGTGATTTTATTGATCCTCTGTGCTGCCGGGGTTGAAGACGTGTGTGTGAAGCATCCACATTTTCTTTGCATTTTGCTTTCCTAAAAGTACTTGTATGAGTTCACTTCCTCTCCATGGATGACAACCAGGACAGGGGGGGGCCTCCTGTTCCTCTGCTAGTCCACCACAAGCTCATTGGTTTTGCTGATATTGAGCTTCAGGTGATTATCTTTGCACCGTGTGACGAAGCTCACTATCAGTCCTCCTGTATTCTTCTGTAAAAATAGTCTGTAAGTGAAGACAGCATGATTCTCACTGGAATCATACACGTCAATATAGCGATAACTTCCATTTCGCCAAAAAAATACATTTAATACCTTTTATTTATATTTATTAGATTCATTTTGAGTCTGGACAGACATGGATGTAAACTGAAACTTGACTGATTGTTGGAGGAATACAACCACGAGGTGATATTTCTAATTTATTTCTATCGTTATTATATTGACTAACCAATGAAAACAACTCCATCTGTCATTGGGTGCAGATTTGTGGTGATGTGTGTTCATGTCGTGACTCTCTGAACCATCCAGACATTTCCAGAAGAGAAGTTTTCCCATTTATCGAGCTGTCATGTGATCTTCTATTTCAGAGCTATGAAACCAGAATTTAATAATCACAACACCCCGCTGATCTTTAGCACATTGCTGCACATACATGAACCAAAACAACAGGTGCGCACGGAGACGCACCACACTGTCCGGTGCGCCTGCCACCTCGCGCTTATCGTTGCACTCGCACGGTTAAAATAGGACCCTAAAGCATCAACTGCCCCTTAATTATTAGATGGAAGAAAGCTCTCTGAGCTGAGGTGGGGGCTGGGCTCTTAATTATACAGAAGCTGCAGGGGCTGTCATTAAGATAGTTTACACTTGATGCATCACTTAGTGCAAATGAGGGGACCAGCTAAGTAGAGTATGTAGCTGGCAAGAAGTGTGGTGGAGTGGGGAAGATAATTCTTCAACTGGAGGAAAACGTTTAAAACTTCCTTTTTTTTAATGAGAAAATCTCCGCCCTGTCGAAGTTCCCCTGAGCAGAGAACCTTCTAGACGTATTTAGGTGAGCCCTATTTCACAAGGTTAATAAATTCACTGTTAAGGGCTCCAACAGGTGTTTTTTTTTCCCCCCTCCATTATTGATTCATATCTCTGTCGATAAAATGCTAGAAATAGAGACTAAATAGCAATCAGAGTTTCCAAAACCAGAAAATATTCAATTTACAGTGATATAAATCAGAGAAAAGCAGCAAATCCTCATACCTGCGAGTCTGGAAAAAATAAATGTTTGGCATCTTTGCCTGACCTAAAGGATTAAATGATTAAACAAGAATCTAATCATTTAGAGTGAAAATTATTAAGGAAATCTTAACCAAAGGTCCACTTATTTTCATTTTCCAGAGATTTCATCCATATCTTGTATGTCATCCCATATATGACCACCTGTTTTCACATGGCTCAAGTTCAATACATAGGTCACATGATGATAACTGAGCAAACTATAGCCACTGATGAATACAGTGAGATGCACTTGAAAGCTTCGGAAACAGCTGGAGAATCTAAGTGGATCTTAAGATATGCTAAACAGGAGTTAATAAGAGTCTTGGATATATCTACAGATTGATTGTTATTAGCTAGTTATTAGACCTGTACTGTATTTTGAGGGGGAAAAAAGAGAGAAACATCCTGATTCAGTGGCGTTTGAAGGCATCATAAAGGTATAAATTAACAGGGGAAGTAGTGTAGGTGCTATTTTTTCCATTTTTTTTATTTGTATGTCTTTTTCCCAGGCTCACTACTCCACAGGCAGAGTATCCGCCTCCTTCACATCCACGGCCATGACCCCAGCAACAACACACGAAGCAGGCAAGTGAACGTCTTTACACGAAAACCCTCACAGATTCACCTCTTCTATCTCTCTATTGTCGCTTTAACCTCTATTTATCCCGGGAGGACAGGCTCTTTTGCAGTAAATCACGGCTTTGTGCTCAAACAGTTAAATGCAGCTGCAAGTGGGAACGGCTCTGTTTCTTCTCCTGTCAGCCTCTGAGCTGCTCCATGGGAGAGATTTTGCTGTTATGCAACTGTATAGTAGTTTCAGTACTCTTGAGAAGAAGAGGACAATGTTTGGAATTAAGTGACCTAGTTAAGATTTCTTAAAAAGGACTGCATGATGCCGTATATTTTATATGGATGTTCGCCTTTGTCTAAGAAACATAGAGTACTGTGATATGTCTTCTGTTTACAGATTTATATTTTAGTAGCCAGGTCTCTATCAAATTATTTGTCATTTTTGTCTATATGATGTAGTCTAAAATTGAGTTGCTAAAACAGGAATTTAAAAAGAAGCAATTTGCATTAAGGATTGCTCAGAGGAGAATAAAACATTTGCATAAAAACAGCTTCCACTTCAGAGGCTTTGGGGGCTTTTCAAAGGTCAGACATCTTACCTGCACAGACTCTTAAACAATCAATACAATCTTAACAGTTCCTGTTTGGTTCGTCAGTCACAATCTCAGATGCCATCCTCCGTCTAGCCACGGCGAAAGAAAATAAGCCTGTGATCGGTCTCATCAAGGTTATCTCTTCTTTAAATCGGTCTGTTACAGATGCCATCGCAGACGACACCGTACGTTACCAGTACGTGAAGAAAAAAGGCTACGTCCGTATACACACAAACAAGGGAGACCTGAATCTTGAGTTAAACTGTGATAAGGTAATGACATGACATACTCACACATACACAACGGATGTAATTATGAAGTATTATATGTGTTGTATCAGGGTTAAAATGCTTCCAGAGTTGTAGTTTCCACGTCTCTCCCACTTTAGACAAAGAATTCTTATCAGGTAATCACAAAACCATCTTGTTATTGAACTTACAGAGGCCTCATAGTTCCACGTGATCGTTGAAGGATAAGATTACAAAGAAAAAAGGACTTTGAAGTTCATTTAAAAAGCCTACATCAGGCCTGTATTTTCTAGTTCATGGCATCACATAAATGCAGGTAATGTTGGAAGGATGCTGAAAAGAAAAAAACGTATAAAAAGCAGTGTGGTCGTGCTTACAAATACATCAAGCTTAGAGGAGCTGATGTCATTTTTATTGAAGATATACAGCAAATTAAATGTTATTAAAGAGTTGTAGTGCAAACCATTAAAATTCTTTGTAAGCTATTTGTTTTTGAAAGTGAGGGTCTGTTTTTTGTTTTTTTTTGACAAGGGTTTTTTTGCCCTCATGAAATATGTTTCGGGGACTTTTTTGGATAATTTCCAGCATAATTTTTTCAAATGATGGGAAATACCTTGGTTATATGTTGCATGACAGACCAATATTCAATGACTCTTATTCAAAAGCAGCTGAACTTATGATGCAAGAACATTTAATGGGTAAACAATAGTCACACTGAGTTAATAATCAGTTACAGATTATAACTGAGTATTTTTACCCATTTTTACCCATTTACATATTTCATTTTCAGAAGTACAAACAATAAACACAACGTTATGCAACGACGTCACAGTTCAAAATGTCAACAACATTGCTGACTGTCCCTGTTGTTCAGCAGAAACCAGGAAGTAGAACATGGTTGCTCAACAACCATCCTAAAACAGACTTATGACTGCTGGCCTGTTGTGAAAACAAACCAGGATATTTAGCCCCGCCCTAGTTGACACTCAAGTGCCGACAAAGTGCCACAAGCTGCCCCTGAGTTGCCGGAGGCTGCCACCGAGGTGCCCCAGGCTGCCATTGTGGTGCCCCAGGCAGCCACTGTGGTGCCTCAGGCTGCCGCAGAGGTGCCCCAGGCTGCCATTGTGGTGCCCCAGGCTGCCACTGAGGTGCCACAGGCTGCCACTGTGGTGATGGGAAAAATGATGGGAAATTCCTTGGTTCTATGTTGCATGACAGACGAATATTCAATGACTCTTATTCAAAAGCAGCTGAACTTATGATGCAAGAACATTTAATGGGTAAAAAATAGGCACACTGAGTTAATAATCAGTTACAGATTATAACTGTCTGAGTATTTTTTTACCCATTTAATACATATTTCATTTTCCAGAAGTATAAACAATAAACACAATGTTACGCAACGACGTCACAGTTCAAAATGTCAACAACATTGCTGACTGTCCCTGTTGTTCAGCAGTGTACTTCTTCAGCTGTTTACTATTCCCCTCTTAACCCGCAATCATAAGCTCTTTGACAGCTTTTGGTAGCTGTTGTGCGCACGCAGAGCCCACCACACCAGGACCCGTATTTGTTCACATTGTGCAGTGGAAAAGTTTAAGTGTTAATTGGGTTCCAGCTGTGATGACTTGAGTTAATGATATTGAATGCCAGTGCTTTCTAAATGAGCACATGAGTGAAAACAGGGGGATACTGTTTATAGTTTTGGGAAATGAGTCTGTCTTTTGGTAGATGGCGTCATGGTTTGGGGATGTTTAGTTAATAGGCCCAGTTGTAGTGAGTAAGCAATCGAGAAAAGCTGTAATGTGTGGAATAATTAACATCAGACCATATCTCCTTATTGACAAGACCCTTGGAATAACCTTTCATACTGGTGAACTGATTCATGGTTGAAGCTCTCAGACTCCACTGTTAAGAAAGGCTGCAGATCTCTAACAAAAACTGGTTAACAGCTCTGTGGCATCATTGATCGTCTCCTCTGTCCTCCTCCCTCTGCTGCTGCAGGTACAGCTGGTAGAGAGGAGGAGCAGGCTGGAGTCAGCCTAAAGTCTATAAGAATTCAACTCCCTCATATATCTAGCTAATTAGACTCAATCGTTACATACAACGAACGTCCGTCTTGAGCTCGTTCATAACAGTTCTCTTTTAACATAAGGAGCTGCGTATGGCTGTAAAACATAGCGGCTGTGGATGAGAGGAGAGCAGGAGCACGTCGTATTTAAGTTTATGTTCTGCTTGTTGAACAGTTTGCCTTACTGTCAGATTTTGTTACACTTACGGCAGCGAGCAGTCTCAGTCGACTCAAATAAAGTATAAACTAAAGTCTGTTTGATTATGTCCACTGTGGCCTCTTTGCTCTGCTGTGTGTGTGTGTGTGTGTGTGTGTGTGTGTGTGTGTGTGTGTCTGGGGCTCAGCCCTGCCCTTGTGCAAACAGACATAGACCACAGACAGAGAGCAGAGGAGAGAGACAAGGAGACGCAAAACTCCCATTCTCGAGACAACAAGTAGCTGACTTTTTTTTTTAAATGTTATTTTTTATTTATTAAGTCTACATGTTACTAAACTTATGTTTGTTCAATTATGTTTACATTACACAATTTCACTCTAAAATGGAGGATTATATTTAAGTTACATAACACAATTTCACCCTTACAATAATAAAACAGAGGATTATGATTAAGTTACATAACACAATTTCACTCTTACAATAATAGAACACAGGATTAGTAAAGGGTGTATTTTTGTTCCTTTTTATTTCAAAATGGGCGAAATCATAACCTCCTTAGTTGAAGTAATTACATAAAGTGAATGAAAAACCAGGAAGTAGAACGTAGTTGCTCAACAACTATCCTAAAACGGACTTACGACTGCTGACCTGTTGTGAAAACAAACCAGGATATTTAGCCCCGCCCTAGTTGACTCTCAACTGCCGACAAAGTGCCACAAGCTGCCCCTGACGTGCTGGAGGCTGCCACTGTGGTGCCCCAAGCTGCCACTGTGGTGCCACAGGCTGCCACTGTGGTGCCTCAGGCTGCCACCGAGGTGCCCCAGGCTGCCACTATGGTGCGACAGGCTGCCACCGAGGTGCCCCAAGCTGCCACTGTGGTGCCCCAGGCTGCCATTGTGGTGCCACAGGCTGCCATTGTGGTGCCACAGGCTGCCATTGTGGTGCCTCAGGCTGCCACTGAGGTGCCACAGGCTGCCACTGAGGTGCCACAGGCTGCCACTGTGGTGCGACAGGCTGCCACCGAGGTGCCCCAGGCTGCCACTGTGGTGCCCCAGGCTGCCATTGTGGTGCCACAGGCTGCCACTGTGGTGCCACTAGGAGGATCCTGGCCTTACTACCATTCTCTCCCCACCTGCTCCACACAGCTGCTCAAAGCGGATGAAGTGTGTGTTTGCGTTTGTCGTGATTATTATGTACAATGGGAAATGTCAGCTGTGGCTTCATCATTTAGCAGCGGCGCTCCTCCGCTGTTGAAAGCATACAGGGGAAACGCTGTACTTTGCAAAACGTATGAAATCTTTTTTAACTGTTTATTTTATGAGGGTATTTAAAAGCCCCCATCATCCCATTTCCTAGGGCAATTTTACATTTCACATTTTATATGCTCATATAATGTTATCATGACGTAGGTTTGGCCTAAGCGTGTGGTTAAATTTAGAGTAACACATCCAAAACACTGAAATCGACCTTTTGCAGAGTCTGACCCTGAGTTTGCCAAGTTTTTGTCTTTTTTTGTGTGCCTCATCTTTTTTTTAAGGTTAGATGTGGGGCTCCAGACAGACAGCATGACATCCAGGAACGCATTTCTGCCCTGGTAACCAGGCACTTGATGTGCTTGGTTTTCATTGGCTTCTGAGCCATCGAATCAGAATAATGAGGGGAGAGTTGCAGCGGTTAGACAACCTGCCCTCTGCGCCCCACATCCTCCTCCTCCTCCTCCTCCTCCTCCTCCTCCTCCTCCTCCTCCCCACCTTCCTCCCCAGTGGTTTTCACACAAGATTGCAGCTCTATTTGTGGCCTGCTGTTTATGAATTAATGAGCGCCGCTTCACTGTCACATACACTCTCAGCCGCACAGATCCAGGGCCCACCTTCCTCTAAAGTGGCCATTTGCTTGCGTAGCTTTGGATGTGTCAGCTGCTCCGGCCCTTGTCGTCCCCAACTTGGGTAAAATGCGACGGGGGCGGATGTTTGAGATCAAAAGTACAGCTTCATTATATGGAAAAGCACCACGGCTACAGTTTATAGGCTTCATCTGAAAATAGGATGACTGTGTTTATATTTAAAATGACAAGATGCATATTTAGATACATACAGAAATAAAAATGTTCTAATTATTTTCTTTGAGTTTGAATTGCTCCAATGCTCCGATGTCAGAGTTGGGTGAAAATTTACTAGAATAAAACATGAAATTAAAGTAACTACATAGGCTATCCAGACGCTCATTAAGTCAAACAATTCTGGCGGAAAAGTTGTCAAAATAAATTTAGGATACACTTTCTTCTTCTATAATTTCAATATTTTCTACATCCTGCACCTCCTTACTTATACATATTTTAGGCTTAATGCCTGGGAAATACTCGTAAAAGCGAAGAGCCTGTAAGCATTTGTGAATTGGGACATTTTTTACATGTTCTTTCCGTCTGCGTCAGCAAACATTGTTTCCATGCTGACATCACTGATTACAATTTTAGGCACCTAGACATGTTTCTAAATTGGATTGCATTTAAAACATTCTCATGCTCAAACTCACACACATACACACACACCAACAAAAGTATGTATGCAGACATGCTCAATTGACTTCCATTACAAGTCAGCCGCAGAGGCAGAAGAAGTCTGAACGTTACGGATAGAGATCTATGTCGTCATGTTTCTGGTTAGAAATAAAATGTCTGGTTAAAAATATAAAAAAAAAAACCTACAAGAAGCAAAGACTGCATTTAGACTTTGTCATGTTTTCTATTAATACATGTACTTGTTTTAGTTTGTTGTTAGATAACTGTTGTCGAGGTCTTCTTTTTCCATCCAAAAATCAATTTTATGGCATAAATGGTTAAAATCAATCCAGTCTTTTTTGTCCAGTGGTTTAAAACAATAAGCCTCTTTGTACCAGAGTGCTTTGAAAAAATCTGGGATTTATGATAGAGAGAAAAAAAAAAAAAGAGAGAGACAGAGCGTTGAAGCCCCGACAGCGCAATTGAGATGTAAGGTGGGAAATAAGACCAGTAGAGCTTAGAAGAACCTGTCACACAGTGAAAGGCCAATGAATAAAAATAGGTTTTACGAAAGCATCTGGTGATTCTTGGAAACCACCAACCATTGTTGCCAAGGGGAAAAAGTTAGTTTCTCTCACACACACACACACACACACACACACACACACAAAGAGACATATTCAAACACACATTAAAGGGCTCCTCAAGGCTGTTGACGTTAATAACAGCAGACCTGACCGGCGTCATAGCTCAAACCACGCCTCCTGCTGCGGAGACAAATACCGGCTTATTTCACAGACTGCCAGTCAGTCAAAATTAGCGTCTGTCAGCGGGTGTTTTTGTAATGATTTACAAGATGACTAGAAGTTTTTATGACCCATTATATACCTTTCAGTGAAAGGAAAAAACCAGATGTCTGGGTTTTTTTGTACCAACGAATGTTAAAAACAGAGCTTTTGTAGGAGAGTATAAAGCCTGACTTCAAGCTATATTAATCCTGAGGCCGCCTCACGCCTCAGGTAATGGTTGAACCCCACTTCAACTTATGTGTGTGTGTTCATAACAAACATTTCTAACAGGTCAGACTAAGTAGCACAGACAAAGAGTTTGTTTGGTGAACGTAAAGCCGATGTATCCAGTTTTTTCCTCACATCGCTGTCAGTCATCTCCGCCTGGAAGTTGAAACATAACCTGCCTCTATTTCTCGACACCAGTGTCTCGTGACGGCTCCCGACTCCCCAGACAGCTGCATATATATGAGGATGATGAAGTCAGATAGGTAGCTCATCCTTCCTTTTCTGGCTATAAATTAGTGAGTTAGCTTCTTTTTAGCTCCTTCATCATGCAACACCCTTGTTTATCCAGTGTTTATTTCTGTATTAGGAAATATAGGATATAGTCATTCATGATCATCTTAAATTCAGTGAGGTATTTAAATCTGTCTGCAGTGTGAAGGCTGGTTTCATACAAACCTAAGGGCTTAAATGTAAATTGCTACATATATATTTGATCAGCTTTGACTGTGAGTTTCCTTCAATAAGTGTGACTAAAGCACTAAAATGCTCTGTATTCTCTATCACCTTGCTTTGTTAAATAAGAACTGACAAAATCAGTGTAAATGTTCTGATGTTTTTTAAGTTTCTGACAGTGGAATATAAACATAATATCAAAGTTAATTTATTGTCATTTGCATGCTCACACATGAAACGAAATTTGTACTCCGGTCCAGCAGCATACAATACGATAAGTCTAAGAATAGTCTATAATAATTAGTCCTATACTAAGAATAAATAACAATAATAAGCATATCTAATAAATACCATAGTGCAGTGGATTAAAAAAGTTGAGAATATGACAGTTCTGTGTTTAAACGTTAGTTGTTGTTGGCTGTTTTAAAGATTTTCCATTCAAAAACGTTGATCCATGACCCAAGTAAGGCGACTGTCAGTCTAAAGTGGCTTCAGACACGTATTGACATTCACTATCTAGTTTATGTAAATGTTAGTGTGTGAGCGTGGGTGTATTACTGGGTTTATCAAAAGGTCCCCTCCTCCCATAACAGATATTTGATTGATTTTGGCATTCAATACGCGACACTTTGAGAAGACTCAGCTGTGATTTTTGGCAACTCTAGACGGCTCTTCTCAACATCCGTTAAATGTGTTAACTTTGTACTTATGTGTTTGTGTTCTCAGTGCCACTTACTCATTTTATAACTCACCCCTGATTTCAACAACAATAAGCATACAGGTGGCTAATTTTATTGGCTGTGGACATCCTGTACAGCGTGTCTGATGCTGAGAAACTGAATTATCTTGACAAATGATAACACTTTAAATATGTTGATTTTTTTTTATTTACCATCACTGCAATCTCTTTTCAGGTTCCCAAAGCTGGAGAGAACTTCATCCGTCTGTGTAAAAAAGGCTATTACGACGGGACGATCTTCCACAGGTCCATCCGGAATTTCATGGTAAGGGCTTGAACCAGCTGAAAACGCTCCTCCTGTGTTTGCTTACCTTCGCTACGGCAACCAGTACACACACATTTCCTTTTCTCACAGGCAAAATGGCTCATTTATGACAAAAAAGTGCCACCGTTGGCTTTCATTGCTGCATCCAGTACAGTCTGGACAACAAAATCAACAAAATCCATGAATCTTCTTACAGACTTGTTCAACATCCCATGATACTCCCATTTCCTTCAACTAGACGAGCTGTGATTAGATATATTTGTTGACACCTTAAACGAAAAAGATGTTCTATGACAGCTGCTCATTTAGTCTCTTATGGGGGTTAAAGGTGCAGTGTGTTGAATTTAGTGGCATCTAGCAGAATGGATTTGGCAGAAATTGAATATAATATTCATAAGTATGTTTTAATTAGTGTATAATCACCTGAAAATAAAAATTATTGTGTTTTCGTTACCTTAGAATGAGCCCTTTATATCCACAAAGTGGGCGGGTCCTCTTCCACGGAGCCCTCCATGTTGCACCACCATGTTTCTACGGTAGCCCAGAACAGACAAACTAAACACTGGCTCTAGAGAGATCCTTTCGCATTTTTTGCAAGTTTCGTGGCCACCGTAGGTTCTCCTACATGCTTGGAAGGGGAGTGTTGGGGATGGGGGTGTATTTAGTCGGTTGTAATCTGCAAACTCACCGCTAGATGCCACGAAATCCTACACACTGGACCTTTTAAGAGGTCATAAATAATGTATACTGTAGTCAGAAGCCAACTCCATGCAAGCCTTTTAAATGATTATGAAAATCAACACTAAAACTCACAGTGTAGAGATGCTGAAATTGATTTATACACTGCTTTGTTGGATCTTGTAGGAAGTTTGACTGCAACATTTTGAACCAACTCGACAGATGAGAGTGGACAGAAGTTTGAACAGATTGTGTCGTCTTAAGCAGAAATGCAAAGCATTGCAATAGTTTAAGTGAGATATAATTAAAGCGAAAATGACAGTTTCCAGGTTATTTGCGGATAAAAGAGGATCTAATCTTAGACTTTTTGTGGGTGGCAAGAAATTTTACAGTGGATAGAGAGAAACGGTCTCATTAGTCGAAGTGTTCTGGGTAGAAAACAGTGATTATAATGAAGTCAAACATCCTTTTTTTTTTGGAAGAACATTATTATTACATTTGTTATTCCATTTGTGTTTAATGTAGTGGAGGCTATCGTTACTATGATCTTTATTTGAATTGTAATGATCGAGGATATCATTTGGACAATTGTCAGACTAGAAAACAGGATAAACTGGATTTAAGTAGGTTTATCCAAAACATAAACGATATAAATCACTTCCCATGCTTCCATTCACTGTAGTTTTTTGATGCAATGGTAACATATTTCCATGTTTGCTGCCTCAAAAATGTGTAAACAGCTTTTTTTTTTCCAAACTCACTCTCCAACCTGGACTGAGAATTTGAAATGACAGGTCTCTGATCAGCCGCTTGTCTGTGTATTTCAGAGCTGCCGCTCCCATAATTAAAGTGTCTCTGAGTGGACATCTGGTCTCAAGGGGACCCTTACCTTTTTTTTTTTTTTTGCTCTGTCCATACATGGTGTCAAGCTGTGAATTGTTTATCCATAATTACTGTTCCACTTACTCCTTCGACTTATCCTCCGCAGCTCAAAAGGAGAGGAGGGTTGTATTGGAGAATAAACACTTTTAAAGCTGCGTGTTAATGGGAACAGAAACGTGGCCCTCGCTTTCCTTAAAGCGGTTTTTCAGGACTTTGCGAGTTCACTGAACATCCTGAGATGATACTTCAAGAATTTGACAGTTTTACTTTGGAATGTGAGAAACTCACAAAGCTGCTTCCCCTCAGGCTCAAACATTGAGAAGAAACGTTTGACGCAGATGCAATGCAGGTGTTTTACACGTGAGTCTAGGTGTCTGGGATTTTTGGAAATTTAATAGTTTGCAGTTTCTATGAATCTTCTGTTATTCAGCCAGAGAGGCATCAACAGGCTTTTAATAGTATTTGCAGAATTAAAAATGGAAAAATATCATTAAAAGCACATTTTTCCCGGTGGTGATGGCCATAGAACATTTAATTTACATTCAACATTTCTCATTCAAAACACATTGCATTTTTAAGTGATGAACTCACAGACAACTAGCACCTGACTGCAGCTCTCCTCGGCTTTATAGCGAGTTTTAGCGCTGTCCGGCTGCAACTTTACCGTTTTTGTTCACTCTCGGCGCTCTCATAGTGTCATTTTTGGCTGCAGCAGGCAGGTGTTTTTCAGAGAAAAGGCTCTAAAAAACCCACTGTACACTACCTGCTCATTGCCAAACAGCAAACAGACACAGTTAGTGACAAGCTGGTGAACATAGTGGAGCATTTAGCAGCTAAAGAGTCAGATATTTCCCTCAGGAGTCGGTAGAGGTCAAAAACAGAACTAAAAGAGAGTGAATATTGGACTTACATTCACCAGATGGACAGAAACACGACTCCAGATGAATGATAATGTTGCTCTCTAACTACTGGATGTGTAAATAAGCGAGTTTGCCACATCAGCTTAAAAGGTAATGATACGTCAGTGTTGTGTTCACAACTTCTTAAGCTGCAAAAAATCAGTTACTGCAGGTTTATAACAATGAACAATAGAGGGCCGAATATCCTGGAAAGCTTTGAGAACGGTTATCAGTGATCACAAGGAACATGAGCTTGGATGTGTGTCAAAAGGAAATATTTTAAGATTACAAATGAAAGATTCATTTCGGCCACATTACGGAAATAAGACAATTTCCTGTGGTAATTAATAGGAACAATTCCTCAAGCGTTGCAGGGACAGGCCTGTATTTGATTTTCATTATGCAAAGCACAAGCAGCTGACATCAGTTCTTTTTTTTTTTTTTTTTTGTCTCCTCAGATTCAAGGAGGGGACCCCACTGGCACTGGCACAGGTAAGATCAGGACTGCACTTAAACCACATTTCGGATTACATAATACCCCTCTGTTGAATTATTAATAGTTCCTTTTTGGAAGCTTTGCGTAAATACTGTTTGCAGCTCAGGTTGCAAGTCAAGAGTGTTACTAAATATACTCTATAAAGACAGAGAGATGATGTCGATGTGTGCTGAGTGCTGCCAACGGAATAAGGGTGCGGTGACCAACCAATCAACATTCGGAGCATATTTTCTGTTTTTTCTTAAAGCTGGTTTAAAGGGCAGCTAAGTATAATTGGCTGCTAGGCCACATGCAGTTAATTTACTTGCCTTCATGTTCGTCTGCGCCCCTTGAGTTCACAGCACAGAGTGTGCTTTGTGTCTTCGGGCGTCTCTGAACGCTACGCAAAACGCGTCTAACCATGACAGATTTATGAAGGTGCAGAATTCCAGACCTGTGGGTTAAGTTCCTCTCGTCACCTGGCCTAAACAACACGTGCACACGACTCATGAAAAAGACTGACTTGTGAAGATGGATTTCTTTAGTATTTAACAGACATTTGGCTTGTAATTTGTAAACCATGATGAACATTAATCCTACACAGGTAGCTGCTGTGAAGGTTAGGACAACTCTTTTTGTAGTTTTCCTTCCGTTTGTTTGAAATATCTGCTCTGAAATACAGCATCTACAGACTAAACTAAGCGTAATTTCCTCTTTTTTGATTTAGTTTTAAAGAAATGACAACAGACAAGAACACTAGCAAAAAAAAACATTCATGTATTTTTGTGGAAAGTCTTTGTTTTGACTGTTCTTGTGGAGGAGGATAGTAATGGCAAAATATGATATTGAACCCCAGTGGAACACTTTCATGACACTTGAATTTTGAGATATAAATGTCAAGAAAGTCTTTTTTTTTTTAAAAATTGCCCTGACTTCGAGTGAATCCCAGCCTCTCATCCTCGCTGTACATAAATTGGTACGAGACACATCCCGCACACTGCTCACTGCAGCGTGACTCTTCTCTCCCCCCCCCCACCCCCCCCCTCCTCCCCGATTTCAGTAGAGCCTCGTTTATCCTTCAGAAACACAGATGCTTTGGAGAAAGAAATGTTTTAAACATCGACTTGTAAATGAAATCCCAGACATGGACACACTGAAAAATATGAAATGAAAAGCACATGCTCACATATTTTTGAAATGCCCCCAAATAATGCTTTCATTAGCGGAGAGATGCTTCACAGCTGATGTTTTTATATTCCGGCTTTCTTTGCTGTTCGACAGAAAAGAAGTTAGATGTTGTACCGCTGATAGCGTTCAAGGGCATTTTTAAATCAACATCAGATGTAAAGCAGTTTGATTTACTGGTTAACTCTTTGGTTAGTTTCTCCTCTCTCCTCATCTGCCTGGCTGGCTCTTGCCTCATTTATGATCCAGTCGTGCCGAAGTAAAATGTCAGCGAGTTGATAAATTATGCAAAAATGTCACCAGGGGAAGTTGGAAGGCTGCACAAAGCCTCTGGAGCTTCGATCGGTCGGTAGAATGCGTTTACACTCTAGCGTAAACATACACGTATAGTACATAACTATACATCTACACACCGTTTCATGCACACAGACCAGCTGGCACGACGCAGGACAGTGAAAACACACCTCAGGGCAACAGATCCTCTTCCCCCTGTTGGGAGCCAATAAGCTCCTGCAGTGTATATTCCTGTATACTCATCATGATGATTCTTAATGATGAAGTCGGTCTGAATAATGATTCACAGCTGAAGGCTCTCAACATGGCTCCATGTTCAAGGGCAAATAGGTCTTTGGCTTCTTATGGAAAAACACACGGGGCATTTCAGGCTGACGGTGCAGTTATATGAATACATTGTACTGACTGCAGTAGTGATTTGTGTTGTGTTCATGCAAACCAATTTCAGTTTAATGATGTTTCCTGGAAAGAAAAAAAAAAACAGTGGCTTTATGCATTATGGAGCCAAAAATGAATCTCTGCATGAGTTTTATCAGTTTTACCCTGCAAAGTAAACTCATTTTGTTTATATACATTAGAAGCCAGATGGTGCAATTAAATGAAAGATTAACATGATAAACTGTTAATGAACTGCTGCCTGAAAATGCTGTAAGGATTTTTCTTTAAAGGGAGCATATTATATTACGTGGCTGCAACAGTTTTTTTCTATCTGGCCGATGAGCTGACGTCAGATCGTCACACATGTCCATTAACGGCTTTTGTCGCTGAGGTTTTTCCATGTGTTGTTCCCGTCGTCCACTCTTATATTTCGGATCGGATTCCAGCTCAAACATGTACAGATGTATTTGAAAAGTTGACATTTCGAGTAAAGAAGGAGAAATAGTCGTGAAATCCTACCCATATAGTTTTTTGGTTTGCTGAGGGGGTCCTTAAAGAGACAGGAGCTAAAACAGCCTGTTTCAGACGGAGGCTGAACTGAGGGGCTGCATAAAGGACCAGTATAAGACAAATAAGGAGTTTTTTTTAACTGTAAATCATGCAAAGATATTCCATCAGAGCCCCAGATTAAAAATATAGACCTGTAAATGTGCATGATATGCCCCCTTTAAAAAAAAAACAAAAAAAAAAAACAGGTCTTCAAGCAAAATACAATTAGTTTCTTTGAAGACGTTTAAATTGGAGTTTGTGTTACCGTAAATGTGGCTCGATAGCGCCACTAGTGGTCAAACATTCCACAAGTGTAACGGAAGTGACAGCGTCTTTATCTTCTGTACCGTGATGTATTTCCCAGTGAAACAGAATATGTTGCAGGGAAACATTTATAAGAAGGATTTAAATCAAATCCTTCACGTTTGATCGGGCAGCTAAAAATGTTGGCGTTTTAAACGATAGTTGTAGTTAGCGATTTGCTTGGATCAGTTTTTATCAACACCTCTGAGTTCAAGATGGGGCATCAAACATTTGAAAACATTTAACAGGAAGAGAAAAGACAGGGATTTTGATGTAAAAATACTTATAAATTATTTTTTTGGACATATAATTGGCATATAGTAGAGATAACTGAAAAATTAACCCAGAAACACAAGTTTAGAACTGGAGGAATGTATTTTTTTATTTTACTGTGTCTTTAATGCAGATGTTTATACCAAAATCTTTCAAGCAAATCTATAATAAAACACTAAAAATAGTTTTGCTTTAAAACATATTTTTCAGATGTCTGGATGCCTAGAGAGAATAAATAAAGGAATAACCTAAACATCACTCATAAAGACTGAGAACAATCTCCCAGGTTTTGTTGTTAAAACTGGGTGGAAATAATTAATTTTTTAAAAAAAACCTGCATTGCAGTATCAATCTGAAGTCTGTAGGGCGGCCCTTCATATTGGGGTGATAACATGTAAAATGTATAACAAAATGCAACTACCGTGCATCTAGACATCCCCAGACTTCCGTAGGTAGAGATCTATGATGTTTAGTATAGCGAGACCAGGAATAACCACACATTTGAAACTATACATCATTTTGAAATGTGAGACGACTCTGTTGGGGCATCCAATATAAGAGCAACATCACCATCAGTATTTGACAGCTGATTTGAAGGAAGTGAAGTGTAGGAACGTCACATAAATGACCGCTTTGTCATCTGTCAACACTTTTACCTGCAGCAACAATGGAATAAATGTTTTGTTGTTTAGAATTTACTTATTTCTCATTTTCTCTCCCTCTTGACCTCTCCTGATATGTTTCTACTTCCTTCTCTTCTCTCGCTTCTGTCTGTCTCTCATCTTTCCTCCCTCCCTCCCTCTCTCACCGACTCTCTCTGTTTCCCAGGAGGGGAATCCTTCTGGGGAAAACCTTTCAGGGATGAGTTTCGGCCCAACTTGTCCCACACAGGCAGGGGGATTCTCAGCATGGCCAACTCCGGTCCAAACACCAACAAGTCCCAGTTGTAAGAAAAGTTTTTTTCTAAACTTTGAACAACAACAGTCTGCTAAAATAAAAAAAAAAAATCAGTCTACAGAGAATTTAACATCTCTTCCGTCCCTTGAATTTCCCTCCTTTTGATTTGTCAGCTGAAGTCCCACAGCTGACTGAGACGAGAAATGTTAAATGCTGTCAGAATAAATCAGGATAAACATTTTATTTATCATGGATTTTACTTATTTAGTCATTTTGTCTATTTAAAAATCATTTTGAGCTAATAAGTACTTTATTTTTCATCATTAATGGACACTACTCATATGATAAAACTGAAACAGTCACATTTTTTAATTTTCTTTTTAGCCGATTCTTTGCTTGATGGACATTTTTATATAAAAAAAATAACCTGTTAATGTGTTGTTTATCATTGTTTTTAAAGTAGTTATATAAACAGACCCGGCTCCCTTTTTAGATTTGTTTTCCTCTTCCATTACTTTTCACATATTCATTAATACAGAACCTCTTATTTTTTTATATATTTCTACTAATGTAATGTGTTTTTTTTAATGTGTTTTTGTTGTGTTTGCTCTCAGCTTCATCACATTCCGGTCGTGCACCTACCTCGACAGAAAGCACACAGTGTTTGGAAGGTAACCTTTCTATTTTTTTTTTTAAGTGTGTTTACATTTACTTGTATGATTATTCATGTATTCATATTTAAATTGCATCCACATAGGTGTAGTGACAGTGTTTTGTGCAATTTAGCAGCGCAGGCAAGTCGGTTTTGAAAGGTAACAGTCCCTGACAGACACTTGCTTAACGCTCGGTGACATTTACGCAAAAGGTTCGGACGACGCCACATCTTCTTTTCTGGTCTTTTGTTCCCTCTTCTTCTTCTTCCCTTTTTTTTTGTATAGATTCGTTTCCTCTGGAGCCGTAGACGGCGCAACCGCTATTGTGACTTCATCCGACTCCTTAGCAAGAGCGGTGAAAAATTCAGTAGATGCTGAATCTAAACCGATAGCTCTTCCTGCGCTGAGCTGAGCTAAATGGTCATCTTTTTTTTTGGAGAAAGTTCCGGCTGTCGTCTAAAAATATTCAGACCGGCTTTCGACTGACGGGTTCTTCACACGGTCAACACATTTAAAAAGCTTCTGCTTTAACACCGCGTCCGGCTTTTATTCCTCTCCAGACTGTAGTCTTTGAACATTTAATGGGACCGACTGTGTCTGTCCACTTAAACTGATCTATACATAATGTGAAGTCTCTTAGAGGGAAATGTTCCTGTCAGTGTAAATGTCAGACCGAGAACGTGTGACCACAGCCAGGTGGTTTGACGTCTACAGGACTAAAAGTCTCGGAGAAGACTCTTGACATTTCGTAACGGGTGCATTATTTACAACGCTGATTATTGTATTATTTTTGCTTAATTAAGCGGTTTAACATTTAGTCCACAGAATGTCAATAAATAGTGACAAACGGCCTTCACAGTTTCCCAAAAGCCCAACGTAACCTCTTCAGATCGCTTGTTGTGTCAAAATAAAAGCCCAAAACCCAAAGTTTACCAGGATGAACAGAGAAAATCCTCACATTTTAGAAGATAAAAACCACGTTTTTTCATAACTGACAAATCAATTAATCAGTAATTTGTTTCAGTGCTAATTTCCTACTGTGTACAGGTGTATTTTCTACCTTTTTAAATAAAAAAAAACAAACTGCATCTATTCTGCTTGTCTACAGAATCAGTTTCAACATAAAGTTTTATCTATGTCACTGAATAAAAAGCCCAAAAATATTCTTTCGCCTTTTATACACATTAATAATACATTTCTTAGTTCTGTTTTTTTTGTGTGAAAATGAACCCTGTCTGGTTAATTTATCCAGTTAGAGTTTCTAAATAGATTTTTTTTGTATTATATCACAATATACAGCACAGTGCAAAAGGTTTAGGCACTAAAAGTTTGATAGATAGTTTTAATTTATCAGTTCTGTATTTCAGCCTTTTATATAAGCACCAGTCTTTCTCGGTACACTTGCACACAGATTTTTCAAGGTACTTGGCAGGTCGGTCGTTGCTGCATCTTGGAGAAGTTGCCACAGTTCTTCTGTGGATTTAGGCGTCTCAGCTGCTTCTGTCTCCTCATGTTAATCCCAGACTGACTCCATGATGAGATCAGGGCTCTGCGGGGGCCATACCATCTGTTGCAGGACTCCTTGTTCTTCTCGCTGATGAAGATTCGTTCGTTATGACTCTGGCTGGATGTTCGGGGTCATTGTCGAGCTGCAGAATAAATTCGGGCGCGATCAGACACCTCCCTGAGGGTATTGCATGATGGATAAGAATCTAAATATCTAAAGCGCCTAAAACTTTTGCACAGCACTGCATATCAATATCATCATATAATATTACTAATATGGTACTGTGTTTGCACAGTTTCACCAGCGATAAAACAGTCTTGGTGATGAAGTAAAAAAGAAATATTGTAAGGAAAAATGTTATCTGTCGTGTGCTTTACAAAGTAATATTGCCGTTTTAGTTGCAACTAGATCTGTGACACAAAAATATGTTATTTTTTCTGGAGCTGGAAATTGCTTTTATGTGATGTCTGCTTAGGAAAATTGCAGCAAGACTATTTAGGTAACTGTCAGAAAGAAGCTTGAGATGGGAGCCCTCGAGGCAAAATCTGTAGTTTTTTTTTTTTTGAGCGATCCATGTCATTAAAACAATTTTTCGGAAACCCTTATAATTCTGTCCTCAAGTCTGATATATGGCTGGGTCAGTGAGTCATGGAGAGTGGGAGCTCTTCTGTTCATCTGAACATGTGGAAGCAGAGCTCACGTGGCTTGAGAAGCACCCCCTGCTTAGCTATTGGTTATAGCTATTTGTGTGTATTTATCTATGTGTGTGTGTGTGTGTGTGTGTGTCTTCTCACTCTACACATGGCCCCCCACAGGAGCAGCTGGATAAAGAGTTTGCAGTTTAAAGAGCAAAGTGAGAGTAGGTTCTTTTTCAAGTGCTCTGCAGCAGGGGAGCGTCAGACAGATCGCCTGTTGACCCTCAGCGTTTGACAGACTGTAAATCTTCAGCGGTTGTTTACACCATGAGATCAATGTGCTGATAATAAAGACTATAAGCGTTAGCAGCAACGTATGTTTAGAGTCGCCTGAGGAATATAATAAGGTCTGCACAAATCCCTCAACCAGCAGATGATATACTTATTGAATGAAAACTAAAAAGACATTACATGTAAGGATATTATTATGTGGCCTTGTTGAATACTTGGTTTTGAAATGAAACATATTTTTTCATATCTAAAAATATATCTGCTTGAAATGTTATTTTGTAAGCAGTTAGATTCCCATCTTGTTATTATGGCTTTACATGAATAACTAGTGTAAAATTATTGTCTTTTTCATGTATATGCTTAATAAGTTCATAATTATGTACAGCAGGCCCTCTGTTTTGCACAATAGTCATAATTCAAGGTGACAGGGCTGCTTTTGCAATAAAACAATAGCTATACGGCAACAGACACTTCATCAATAGCAATAAGATGATTGTTCGATAGACTGTTCAATAGTTTCATGTAAATGCAAACCGCCATGAAAGTGCACAACGAATACACAAAGTTTGGTTGCATAAACAAACCCCAAGCATGCTCCCTCCCTCCCTCATCAACAGCCTATCATATCCCTTGATAATGGAGCTACGAGTCAGACACAAACAGCTGATCATTTAACAGGCGTGTTGTTCGGTTGCCGCAGAAACAGCATGGAAAAAGAGTGCAGGCGGCGAGAAAATTGTTGATTAAAAAAGGAAAGTCAGCTCAGTAGTATGACAGTTTTGGGTTTTTTTGTTGTGTTTTTTAAATTATTACCTGTGTGCCTTCATAAATAAATTGGTCAAGTTCAAAGTACTTTTTTCTCACGGTCTTTGTTAAAAATAGGTCATTAAAAATTACCAGTAATTATCGATATCGACCAAAATGAAACATTTTATCATGATACATTTTTCAGCTATATCACCCAACCGTAGGTTCACCATTATTATGGATTCTTTTTTAAGGACAAACACAATCATGAACTAGATTAAAATGCAAACATTTATTAAAATAATCTTAGTCAAAAATGCTTGCAAGCGATAATCAGAGCGACAACAGCAAAGCAAACAACAACAAATCCCATGAAAAGACCAAAACCAACAACACTTTACACCTACACTTTGACCTTCTTCCTACTGAAAACATAAATCTTTCAAAACAGGTCACAAGTTTCATCTTTTGAAAAGGCTCATCTGGAAACTGTAGTTTTATAGCAAATGATACTCAAACAGAAGGAAATGCTGCGTTTATCGGGGACTATTTTCACCAGTGCATTAATACACATGTGGTGTGCTCTACTGAGTATCTACAGCAGCAGGATGCTACATGTGGGATTGTCTAAAAATAAACTTAAGTAGATGTTTTCATGGTAATGAAGGAGCATGTCACCCAGTGTGGCTCGTTGATGTGATTTCGGTCAACAGTGGAGCTCTGTGGTACAGAGAAATAAGATCATCACTGGCAGTACTGGTTTAGCCAGTCAAATACATGCAAATACCAGGTAGAATATCTGCATGAACCATATAGCATTATGCTAACTTCACTGTTTATCTCGCACGTATTGAAACAAGAGTTAAGATCACACATTTCATACAAAAAGATGCAATAAAATGTGACTTTCCAGAGTTGTAAAATTCTTCCCCAAATGAGAATCAACTGTTCAGTTTCCTGACGTCTGAACTTCCTGGATCGTATTTCATCATCTCACCTGTATTTGTAGCATGACACCAGCGCAGCCTGTTGCGTGTTTTCTGACACAAATGAGAGATTTGATGTCTGGCTCAAGGACACATTGTCAGGATTCATTGTTACAGGGGTCTGAATCGAGTTGATTGAACTTGTATCAGTTTTTACGATGGATACGTCATTTTGAGTGGTAAAAAAAAAATGGCTGGATTGGTAACGTCTGAGTCCTGTGTGGGGAGCCCAGGTCTCTCTTTCTGTTACCTAAATGTGAAGAGATCCTCTCGATAAACAAAGAATGTTTTCTGTTTTTCTTTTTTTTTGCAGAGTCGTTGGTGGATTTGAAACACTGACAGCCATGGAGAATGTGGAGAGCGATCCTAAAACAGACAAACCCAAAGTAGGAATTAATGATGTTTATAGTCTGACGTGGCTTAAACATAATTAAACTTGACTTACAAACCCTTTAGTTAGTTCTGAGGAGAGAATATAGTTCATAGTCATCATAGTTCATTTAATTTTTGCACTGATCTGAGGGAAGAGTATATGCAGCGCAGTCTGACTAATGACCATGAACAAGTTTTTCTTCAACTCATGTTTAATTTTACAGTCTAGAAATGTAGCCGACGCTCCTGTCCGGTGTGCAAATCAGTTTCAGTTCTTCAGATCTCAAACATGAAAAGCAGCTGTGGGATACAAGACTCAGTCACAGTGCCATGACAGTATTTTGACCCGTACATGGATCATCTAAAGGTCAGACGCTAAGACTAAGAATGAAGCAGGGACACTGAGAGAGAGAGAGAGAGAGGAGCCTGGAAATGTCAGTGACGGGCTGAACTCAGTCTGTACGAAACAGAAGAGTTCAATCTGTGATTTTTAAATTACAAACAAGCAGTAAGGGAACATGGAACAAATGTAGCTAATATTTTACCAAGTTTCTGATGATGCAAATATCAAATTTTCCTTACAAAAAAACTTGTTGCAATTGCAGTTCTCAAGACGTGTCATGCATAATATCTGTAATTCCAATTAAATTTCAGCCAGGAAGCAGAAACTTTTTTAGAGACTGTTATTTTGATAGTATACGATAGCAGAACTTAATATTTTAGATACTTTATCACTCATTAATGGTGACCAGCATCGACCTGCAATACTTTTACTTTGTGTGAGCCAAATGCCTTTTTAAATCCTTATTTTGTGTGTTTGACTCTTTGACAGTCGGAGATCAAGCTCATAAGTACGACTGTATTCGTGGACCCGTATGAAGAGGCTGACGCTCAGGTTTGTCTCTCTGTTTATTTACTTGTTTGTATTCATGCAGGTTGCTCAGTAAAAAAAAAAAGTCCACTTTAGTAGTAATGATTATCAAGCATGCCTCTGTATCCTCTGATCTTGTACGTGCTTTTGGGGATTGACATGATTTGTGTGTTGTTGTTGTTTTTTTTTTTTTTTACAGATTGCAGCAGAGCGAGAAAAAGAGCTGCAGAAGCAGCAGGAGGAGGAGAGGCAGCATGACAGCGTCGCCCTGAAGAAAGCAAAGGAGGAGAAAGCGCCAAAGACCTTCAAAGAAGGTGTTGGGAAATACATCAACCCTACCACAATGTAAGGACACACACATGCATACTGATTTAGTGCTTTTGCTGTGGTCTTCATCAATAGGCATCCCTGTGGTGTATATAAAAGCTGCATATACACAAATCATAAATGAAATAATGTTTTTTTTTTTTCACTTTGAAGGCAGAATTTGGATTAAAAACGTTAACCTGGCTTTCACACAAACAAACTGTATTACATGTTTTCACAGTCTGTATAGAAATGAATGGATTATAAAACATGATTACATAGCAGCACAGAATCAGTAGAGGCATAATGTGCAACATTGCCAATTATTGAGAGGATTACCTACATTTCCCTCTGGGATAATTCAGGTTTATTGTCCAGACAGTATTTTTATTGAGTATATTGTGTTGTGTTTTGTAATATTACAACATATTTTATTGTAGTTCCAGGTTTAGATCTTTGCAAAAACACTTGTTTTAGTGGTGTTGACACGCTATTTAGAACAGTTTAGATCTTTAAAAACAATTTAAATACTCCAATAAATCAGATAAACTGCTTTTGCACAGTTGAATATTATATTTTTTATGGTAGTTTTGTTTTGTGTCATTTCTACAGTACTCCACTGTGTCCTATTTCAATTAAGATTTTAATCAGTTAAATAAAGCAATTACATCTACAACACTTTACACCATTTATTACGTGGCAATACTGAAATTACTGCCATCATTCAAAATTAAGGTGCATCGACTACACTGAAAATGTTGTACTTTGACTAATATGTGTATTAAGACGTAATTAAGCTCATGATTTTACTTTCTTTGATGTTTTATGGTCAGAATTTACCCATCTCATCCCACTCCTGTCATCACATCAGTTTCACATATATATATAGTTTTATTGCAGAGCATGTCAGTATTAATGTTCCCGGACAGTTAAATATAAAACTGGCATGTGGGGCGTTGCAGCAGTAATTAAAGGGCTTTTCAGGGTTTCAGCAAGTGACAGGGTTTCATTCGTGGGTTTTCAGTCCTGATTTATAGGGAAATAAAGAAAGTACACAAGGTTTATCTGAAATGAGCATTATGTTGTAAAATGCAAAAAAAAATTGAGCTATTGATTAAATAATACAGTGGAGTTCAGGCTGTATAATTACTTTGAACCTTTGATTCTGGCTTTTCATTATTTTAACACTTCTTTGCTCTACATCTCCTAACATCGAATGATTTAACACCCGACTCTTCAGCTCTAGACGGCTTTTAGCCCCTTTTTTTAGCTCATTGTTTCAGTTTGCAACCAGTTGTTTACAACAAACTACCTGCTCAGCACCAAACAGCTGAGAGCCAAAGTTAACGTGAAAAGTAAAGAAAGTTGAAGTTCCAGCAAGTTAAAGATCCTTCATGAAACTGATTTTGATGGAAAGTTTAGGAGAAATTTCCAGTGTAAAGTAGGTGATAATAATGTTTTATTACATTAGTATTTTGTAATTCTTACAGTAGTTTTCTTTATTCGGTTGTGTCACTTCAGTGTGTGATGAAATAATGTCTTGTTTATAGCATATAAATTATTATTTCTTCCCTTATGAACACTGTGAGGTTAGAAACTGGCTTTTTAAACCATCACACTTGACTAAAAAAAAAAAGGCTTCTAATAAAACTTAACTCATCACTCTGTGTACAAGTGAAAGAGGAACATTTTCTCTGTGATCAGCTTTTCCAGCTTCAAGAGTACCTCAATGTTCCCCGGAGTGCTTGAACTCTTGAGCCCTGCATTTCCTGCATCTTTAAGTTTAGTTTTGCCGTTGAGAATTGTACGTTTAGGTTAAGACTGAAGATGGGTTTTTGGGAAATGTGGAGCTTATTTGCTTTATTGCTGAGAGTCAGATGAGAAGATTGATAACACTCATGTTGTTGAGAGTCGATAAGAAGGCTTATATTTCCCAAAATGTTGAACTATGGCTTTAACTTCACAAAAGCCTTTACACTGTCCAACCCATCTTTGATCTTAACCTAAACATAAAATTTTAAATGTCATAACAACACTTAAGTATTTCAAGGATTATGTCCTACGCACAGAAAAATGTTGAATGTGGAACATTAAGGCGCTCTTGAAGATGAAAAAGCTGCTTCAAAATCACATTTAAGCATTAAACCAACCTTAAATTTAAAACTATTCCTTTAACATTTGGGGTAAGAAGATGTGATTCATAAAAGAACATCCCACCACGTTATGCATTCATACATGTTGATGTCTTATTGAAAGAGAACTGTCAATCATGTGTTGTGCAGCCTACTAGAAAGAGTCTCGTGTAAATGTATCCGTGGCCTCGTCTGACCACAAAAAAGAGAAGCGAACATTCTGACTTGTTTTACTTTCAGTAAGAAAAGAAACACTGTACGTACACAAAGGCATAAACAACTAATTTACAAAGACAATAGAGTTATGAGAGGGATTTCATACAAAAGCAAGAATAGATCAGAGAAAACCTCTTAATCCCCAAGAAACAAGAGGCACACATCTGTGTGTCTGTCCTCCGTGTGTTGACGTTCTGGTTCTCGTCTTTCAGAAAACGCTCGGCCGCTGAAGATGAAAGCGGACCGTCGACCAGCGGCGCAGCAGCCAAGAAGTCCAAAGGAAAGACCAGCTTCGGAGACTTCAGCTCCTGGTAGCTCCGACGTATCGTTATCTTTCTATATTTTTACTGGTCAGGTTGAGTGTGAAAAAAAGGTTTTTCAGTTCATACTTTTTGTTGTCTTTGTCATGTCTCGGTAGTGTTTGCTTTCATGCAAAACGATGAATTAAAGCTTTTTTCTTTTTTTTCAAAGACAGTGTGATTATTTCTTTTTATACATCCTTCTTTAAAGACACTTCATGACTTTTTTGGATAAGATATAGAGACAGTTTTGGTGCGATGGAGCAGCAGCGTCGAGTATTAAGATATTAGAACTTATTAAGGGGAATCACTACTCATTGTAAGCAGTAATTAAACTTATAATTGTCCAAAACAGCCTAATCAATATGAGGCCTAGAAGCATCTCTTTGATATCTCATCCAAGACTTGTCTTATAAGTATTTGTGAACATGATGAACTCCAGACTGTGGTGGCTGTGATGATGTTTTTAGGATATCAAACGTTCATTTTCTGGTAAAGAATGATGACATGAAGCCATTTCAGCCCTTTTTTACTTTGGCTCGGCTCCCGAGCGTTCTTAATGAATGTCACTTTTCCATAATCCTTTAGCACAGCAGCTCTGCACAGAAAGCTTGAGTTATAGATTGAAGTCAAGGTGGCCGCATAAAAAATTAAACTCCAGCTTGGTCACTTTGTGTCCATATTGATGGTCTGGTTATTTCAGGACACACACACACCTCATCTCCTCACCTAACATGAACTTTAGGACGTTTTTTTTTTTCATTGAAAGCTTTTTTACTTCCTCAAAACTCTTTTGTAAGACTAAACTGCCGAGAAAAATCCTTTTTTTTCCTAAGGAGCACTCCAGGGTGTGATCATTTTGCCGTCACAATAGGCATGTTCTTCAATGATTGTACTCTTAAATCTCATTCAACATCACCAAGTTGAGAAAAACATGACAAAATGATCTGAAAAATGCTTTCAATTCTCCAGTTTCAAAGTACAACAATGAAAGAAATTACGCTGTTATTATCGATTGTGTCATGCTGTGAGGGTTGTGATGGTTCTTCTCTTTTCATACGTTTTTGAGATTTATTGTCATTCTTGTAATGAATTGGCATTAAGCCTTAAAGAAAATCTAGCAGTCTCAACTTTATTTTATTTTTGTTTGAGCCAGAAGCTAATTTCAAAAAGCTTATACCGCCATTGTTATTGTGACAAAGGCAAAAAAAATGGTTTTTAAATTGTGAAAACAGCAGGCGTGTCGCAGCAAGAAGTGGGTGTAATTGTCGGATTGTAGTTTTTGAAAAGATGGATGGATGCAGCCTTCCTAATTCTGACATCAACAAGGTTTCAGACACTGTTAGATGTTTCAATAAGCACCTTTCTTTGATGCATACTGGCCCCTTAATGGGAGCCGTGGTCACATTTTAACAGCAAATACAGCAGTGCATATCTATTTAACTCTGTAGGCTTTTTTCTTCAGGTCTATTGGAAGTGTACATTTCTGTAGAGGATGTCATAACATTTATTGTATGCTACTTGCCAGGTGGTTTAGAAATTAAATATTGAAGATTAAGAATGCCTAAATAAATCAAATCATAAGAAGAAATGAAGTGAAATACAATACAAGGAACAAAACAATGAAAAACGTGTGTTTAGTTTTAGTTTTTTTTTCTCTGTTCCAAACATCTGGCCCATCCAGAAGAGATTATAAGACACCGCTATTTTACAAAACATGCATCTTGTGGTAATACATATTCAAAAGCATGTGGAGAAAAAAAAAACAAAAACAAAATGACAACAACAAAAAAATCCCTAATGAACTGCTCACTGAAAAGAACTGTTAAACATCTACAACAGCTGCTTTTTTTCCCCCTCTTCTTTCAGGCGTTCTCCAGATAACTGGCTAATTTACACAGTATGTGTATGTATGTAAAAAAAAATCATTAATTTGCTTTTATGCACTACTACGCAAAACACTTCTTCACTTGGTTTGTGGCATGGAAAAGTCATGTCACAATGAAAAACAAACAAAAAACTAACAATTGTCCTTGTTGTCCTTGTTTTTTTTAAATTTAATTATGACAGTAACTACATCCATAAAAAGGAAATGTGGACTGAATTCAGTTGAAATGTGATTATTATTGTATGCTACTTGCTAGGTGATAAAAAAAAAAGATTAAAAATGCTTAAATAAAAACCGATTGAACAAAGAAATTAAGTACAAAAAATACAATTAAAACACAATTCATTGTTATATGTATTTCCTTTTTATGCACAGTATGTATTAACTGTGTCATAACTGAATGAAAAACATATGTTATAAGGAAAATAATTAGCTTTTTGTCTTTAATAACTAATCAAATTAAAATTTTTCATTTTAATATGACTTTTCCATGTCACATTTAAATAAAATTGCAGCACAGAAATCAAAGTGAAGAGGTGTATCGCAAAAAGCTGACTAGTTGTTGCTTGAATTGTTTTTAACTTTTATATCTTTGTGTGCTTTGTTTATATTTATGCATTTTAAATCTTCCATACTGACCCCTAAGCATCATAAAAATGGCTACCATGGACATGAAATACATTTTCAAACAACCTGTTGTTCCTGGAAAATGCATCAGATTTTACACTAGAAAAGTTTTATCAGAAGCACCTAAAATAGCAAATGTTCAGAACAGCAGATGTACAAACTTTCATGATCTGAGAGTTGAATCAACAAATCCGTAGCTGCATGAAGCTGTGCAGGATCTCTGCTTTTAAAGATCTGTGTTGTGCCGGTGAAACTGTGGTATTGGCGATAGCACCCTTGTGTCACATAACACGTAATTTATCGGATGCTTGGTTATCACTCTAATGCCGCTCCACTTAAGCCTCATTATTTAGCCGTGCTCTTGGCAGCAGTTGCCGAGCTTTGGGCTTTTACCTGAATGAATACACCCTTGAGTGTCCTCAGCGTCTCCCCCGCCGGAGCGAGATGAAGCTTTGTAAATACAGGAGGTGGAAAATGAAGTTGGTGCCCTCCGAAATTGAAAATCTTGACCTACACAATTATCTTTTTCCTCACATGAAGTGCTAAAACCGAGCTGCGGCGTGATGGGCGAGACATTCGTTTTCAAACTGTCCTCTCAGCTCAGCGGCAGGGAATGAATTCCAGCAGGCTGTGGGACACTGAAGGCACTAATTGAATGAATAATTAAGGTCTGTGGTTCTTACAAGCATTAGATGGGTGATTTGAGACTGGGGGAGCGACAAGCAAACAGTAACTTTAGACAGGACATTGCTCACGTAATGTACTCAAGTGTTTAAGTGAGGAGACGGATAAAATATACTTAGTTACCAGTTTACCAGGTGTGCAGTGCAGTGTAATCCAATACAACAGTCCTTTGATAAATGTTATCTTTGTGGAGCTTTTAATGTTTAGGTTTTCACTTTATAGCTTTGATTCAACTCTTTGGCCATTTTTTTTTTTTAGAGCTGAAGCGATGAGTCAAGTACTGAACTTATATTAATGGAATTGTTTGAGTCATTTTTCAAGCGAAAATGCCAAATGTTTTCCAGTTCCAGCTTCTCAAATGTGAATATTTGCATTCATACGTTGTCTTCTTTGATGGTTAACTGAATATAAGCAATTTGAAGATGCAGCCTTGGGCTTTGGGAAATAATGAAAACAATTTTCTGACAATTCATAAACCAAACTATTAATCAGGAAAATATTTGCCATGTTAATAGGAAATGAAAGTAATCATTAGATGCAGATTTATTTTTTCTTGTTTGTATCATATTGAAAGGTGAAATTTCCTCCAAAGTTGCTCCCAGTTTAGCAGTTGTTCAACCTCTCAAAAGCCACATTTACTACATATTGCATGAGGGTTGTTTTGAGACGAATGGCTGTAATATTATGCACAATTCAAAAAAAATATCAGTACAATAAAAACAAAGCCTATGTGACAAAACAAACACATTTATACAGAATATACACCGACAGAGTGTCACACTGCCTCCGCCGGCTTGCCTTCTTCCCAGAGTGCATCCTGGTGCCATTTCTTCCCCATGTCAATGACGCACACGCACGCCGTCCACACAATGTAAAAGAAAATGTGATTCATCAGACCAGGCCACCATCTTCTGTTGCTCCATAGTCTGGTTCTGACATTTACATGCCCATTGTAGGCGCTTTCGGCGATGGACAGGGGTCAGCATGGGTACCCTGACTGGTTTGTGGCTACGCAGCCCCAAACGCTGCAAGCTGCGATGCACTGTGTGTTCTGACACCTGTCTGTCATAGCCAGCATTGACTTTTTCAGCAATTTATGCTACAGTAGCTCTTCTGGGGATTTGGACCAGACAGGCTAGCCTTCACTCCCCACACGCATCAATGAGCCGTGGGCGACCATGACCCTGACGCCGGTTCACTGGTTGTCCTCCCTTGGACCACTTTTGGTACTGACCACTGAATTTTGTACATGCCAGTCGTCTAGCCATCACATTTTGGCCCTTGTCAAAGTCGCTCAGATCTTTACACTTGCCCTTTTTTTCCTGTTTCCAACACATCAACTTCACGAACTGACTGTTGACTTGCTGCCTAATATATCCCACCCCATGACAGGTGCCATGGTAACGAGATAATTAATGTTATTCATTTAACCTGTCAGTGGTTTCAATGTTGTTGCTGATCAGTGTGTGTGTGTCTGCCAAATACACTCAATTTTGACTAATGTTTGGTTTTATCATTTTTATGTAAAGTGCCAACGTCGGCAAATATTTTGCCTATTAAACAGAAGCAAACATCATCATATATGTACTAAAAAAAGGAAATAAGAGGCACTAATGTGAGTATTAATCATACATTTAGATGAATGTAGCAGTTTTTATTATTTTTCCTATGTGCCTTCATAAAAGCTACATGCTAACAGCACAGAGACACTTCAGATGCAACAAATGTCAAGTTTTAGTAGAAAGATGCCATTCAGCTTTCCTCATGCCTGCTTTGGACACCAAGATGACAACACGCTGGCAGATTGTGTGATTTTGAGGTAAGTGTCTTCATTTTCATGCTTCTTAGGCAACAAGCTAATGTGGTTAGCTTGTGTCAGTAGTGTGATTAGCTAACGTTAGCAAGTGGTGTTTTGTCATCGCTCTTGAAGTGTACAAAAACGTTGCATTTGTCTAATTTGGGGTTTTACACCAGGTTTTATGAGTTCACTCTGTTGATAAAGATTTTGAGTTCACAAAGTACACACTTTGTATTTCATCTTTAACTATTTGCACAGAGAAGACATTTAGCCGTAATGAGCTTAATTTCTGCTTTAAATAATTGAAGAATTATTTAAAGGAACTGAATCTTTAAGTGCCAGGGCGGAGGCATTTATTATAAGACCATCTCTGTGTTATTTCATTAGCTAATTGATGCATTAATTTAGTTAATTCACCTAATTGGCATAAGTGGTTACCGCTTGTATAAAACAAGGTGATTATTAAATAATGTTAGTGAATGGGAGCCTTCTGTTCATCTTGTCCTGCTAAAACTAAGAGCTCAGTGCAGCCTCACAGCTGTAATTTCGAGCTTGAGCTCTCGTCATCTTATACACAGAGAGCAGTTCTGTTTGAACGGCTGCTTTTCTGAAGGATTATCATATCAAATCCTAGATTTTACTGTGCGTCTATAGATTTAAGGGATTGTTGTGGTTGTTAGAAAGCAAAGTCTCTTTTGACTCTTCTTATTTGGAAGTGCATTCATCCTCCGAAATAGAAGATAATGTTTTCACCCACTCGCAACCATTTGTTTGATTGTTTGTCTGTCAGTGGGTCATTTTTAAAACCTTTTGAAGACAATTTGTTGAACAAATCATCCAAAGAAACAACTGTTTATTTGGGGAACTGAATCTTGGATTTTTTTCCTGTATGCTGTTATTGTTTTCAGAGAGTCGGATGTGTCTGTTGGCAGGTTCAATAATCTTGATAGAAATCCTATTTTGAGGTTTATCAGGAAGATGGGAAGTGCCTTCCAAGAAAAATCTACTTTGATAGAAATAAGCTTACTTAAATAGGCAGAAACAGTTGTTATAATACATGCAATCATTGTGTAACTTAATGCACTTGTTATATGGGATACTTCTTATCACTGATCCTATTTGCATTCAGTTTCAGTTCATATAAAAGGCCAAGTCGAGGACACGGTCTTTTTAAAGTATAGGCATCATTGCACCACTTCAGTGCAGTAATAAAAATTGACCAGAGATCTCTCAGCGTACAGTACATGCATAAAATTGTAATGTGTGAGTCTGTGCACATTATCATCATCTCTCCTCGCTCGTTTTCACTCTTGAGGTCGACCATTGAGAACAGACATCAGCAGAGATAGTGTAAAGGGAGAGAAGGGGTGAATACTGTTTAGTGTTACTCAGCAGTCAGCCTCTTAGTCCTCACTTAGTCCAGCATCCGCCTCCAGATACTTTTTGTAAAAATCTGTCATGCTGCCTTCACTTTAAAGTCTGTTACCTTCTCATTCTTCATTATTTTCCTCTTCTAATGTCACTGTACTATCCCTGTTGCAGGACTATGTATGCAAAGTTAGGTAGTAGGGCAGCAATGGTTATTTTCATTTTCATTTAGCATGTTGATTATTATGTTTTTGATTGATTGCTTAGTTTAAAATAGCAGAATCACAGTTTCCCCAAGCCTAATGTGATCACCAACAGTCCAAAACGCAAAAGATCTTCAATATATAATGATATAAAACAGAGAAAAGCAGCAAATCCTCACATTTGAGAAGCTGGAAACAGCAAATGTTCTTTATATTTACCTGATAATTTTGAAAGACTACATAATAATCACTTGTCAGTTAATTAACTGACTAATTAATTAAATCAACGAATCCTTTCAGTACCATTATGTGTCATAGTTCTGGGATGAAGAACCTGTTTCAGGCATTAATGTTTTCAGAGAGCTCATCAGCTGCTGCCACCCAGCTTTGCTGCCAAATTTCCCCCAGTGGTCACTCAGGGTACTGCAGCAACAAAATACACTGAAGCCCAAAAAGCATTTTCCCCATATATACTACCACATGAAGAGACATCTGTAAGACTGTTGACGGAAAACCTCAAACTGTACAGAAATATTCAAGTATTTGGTGGTAATTAAGTTCAAATACACTGAGGGGTCCAATAAAAGAGAATTTATATACTGGTGTTAAGTAGCAAAAACATGCCTTTAATTTTATTTAATGCATGAAAACTCCATTAAACTAAATGTAACCATGTAGAACCCAATTTAGTCCTAACCTACTGAAATTACTGATCTATGAAGCAGAGCAAAGAAGAAATTAAACACCATCTTTGAGATTGCATTTAGTTTTGTGTGTGTGTGCGTGTGTGTGTGTCTCAATATTTGATAGTCACATGTAGAGAGAGATAGGAAACATGGCTATGACGTGCAACAAAGGTTTACAGCCGGAACTGAAATGATGACATTGCAGTTATGTGGTATGTGTCATAACCGGTAGGTTACTAAGGCATCTAATTAGCTTTGACTTTTACGGAAATTACCTCCAGTCCATTGGAGTGAGTCTTCCTGTTTAGAAAAGTAATGGTGTGCGAGTCGGGAAGGTGGATATGTGTGTAACATGTTTACCTCTGGCCTTAGTTCCTGTCTCCTTTCATAACATCCAGTGTTGGGTTTTTATTTTTAAGATGAGAGGCTCTAATTCTTGACTTGGAAACAGTAGTTTGACAATAAAACAATCTTAACTCCTCAATCTTTCTCAGATAATGGAGTTCCACAAACAGGAAAAAGACAGTAAGTGGACTTTTTTCATTTCAGTTGTACTGTCTGTTTTAAACAGTGACTTTAACAGCAAAGGACCAAAGCACTTCTGGCTTTTATAGAGATGCTTGCCTTCAGAACCCCAACAAACATCCAAACCCTCCATGTTACCAGCCCTCTGGGATCTGCTGTCAACACCAGTGTTCAGGCCTTTTTATATCTCCCCTAATTACAACCATCAGCTGTCTGTCTGTTTTCATTTCACAAGCCAGTCCTCCATTTTACACGTAGCGACCATTTCAATGAAACTGTTGTGAAAGTAAGAGAGATCACTTGTTACTTTTTAAGACAAGGAAATGAATCACCCATCCTGGAAAAGGAGGTAATCCTTGACTCCCAAACACTCCCTTCCTCTCTCCCCACTGCAGCAAGGGCAAAGGGTTTATTTGAGCCACATCCGAGCCTCTAGCTTTTTAATCTAAAACATTTATGATGTTACATGGTCCAGAGAGAGATGTTGAAGTGAGCCACAGAAACTCTCCACTATAAGAAAAGCTCCTGTATAGGCACCTTTGTGGATATAGTGATTGTAATAAACCCCTACTGAGTCGTATGTGGAGGCAGTTGAAGTTTTTAAGTGAACATCAAATCTACAACACATGACAACCATATTAATTCTGCTAGTATATTTCAATAAAACTTATGCTGTGTTTTTCCGGAAAGAGATCAAGTTTTAGCACCACAACCTTCCAAAAATACAGGAGGCTAAACTTAACTGCCAATCCTTTGTAAATGTGGCTGTAACTCTTTTTTATTCATATATGCTTACATGGAGAAATATGTGGCTTTTAGAGTAAATAGTATTCATACAACTTAGTGCGAAATATCCAACTAGCTAACGTCATTCTGTCTAATGTTATTAGCATAATGTTTTGTAATTTGAGGTGTTGTTTTTGTAAAATGTAATTCAAAAATCAGTTTACATTGTTGTTAAACATATTTTTCTATCAAGTGTCAGGTCAGATGTGTCAAACATATACCATTACCTCTTCTACTCTTCACTCTAAACGGATAGCTAACATATTAGAAAGGTAACGTTAGCTTTTTCAGTTGGTTCAGTGAAGTAGCTAGTTACCTGGTAGTTATTGGATGTAAATACTTAAAGGATACATTCACAATTTTTCAAGTCTGAAACAACAGTCCAGCTTCAGTAGTCTGAGTTAGTCATATCAAGTGGATATCTGACACATTTACAGTCTTTCTAGCATCAAATTCCCTCTTTGTGTTTCCTCGGACAGTGTTTCCCTGTTGAGCTGTGGTGGAAGTATAGTAACAAAAAGAGGGACTTTGGCACTAAAAAGACTTTAACGTTAAAAGATATCTACTTGATTTGACTCATTTGGACGACTGAAGCTTCATATTAGCTTCAGATAAACTTTTAAATATATTTTGACACAGAAGGAGGACTGTGGATTTTGTCCCCCGTCACTTACATTGTAAGTGCATTATGAAGGGATCTTTATAATGGTCAGTATGAACAGGAGGAATGATTATGGCAAGAATTTTCATTTGTTGTTGTTTTAATACAGACTTGAAAAATTGTGAACCCACTCTTAAAATACAACTAATCTCTTGTTGTAGTTTGTCTTGTCTAGTTTGGTGCGAGCAGTTTTATTTTAGAAATATAAATCCCCATTTAGGAAACGAATACGTGATAACTTGGCTACGTTTGAACCTACAAACTGGCACCTGATATCATGAATTGATGAATGAACTAATAGTTTTGATTTGGTTAGACTCATTGAATTGAAGTGAATTCATTCATCAGCATATAACAGCATAACCGACCTACAAATATGAAGAGCCTACATATAATGTACAGAGATATCCAACAGTGGTAATTAAATAAATATGTACACACAGTCTCACAAGTATAAATATAATATAAATATTGGAACAAATATAACTAAACAAAACTAAATCTACATCTGTGCATCAGTTTATGTCAGTTAAAACACTGTATTAAAGATTCACTGTATAAAAGATGAATAAATGTAATCCATATAAAATACAATATGAGGATTTTATCACAAGAAATATATTCGGAAGACAAAGCTCCATCTTCAATACTAATCAAATCTAAACCTGGAAAATGAACTTTTTTGAACAAAGTTTGTCGCAAATCACGATATAAAGGACAGAGTCTTGTTTTCTGCCTCATTCAGTTCATAATATTCACAGATCCTCTCATAACAAGCTATTATAAACTTTAGCATTCATAATGAGGCTTTTCAGGCTGATCGTAAACCAGTTTTATGCCTCTGAGCTGCAGTAAAAAGCATTTCACATCACATTTCGGCGTGCAATGATGGAACAAGCTGTTCCAGAGATGTGACTGAATCATGAACAGCCTCGTTGGTGGCTCGTTTCTTAAAGGTATACTATGCAGGATTACCCTAAAAACCAATGTATAGACTCGTACAAAAGTAATCCCTCTCAATCATCACTTATGACTCACCAGAAGCGTGTAGCTGGTGTATGTATCTCCAGAGACTCTGCTCTCTGCCTGTATTTTCTTATTGTTTTGCTGTGTTTGGGAGGTTTCTAGGCGTCATCCTTCGGGCAGTGGGTGTGTAGCCCCCCCCAGCCAATAATAGTGCAGGGGTGTGAGGTCGGGCGTAGCGACCAGGTTACACAGCTGTTTCCGTCTCTCTCTCTCTCTCCTCTGCTCCGCTCTGCTCTCTGTCTCTGTGTCATGGATATATAAAGAGCTTCAGGTCTGTGTGTCTGCTTGAGTGAGGGTGGGGCTGAGCTACACACACACACGCACAGAGCAGAGAGGCCACAGCGGACAGGATGAAGCTCTGCATTCACACAAAATCTGCCAATGCGGCACCTTCCCGTAGGGTTGTGCGGCGGTGTGGGTCTGTTTGTTTATGCTTTAGAATGTAACCACTGTGAAACAATCAGAAAATGTTTTATTCATCTGATTCACGGCTTTGTTTTCGCTACCGCCACTCCCTCTTTTCATTCACTCTCTAGCTCACTCAACCACCGCTGCTCTCTCTCTCTCTGAGCCGGGGAAAAGGGGCCAACTTTTAATGTTGTGTAATGATAAACACCAAAAGACAAATCTTGCATACTCTGCCTTTAAATGAACTTTAATTGGAAAATGTATTTATGTTCTCATTTGTTTCCCTGTGCTTCCTTGTGAACTTCTCTTTACTTTTACCAGAAAGCAGGGACGATAAACAAACGGTCTTAATGCTTCTGCTGTGTTGCTAGGCAACAAAGGCAGTCGCTGGCTTTGTGTGTGTGAAAGGGACGATCCAGGCAATTTGATGGATTTCAAGGGACAACATGAAAGGGTTTGAAAACAACAATGCTGCATTTTCAAATGTGATGTTTTTCTGAAGTTGCTTTGTGAGAGGGGACCGCCGGGAACTATCGAAATAGTCTAACATAATTCACCAGACCTTTTCACACATCAGACACAAGAACATCAAACGAAGCATCAAAAAAAGATCATGATTACTGCAGAAAAATTGGGCCTTTGCAGCACGAAATAGTAATAAGACACAGCAATGCAATGATAAAAAGAACAGAGATATTAGAAAAAAAAGCTAATGGGAGTTCTTTAAAGGGTCTTTTTCCCCAAACTGCAAAACACTGGCATTTGATTTGTTGCTTCTGTCGTCAAACAACTAAATTTCTAGCTTCAAACATCTTAGTGGCTGCCCAAATCTCTCTTTTTTTTTCTTTAATAAATGTGGTTTTGCACTCATTGATGGCTGATTACCTGGTTGGAAAAACAAGTGAGCCAATCAGAGCTTCATAGGTGGAATGAAGAAAGTGGCATCTTTCTGTGGCAGAGCCTGAAAAATATCGACAGAAAGATTCAGTCGACTTACAGAAATCTTAAATTGTCATATTTCTGTGATCATTGTAAAAAAAAAAAAAAAAAAGGTATCTGCTCCTAGAAACCACTACACAGCTTCCCTACGTCCTTCACTATACAACAAACCACTTCTAAATTGAAATGGACTAGTGTGAGAATGAGACAGAAAGAAGAAGAAATTTCATTCATGCTTTTATATTATGTTCTACTTATTAAACAGTCTGTTGGCTTCTTACAGTACAGTAGTTTTGGGAACACTATAACTAATTTGGAGACTTCACTTAGCTAACGTTTTAAGACCCGAGTACGTTAAGCACTGACTGTTTGTAATAATGGTTTGATGCCTGTTTGAATATTTTGTTTTGTTATCTCAGAAAAAACTGTGTTCATCTAATTATGGAAGAAGCATTTTAGATAAATCTGACATTAAAGTAAATCTAACCTTAAAACATTCAACTAAATCTGGGGTACTACCACATTTTGGGATTAAGGCGCACCATACCAATTTTGGGGTTATGACAAATAATACATTTTGTGGGCGCTATGCCAAATTTTAAGGTCTTAAGGCACCATAACAAATTTTGCAATTATGACCAATTAACACATTTTTAGGGAGCCAAACCAAACTTTGGAATTTGAGGGCACTATAACAAAATCTAGAGGTAACCTTTTATATTGCGATCCATAAACGATCAGGTATTGTTTACATTTTACCAGTTTAATGATGTTTTTCTTTGAGTGATTTCAACACAAATTGTTATAAGTTATGAATTTAATGTTTATTTGTATAGGGACAATATAACATGAACTAATGCCACATACCACAGCATTTATGGCCTAAGCTAGTTGGCAATGCCCGTCCCAAGATGGGCCTTTTCCAAATATATAAAACTCAACAATAAAATACATATGGAACTGCACAAAACACAACATTCAGCAACACATACATTAAAGCACAAAACACATAACTCAGCAATGAAAATACATACAAAACAGCGCAAAAGGCATACAACTTACAAAAAATGATACAATTAAAGTATCATAAAACAACAAGCACCAGATCAAACATATCTACATGACTGATTCCTCTTGAGTTTAAAATGATCCTACTGTAGTCATGATCTATTCTGAGTTGATTAACTGTTGCTGTGCACATTTCTTTAGAGAGGGAGAAGGCTTGAACTGTCCCTGTCATTTCTTGGGGGGGTTTTTTTAAGCCACTTTCCGACGCTGTGCCAAACCTCACCCATGCGCCCCGTTGTGATGAGCCTGGGGTTAATTGGTTATATTAATACTAAAATCCAACTGGTCGCAGCTCCAGACAGCTGTAAAACATCTCAGATCCTGACATCCGCCCTCACCTATTTTCCTCAAAGAGATAACTGTTAATGTGACAGCCCTCCTTGTTGAGTTAGTGCGTCAGCAGAAGATCTCTGACACTCCGTGTTTGGATACACATCTCTCCTTTCCGTCCCATCCTTTCAATTACATCACTCACCTCCTCTCTTATTGGACAAAGTGCCCGTCTTTCAGGTGGATCAACCCATAGCTGAATGCTCGGCACCTGGTGGTTTGGATGAGGGGAGTGTGGCAAATACAGTGCTGTAGCCATGGCGACAGTGGATGCTGAGTGCTGCCACGACTTTGTGTAGGCAGACTCTGAATGGGGATGACATCACTCAGAGAGACAGGAGAAAAACAACATCTCCTTTGGTTCCTGTGTCTTTTTTCTGCCCATGACGATAACACCAAATGTTATTTGGAAGCAGATGTGAAACCAAATATGTTTGTTTGGTTGGACCGAAATACCCGGAAATGAAATTTGATGAGGAGGAACTTTTTATGTCTGTACTGATGATGCAGTTTGTAAAAAGGCTTCACTGTTTATGAAAGCCAGGACATATTTTGAACCCTGTAGCCTGAAAGATCTAGTACTTCTGACAATTTTTCTGTCTTTGAACATGACTTTGACAAAAAGTGGATACGTTTTCAGTGTATCTCCCAGAATATTATTCCTATCAGGGTGCAGAAGCTTTGATTTAGTAAAAGTAGAATAAATATACCAAAAAATATTCAAAACAGCAGAAAAAACACATAAAAAAATCACAAATATGGTAGGAAATGTTTCAAGAAATGTCAGAAAAAACTCAATTTGAAATATAAAAATAATCACAAATGTATAGTTTTGCAACAGATTAAAAATATTTAGAAATATGATGTAATAAAATATTACAAATAATGTTTTAAATATTCCAAAACGAGTACTTTACAATTAGAAACTTGCAAATAAAATGACATCTCAGTGCAGGTATTACTGAATGCTATATGTAACTGGTCAGAGAGGGAATATTTGTGGATAACACTGTTATCCACTCTGCAATAACAGACCAGAATTAGACCAGTTACACCAGTATGTCCCTGCTGGTTGTCACTTGCGCTGTTGTTTTCCACAACATTTCCACAACACTTTTGCCTTTCCCCAGGTGACAACATGGGAACAAACACCGTACCACCATTGTTGTTTGAATGTTCTGTACCTCTTCCTCACTGAATCTCCTCTCCTCCTCTCTCTCTCTCTCTCTCTCTCTCTCTCTCTGGCTCTGACTCACCACTCTGGGGATGAGAGAGCCGGCCCCTCCTTCAGATGACATCAGAGGGCTTGAAATAGCAGCAGCATTAAAGCTTCCAGTCATGGGAGCCTGCTGCGAGGCCTGCACCCAGGGCAGCCACTTCCAGCTGAGCGGGCGCGAGCGCAGGAGGGACGGACGGGGGTGGAAAAAAAAAAACAAAACAAAACAAAGTGACAGAGGAGATAATGAAGTGACGGGAGCAGCAACAAGTCAAAGGGGGTCATTGGCTCGACATGCTTTTGAGAGCTAATATCACACGCAGAGGGGGTGCAAAATACGAGAGCGGCAATTATGTTCTGTCAAATTAAGTAGTTGTGCTTGAATAATTTTCACTGGTAAATCTCCTTTCTGTCTCTTTAAGTTGACTCCTTTGTTGTGTAATCAAAGCATTAAATATACATGATGCACACGGTAGCTGAACTTGCCGCACAGTAAGTGGTTATGAGCAGCTTCCTGAAACCTTAAGGCTGAAGTTTACATTTTTATGACTTTCACTGTCTTTCAGTCTGTCTTTCAGTTTCAATCTTATTTTAGCTTGAAATCCTTTTTAAAAAAGATGTTTTTGGTGCTTAGTACATTGTGCAATGTTTTTGCACTATAATTTCCAGAGCCCACATGTCAATAAAACAATGCCGGTGGTTTTTCGTGGGATTTTCTGCTGATAAAGTTTGAGTTTCTGTATTGTAGATTGTGTTAGCCATGATGGCTTCCATGCTAACAAACAAATGTGAAGCTAAAATTCAATGTGTGACAAATGGTTCTTCACCAGAGCGCTATAATGTGTTAGAAAAATTTAATAAAAAGAGAAAGTTTTCATGAGCTGGGTGTCCGTATATGCAATTAACGGTAGGAAAACATTATATAAGATTTAAAGTTTGAGTTGAGCAAGTGGGATGGAGATAGCAAGTAGCAAACGAAACCTCGTAATGTAACCTGTTAATCAAGCAAACACAAGCTTCCACCTTTAAAAACTCATTACCAAGAAGTCAAATTAGCTATTGAGACTTCTGTCAAGAGCTTCTTGTTTAAATAAATCATGAAGAAGTTGGAGGGTTTTCCCATTCATATCAATACAATAACTGGAAGCAGTGTTAAGTGGAACTGCATGTTAAGGCAGGTTCAATGTTGGTGTGTGAATATCACAAGGAAACAGTATTGGTCAAAGCCCTTAAAACGTCTGTGTTTATCTTAAATACAACCTACGTAATGTCTGCAGATATGTTAGCTGTAGCTAGCAAGTAACATATGCGCCGACTCGGTGTTCAAGACTGACCTTGATCTCAAAACTCACATTTCTTTCTTTTTACATCTTTTCTCTTTATGTTCATCAAGTCATACAGCCTCGGTATAAAAGAAAAGTTTTTGCTCAGGATAAAACTTTTTCAATTTCCTTTTTTTTTTTTTTAGCATTGAGTTTATTTGCAATAGCACCACTTCTAATGGTGGCAATGTCAATATCACCAGGTAAATGAGGGCATTGGCCATTTATTGAAGCACTTGAAATGCTTGAACACACATTTGCATTTACCTGAGACACACCAGTGAACTCATGCAGTTGCACAAATGATGACTGTCCTCTCTCTTGGTACTTATATTGAACCACAAACAGTCTTAGGTCTTATGGTGCATCCAGATTGAATGTGATGCAAATTGCTGCCTCACTTGTCTCATGTGAATTTGACTTTGTAATGTCCACAGAGATGTTAGCAACATACACGTCAACTCGGCGTGTGTTTCCGACTGATCTCAAAACTCACATTTCTCAAATTTTTTCCTCTTTTCTCTGTGCATAATTCATCAAGTCATGTAGCCTCGGTACATAAAAACAGGATAAAATGTAAATCTTTGAGGAGAACAACACCTGAGACACCTGAGACTGGTTTATGTTCCATCTCCTGCTGACAGTTAATGTTGGTTTCTTTCAATCATGGCCGCTCTTTTCTTAACGTTAATCAGCTCGGTCTAGTTTTAACCAGATCTTAACTGAGGATGTCACAGATCAGACAACACTATAGTGAGTTGTTTTGAAAGGTATCACGTAGCATATACAGTTACTGATAAAGCCAGTGGCAGTCCGTCCTGTGCTAAATCAGCTAGTAAAAGGAAACCAACAAAACTCACATTGAGGTATAGATTAGTTTAGGGAAGGCCATGTGGGTCAGTAGTGGCTACATCCTCCCTTCCTTTCTCAGTTTACCTCTCACTCTTCTTGTTTTTCTCACACCCAAACACTGTTTATCTCTTCTGTCTCCTTCCTGTCTCATACGCAGGACCTGTCTGTGGTAATGGAGTGTGGACAAAAAGTAAAAAAGATGATATGGGCATCCAACACCCCCGCGCCCCCCCCTTATTCACACACACATATATAGAGCAACCCCCCTGTGGAAGAACATGAACTGTGTGACCGAGGACCGAGTGTTGCAGAGAAGTAGGTCAGGAGACGTGGCGACTACGTGCATGACAATAACACGCGCCGACATAAACAACTAACTCCACTACATCCTGTCTATTTGCAGCCGTCACAACACCAACAACGAACCCATTCCCGCTTCAATCGCTCACTGTCTGCGTACAGGTCCTTACAAAATAAAGGTTAGATTTGATTCTCAGTGAGGCCAATAACTCTGAAATATGTATGCACTAAAAAAAAGCATGAGGTGCTCTGGATAAAAGTGTTCACTAAGTGGAATATACATCGTTTCTCACGTCTGCCATCTCTGACCTGCGGCAGAAATATTTTGTGAAAGGGGGTAAACGTATGTAGACATGCGCCAAACGCTTCATGTGTGACAGTTTTTTCTACCGTGCTGACGTCAGCTGATCGTGCACGGCCATACACGGACATCTGTTACGTACTCTCTGTTGCTACGGTTGTCGCTAAGGTTTTTTTTCATGTGTTCACGTTGTCCGCTCTCGTATTTTGGATCAGATTTCAGACAGAACATGAACGGATGCGTTTGAGCAGCTGACATATTGAATAAAGAATGAGAACAAGCAGTGAAATCCTACTACTATAGTTTATTGCATGGTTTGTTTACGTAACCTCCGGAGCCGGCGGAAGTCTCTCGAGGGGAAGCTTCTAAGAGCAGAACAGAAGAGGTCAATCAGAACAGAGTGGGCTCTTCAGGAGGGCAGACAGGAGAGAGACAGACAGGGGCTATAACAGCCTGTTTCAGACAGACGCTGAACTCAGGGGCTGCGTAAAGGGTCAATATAAGATAAATAAGTTTTTGAGTTAAGTTTTTTGAACTTTAAATCATGCAAAGATATTCCAGTAGAGCCCCAGATAAAAAAATATAGACCTGTAAATATGCATGATATGTCCTCTTTAAAGGATAAGTCTGGCAATTTTCCATATTTTCATTATTGTAAACAAATCTCATGTGCAGAGCCAAACTAACAATGAATTGATCTACTTATATACAAACATTGCATGTGTATCCAAAGCTTGATATATTTTATTCCTCTGTGCTGCAGACCTCTGTTGTTGTCCAAAAACAATTAAAAACACATCAGTGAGGCACACTGTTTCACTGGGTGACTTGTTCCTTCACCCTGAAGAGTTTTGGGTACATTAGTTTGTTTAGAAACGGCTCCAAAGACCAATAACATTAATCGTGTTTTCACTCTCACTTTAAAGACCTGTGCTAGCATTTTTGTGCAACGTCACAACTTCTTAAGTTTATCTTTACAATGCACAATGTAATAAACCAAACATCAAACACTCACCGGGCATCTGTGCAGTTTAACGCTATCAAACACAACAGCTCTGCCATAAATTCTGCTTTTGTGAAGCTTTGTATTTTTTTAGTTTTTGCTGACGTTGTAAGAAAGGTGATAATTCAACTTTCTGTTTATTACTGAGGTCATAGTGGGTGGTGATGGCGGAGTACTGTGCCTAATATTTTGTCCACTCCATTAACATACATGGGAGGTTTCTGACAATGTCAACAAAAACTGAAAATATATAAGCTTCATAAAAGTAGAATTTTAAGGGAGAGCTGTTGTGTTGGATTGCATTAGATTGCACAGGTGTTCCTAATAAAGTGCTGGTTATGTAACATTGTTGTAAATGTGGATTTTGAATAAGTGTTCAGTGTGCAAAAAGAAAAAAAATCAAACTATTGCTTGTCATTAGCGATGATAACGGATTAATCAGTGAGCCCTAATGAGACGTCTGCCTTGAAACTGCATCATTTAAGCCTGAAGCTTAAGTAACTAATGCCTGTAAGGTCACCGCAGGTTCATGCATGCATCAGGTTTGTGATATGACTTGAAAACAAAAACAGGACATCACGTTACTGACCCATTCTCATACGTTGTATGTTAAACTACTTACCATTATTATTATTGTCTTTAACATCCCGCCTTATTATTGTTTTTAACGTCCTGCTTTGAGCTTCACCGTGACAACCAGTCGTGGATACAAACAGATAAAGAATAGAATATGCTGTTTATTTATTATGTTAATGTAAAAAAAAAAATTGTTTGTGTTGTAGCTACAAGAGCAAGGCAGGGAGTGTGAGATAAATTAGAGACCGTGTGGGCATCAGCATCACAAGGAAGGAGACGGATAGCGAGCACTGTTCAGAGAAGACAAATCTAAGTATGTAACTGCCATAGCAACTCCAGCCCATAAAACAATTGTACACTCTGTACTTTATCAAATGATTCATGTCTAATTAAACTGTGTCTGATAATCAGCCGCACAACTGCAGAGCTTAGTCACATGACACCTTTTCAAAGAGTCTGTTAGTTTTCCCAAAGTTGTAGATATGAGCTGTTTGTGTCTCTCTCATCGCAGCAGTGAAAAAATGACATTTGGAGAGTCAAGTCACTTGGATCAAAACATTGCTCTGTTAAATTACATTTTCTGGGAGCTATCAGTACAGAGTACCGATGTTTTGTCTTGACTTCTGGCTTCGGTTCAGCTTTTGTTCCAGCAAGTTTTTTTTTGGGTTTTGTTCAACCACAATGTCACTTTCCAGAAAAAAAATAAAGTCCCTATTATATTAGATAATCTACAAACCAAGTCAAGTGAATTTTATTCACGTAGCCCAATTTCACAAATCACAAATTTTGCCTCAGGGGGCTTTACAATCTGTTCAGTAATACAACATCCTCTGTCCTTAAACCCTCGATTCAAATGAGGAAAAACTCCTTTAACAGGGAAGAAACTGGAAGAAGCCTCAGGGAGAGCAACAGAGGAGAGATTTCTCTTTCAGGTCAGTCAGACATGCAATAGATATGTGTACAGAATAGACAGAGACAGCAAAATTATAGACATACAGCACGGACAAACAGGATGATAAATTATAGATTAATTTATAATCCACAGACTTCACTGTAAACAGTTTTCACTGGAGCCACTTTTTTATTGAAGAAAACTGATTTGGGTGAACTAATCCACCTTGAAACAGCTGCCAGCTCTGTTAGGATTATGTTTTTTTGATTTTTCTTGTGCTTTTAATACAATTCAACTACACCTTGTTAACAAATCGATGAATTTTAAACTGCACAACACAACTATCGCTCGGGTCTTAGATTATTCCGTCTCGACCTCGGTTTGTCAGGCTTGATAACGAATCGTCTGACAGTATCTTAACTTAAACAGAAGCCCCACAGGACACAGTTTTATCCTCCTTTTTATTCACACTTTATACAGCTAACTATAGGCTCAGTCAGGTGTCTTGTCAAATCCAAAAGTTTTTGGATGACACTGCTTTAGTGGGTGTACTTAATCAAGGCAATGACGTACAACCTAAAGAGAGGTTGAATCATTTGTCAGCTATTGTGATGCACTTTTTAAAAAAATGAATGTTTTGGAAGACCAAAGAGTTAATTATTGATCTCAGAAGATCTTCCCAGTGATAATTAAGGGTCAGCAGATAGAAATCTTCCAGTCTTACAGATATATTGTTGTCTACCTGGACAGTAAATTAAACTGGAAAAAGAACATTGAGGTTGTATTCAGGAAAGCTCAGTCAAGATCTTAGATCCTTTTGATATCAGCAAGAAGCTTCCTCATGTTTTTTATCGGGGAGTCTTTGCTTAGTGTCCTCTTTTATGCTGTGCTCTGCAGCATCACTGTAGATGATAAAAAAAAAAACAGGATCAATAAGATGATCAGAAAGGCTGGCACAGTGATTGGCCTCCCCCCCCCCCAGACTCACTTGAGGTCACTGTAGAAAAGAGAGCCAAACTAAAAAAACGGGGTTCTGTATTTTGGACGCCATCCATCACGCTGTGTTTTTTTAACGGACTCAGAAAACTCATTCGGTGAGCGACTAGTGATGCAAACACTTTTAGATGCGGTCTAGATCTACAGCACCTTTCAGCTGTTAATCACGTCTCAAATGGCTTTTTATGGTGTTATTTATTCGCTGTGTGCTGCGAATGCAACGTCTATATTGTTTGTTGTCCGTGTGAGTTGTTTTGGTGGCAAATGAGTTTCCCTATTGGGGATTAATAAAACTGTCTAATCTAATCTAATCTAGAGGGGCTGTTATACTTTGTCAGACGTGCTTGTCGGATGCTCGAATAGCTTCGGAAAAAAAAAAACCTCCACACCTTTCTGATGTTGGGTTTCAGGACCGTGTCTCTCAGATCTCTTTATACATTCCTGACGCAACCGTTTAAGTAAGTATTAATGCGAACAGCCATGTGTAACGCTGTGAATGCCTCCCAGGAGCGACTGTCTAAAAATATGCGTGGTAATCCCTCATTTAAACGATAGCACGTCTCCCTCCTCTCTATTAACGGCCGGCTTTTCACTCTGCCTTCCGAGTGTAGCAGCTCAAACGACTGTAAACACTTGTTATTTGCAGTGCGGTCAGACGAATACGTCATACGAAACCAGTTCTGATTGATCATAAACCAAGCAAATCTTTTTCATCTTTTATAATATCTGCACAAGTTAGCTTTATAGTCCCTGACTCATGATTTTTTTAACTGCTGCAGCTGCATAATACTGAGTCATAACATGAAGTGGTGTTCAGTTGCTAGTTTATTAGGTGCACCAGCTAAAAACTGCAAAACAGATCTGCAAAAAAAAAAAAAAATCCTAATTATCCAGCATTGCATGAATAAATGCGTGTTTCTAGTGTTTAGTATATCATCATAAAAAATAAGGAATAAATATAAAACACCTCTCAGTTATAAAACAAAGCAATTCAACAGCACATCATCACAAAACTACAGCCTCCAAAAAAATGACCGTGAAGTTGAATTAACACCTCTCTAAAACAGTTTCACATGCAATAAGTCCTGGAAACCTTAAGGTGCTCTTAAAGATGAAAAAAAAAAAAACTCATAATAGAGGAGAAAATGTTCCTCAGGCAAGGAGAGAAGTTATATTAAAAGCCTTTATTTAGTCAGTTGGTTAAAACGTCATCAGGGAGGAAACAGAAGGAAGCAGATTGTTTACACCTGGTACTCTAAGTAAACAAGACAAGCAACAGATGCAGAAAACAAAGCTCATCAAAATAACATCAAAATATTAATATTCTAGAGAAGAGAAATAAGCATACAAATCATATAACTCAGTCAAGTACAATAAGGGAAGCTATTTTTAAAAAGAGTGATGTATTCTACCTCTCTAAAACATTATAACCCTCATGAAGGTAGATTGTATTGCAGGGCAAATGTATTAGACTTTATTAGTTTTGCTCAAAGGCAAGACACAGGTGTACCTAATAAACAGACATTTTAACTTGTCATGGTAGGAAAAGCGCAGGTGATACTTATAACATTAACGACAGCTCTGTTCTATTCAAATGTCCCAGTAAGCCATGACAGTAAGACAGTGTGACAGCCCCAGACACAATACCCCGAAACTGAAGCAGCTGAACTGAATTCAACCATCATTCAATATCTTCAGTGAAATAGGTCTATTTGATGTGACGGTATAATTCTACGTCTGCAGGGTGAAGTTTCAGAGAAGAAATTCTGCCTTTTATATAGTCTGGAACTTAAATTTAACTTTTCTGCGTCCGTCACACAATTAAATCTGTTTTTGACCAATACCATAAATCTGCTGTAGAGGAAATTAAATTAAATTGAGCTACAGACTCATGATCAGATTGTCATATTTAAAAGAGAGGTTCACAGTTTTTCAAGTCTGTCTTAAAACAACAGTCAGGAGCCCAAATGAACACTGACACGTTTTTTTTTTTTTTTTTGCTGTAATCATTCCTCCTGTTCATACTGATATTAAAAGATCCCTTCATAATGCATTTATAATATAAGTGATGTGGGACAAAATCCACAGTCCTCCTTCTGTGCAAAAATGTATTTAAACATTTATTTGAAGCTAATATGAAGCTTCAGTCGTCCAAGTTAGTCACATCCAGTCGATATCTTTCAATTTTACAGTCTTTTTAGTGCCAAAGTTCCTCTTTTTGTTACTATACTTCTACCGCAGCTCAACAGGGAAACACAAAGAGGGAATTAGATGCAAAAAAGACTGTAAATGTGTCAGATATCCACTCGATATGACTAACTCAGACTGCTGAAGCCTCATTTAAGCTTCACATCAACTTTTAAATGACTGTGTGGACACACTGTGGATTTTGGCCTCCATCACTTACATTGAAAGCACATTTGAAGGATCTTTTAATAGCCAGTATGAACAGGAGGAATGATTACAGCGAGGAAAACCTCTTTCAGTGTTCATATGGACACCTGATTGTTGTTTTAGACTTGAAAAATTGTGAATGTATCCTTTAAGTATTTACACCTAATAACTACCAGGTTACCAGCTACTTCACTGAACCAAGCTAACGTTAGCTTTCTAATATGTTAGCTATCTGTTTAGAATGAAGAGTAGAAGAGGTAATGGTATATGTTTGACACATCTGACCTAACACTTCATAAAAAAATCTGTTTAATAACAATGTAACTTGGATGTTTTTGAATTACATTTCACAAAAACAACACCTTAAATTACAAAATGTTATGCTAGTAACATTAGACAGAATGATATTTTAGTGCCAAAGTCCCTCTTTTTGTTATTATACTTCTACTACAGCTCAACAGGGAAACACAAAGAGGGAATTTGATGCTAAAAAGACTAAATGTGGCAGATATCCAATTTATTTTAATAACTCAGATGGCCGAAGCCTCATATTATCTTCAGATAAACTGAAATACTTATGTAATAATAATACCATTTTGCTCAAAATGAAGACTGAGAGGATCTTCTAATGGTCAATATAAACAGGAGGAATGATTACAGTTATCCTTAAAAGGTTGGTACCTTTTTTTTGCCACATGATCACATCTCAGGTCATGTTGATGGCTGATGTGTTTGCTGATGTAATTTCTGTTTCTTCCCCTGACCTCAGGCAGGTGTGAAACTGGTCACCTTTCAAAGCTAACGAGAAGTAAACGAGGATGGAAAGATGAATGAGCTCAAACCCAACAGGTGAGCTTGAACAAGAAGATTTAGGAACTAATCTGAGAGCATAATGAAGCAAGTGTGTGATCTCTCAATGGAATAATGGATAAACTGTATTTTTGTTATTATTTTGTGGCAAAAACTTACCTTTCACAAAACCTAACATAATATTTATGGATAGTTGTTTTTCTATTTTTGTTTTATTCTATAATGTATGAACCTGCTAACCATTAAGGCCACAAGGCTTCTTTATTCCCACCAACACCTCAAACCTCACATAAAAAATAGAATAAATAGAAAGTCCTTCTCAGAATACATAAAATGAATATTCCACCTTCCTCTTAACTTACAGCAACCGCAGGTTAAACAGAGTGCGAACAGACTGAGAAGCTCCTGGGAAATCAGAGGTGAGATTCAGTCTTCACCTCAGGCCTTCACACTCTAGAAATAAGATATACAAAGTTGAACGTCGTCATGAGGTATGAGAAAAAATCTGGATCGATTACATCAGCCTATTTGTTTCCCTTCTTTACTTGTCTCAATTTCTTCTAAACAGAGGCCTGTTGTTGTAGCCCAGTTGCAACTAAAAGAAAAGAATTTATCTTTAACAACAGATGTAGGTGAATTTGATCATTTTAACATTAGCGTTGCCTTTGATGCTGCAGATCAATACCTGTACACTTGGGGAAGTACAAAGGCTCCAAAGATTAGTTTATATCAGATTTATCAAAGAGGAAGCTCTCTGTTTGATCTACAGGCTGTGTGCCATGCTAATTTACATTAATTTGATTTACATTACTACATTAACAAATAAGATTGATGCCAGAAATGACGCGATGAAAGAAAAACAGACAATAAAACAGGTGGCAGCAGACATACAGACAAAAGCTTTGGTGTAAAAGTGTATTTACACATTGAAATTCTTGTTTTTCAGTCTGAGCTCGGTGGATTTTGGTTGTTGGTTGTTCAGGCTGTGATTCATTTTGTGACACCAGCTTCTAATTTATACTGTTTAGCAAGAACAAACAGTAGTGAGTGACTTTATTTCATGATGAGATAAAGATTTCTTTTTTCCAAGAAGGGCCTGAGAGCAAGAAACAATAAAAGTCAAACAATGCCACAACCAACATACAAAAACTACAAAAAGGTGTTCAATATTAAATTAAGAAGACAATGAAATAAATAATGATATGAATATATATATATATATATGTTCATCATTACTTTTCATAATAACTTAATTATACTGGATATCATTTTTATTTGATTACATACATTTTTATTTCAAAATGCTCTTTTGTAAAAGTTTTTATTTTATAATGTCACTTTTCATGATAGTGGTGTTTTTCCCACCAGCACACTTTTGACACATATTCGTTATGAAAACATGAATGATGAAACAACATTTCATAATAACGAGCTGAGTTTTTTTTTTTTTTTGAGTATTTCACAAATTATTGTATCATGTATATATTTTTACACAATTTATTCATGTAATTGTTTATTTCATAACTAATTATTCATTCAATTAATAATCATAAAACCAATTAATCAGACTTTATTTATGTATAGGTTAGTGCATTCAAAGTGCTTTAGAGATGACTGACAGGCTGATAATACAGTGCACATGTAAACAATACAAACAATTTAATAAATAAAAGATGTCACAATACTGAGCACTTTGGGGATCCATAAGAAACAACATGTATAAAGTCAGACAACCGTAAAGAAATCAACAGAACAAATAGACACATAAAAACACCAAATAATAAAGCAAATTTCCAAAGAGAATCAAAGAATCTAGCTTGGGAGCTGTTTGCAGTTCAATCCATCTAAAAGATGTATAAAACCTGAATCCAGTCCTGTCAGGATTAGTGTGGACATGCAGGACTGTTTGGAAGCTTTAACAGCATGATTGTTGCTTCTCCATGTTGCGAGGAATAAAAAACTGGAGAATCTCCAGTTTGAATCTCCAGTGGAGATGAAATATTCAGTCTTTTATTTATTAATTTACTTTTTGGCCTTAAGAAATCTAAATATATTAAATCCAAATATACTGGAATCAGTCTATACAATATTAATGAAGAGTTAATTTTTAAATGTAGAATATAAACTTCTCCTCAGTTTCTAAAATCCCCAAATTCTTGGTTGAGTAAAGAGATATTTTTTGGGCACTCACTCCTCCATGACTGGTGAATGTAGTCTTAATTTCTCAGGAGATTTGCTCATAACCAATAACAAGGATCTTTAAACTTCTTAGATGTGTTTTAGAGCATAAAGTTAATTTTATCAGTGTGGTAGAGATGTATTATCTTCCACTAAAGTGAAGTTAAAATGAGAGGAACAGTTGAGTGTCATCAGCATAGAAGTGAAAATAACTCCTGAATGAATAATACTGCGCATTCATCATTTAGCATATATAGAAAGACAAGGACCTAAGAACTGAGCCTTGAGGTACGCCATATATTATCGACTAAGCTAAAAAGAAAATGTAAGAACCAGTGCAGACTGATTATTGTCAATATGATAATCACAGGACCACCATGCTCTAATGTTAAATTCATATGACAGCATGTAAGAACATTGTTTATAATAATAACAACAGGGGTGTTGTAATGAGGAACTAACTAAATACCCAGAATCCCCAACATGGGGAAGTTTGTTTTTATCCACACTTTTAAAAGTATTCATTATAAAAACTATTACTGTTGGCTCAATAAATTGTTTGATAGACAGATTTCTTGAATCCAAAACAATATTAAAGCCTCTCAGGTGCTTTCCACCTTTGTCTTATACAGCTGTGATATAATAAAGATCTAAAAAATCATGATGGAAACAATGTCTATAATATTCTAAAACCTGAAATATGCTGAAACCTTCTTAAATGTGTCATAAACAATTACTTAATACCCTAATAACCACAATAGATGCATGTTTGGGTACATACAGGGGCAATAGGAGGCTTTGAACTTATGTCATTTTGTGTAATTAAACCCTTTCAGTCTCTGACACACTTGGACTACAAGTTTGATAGAGAAAATGTGACAAAAATCTAGTTATAGTGAGGTCCAAATATAAGTCTAAATATGAATAATTAGACATTAATCTAATCTGCAAAAACATAATCACCTCTCAATGAGGAAGTCTAGCTGCAGTAGATGAACCACTCTAGATATGACTTGGTTAAAAACAAACAAACAAAAGAAGAAGAAAAAAACAACAACACCATCAGCGGAAAACTCTCCCCGTCTCTCAGTTTTTAATTATCTGAGTGTCTGCCAGACTGACACACTCTGTACTTCTTCTTCTTAGACTCACACATCAGCGGGGCAACCAGCGAATTTCATGCTTCAGTAATTGTTTTACATTTAAAGGGCATTTTCTGACATATTTTCTGCAAGGCCTGTAACATTTAATCAGAAGTTCAGCCTCTGCGGTATCCTGTCATGTTCATTTCATCACCTTTTCACACATATCACAACTGCCACAACCGCCGCAGACAAGTTCCTTTTTTTTAACCTCTGTGTTCCTGTTTTTAAACTGCAACCTGCTGATGTTCTTGTTTTATTGTCATTATGTGCAACTATCTCATGGCTTTCCACATGATTTACGGCTCTCATCATAATGTAAAAATATGTAACGGTGTCAAAATTTTGGACTTTTTTCTTGTTCCTTGAAATGAAATCAAAAGCATGTGCAGACAAGTGTCTGTCTTTTTTTTTTTTAAAGGCATACACACTTCTCTTGTAAACCGCAGCAATATGTGACCTTTGCAAAAACAAAATCATGTGTATATACAGAGTGCAAAAGTGACCACAGAAAATCTGACACATGACGAGCTGTGTAACAGCTATTTAATCACATACTGACATGCTGTGCACTGTTCAATTATTTAAGACCATTGGAAATAGAAAATTAAACAAAGATACTAAAGCACTTTTTAAATATATTTTGAAATGTTTGCCAGAAATCAGCCATAAATATTCTTTAGTTTACCAAAAACACCTGACATCTCAGCTCTTTATGACCCTCTAAAGCCTTTAAAAGCGTATTTTAACTATTTTGGAATCTACTGTGCATCAAATATTTTATATTTGCCCGATATCTGATGTTACTGCTGAACTCTTTTCGAGATTTATGGTTTATTATTATGTGGTTTATTCTTTTATCTGTATCACAAACATGTGTAACAAAGATGCAAAAAAAACAGATTGTGACACATCATGTAAGTATTTCAAAACCTGACTTCTCTATACATGAAATATAAGATGGAAAAGCTTAGTAGTTCCAAACGTTGGTCCTTAAAAAATGAACGACAACTTCACACAATCCAAATTAATGCCATTGAAAATTTATTGTGATATCTGATAGTTTACATTAGAGTGAAAACAGACATGTGACATGGTTTTACTAAGACAGAATGCAAAGCAATGTAGTCAAATAAAAAGCATAGAATATTTTTGTTTTAAATTTAGGAAAAAAATAATAATAAAACAGGCACGACATATAGCCATTATAAATACAACATGCTTGAGACCTTAAACTGTATTTTAACAGTCCTAAGAGAAGAACTTGTACAGTCTTTTCCCCTGTATACCCATCTTGCCTTTGATCAACATCCTTTCAGGTACGTTTTTAGACAGTAACAGAGCTCAAAAAGTAGGTAGCCAGTGTCACCAAAAAAAAACAAAACAAAATAACAATAAAAAGTAAACAGTTTTCAGCAGCAAAATATCTACATTTTTTCATCCAGGCTGCTTTGATGCTGTTGAGTTCATAGAATCAAAACATTCTACAGAAACACAATGTCATACGTGACAGGATTTCTCGTCTAATAATTTTGGTATCGCAGTTGAATCTCCGGGAGATGCTCGAACGTGATCTCCCGATTTTCCTTCCTGCTTCGCTGACACATGACACTGATGCATTCGATAGAACCTGGTTCTTATTTGGTACACACCGGCAGTGACACTGGCGACTGCTTTTTGTTGGTTCAACGTAGACTGACTGATCGAAGGGAGAGTATAGAGGCTCTGCAGTTGTGTTACAAAAAACTCCCAGCAACCATTGCTGGCACCATGTTGGAGGTCCTTTTCGGAGATACTGGCCGTGTGCGTGTAACAGTTAACGAGAGGAAAGTCGGGTCTATCGTAGGTCCATTCAGTAACGATTTTTAGCTGATATTAATGATTTGTTTCCACACCGCTGTTCTCTTAGTGCTATGAGTTTGAGAAAACAGTTATGTTTCGACTTTGATTGGTTGAACACATCTGGGAGGCTAACTGGCCAAATAAAAGCTGCATCCCAATTCCAGAGCTGCCACTTTCGATGGATGTACACTTTACAAGGTGTCCTTTAGCAGATCTGACAGACTAAATCCAGAATTATACTCTGCCTTCCACATAAGATACTGTAAATTAAGTCAAATTGAAGACCATACATGCCGATAAACATGTGAACACTGTCTGTTTTTGTACTTATAGATGCCCCCTTACGCCTGCGTGTTCTCCCTAAATGAGACTGTCCAGCTTCATCGACAGAATAACTACATTCAAGTGCTCCTCGTCAACTCCTAAAGTCAATAATTTTTCAAGTTTACCACCGAGAAACGTCTGACACAGTGGTGAATACCAAGTAGTAAACTCAGGCAAGTTCCATGATACCCGAGTTCATGAAATGCAGCTGATTTACCAGGACTGATGACCACAGGAACACCAATACCTGATAAACACAATGAGGTCATGTGATATTTCCTGACTTTACAAACTGACAAGGACCACTCGCATGCAGGATTAAATAACTGATCGGAAAGTGGTAGATGAGAGATACTGAAGGCTGTAAAAGAGGCATTTTGTCAGTTCAAGAAGCCAATAATCTAAAGTGAGTCCAGCTACCTTTTGACTAAGCTCTTCTAAATAAAGTTTAAAGGATGCAGCCTGTGAACGGGGATACGACGAGTAAGATTAAGCAGCTAAAAAGTTATCAAAAGAATAAATAAATCAAATAGATCAGGGATGTAACGGTTAATATTTGGTCAAAACCAGCACAAAAAAATGAACAATTCTCACTCGAGACGGCAAAGTTCTCGATAAATACAATCAAAGCGAGCACAGCCAGCGTTGCCAAAAAAAGCTAAGGACCTCCAATATGGCCGCCAGAGAGCACGTTTCATCACCCGAAAGCCCTCTCTATACAGGAGACACCGACTGTGGTGGCGAAAGGGTCTTGGTAAAGGCTCTCCCTGTGACATGGTGGGAGATTCCAGCTCGCCCTCGACGTCTACACGGCTCAGCAGAGACCTAAACACCGGCCCTCTAATGGGCTTTCACCAACAACACAAGCTAAATAAAACAAGCTAACAGAAAAAAAAAAAGAACAAAACAATAAAAAGGGATAAATCACTTTCAAACAAACTTAGCCTGGCTCTCGACCTCGCAGGATCACCGGGAGAGACAGTAAACCAAACAGCTGCGAAAGGAAAAAAAAAACAAAACAACAACAACAACAACAACAACAACAGGACAAATAAAAACACTTCCAAACTAAAAAAAAAAAAAAAAAAAAAAAGAAGAAGGGAAAAAAAAGAGAAATAAAACTGTCTTGAGGAAAAGAAACTAAACATTCACTTTCCTGTGCACGTGTACACGCATGTATGTAGACTGACACACGTGCATGCACACACACACACACACACACGCACACACATACACACACACACACACACACATACACAGCCAGAGGTACAGTGAACAAAAGTGCTTCAAGTTGGGGAAGTAAAAGAACTAACCCAGTAGAAATACGTATAAAACCTTAAATATGTTACTTTATGTACAAAAACTGTAACACGGGCCAATATCTCAGCTGTTTATGTCTTTATATTTTTCAAGTAGGTATCACTGCTAACTATTTAGGGTTTTGCATTGTCATTGTTTTTAGGATAAAAGGTCGTGTGATCTGACTGACCTCGCCTGCAAAGTAATCAATCACTGCTGATTTTTTTTTTTTTTTTTTTTAAATCTCTCCCATCCCACCCTGCCCCACCTCGACCCGCTGCCGTCTTTTTATCCTTCCGATAAAAAAAAAGTCAACAAGCCCTGGGCGTCCCGCATATATTCCAAACCTCTTCCTCTAATGCTTTACTCTGAGAAATAATATACTGAATATCCATCTCTGTTTTTTTGCACCTCGAAATCTTAACAGAAAAATATATGCATGTATGTATACCATTCAGGTTTTTTAAAAAAACAAAATAAAACAAAAAAAAAGTCTCTGTTGTCCAAAATAAAACAAAACAAAACAAAAAAAAAAAAACAGGGCAGAGCTCTATGAGGATTTGGTGAAGAACATTGTTTCGTGGGCCACTTTGAACCAGAAGGGGGGGAAGACACATCGGTTCACATGAAGGTTTTTTTTTTTTTTTCCGGAGTTATGCACTGCACAACAGAAAGAAGAGGGAAGCCGTTCATGTTTTGAAGAGGCACAAGATTCGTTCGGCTTGGAGGCAAAACACAAGACGGCGTCCGCGAAGAGACGATTAACGCGCTCGAAGAGAGAGATTAAAGTGCAAAAAAGACCTACAAGAGCGAGAGGAAATGACGGGATTTCGACGATAGCAGCAAAAGTATCGGAAAAAACTACACTTTTCTCTACAGAAAAGATTTTGCTCTAAAAGAACGAAAATCAAGCGAGATCTGAGACGAAAAGCTAAATTTTGTCGATATATAATTTAAATAAACTCAAATGATCTAGAAGTGTATCTAACAGACAGCTGCTAAAAAACACACTACAATCCTAACGGGAGACGAAAAAGAAAACCCCTCAAACCTGTTCCTTCTTCCCGTCTCCAACAATTTGTCGTTCATCTGTGAGAAGGCCATTTAAGAAACAGACGAGAGCGAACAAACTTTTTTTTTTTTGCCTCAAAACCGAAATGAACCGAAGGCCTCGTCAAAGTGCAAACGAAGTAGCGTCGTTCAAGTATGCCACTGTGTAATGCGTGACCACACACACAATGCATATAAACACATGTCATATGCATATATACATATGTGCATGACAGCAAATATATATATATATATATATATAGAATCCATGTTCCAATATCTAAGTACTACGAACATTCTCATAGTATTTATGGATATGTAATCGTAATCATAGTATGTGTTTATATATTCATATGTAGTCGTGTCTCTCATTGTTTCATTACTAGACAATGGAATAATACAGTCTGCCATAATGTTTTATGACATGTCGACACTGATGTCAGCTTCCCCGGTCTTCTTCTCTTTCACTTATGGTACTGCTGCAAAATGGGACCAGCCACAATCGCATTTAGCCAAACACTACAAATATTTATATATCTATATATTTATATATATATATATATGTATTTATATATATGTATATATATATCAATTTATGTCAAACAAACACTAGGTGCTGCTTTCGATGCTTTTTGGGTGCTGAACAGTACCAGAAGGGGAGGGGGGGGGGGGGGGGAGGAATAAAGAAAATTCACAAGAAAGAAAAAAAAAAAAAAGACAAATATCAGGTATAAAATCTCACACTACTTCAATCTCATCCTTTTCCACTTTAAAAAAAAAAAAAAAAAAAAAAAAAAGCAAGATGCTGCTACATATTTGTAACTACAATAAACTCCCTTTCCCCTCCGCTCCTCACCCGTCCCTGATTGCTCATTTGGACATTAGCAAAGAAAAGCATGCTCAGCTATAGGCAGAGATACGACAAGCCAAACAACAAACAAAAACAAAAACAAAAAAAAAAAACATGACAAACTTGACAGGGAAATAAAATGCTAACCAGTAACATCCATCTGCCATCAAACCAAAACCTTACCAAACCCAGAAGTTAAAACTATAGCAAAATAACATTAAAGTCGTCCGTCTCGCTGGGTGGGCGAAATAAAGAAAACGAAGAAATGTCCCCTCAGTGAAGTCTATCTCCTTTCGCATAGTGGTCGCCATAATCACCACAATCACTTGTAAGCGTGGTTCGGTGAGTGGAGGAGGGGGGAGAGGGGGGCGTGGGGAGGAGGAGGAGGAGGAGGCCGGGGTGAGAGTGAGCGGGCCACGGGGGGGGTCAAACCCAAAAGCTCCGGAGCTGCGAAAGGAGAACACACAATCTTCAAAGTAACGACAGGACTGTCCTGTGACGTGATTTTTCAACAGTTGCTCCTCTTCCTGGTCGTCGTCGTTGTTTTTTTTTGTTGTTGTTGTTATGTCATTTGTTCTTTTCAGTTTCACGATGAGCAGGTGGGTGTGTGTGTGTGTGTGTGTGTGTGCACGTGGAGGAGACGAGAGGTGGAGGGGGTCAGGGTTGTTGGTTTTTTTTTTTTAAGTTTAAAGGGGGGGAAGGGGGAGCGGGGAAGGGGGGGGGGGGTGGTCGATGGTCGTCGCTCCACGCAGTTCAATAAAGAGCATTCCAAGGTCAGAAAAAGAACGAGCGCGGCTGGAGCGTCACTCCCATCCGTTGTCCTTGATCATGTGAGCCAGCTCGATGATGAACTTTCCCTCTTTGTACTTTTGACTGCTCTCAAACGCGTGTTCCTGTAAGTCACACACACAGAAGAGAGAGAAAGACTTCAGTTACAAGACCTCATCCACACTAATACTGATATTGATACTTTAGAATAATACAAATCCAGTGTCCAACGCTCAATATTCTTAACACAGTTTGTGATAAAGACAGTTGCTTCATTGTCAAACATGACAGTCACAGTAAATATAAGATAACAGGAATGTTTGAGCAGTAAACACCCCTCAAATTAAAATTGTTTGAACGTCTTAAACTCCATTAATCTGCCGTCATTACAGACTCATACTGTGTTTAAACTTTATTTGAAATTCTAGTAACTCTGGCAGAGATCCCAACGTTTCCTAAATACCAAAATGATGCACAAGATATGTGAAATATTTCCATTTGATGTAAAAGAGCAGAAATGAAAACATGGGAGTCTTTGGTTTGAATATTTTTAGAGCTGCGACGACCGCTTGATTGACAGGAAATTAATCACCAGCTTCTTAAGCTTTCGTATTTCTAAACTTTCTGTCTAACAGCGAATCTCTGGAGGTGCTGTAAGGTTTCCTTCATGCATCTCAGTCCTGCTGAGTGTCGGGAGCATCGGGACACAGACGAGCTTCTGTCTGTCTGATTATTTTCTGCTTTGCCTTGTAAACCAGTTCTACTTTGCTTTGCTTGCGGGGCCTTTCTGAGAATCTCTTAATTGTTTTTGTCACTGAAGGAGCGGCTTTAAGTGAGTCCCTGACTTATACTTTGTTCAGTTATTTTACACCCTTCTATAGTCTTTTCAGACAATTACCGGGACAAGCCTCTTCAAAATGGCCTGACATTTAATCACTGTAGACTCTCAGAGGTACCAGTCTGGCTGTCTGCAGCCAACCTTTCGGCACTGTAATTATCTTGCGCTCTAGGAGACCACAGAGTGCTCAATCTCTGAGCCTAAATACGAACCTGGGCAAAATAAACTGTCACCATGGCTTTAACAAGCAATGCTTTAATGAGAGCAACCTTGTTCTTCTGACTTGTAATAGCATAATTTGTCCCTTCGGAAGCCAAAAAAACCCCAAATAGTTGCGCAACAACACAGCGGCAGGCGTAGATGGTGCATCAAAAAAACATTAAGAGGGGGGAAAGTAAAAGGGTGAAAGTTTATAGAGCGATTGACTTACATATTTCCAACCCAGGGTGGTTTTACAGTTTTCACAGTAGATATCAGCCACAGCATGTAAACCTGTGAGGAGTACCCGCTCCTCAGCTGGCCCGCAGCCGACATTCACCCTGTGGGAAAGACAGGAAGTGGAGAAAAGGGTCACAGAGGTCAACGAAAGCAGTGGATGAAGAGCTCAGATCTTTTAACTTAGGTAGTACAAGTAAAAATACTCATTGTAAATAACAGTCCCTGTCAGATTGTATCAGGTAACTTATAGCTTATTTATCAATAATGAAAAAATCTCCAAAACTGGAGACACGAGTGGGTGAAAATATTCATATTTCTAATGTATACAAATTATCTTCTGACCTTTATTTAGCCAGATAAAACTCGCATTGAGATTAAAATCTCTGGCCAAGAGGACATAAACACCGTTACAGCTACAAAATTCAATCAACATAAACTAAGACAACAAACAATAAACACAAAAAAAACTATCTCACATAAAGTAAGTAATAAATTTAAAAGCAACAACCAATTAAAGGATTAAATGTTCCTCTACGGGTTAAGAAATATCTCTAAAACTCTTTAGATAACACCAAAACTACACTGCCGTCAAGATAAAATAGCTGCTTTCATGTTTCCTAGAAATTTTGGAAACACAATTTCTTCCTTTTCTTTTATCTGACAGTGACATTTTCAGAGCTTATCTCGTGTTAAATGTAAAATCGGCATCTGCAAAGTAACCAAAGACTCAGATAAAAAAAAACAAAAAAAAAAAACATTCTGTCTCAGTCAGTACCAGCTTCAAAATTTAACACATTAGTAGATACTTTAGTCAGCAAAATATAATGAACTTTCTGTAATTGCTAAACATGATATTGCTTCTTCTCAGTGAACACAGTATTGCTGATTAGCTCATTTGTGTGGTAGTTTAATTAAAGGACCCGCCGCTGAGAAATGTAGTAACTGAATTTGCTGTTGAATAAATCATTCAAAGCTTCATGTAGACATCTGCAAGTCTGTTTTTTTTTATCTTAAATGACCAGCATAAATATTATCCACTGGGTTTTTTTTTTTTATTCCACATCGTGCATGTTTGTACCGTTTGGAGTTATTTGCTCTCTCATGCCTCTGCTTGAGTGCTTCTATCCTTCAATTCATTTTGGCAGGTAATTCAGACTCAGGTGGCACAGCTGCACCGTGACACCTGAAAATGTCTCAGACCTCTGGGGGAGAAACTTCTCTGTGGTTCATTAAGACTGAGAGCCAAGTCCCCAAAATCAATCAACCAAAAAATAAAAACTCAGAATGCTTCATGGGTTTAAAGAGATGAATGGTAACCTGCGGTTTTTGCAACGTGAACTTAAACTCGCCCTAGAGAAAGAGCACAAACAAGTCCGTCATGTTCAGGTTTTACAGGAAGCGCTGATTTGGTGATTCGTAGGTCAAAGCAGGTCAAAACTGGGTTAAATATGGTTGAGATATAAGAGGTTTTTAGACGTCTAGGTTACATAAAACCATTGTTTCAGCGACTTCAATGTGTAGGTACAACCTGATTGAGAATGAAATATAGTAATTGAAATGCCATTCAAACAGCCAATTATAACATTTATGTCTACATGTTTTGACCTGCAAGTCACCAGTGGAGTTTAAGAAACCAGTTATCTCAACTTTAATCTGATTTCTATATTCTGTCCTGTGTCTATGACTGTTTACATGAAGCATCTATGATCGGATCTACGACTGAATTTAGTATTTATCATATTTTGAACTTGTATTTGTATTAATTGCATTTGTTGTATTAGTGTCTACCTGTCCAGGGACTGCAGGTGGAAATTAGCTAGCAGCTAAATCTGGTGCAATACATCTCTTATCCTTGTATTAGATTAATGTTTTTTGTACATGGCCCCTGATAAATGTAATAAACTAAACTAAAGCACATCAGAGCTTACTAGGTTAAATTATCAGAGCCTGGAATGACACCAAAATCTTTTAATCTTGCAGCTGCATTGCTTTCACACTGAAAAGTTCATCCAATTCTAAGTGCAGTTTGCCTAAAATGCTTTTTCCCCCCCAAAGGTACAGATCAATGCTAACAACATTAGCAACACTGATAAAATGCCTCACATGTGTATTAACAGCAAAGCATTTTTCACTTTGTCTATTTTTTTTCTTAAAGCAAATGGGGAATGTACAATTTCCAATCCACTGCAGTCCTTCCTTGTCACTGCTAACTACTGTCGTCGCGGGGAGGGTGTAACGCTACAACTGTGCAGGTACCCCGATCAACCAGTAGGAGTCACTAGTGCAGCTATAAGGACATGATCCCTCACTGGCTTCCCACTGACAAAAAAGGCAACAATTGTGAGGTGACAGTAGTTCAGGTGGTATTGAGGGTTGAGTATAAATTAGAAGATCGGTGGACACTGAACCTCAAATCACTCCTGACATAGCTGTATGTGAGACTGGAGGGATTGTAAGTAATATAACGTGTTTGTTGAATTTCATGATCAGTCACTTTTCAAGCAAAAATGCCAGATATTTAGTAACTTCAGCTTCTCTAATGTTAAAATTTGTCCCTTTCTGTTGTCTTAACATCATAGTAAGTTGAATATCTCTTGCTATCTGAGTTTTGGACTAACAGTCGGACTCCTTTTCAGGTGTTTTATAGAGAAAATAATCTGGAGATGAATTGATTATGAGAATGATTGTTAGTTGAAGCCCTGATCCAGTACCACTACTAGGAATAACACCCCGGGTCTTTAAGGTGGCGTCACTCATGTACCTTTCGTTTTTCACTTCTTTGAAGTCTGTACAAGTTGCACCACTCTGCTTCGCTTTGCTCACACAGATCCTCATCTGTGTATATTGTTTTAAATTTTTGCAGTTTATGTGTTCGTCAAAACATAATTAAGCCATAAATGTGCCAACATACTTCTCTGTCGGCAACAGTAAACAACTACACTGTGTTGGTGAAAGTACTACGCAAATGGACTGTGGCAGAAAACCACAGTTAACAAGTGTGAAAGCAAAGCAGCTGGGTTTAAAGGCAGGGGGGGGGCAATCAATCTCTAGTTTTGACTCAAACAAACAAACCCAGTGTAAACACAGTTTACAACTCTGTCCAACAAATAAGCTACTTGTGTGTCCATGTGACTTTTATTTACAAGCCCTAGATCAGAGACATAAACCAAACGCAAAAATAGTGCAGCAAACAAAAAAAATTCCACTGTGGTAAAAAGGAAAGTAGTGAATTGCAGTTGTAGGAGCTCATACTTACACTGAATTAAACAGATAAGCTCTTCCTTGACTGCCTTGAAATGACTGAAATGAGAGAGAGAGAGAGAGAGAGAGAGAGAAAAAAATAATGTAAGTTGACAATAAAGAGCTGAGTGCATGCAGTGTGCAAGAATGTCAGCAACTGACGCCCTGGGGTGCTTTTCTCCCAGTGACTGCTGTGCGTACTTGTTCTTCCACCTTGTCAGGTTCCCACACACACAAGTTTGGCTGGAGGTAAGAAATAAAATGAGGCTCAGGGAGGTGCTGAAGTCGGAGAAAACAACAGAGCACGTAGACATCAGAGAACAAGTCTATCATCAACATGTCAAGTTTGATGATGAGAGACGTTCTTGTTCCTTGTCGCGTTGAATTTCTCTCATTTCCTTGTTACTAATCATTACATCAACAGTGCTCCTCAGACCAGAAAACATTTATTCAGACTTCGAATTTCCTATCAATACTTAACTTTCTGTTACTTTATAAACTTTATATGTTGGTGAAGTGAGCATTTTACTTGCATCCATGACTTTAGAAAGAGTCAAAAAAAGGTTTTTCACAAAAAAAGGTTGAAGGTGTGTTTTAAATAAAGTTACTTGCCAAAACCGATGAGGTTATGTAAAAACAAAATAAACATCTAATAAGAGTCACATTTTTTCCCCCCAGAGTTTCCCCTGCTGCAAACTCAAGATGTCAAGATTTGTTGTTGACATGCAACATCACAAAAAGCTTTTGTATATTTGCGGAGCTTTTACGGCGGCGTCTCACAGCTGATAGAAGAAGAGACTGTAATGCCTGAACAATAACGAGAATCTGAGCTTTCTAAATGAAGTGTCAATAAAAGCACGGCCAAGCTACAGTTTACTGAGATATATACCACATACACACACACAAACACACACACACACACACACACTGATTAAAACATTGAGTTATGATTCAATTACTGATTCAAAACATTGCCGTCTCCCCAATACGAGAACATGCTGAGTTGTGTTAAAGGTACCCTGCTGCGATTTCTTGTAAACAAACAGAGTCATGTTTGTGTTCAATTTTTCCTCACCATAACTCATTGTGTGTTTGTTTATGTGTGTGTGTGTTGGTGTGTGTGTGTGTGTGTGTGTATTCTTTAAGTCTGACATAAGTGTTGAACCTAAAAAGGCTGGAATTAAGATAAAAGTCTCTTGGATCCAACTTCTTGGATCCAACTTCCTGTTTTGAATGCACCTATGTCACCTCTCCCGGTCCCAGCTGCACACAATCACTGCTGATGGCATTTTTTCCCTGCTATATGTGTGTGTAGGGTTTCAAACTTCCACCAGTAGATATACAGAACGGCCACAGATGGATAGTGGCGGGGGTGTTTTGTTGAAGTGTGTTTTGTTGAGTAACTCGTGTTTGATTGTGTGAGGGACGGATTAAACCCGACTAAACCCAAATATTCACTGGTGCTTACGAGTGACTGCAGCTACCAGCATCTCTGAAAATGTTCATTCTGCAGACAAACATGTCCAAATTTCAGATCAGTCAAGTGCAACATACAAAAAGCACCCAGTGTAAAAAGCGATAAAATCACTCGCTCCGAGCAAACAAAAAGCCACATTAGTCAGCAATGCAGTGACAGTTTATTCAAAGCTTACCTGAGAGTTTGCACTTTCACCACATTTTCAAATTGAAGCTCAGAGAAAAAAAAGGACTTTGGCTGTTTAATTAGCATTACTGGATAAACACTGGATATCTTGGATCATTGGCAGCACTATGTGTGTGGCTTCACAGAGTATAAGAGACACAACTGGTGAATATCGTCTTTATATTTAAGTCTCTAGGAGCCAATTTAAACCCTTAAAGAGAGCTTACATCGACATAATTACTGATCACTTTGAATCTTATTTCAGAAATCTGTTGGGAAACACTGATAGGCTGCAGGACGGTGAAACAGACAGCAAATGCAAAACAACACACATTAACTCTCCACAACATTCAATGTTAAGTTATAAACCATTACTAATAATGATGACTATTTAAGGAAAAACATTATGTCACACTGAATCTTGTAGGAGACACTTATAAAAATGAAGAGGAAGGGTGACATCACCAGTTTCTTTTCTACCAAAGGAGGAACCAACTAATAAACAGAGAGATACATCAGGAGAACTGGTGATAGAAAGAAAGCAACAAGGGAAGTGAAAAGGCGGAAGAAGGAGAACAGCACAGAGATGAAACCACTGAGATGATAAAAGACATGCATTGGTCTGCAGATTTGGAAATAAAACAATTTATTGATTTCTAACATCACCTATAGATATTTCTATTCAATGCTTTACTCATCTGCCACAATAATATAATGTTTTTGAGTTAAAATATCTTCATTTGGGGGCTTTTCCAAGCAAATAGGCTATTGATATGTGTGATTGCGATTAAATCAGCATATATATATATATATATATATATATATATATATACATTTGTGCATTTCTGCCACACCCTCTAAGTCTACATGTCCCCCTCTTGAATATTTCTCTAGATCTGGCCCTGCCCGAATACCTTTTTTTGGGCTTCAAAGATTCAGCAGCAATTATTCGAATTTATTTGAAGCTTATATGACAACAAACACAGTTTTGAAACATTCAGCCCTACTAAATGTTGATATCAGTGAGACAGTTAAAAAGAGAACTTAAAGAACTGGGTTGTCTGGAGAAACAGAGACATATAGTTGTGTATCGTCAGCATAGCGGTGATATTCGACATTATGGTGACTAATTATGTTGCCCAGACGGAGCCTGTATAAAGAAAAAAAGAACAGGACCTAGAATGCTTCCTTGAGGAACACCGTATTCAATGTCAAATGTCTGTGACACAAAGTCGCCTCAACTAACAAAATTTCTTTCTTTCTGACAAGTACGAGTGAAATCAGTCGAGCAATGTGCCAGAGAGACCTATCTATTTCTCAAGTCGATTGATTAAAATGCAAGGACCAATTGTATCGAAAGCAGCACTCAAATCTAACAAAAAGAGGACAGCCACATTGTTTGAATCAGTTTGGTATTATGTATATGTTGTATATTATGTATCCTTTGCTAGCTATCAGTCTTTTTGCTAGTGTATTGTACCTTTCCTGGCGTGTTATTACCACAGATGAGTGGAATAACCTGAAATTGTTGGCAGGAATGTTTACTGCGTCACAATTACATACGATTAGATTAGTTTTTGCATTGTACAGTCTAGAGGGAAGAGAGAGGACATGCGACAAAGGTCCCTGCCTGGAATTAAACCGGCCCCATTGCATCACCATCTTAATCAAATATATACTGTACAGTATGTAACCAAGAAATAGTTCTATGCATATGTTTCATGAAAGACTGAATCCAGACTAGACCAAACAAGTTGAAGGTAATTTGGTTTGAGTGAGAATTTAGAGAAAGGTGATAAAAGCTCCAAATTAATCTATGCCATTCTCTGATGCTGCATCACACATCTGGTTTGTGTTAGACTGCTGATCAACTCGCTTTCAACTATGTGTTTGCGTGCGTGTCGTGACGACCTCACATAGCCCTGCATTCCTTGAAAGTGTTGATGTGTGCATGCCCTCAGAAATTAATACTAGGTGTTGATGCAAGATGCAGTTAAGCACAAAATCACTGGGAACAGTTTCAGGAAATGATAGGAGGTCTGCCAACAAAACTGAACATAAAATATATAGTTCAAAGTTTTGAAGAAAAACTGCAACTATCCGCATTTACAGAATGTCTTCATACTTCCCCACGGTGACAAATATGATTGCCAGAAGTGTAATATTTCAGAAAGAAATCTTCATAAATATATGGGAAAAGGTCTGAGACTGAAGTGCACCAGCATGGTGTAAAATGCTGGAGAAACAGAGTGAGGTCGATGCTGACGGACAACAAATCAATCCTTAATATCAAAGCCAAATAATTTGCTGATAACATAGACAGACAGGATGAAGAACAAGTTGTTACAAGAAAGATAATAATGACTTTGAAAAAGCTCGCTAGTGTAAAAGTCTTGCAACTACAGGAAGAGTTAAAACATGCTGTAATGATTTTAATCAATTATCTCAAACAGCCAACATGTATGAGAATGTCCTCTGTATATTTTGAAAAGGAAAACAGATGAATCACAATGTCCTTTCCTGCTTTTCCAACCAAAACTGGAGGAATTAATATGTTGACCTATGAGATGTTAAAAGTACAATTATATGCATGAAGTAGATAGAAATAATATACAACATGAAAGCAGTCATGTAATCATGATAAACACAGGAACTTGGCTTTATACATATATCCTGCTGACCGCCTACCTACCACTGAGTCCACACATGACGTTACTGTATGTTAATGTAACCAGAGTGCAGCAAAGCCGTCACAGTGGGTGACGACAGAGCCTGCCAGGCTTCACTCCTCCGGCCTCCGTCATCCTCGGCCGGCAGACAGGCCCCAATCGGCTTTGCTTTTTCCATTGCAAATGAGTGTGGCAGATAAGTTTGTGGCTGCGGTTGAGGGCGCTGAGCTAATACCGCCTAATAGGAGCAGCAGCTGCCTCCTCCGCTGACCACAGACACAGCACAGGGGTGAAACCACCACCGCCGCCGCTACTGAGGCTCAGGGGACTCTTTCTAACTGCCCGGCTGTTGTCAGCATTTGTCAAAACTGGAAAAGTTTTATGTCAGATAATAGGGACTTTGGCTTTGCAGCAAATGGTTACGACTGATTCAAAGAGGATTATACTCTTTGCTCTGCTCTGTCCTCATGTCACTGTAGGTGTTAATGTCTCACTGTTACATCCTTAAGTTCATTGTTTGTGTTTGAAAGTTAAATCTACACACACTTACAGTCCAGAGCCAAAAGATATGTGACCTTTAGCTGCCAGAGGGAACTAGGTCGGTCCCTGTGGAGTCGACAACAAGTCCTCTCCACAGTGTTTAGGGCAGGGAGGGAGGGAGAGGGAGAGGAGGAGGAGGAGGAGGAGGAGGAGGAGGAGGAGGAGGGGAGGGGGCATGTGATAAGAGCTGGGTGTCATATCTGTGCTTCACTACTGTGGCCTCGGCTCAGCCATCAACTTAACCACTGGCAAAAAGGGACGGCTCCGTCTCTCGCTGCCCTTATCTGTTTCCCACAGTCTATTTTTACTTTGGCAGCGTTCTTCTCTGCTGCGAGCACCACTCTGGATCACTCAGCTACAAAAAACACATCAGGAGCAGGAGGATGCTTGTCACGCCTCCCGTTAAGAATCTAACAAGCAAAATCCTACAACATCAGTAAAAATTATACTTTTTTTTTTTTAAATGCAGACAACAGTCATGACTAAAATCCTGCAGGATTCCAGACTCCCAACAATCCTATTAGATGGCCCAACAGGATCCTGCAAGGACTGTTTCCAAAAAATGTAAGAGTGCAGCAAGAATCAGATGCAAGCTGGAAATACTCATCTTTTATTTTTTTTTTCTTTGCTGCTTAATAAAACATGAGGAAACGAGAGCGCGGTTACCGAGCTTGTTTTCTTAAGCTGCTGCAATTGCACTTGTTTTAAAACGCTTGTTCCCAAGAAATGAATTCTACAAAGCAAATCTCAAAATCCCTGAATCCTCTTGACCACACGGGACTGAAGGAAACAATACCTTGCACTGAGAAATCCGCTCCTTCAGCCAAACACACAAAATACAAATCCACCCTGAGAGGCAAAAAGCTTCAACTGCAGAGAGCTGCGGGCTCTCTGATGGTCTCGCAGGAAGACAAACTGCATCTAGTTTTCACCATAAATTCACAAAATGTTAATTTCAATCCTTTGGAAATGTGTAACATAATGAATCAACCTAAATTCTGAAATAAAGATTAAATCCAAGCTATTTACAAACCTGCTGAGGTCGACTTTTACCATCTGTCTCTCAACAGATGCCAACTGTTGTAGGTGAGGATTCAGCTCCAACTTAAACCCAAAGGCTCCAATTCAATTCAGTGTTAGGTAAGTATTTTAAAGGATTAAACATCTCATATTATCAGTCTTACATGTATATTATAACTAAACACATAATGCTGCATGTAGACTGACATTTAAAATACTTAAAAGACCTAATCCTCCTTTGATCATACAGATTTGAGATTATTTTACAGACATTTATTGAATGATTAAAATTTAACATCTGCTGATCAAAACAGATAAAATATGCATGTTAATGTGATGTCTGCCATGTGAAATTACTTCTCTGCTACGAACCTATATGTGAATTTATGTGAAATAATGTTTAATTTCTTCAAGGGTGTAAAAGGAAGATAAAATCACTGGCAGACATCATGATCCCCCCCCCCCCCCCGCTCACAGACAGAGATGTTTGCAAAATAAATGTTTGAAAAGTCAATCCTTTTTCATGCAGAGGTGTTGTCACCCTATATAATGTTAATCTTATTTAGGGATGAAGTCTTTTTTTTTTACCAAATATGCATCGTTGTTCTCTGCTGATGGGGGCCCATTGAATGTATCAGGCTCCCTTTATATTTTTTCACCCCTGCCACTCAGACAGTCTGAGTCCGCCACTGGATAAAATATAAATATTGCATATAAAAGTATTGTCTAACAAGACTTATTGTCTGTACTTGTACTTTCTGCATCTGCATGACACACATTTTGTCGTCTGCCCATGTCTTCGAGGGTCTGTATGTGGCCCAAGAATCATGACTGTGCAGACTTTGTGCACTGACTATACATGTTCACAAACACGTGACCACGTCTAGCTATGAGGACATCAGGGACGGGTTGCACCCATTGTTAAGACCAGTCTTCAGAATGGACTTGACGTCGGTTGCAACAACCAAATTCAAACCTAGTCTTAACTACGGCCGGTCTTAGCGATGCGCGTCCATGTGAATGTCCACGCGACTATGGCTATTGCCTAGCAGCGTGCGTTGCTAGGATACATTGTTAACAATCTCCTGCTGTCTTGCTAATTTGCAGCTTATCATTTCTAATTGTGGCAACATTATGGAGGATCAAAGAAAAAGAAAAGGCACTTTCATGGACATTGAGAAAGAAAGCTGTATAGCCAGCACAAGAAAACTCTGATTGCCAAGCAGTCCAACGTAACAACAAATAAGAAGAAGAAGCAGTCGACTTAGAGAGAAATAACGATGGCCATAAATGATTGTTCAGACTCTGGCAGCCTTTGTTCAGAAAACGATGTACAAAAAAAGTGGAAAGACCTCCTGAGCGAGGCAAAGATTTTGACTTTACGCCTGCTCCTGTCTGGGCATAAGATTTACTCCCGTTCTTAGCGAGAGGAAGGCTTAAGCCTAGATGGTGCAACTGGCGTGACTTAGAACGCCAAGTTCTGGCTTGGCCTGGCTTAGCTTAAGACCAGGCATAAACCGTGTCGGTGCAACCAGCTCCAAGTGTGGTATAAAGAGAATCACACGCAGCCTGTCCATGTTTCATCTCCAAAATAGACAACACAGCGCTGCTTTGAGCTTAACATTAAAATTAGCAATGCTAACATCACAATGACAATTCTACCATGCTGATATTTAGCAGGTATCATGTTATGTTATCATGTATCATGTTAGCATGCTAAAATAAGCTAATTACCACTAAATACAAAGTACAGCTGTAATTGGTCATAAACTTAAGTATTAGAAAATAGTAAATTTGACCTGATGATGGCGCTAAATGAAAACTTGTTATTCTAAAGGTGACATGAATGTGTGAACAAAATTTAATGGCAATCCTTCCAAAAGTTGTGGAAATATTTCTCTCTGGACTTAAGTGATGCACAGAGTGACCAAACAACATTACCATCTCTAGAGCGCCGCCGCTATCACGGCATATAAATAGTTAAATAAACTTTGTTGACTTGGTTTAATTATGATATTAAAAAAAAAAAAGTGAGAGTAAACAGAAACATTAAATCAACTACTCTGTCAAGAGTCACTCCAGTCACATGTAAACCACCAGAGTCTTGGCAAACTCCCAATTTGGACGGAGGAAACAAAAGAGCTAAAGGAACTGCGTCCCTTAATGGCAAGAAATGAAAAGTGTGATCAATCCATTAGAGGGGCTTCCATCAGCCTAATGGGTGGGACGAAGCCAAGGTGCTGAATAAAACACTCAGCCGCCTCCTCAGTATTCAGGCTGCGTCGTCCCGCTCCGGGACCACGTTCACACTGCAGGCCTTCACGCTCTGCTCTCAAGTGCTGCTCACACTGCGATCTGATTTCAGGATGATGCTCCTATCTGTATCTGTAGGATGTAACCCATATCTGATTAAAATATGAACCGACAGCGATGTTGAAGAGATGCAGCGTGCTCAGGATGACAATAACAACAGATGTCAGATCGGATTTTGTGCTCACACTTCCTGTTTTTAACATGTTTTGGTTGAAGGTGCTGAGAGAAGTGATTGTGTTTTCTTGTCACCGTGGCATCTCGTTGTCCTTCATGCTAACAGAGACTCATCCAATTATGACAAAGAGCTCTTCTTTTATGGTTGAGATGAGCATTAAAAAAAAAAAAGCAAGTTCTTCTTTCATAGCTTATATGCAGCTTTTTATTTTTGCTGATTCTGAATTTAAAAAAACTTATATATAGTATAAAAAGTATCAGAGCTGCTGCAGAAAGATGCTAAAACACTCTGTAGAGCTGGTGGTAATTGCAGAATCAGGTGTCCGGTGATGATTCTCCTTTGGTTCATCACTACGAGATTTCACATTAATTGTGTAATATGATGAAAATAAAAAGTTAATGGTTTTAAATTAACTGAGATTTAAGATGCATTTTAATTCTGATGTCGTACAGTATTTCTGCATATATAATCTAGATAACCTGGAGATTTTTTTTGCTTGCACACATAAAGAAGTTCTACTGCCTGCATTTTTATTTTTTACCCTTGTTTAATATCACAAACTGCAGCTATCAGAAAACTGCAAGGCATCATCATTACTTAATTTGCGGCTGAGAGTGAAACAGCAATGTCACACTCTCTCTCTGAGAAGGAAAGCTTCCTCTTTGCTGATAGTATAGTGCTGAAGTTTGAGTGTTTTTCTAAGTCTGAGGTTGACTTTCTGCTTGATTCCTGCGAGTGCTTCTGAGACACGACTGCACAGCCTCAATAACATCCTAAATTAAATGGAGGTTTGTCCGGGAGTTTTACTGCAAGAAAGAAAAACTTCTTTTCTGTTCAGTCTTTTTTTTTTTTTTTCAGAAGCTTGCCATATTTAGTTTGGTGGTTGAAGGCAGGAGGAGGATGGGGGAGGGGCTCTGTGCTTGCCATACTTCCTCCTGGCCCATGTGCTCAGGTTAATCCTCTCTTTCGGGCTGCTCCATCTGCATCTTTGCTCGCCGGCTGGCATGCCTGGAAGACTAGGCACATAAGCTCGGGGAGGGGGGGGGAACAGTATTTTATACCTGGCTCAGGAGATTTCCAGTACTCAGACTGCAACCATGGGGAGAAAATCTGCCAGAACCTGCAGAGCCCCTCCAACACCTTCCTTTGCTGTTAGCATGGCTGAGTAGCTAGCATCTTTTTTTTTTTTTTAACTATGTGCACAGTGCAAAAACTTACAAGAAACATGGTCACGGAGCACGGCGCTTCACAAATTTCATATGGGATGAAAATCAAACATGGACAGGGTCAGCGGGCCTTGGCAGTGTGTAGTGGAAAACACCAGACTACGGTGTCATCTTCTCCTAAGTAACATAATCGGCTTAGAAGGGTTGATGCTGAAGAGTGGTGATGCTGCCTCGGACTATTGAACACACAAATGCCGACGAGGTGTGGCAGAGAATAGAGAGCTTATTAATAGATCTGTGAGCGGCATGGTCGAAAATCAGTATCGAGATATTACATTTTTCTGATATCCATGTATACGATGATATGAACAATGTAAGCAGAGGCGCATATTAAAGTGATGAAACAATAAGATGAATGAAAGAGCAGCTATTTTGATGATTGATTCATTGATTTTCACGCAAAAAAGGAAAACATTCACTGGTTTAAGCTTCTTAAATACGAGAAATGTCTGGTTTTCTTTTTTATCACTATAAACTGAGGGTCTTTGGGCTTTGGACTGTTGGCGGACAAAACAAGCAATTTGAAGACATCATCGGGATCTGGTGGTGACCTTGGAACTCTTTTAAGACATTTTAAAGATTGATAATTTAATCCGTTAATCAATTATTTATATAACCCTTAGTGGCAGCCCTAAAAATAAAATATCCACAATATTCATATTAATGTTTAATGCTGTATACTATTATGCACTATAATGTATTACATCAGACATAACTATTTACAGGGATAAAAAACTTAAATAACTAATTGCAATTATTTAATTTTATTGTTCTTTTTTTTACAGATATTTTGTACTAATTTTGTACTTGTGCTAGCATTGCAGCCCTAAAAACAACTTCCTGTACTTGGAAACAATTGAAGGTTTTAAAAGAAATTCATGATTTAAAAAAAAAAAAAAGGTTTAAAATGGTTTTAAAGATCTGATCTAATTGTTCACTCGGAGCTGCGCTGGATTCACTTATTAAGATTTCTACTGTAAATACTGTAAGTTTAAATGTGGACTTTGATGTTAGCATTTTGTCATCGGCGGAGTTGATGTAACTTCTAATATGCATGTTCCATTATTTTGAGTTTCTGATTGCCTTCTGTGTTGATTTATAATATGATGTAGTTTGTGAGCAGCATTTTTTATTTTATTTGATAGGGACGATGCAATTTAACATAGTTCTGACACAGAGCATGAAACTGATGTACTGCACAGAGAGTTTATAGCTATTGCTAACTTTCAACTCTTGTCCCTAGTTGGGCTTTATATATACAGTGTAATTAAAATATACAGCTTTCATCATCATAAAACCACAGTGCACTACAGATTCTCATGTGTACTTGCATGAAAAACTGATGAAGGTCTAACAACCATTAACTTGGCTTTATGATTAAATACTTGCACTGTACCTGACTGTGGGTTCGGAGTGTGCTGATTTTCTCAAACGTATGCACATTTTTATTATTAACAATGTTGTGTACATTAAAAACATAAATGGCACATACAGGTCGTACAGATTTAAAACCACAACTATCTGTGAAACGTCACAATCTGTCAGGTTGAGTTATATTTCTCCAATCAGTCCATTAAACTATCAACCTGTCAGATATAATCACACATGTGGATTAATGATGTTTTACTTGTAATGTACATGTATCTTTGCAGCATGTTTACAGTTACAGGTTAAAGACAGACTGTCTTACTGAAGATCCCTTCATCGAATCCAATTATTATTTAAGTGGATTATTCAGGTAAATTAGGTCATTTGTCAGGAGTCGCTTTATGGAATTAGCCCAATAAACAACCCAGTCAACAGTTCACTCTGTAAAGCAGCAGGCTGTGACTTTGACTTCACTGATCCCTCTTTGGGTTTTTTTTTTTTTTACCTCCACATTGGAGTCCAAGGTCAGAGGTCAGCTACAAGGGAGAAACTCTAAAAGTGTCCAGTCTGCCATGTTTATGTTTAGTCCCTTCAAAGTTTAAAAGACAGCATTTTAAAAGTTCAAACACCTGCACGACTGAGCCACAGGGAGGAAACTTAACTTGCAGGGAAATTAAACATTTGCCAAAACTTCCTCGAAGGCCCGACAGAGAGGATTACATACTGAGAATTTGGAGGAAAAGACATGCAGAAACATTTCCACTAGATTAGTGGTTTCCAAACTGGTACTGCTGAAAGCTGAATATAATGCAGACGCTGTGTTTGGTGCTACACTGCAAGCAAAGTCCAAAGAGGTTTGTCTCCTGCTGAGCTCAATCAGAAAAATCATAATGCATCTCATATTGTGATCAATTTAGATATTAAGATTATGTAAAAACCGCCTCATTAAATATGTGGCCTTCGCTGTGGGATATAACACCTTTGTTCTTTCTCTTTGAAGGTTAATATTTCATAAAAATGACGTTGGCAGGGCTGGTTTTTATTTCAGTTGAGGCTGTAATATGCAGTGGAAATCCCTGACAGTAGATTTGTTTAAAGGATGGGTTCACAATTTATCAAGTCTGTCAGCCAGGAGCCCATATGAACAGTGAAAGAGGTTTTTCCTCGCTGTAATCATTCCTCCTGTTCATACTGGCTATTAAAAAGATACCCTTCAAAATTGCTTTCAGTGTAAGTGATGGAGGACAAAATCCACAGTGTGTCCACACAGTCATTTAGTGCAAAAAATGCATTTAAAAGTTGATGTGAAGCTTATATGAGGCTTCAGCAGTCTGAATTAGTCATATCTGCCACATTTACAGTCTTTTTAGCATCAAATTCCCTCTAAGTGTTTCCCTGTTGAGCTGTGGTGGAAGTATGGTAACAAAAAGAGGAACTTTGGCACTAAAAAGACTGTAATGATGAAAGATATCTACTTGATTTGACTCATTAAGACAGCTGAAGCTTCATATTAGCTTCAGATAAACTTTTAAATAATAAATAAACACATTTTTTGCACAGAAGGAGGACTGTGGATTTTGGCCCCCATCACCATATCACATTAGTGCATTATGAAGGGATCTTCTAATGATCCATATGAACAGGAGGAATGATTACAGCAAGAAAAAACCTCATCATTTGAGAACCTGACTGTTGTTTTAAGACAGACTTGAAAAATTATGAACCCGTCCTTTAATGTTCAACTATTGGTGAAGACAAATACCAAATGATTCTAAACATAATGTGGACAAAATTTCATTAAAGGCATGCTGCAGTATACTTTTATTTAATGCCATCACTGTGAAAGCTATGTTTTATAATACAAACACTGCAAAATTAATTCTATGCAGAAGATTGCAGCCAGCCATGTGTGTGTGTGTGTGTGTTTATGTGGGTGTATGTTGGGAGGAGTAGGATGTTAAAAATACTTTAAAGTCAGTTGCATATATCAGATCCTCCACATGACCTTAACCAAAACAAACCCAAACATAGCCATCTTAAGCTTTATACTGATAAACATCTATATACCAGAAGTCATTGTTTAAATCTGCCTGCTGCATTTTCTCAGTGGTTTTCATGTCTAGACAAGATAAACTAAACAAACAGCAGGAAAAAAAAAAACCCCTACATATAACAGCAACTTCTTAATAATGCAGCACAATATAGGACCATATAAGTAGAAACCACAGGGCCAAACTAGGCTAAATTCCTAATGTAGCTTCCTAATATAGACTTTGGGGAACTCCCTGAGACGCGGCTATTGTGCTGCGATAGATCCAATTCATTTGCATTTCCCAGTTTCAAGCTCTCTGGTGCTACTGGTTCTCCAGCATTCCTGCTCCAGCGTCAGCTCTGAGAACAATGTGGTGTGACCTCTCATAAAACAATCGTAAACAAACCATAACACCCTTTAACTTTATCAGCCTTTCCCACGGTGACATCAGGAGCACCGACGCCCGAGCTCGTAAATATCTCAACTCTCGTCTAATTATTTATCACTTAGAAAGCAACAATCAATGCTCATGATAAGCCAAGGTCACAATGAAGAGGTCAAATGTGCAGCTCAAGAAGAGTTACAGCCGTGAAATAAAGTAAATCAGGGAAGGAAAGATGAGTTCGGGACTTATTTGTCAAGATTTTATATGTCAGTGAAGCAAAAATGTGATTAATGGAACAAATTTACTAGAAAATCAAGTCTTGGAGTGACAAACTAGAAATACCGCCTCGCCGCCAACCACTCAAGTTGAAATGTACATCCCACGTCCGTCTAGACTCATATAATTTTTTTTGGTGAAAGACTTTGAATTTAATAAAAAATCTCCACAGTTTCAAGGTAGACACCCAAGATAAATGTCATCAATTCAGTGTCCGACCAAATGTGAAATATGGTCACAATCTCCCCCTTCTGTTCCTGAGTTATGGCGTCGAATAACGGCCAGAAAAGTGTTTTTGCAGAACGTTATGTCGTCACAGTGAAGTTAAACCTTTGACCTTTTAGATATAAAATGCCATCACTTCCATCATTATATCCTATATAGACATTTGTGTGAAACTTTGTCATAATTAGCGTATGAATTCTTCAGTTATTTGGGAGGTGACGGTGACCTTTGAGCACCAGATTCTTATTAGTTCATCCTTGAGTCCAAGTTCCTGAGATATCACGAGAATAGGACTGACGGATAGACAACCTGAAAACATAACGCCTCTGACCACAGCTTTTGGTGCAGAGGCATAAAAAAAGCAGTAAAGTAGCTCAAACATCTAACTTACAACCTCTGTTTGATGACATTTCTATACAAAACTGCACCTGACGTTTGAAACATTGGACAGTAGGGGCGGATGGAAACAAATCGATTCACATAAGAATCTCGCTTCTTATCTCCTACGACTCTGAATCAATTCACAAATGTCACAAATCAATCTTCCAAATGTTGGTTAATAACGTTGTAGGAGCCAGGTATTCGATTTGATGTGGTACTCCTCCCAAACAGCAAGGGGAACATGGTCAAGGCCGGCTGAGCACTGATTTATTTAAAGGTCACGCCAATCATTACAGGTGATGGTGAGAGGCAAAAAGTTTTTTGACTGTGCTCAGGATAGCGGCTATTTTGGTTGTTTTTGGTTTCTCATTTTATTTTATATAAAGGAAATTAATAGAAAGAAAGTTTGACACTGTCTTAAGGCAATAAAGAAAGCATTTATCAATTAAATTGAATAGTCTGCGCAATATTGAGTGCATGTCGGAACAATCATACCATTAGCGGTCAGTAGCGACTTAAAGTTTGGGTCTAGTCACTACAAACGGCACCTGGACAATCCACAAGGCACACATGCTAGCATTACCTTATAGTTCATCTTCACAAAAAGCAGCAGTTGCAAGCATGTTTTGATTTAATAACTAAATAACTACCTTTGCACGACGAATGTGAACTTTCTACGCCGTCACTTAGAGACTAACGTTAGCTTAGTGGAGCAGCAGACCAGCTGACTGACACACACACTGCAGCATTAAAGCAACTTAAACCAACTCTGAGGTGAAGAAAATTACTCGGTGCTCAGTCTGTTTCACCTCAACGACCCCGCGCCGGCTCAGGGTGTTGTACAGCGATGTCTTTGACCTGCTAACGGCGCAGCAGAGAAGCTGCTCTCCTCTGCTGGAGACATGACGTTAATAACAACACAGCGGAGCACCCAGGCAGGAGACTGTAAGATGTGTTTGAATTAATTAATTCTTTAATTAATGTGGTTAACTTTTTAAAATAAAAAGGTGAACCATTTATCTCATCTGTCATTTATGTTTCATATTGTATTTCAGTGGATTAAGGACACCAGTGAATGGTTTGGCACACAGTATACTGGAGCTCCCCTTTCTATTCATTCAGTTAAGAATCTGTTTTGAATCGAGAATCTATTCTGAATCAGACACCCAAGAATCTGAATCGATTTATGACATTCCCAAAGATTCACACCCCTATTAAAACCGTCCATCTGAGGCAGGCAGGTCTGTCAGTCATCACTACAACACATAAAATCTACCACATTACCGACTATTTTCTCAAACACAAGCCCGGAGCGCCCGCCTGCCTCTGAAACCATCCAGACAAACCTCATTTACAAGCCGCCACTTTAACAGGCTGACCTCTAACTTGGTGTTTTGGCACAAGCTTAATGGTAGATGGTCGGCAGGCTTTGCACCGCTGCGTCACGGCCAACAATTTGTAAAAGCCTTTCCATTATTCTCCGCTGCATGCTGTTCTACTCATTCCAGTCCCATGTAGAAACATAAGAAAGTGAAACCGGTTAAAGATTTGCTGCAGCACAGGAGCTATTAAAGCCTCAACGGACCCAAAACACCATGTCATCATAAAACGACATCTCTCTGCTGTGTGACAATAAATCTGCATATCTTTCATGGCTGCGGACAGATTAAGTGAGGAGCAGATAAACAAGGATAGAGGCTCTCTTTAGCCAAAGGTGCATCAGTGTAAATTACAGCGGTGTTTAACAATAATAAACCCTGTGATTTCCTCGTTGTGCAGACTTTACAACTCCGAAATTATCATCTCGAGGCCTCTGATCCTGCTGAAAGGGAACATAGTCTGGTGGTAGAGCTGTTTACCGAGCTCTCGTCTTCTTCCTGCTTTGCACTAACAAGCGGCGAGCTCCCGAGTCTCCGAGCCGCAGGAGGCAAATGGATTTCGACATGGAGATGGCGAGTGCGCAGATTGATCATCTTTGCCATTTGAATAATCAGCTTAGCGCGTGGTGAGAGTGCAACGCACGGGGAGCACGACTGTCACTATCTTATTATAACACATAAAGGTCATCGCTTCATTCGGGGCAACTCTGGATCATCTGATAGTTTATAAACTTTACTCACTCTTTGCTCACCAGCTGTCGATTTGCGGCGGGCATTAAAGCAACACTTGGCAGCTTTGCATGTTTGTGGCTTCAAATGTCAGCGAGGGCTAACTGTTTGGACAATGAGGACTTCAATACCCAGAAGCCCTCTGACAAAACGCGCTGTTAGATCATTTGCTATGAAGCGTCACGGTCTCAAGAGTCCAGCTTCCTCTCTCTGCTGTTTGTAATTCACTCAGGTACTGATTCGTCACTCTGTGGGCAGATAAATGACCAGACCTGGCAGGACAATTTCATTTTGGGCAAATGGACTGAATCTTCATCATCCCTCTGTGTGATCTGACTGTAAAATAAGATGTGTGTGTGTGTGTGTGTGTGTGTGTGTGTGTGTGTGTGTAAGACATAAAAAACAATTTTCTCGAACTGAAGGTAATCATTGAGGACAGGATGTGGGAGGATTTACGTGCAGGTTTCCACAAATGTATCAAATGTGATTCATGGAGGTTTAAAATTGTATTTTTCAGGATCCTAGCGGTTGTATCGACTTTTGATAAGGACTCCAAAGTAGCTTCGTGAAGGAGGAAGTGTAGGATGATAGAGGATCATTCACATATTTTGTGGGACTGTCGAGCGTTAACAGTGGTTTTTAGAGGAAATTGAAGAAAACAAATCATGGAAACTGATGTCTTACTACTGTAGATCCAGTGTGTTTTTTACTCAGAGGAATATCTGAAGATCTCAGTGGATTAACTTAATTATCCCCCCAAAAAAATACACAAAAAATTAAAAACACAAGTACCTCAGAGACACATAAACACCTGTTCTGGTGGAACATCACAAAAAGAAGCTGCTTATCGTGGCAAAAACTTGACAATATACAGACAAAAAGATTCAATTAAAATATAGAAAGTGATGCGATGATTAAATGACCAAGCGACAGTACTGTAACAACATTAGCTAGCTGGCTAATTAAAAACAAAGCTACAACTCGATCGAGTATTACAACCAAGTACAAAACAACATTAACTTTATTAGCTAAAACAACTTCCTGGACTTAAAGTGTGACCACGTTGCAAGATAACAAGTCGCAGTTCAAATTTGCACTCAGTGAATTTAATTAAGCGAGTTGTGATTTATTAAAGCAAATTAAGCTAATCCTCCTGAAGCTGTTCAAATCAGCTGAACTTGGTGAAACATCATAAATGTCGGCGTGAACACGGCCGTTATGGATTAATGTGAAATTAAACGTCAGTCAGCGCATGATTCCAACAGCTACCTCCATATTCAAGAGGACGTAAAAAAGATTATCACAATAAATCTGCGTCAGTAACACGATACATCGTTGTATTTCATTGTTGGGATGTTGCGGTTGTGTAAACTCACAACACTTCCACTCCTTTTATTGTTTTTTTTTTTTGGTCTGTCTGGTGGAGCGGAGCCCTGAACGGAGAGTGACATCATGACAATAATGTTTGCCAACTTTTCCATCTCATCCAAGCTATATTACATATATTATATATATGCTTTTTTTGTTAAATTATTCCACTCAGATTTTTTTATGTGCAAATTGACAGTCTACATAAAAACATGTGGATGGAAATGTACTTGCAGGCCGACACAATGAGACACATTACAGCACAACCACAAATGAAAAAGACGGATGGACTCCAATCATATTGCAGTTGAGACTTTGAATTGCTGAATGACAGGACATGGAGAGTTATGTGTGAAAAGACTTTTTTTTTTAAACTCATAATCAATGTCAAGGTTTAACTTTTGCCTTGGAAAATCTTTCTCTGGTGCAGCTTTAAGACATTTTATTTGAATATTAGTTGGAGAAGAACTCATTTTATATTCAGACCAGCACCGCCAGGCACTTTTTGCCACTTATAATAAACTGTCATTTAGATTCACTACGGGTCACAGTCTCCTAGAGAAGAGCTTCTCCGACAACAGTCTGACAGAAACGCCGGATTGAACGACTGAAATGTCTTATTTCTATGACGCTAATTATCCACTCCTGCCGTGCAGATGATGATGATGACGCTGATGATAATACATTTCCTAAAAGTTAAGGTTAGAGGGAGACGTGCAGTCTCGGGAACATTCGTCACGCCGATCTAGTGACGACAAAAGAAATAACCGATTACTTCTGAGTCAATAGAAACATCGGCTAATTAAATCTCTCTTGCCACAAATACAGCAGGTTGCCAACAGTTGATTGCTGTAAGGTTTCTGGTACAAAGTGTCAACAACCTCTACAGCTGAAATGTTTAGTTGATTGACAGAAAATGTGACTTTTTGCAGTTTTTTTACTATCTTATATCAACATTCTTCAGGTTTTCTAACTTTTATTTGCCCAAATTAAGCCACTGCAACATCGGTGTCTGGAAACCTGCATGAATTTGTCTTTATTTTCTGATATTTTCAAAGCTAAACAATTATTAAATCGACTAATCCAAAAAGACAATCCATAGATCGACTGATGAATGAAGACAATCATTAGTCGCGGCCCTGAAACGACCTCTTCTTCGACCGCTAAACTCAGCAGGTTGAGTACAGATAACAAAGAGGAGAAAAATACAACCGAATAAAAAAAACGAAAAACGTGGGCAGTGAGGCAGATCTGCAGCCAGAGTGTCCTGATTTTTCATCTGATATTATGAAAGTAAGCCTCTGAGGTTACGTTCAGCGAGCCACAGCAGTGTTTTCAGTTTTGACTTTTTTTTAAATTTTTTTATTTTTTTTTTTATTTACTGAAAAACAGCAACAGAAACAAAAATAACCACAGCAGTAAGACTTGAAAGACAGACCGGCTCTTCTGTGCACTGCAAAAAAAAAAAAAAACGACTCAGTAATAATAGCAGCTGCGGCTGTCATCAACCCCTCTAGAGAATTTACGGGCAGAAATAAAATACAGATGCAAGAAGCGGACAGGTACACACGCTTTAGAGATGCAATAACGAAAGGTGAGCATCAAATAAAATGACATCGCTGTCAAATCCGAGTGTCGTTCGCCACGACTAATACTGGAGGACAACACTCAATCACTGCTGAGTCCCCTCTGAGTGAGAAGTCACAGGTTTGAGCCGGCCGCAGATTTATTCATTTCCAAATAGCGCCGTCAGAATTTATCATCACGGCCCACAGTGTCACCTCAAATGTGATTGAAGGGACAAACATAGACATTTTGATTTCTAAATGACTCTGACAAGTTATCGGTGTTTCATTTGATTGCACATCTGGGTGAAAAATCCCATTTTTAAAATACAGTTTGCACTGCGACACTCATGCAGTGTTTTATTAATTAGTTTAAGGGGATTATCAGCAGCTTATGCTCTCCTCTTTTCTCCACAACTGACCGACACAACAGGACATCTTAATAGCATACATTCATTAACAACCATCTGAACTTTTCATAAAGCCTTAAATGTTGCTTCTTATCAATGAGTTGGGATAAAAACACTTATTTTAAAGCTGCATTAAGTATTTTTATATCTACATTGAATCAAACAATACCTAATATGAAAATAGTTCAATGTTTTTGTTTTACAGCACATATATGGTTCAATCACCAGCCTTGTTTATGAATGTGCGGCTCCTATCCAGCACCAAACAGCAGAAAAGTTAGCTAGCGGCTAGCTGTAAGAGAACAGCAAGATAAAGCCAGATATTTCTTTCAAGAGGTGGTGCAGAAAAAAAAACCAGAGCTAAAATAAGACAAATGAATGTTGCTCCGTGTCAAATTCATGTGTCAAAAGACAATTGTTTGCTAACACTTTAACCTTAAGAAAGTGCAGGTTACACCAGGAAGTGACACAGCAAAGTTTATCCTGGTGAAACAGGTTGTGATACAGGCTTGTTAAATGACTTGCCAAATTACAAGCCACCAACATGCAAGAGATAATCAGACACGGTAGCTCTACGAGTTAGCGGCCTTAATGATTTGTTCACATAGTTCAAAGGATGTTCAGCAGAGAAGGGTTATTTATGAAAGTGGATGGTAGAAAACAGCTAATAAACTATGAGAGCTTCTTCTGTTGTGGACTTTGAGGTTAGCAAAGACGTTCAGTGAGCCACAGCAGTGCTTTCAGTTTGGACTTTTAAACTGAAAAACAGCAACAGAAACAAAAATAGCAAAAGCAGCAACACTTGAAAGTCTGACCGGCTCTTTAAACATTGGTGTGACTGCGCCTTAAGTCAACAATATGTCAGGACACTTTATCTGTCAACTTGTTAAGTCCAAAAAAAAAAAAAAAAATCAATTAATGCAGCTTTAAAGTACATTTAAGGAAGTTATGAGTGAGGCATTTTTGTCTGTTTTAAGGGTTGTTTGTCACCACATGATGTGGTAGAAACAAGTGTTAGTGATAGCTAATAAAAAAAAAAAAAACCATCAGCACTGTTTGCTTGACAAAAAAAAGCAGGCTGGCTAGTGAGCTAGCAGTTTGTTCAAGCTATTTAAACTCTATTCTCATGTTACAAGATGTTTGGAAACAGAAAGTGTAGCTCTGACACACTAACCTACATTTACAACCAAATCTGCCACGTCAGACTCTCCACTTTTATTCATAACATTATTAAGTGGATCTATATTTACAGCAGATGAGTATATTTCTAGTATCTTTTACATTTCCGAATGATTTCTCTCTAGTTGACCTTCAATGATGGCATCAAAAGTGGCTGCCGGGAGATTTGTGACACAACCGCAAAGCCCCTGCAGCCCTTCTTGGTGTATATAAATATAGTCGGACCAGTTGAATGTCATGTGCGCTGCTGCGGGGTTGCTTCATGTGAAGGACACGGGAGGGCTGGGGTGTGTGTGTGTGCGCGTCTGGATCTGGATGTAGCGAACTGTGCCGTCGTACCTTTGAGATGAGCTCGTCGTGATTGGCCAGGTGTGCCCGGCAGTGGATGCAGCTGTAGGTGCGGTGGCAGTTCGGCAGGTAAGCCTGGAAGGTCTTGGACTTGGTCATCTTCACCATGTCAGTGGGGCAGGGCTCCTCGCTGGTGTCAGGGCTGGCACTGGAAGAGTTGCAGCTCTGCTGGACTTGCTGACAGAAGAAACACTGGAAGATGCAAGCAAAAGCCGTCGTTGTTGTGGAGTGGGTGTGTGGCACGCTCCACACAGACACCACAGGAGAAAATCAAACCTGCAAGGGGGGGGCGGGGGGGGGGAAGGAAAAGGAGATGTGGTTAGAGACACGTTCCATACCTCCTATTTTTAGAACTCATGATCTTGATTGCATTTCCAATATGAAACACTGCTCGTTTGCTGGGGCAATCATTTGATTACAATCATCTATTATGTGATTACAATAGCATGTTGTTGACTCCTAACATGGCTGCGAGGTGATGTAACTTAATGCTATGACAAGTCAAACAGACTCCTCTTTAGCTGAGGCCACACAATATGTTTCACTTGCTCGGAAAAACTTGTCTTTCTTTCATTTTTTTTTATGACAGGAGCTAGTCTTTGTTTGTTTTGTCCCACTGGACCCATGAATGCAGGATGAGACTACTGGAGCTGCTCGCATAAAAGTTATGTGTTTTTATTTGTTTGTCCATTATATTTGCATCCAGTCTGTCGCAGAAAGTATTAAAAATCATCAAATTATACAATAAATTGCAAAAGACAATACTGTGTATGTTGAAATTACTGAAAAAGTCTTACAGAAGTTATAAAAAGGAGTCTGAGTTTATTGTTTTAGTGTTGTAACACTTTTTCTCTCTACTTTTTCAGTTGATACTTGTTGGCATTTAGACATGATTATAATTAAAAAGTACAATTTCAAAATTATTATTGCATTAGATGTAGTATAAAATATAATCTAGCTCTGTAGATGTGATTTTAGGATAAACACCTTAATTTATTTATACTTATCAGTTAAAATAAAGAAGAAATATAAGAAAAACTACAAAAAAGATCAATTTTACAAGGAGTTACATATGTTTTGGTAAGAATAAGCAATTCATTTACATGGATAATTATCACCTGCAGGTTGATATTAAAAGGATAATTCTGGTTCTATTGATTGTGATAAACATTGTACTGATGGAGTTAATTGCTGAGATGTGAGAACATGGTGACTTTGCTACAACAGAGTCAGATAAGGGCAGGTAACATGAGGTAACATGATCAGACAGGTTGTAAACACACCGACAGTTCAGCCAGAATTTCTAAACCACTTTAATTGGAGGTAAAACTGAAAGTTAGTGAACCCAGAGAGTCAGAATGTAACCAAAAAGTCTGTCTTTAATATGTGATTAATGTTCAAAACAGACAGTTTGGCTAATAATTTTACTGTTCAGCTCTGTTTTTATCTCTAAGTTAGTTTGGCTAACTTTAGGATGTTTGTTTAAAACCTGGCTGCCTGAAATTCTTGCCTCATCTGACTTGTTTTTAGTGATCACAGCAATTACTTTGGCAAGTACAATGTTATCATAACTGATAGAAATGTTGGTCAGAACTACCAGAATATGATCCAAGTTGCTCTAAAATTGATTTTTCCTATGAAAGTTTAAAACAAACAAAAAAGACAAAGACTAAAACACAAAAGACAAATTAAGCACATATTAGGCACAAAAAAAAAACCTCATAAAAAGCACAAATAACATCTCTAAACGGGCTTTTATCATGCTGAATTCAGCAGGCCTGCAGGAGATTCAGCTCTACAGAAACAAATGCATACCAGTTCATATGCAGGACAGACTAGAATAGCCGATGAGACAATGCAGCCAAGACACAATGAGTGTGTGACCTTTTGAAGGGACTGAGATTGACAAAAACATTGCTACAGGTCTAAAAACACCGCCAAATATTCACCATGAAGAAGAGACCTGCTCTACCTCCGACTATACCGCCGTCTAGACTTCGGTGCGGCAAGAATTTGGATTCCAACCAACCAAAAATGTGACGTTTATGCCTCCGTCAACACCGAAAAACATCCATAATGAATTGATTCAAAAATCTTTTGTAACCTGGAGACTCGAAAAGGTGATTCACTTGCTCAAAAGGGCTCACAGGACAAGAAATCAACATAAGTATTGCATTGTCTAACAAGCCAATTGTTTTATTTTACCTATCTGTATAGAAAGTAATATCTTTTTCACATCCTCCTCTTCATCCTGCTGCCTTCATCTCCATGCCGCCCACTGCCTTTTATAACCCTGTTACTTATCTCGTCTATTAAACTATGATTATTAATCATTTTGTTTGTGTGTTTGTCTCTGCTGTGGTTCACAGCGAACGGGAACTAAAAGGATCAGCTGTCAAACGTTTAACAGAAGTGTTGTTCCTCTAAAACATTCCTGTCTGTGTTCAGAGGCTGTTTGGTGTCTTTAAGTGGACACTAAAGTTTGAGGTTATGGTGGTTTGTTCATATAGTGGGTAAAGTAAAGAATGGGGCCTTTTACTGGTTTATTTTACATGGTTTGTTACTGTTGTTTCGTGCTTTATTGATCGTTCTTTCAATGTCTATGTGAAGGACTTTGTATTGCAATCTGGCTCAAAAGGCACCGTGGAAATTGGGTTGAATTTGACTTGATTTGATTTAAACATTTGTGACTCCAGTGAAACTACATCGCAGACATTGGCGGAAAGTAATTAAATTTACTCAAGTGCCATATTTAAAGCTGCGTTCATTGATGTTTTTTTTTTGGCCACTTGGGGGCAGCAGAACAAACTGGAACATTGACAAACTTGTGGTGAATGTGTTGTTGCTTATTTACAAATCCAGCAGTTACGGAGCAACATTATCAATTCATTTGGAGTCGTGTTTCTGTCCACCTGATGAATGTAAGTCTAATATTCACTCTCTTTTAGCTCTGGTTTGGTCTCCACCAACTCCTGAAGGAAATAACTGTCAATTTAGCTGCTAGAAGTTCCTCTTTCTTCACCTGCTAGTCGTTAACTGTGTCTGTCTGTTGTTTGGTGCGGAGCAGGTAGTGTATAGTGGGTTTATGAGGGCTTTTTGGGTGAAAGTTTTGGTGAAAAAGTAAATAAGCAGGTCAGAAAACAACGAGTTAAAGGAACAGTATGTAAGATTTAGTGGCATCTAGCGGTGAGGTTGCAGACTGCAACCGACTAAATACCCTTCTCCTCACCCTGCTGCTGTCTGCTGCCACAGACTCTGGTAAGAACAGTAGCTTAAGGTGGCTAAACATGAAGCTAACGTTAGAAAACATGACTCTTCTGTGCTTGTGCAACTGTTACACCACTTTTTAGCATTTAGCTGTAATTATGACTTGAGGCCACAGCGGCCGCTGTTCAGCAAAAGTCACGCAGTCTCACTTTAAGTGCAATTTCATTTACTTCAAAAACTTAAAAATACATAATAACGTCACTAACCACCATTCTGCTGCATAATGAATACTACTTTTGATACTTAAAGTACATTTTGCTAAAGATATTTCTGTACTTTTAGTTTGGTAAGATTTTGAATATGGGACTTTTACTTTTAATGGCGTCTATCGATTGCAACCAACTTAATACCCCTCCCACTCCCCTTCCAAGCATGTAGGAAAACCTGCGGTGGCGGCGAAAAGTACTACTGTAGAAACATGGCGGTGCAACATGGCAGGCTCCCTGTGTAGCTATAAATGGCTCATTCATTCTTATTTTCAGACAATTATACACTAATTAAAACATACTTATGAATATTATATTCCATTTCTGCCAAATCCACTCTGCTTGATGTCGCTAAGTTCTACTAACTGCACCTTTAAGTATCTGAATAATTATTACATCACCGATTGCAGAGAGAAAATGACTGAGCTCTTCTCAGAGGGCACATGTCAATCAAACAATGTGGGCGGGACTATGACAGCTGTGTGTTTTGTTATTGATCCAAATTGGACTGCCTACAAGTGGTGCTATATATCTGCTCGGCCTTTTATTCCTACAACAAAAACACACTTGGCGACGGTTATGAGAGTAAGAAAAGAAACATCCTCTTGTATGAAAATGTTGAGTAGTGTTTATTGTTGTTTATAATGCGTTTATGTATACAAGACCTTAAGCTTTCTGTCAGCCATATTTTGGAATATGATACATCTTTTCAAAAGAGTATTTGTAATTTACAACAAAAGACAGACATTGTCAAGTGTCAGGGCTTCATTTTCATCTTCTGAGTGATGATCCAAGTGTTGAAAGGAAGAGAAACTACCTGTTGTAGTAAATATATATATATATACTTTCATGTCTACAGCAGCTTTCAGGCTCAACAATCATTCTCACTGACAGCATTGCATAACAAAGGTTGCACCTTGAAAGAAAAAAAACACACACACACACACATACACAATAACCCCGCATCCCTGAGAGTGAAAACACAATGAAAATGAGCTTCAGCAGCTCTAGAAGTTTCCAATTGAGCTCAACATGCTGCAACAGGAAGAGCAGCGCCGAGACAGAAACCAGCAGCCAGACGAAAAAACAAAGGAGCTTCCGCAACTCAACAGGAAGCAGCCGTGAAGTGACGTGAAAGCATGGCTGCTGCAAACACACGCACGCACGCACACACATAAACACACACACACACAGCTGAGAAGGTACAAAGGTGAAGACTGGCAACCCAACCCAGCAGCCCCAGACGAGCCATATTTACATACATACTGTATAATCTGCACAGGTGCCTGAGGCCATAATCCCTGCATGAAAAGGACAAAATCCCCTTTCTGAATTAGCCCAGTTTAACCCCAGCTGCACGTGCATGAGGCGAGGGGGGGGTGGCAAGGTGAAAAAAAAACACACACACACAAGCTTTATAAGTGTGTCATACTTCAGCATCATCACCATCAGCGATTAAATCTGCTCTGTGCTGTGCATCCCCAGGAGAAAAAAGGGGGGCTTGTCACTCACAGACACACAATAGCATGCTGTTATTTGCATGTGGACCCCCCCCCCCCCCCCTTTTCTTCTCTCTTCAATACACACACACACACTGACAGCATGACATGACGCACACCTGACAGTTTTCTTCATAAACGCCAAATAAGGATGTAAACAACGTCTGCAGAGCTGTGTTTCGGTTTGTTGTGGTCACCTGTGAAGCCAAGTTGCTGACTTCAGAGTATTTGACAGCACATGGTCTTATTTGTGTTCACTTCTTATGCTGTTACTTTAAGATTTTCTGTATTTTTTAACAAGAAAAACTGTAAAATATTCTAAAAATTTGGCCTGGAATCCTACAAGAGCATTTCCTGGCGCTGGTTCCTTTGTTTCACAAGCCTTCCTCATCGCCTGGTAACAACAATTTTGATTTAAACGACGCTGTTGTTTTGGGGTTTTTTTTTGGGAGGAGGGAGGGGGGGGTCTTAAAAATGAGGAAAGCTCCATTATGAAACAAGGAGTGAGTTGAGTCGACAGGTAACCCAGCAGGAACAGCTGATGTTCAAACTGAGCAAAGTGAAAACAAAGAGGCAGCACACTGTGCGTCTCTGGTAACCAACAGGAAGAAGAGTGTCCAGACAAAAGACTCGCTGCTCTCAACACTGCAATAATAACACTAATAACACATTTAACAACAAAACCTGCCCTTAAACTGAACATTAGGACAATCTAAAGAAGTTAATCTGAACGTTACATGCTTTTTTTTTTAACAACCCCCCCTCTTTCCTCTTTTTTTTTTCCCAAACAAAAGAGCACGACGCCAGCTCAAGCGCAACAGTGTCGCTGTGCTGGCTGCTTTTTATTGTTTGTTTTTTCCGAGCCTGATGCAGACTGTGAATCCAGCACGACACCAGAACCATGTTTACTGCTTTTTCTTTCAGTTTTTTTTTTTTTTTTTGAGGTAAACATGCTCTTCTGTTGCTGTTGCTGCTGCTGCTGCTGCTACTGCTGCTGCTGTACTCACCACCTGGATCAGATCTGAGCAAAACGCAGCTTGGTTGGACAGCTGAAGAAAGAGAGAGATGTTGTGTTGTTGTTGTTGTTGTTTGGAGTTAAATAAATGATTGTCGTCGTCCCAGGCTCTGGTCCATGTGTGATGCTGCCAGATGGGAACTTATTGTTGTGTCCTTTGGGTGCTGACGGATCTCATTTTTCCCAGCACGGGCTTTTGTTGTGTCTTTTGTGTGCGTAATGGACTGGCCTGGTTACTTTGGTACGGAAACGTCACCACGTGGGAGGGAGCTGCAGCTGTGATTGACAGGCGCGCTCATCAATGAGTGGCTGTGCTGCCTTCAGGTTCCCGTGGGAAAGATGGAAACCAGGTGGAGAGTGGTATTCAAGTGGTGACTGAGTGTACATATTTTTTGAGTTGAGTCATTTTAATTCTTTGTTATTTTAAAGGTGCTAAAACATTTTGTATTTTTCCCCCCAGATCTCTAACAACAACCTGATTCCATTTACTAAAGTGCATTTTTTATTCACATGCAACCTTTAGTATTCCCTTTCTCCTCACTTAAAATGATTTTTATCTCAATACACTTTGTGGTTCATTAAATATGTATGATGTTTATAGTATCTATTAAGTACCCTTTATTTTTGTTCTATGCTTTATTTTGCTGTAGCGGGTGTTAATAATGTATATGATAGTCTAGTTTATTACAGTTCTTTGTATGCTGGATCTGTTCTTGTACTTCCGTTTGCTAATGTGACACTTTAACTTCCCTGTCTGGGGTCAATCAGGTTTATCTTGCCCAGACAGTAGAGTTCTTCTTATTGTAAAGGCTCTGTTTGGTTTTTCAACTTCCGTGGAAAACATATCAATAGTGCTACTTTTGTACACTGTCTATAAATGAAGATGCCTTCAATTTTTTTACTCACTATATGTTTCAATTCAGGTTTCAGATTGTTAACTTTGGCAACTTACAACCAAACCTCTTTGAATTAGCTTTATTTTTACGGTGAAGAAGCTTTAAGTGGAGGTAAAGTATAGTTCAAATTAGTTTGTTGCCTGCAGTGTTTGATGTGCTGCTGTAAAACATGAACTCAAATGCATCATATGTAGTGTTTGTGTGTAAAGTATGAGTTACGAGTTGAGAATTATTTCACCAACCAAATTAAATCAGCGTTTCACAAAAGAGATCCATGAAACCTTATTGGTTTTTGAAACGTATTGTTATGTTTTTGCTGAAGAGATTATTTCCCATGCGACCTGAAGGCGCCACTAAGGGAAGGAGGGAGCGCGCAGATGCCCGGATGTGTAAATAAATACAAGATGAGAATATGAATCTGATTTTTTTTCTCTTCCGTGGTGTAAAAAATGATTCTTTTTCTTGGTGCTTTGTTTTTTTTTTAATCTGTTGCTCTTTGTTGTGATCAAAGGCAGAGTCACGTGCTACCTTTTCAGCACATATTTCACTTCAATTGCCTGCTGCTTGATCAATTATTTTGAGATTAATGGCCATATGGGGACAGATTTAGAGACAATATTGATTACAATCCCTTAAGAAAACGATCTTTTATGATGCTGTAATGTTTTATAATGATGGCAAACACAGAATAATACACAATCCTGACACCAAATGGAAGTAATAACACAAGAAAGCAGGAAAAGGTCAATTTAAAGTCATAGCTGAGCACCATATAAACACTGTAGTGATATTAAAAGATGATGTTTCCTAAAAAAAACAACTACACAGAAAAAGGCCTGCCTCCTTCAGTTAATTCTAAAAGCAGATCAATATTCCTCGAGTGTATCTTTAGGCTTTTGCCATGTGGGACATAGCTGGTGTTATTATTTTTTTATTTTACAGATTAAAACAAAAACAGCATCCTGATCCACCACCACCTCCTCCTCCTGCAGCTGCACTATGTCACACTGCATCATCCTGACATTAGACAGATCCACATCTGAAATATAATGCCATTAATGATGACACTAAATAGATAAAAATACCTAAAATTAAACATGAACAAAAAGCCTAGCTGCCCTCGTCATACCCTTGACGTCCAGACGTCGAGGACGCGCGTCCAAAACACAACAACAATTCATGAATACTTTGTTTTTTCTGTGTGTCATTATTTCAAAAAAAATGTTGTCATTTCAGGATGAGCCCAGTCGTGTTGCAACACCATGAAACCCTCAAATGTGTTGCTTCACCGTAGGAGCGGGATGCATGTAAACACAACATTGCACACTGCAGAGAGAGAGAGGTGCAGGCTGTGCGCGCGTGAGCGTTATGAAATCCATCCTTTCACTGTGTTTTTGTAGCCTGTTCACGTGGCATTAACCCACCCCTCCACCCTCCCACCCACCCCCCCTACCCCCTTACAAAAACTGACCGAGATCTGCAGCCAAAAAGGCGCACTGGTGGTGATGATGGGAACAGAGATAGCGCAAATTATAAGCTGACAGAGGCTGCACTTCAGGGGCTTTTCTCTTTTTTTTTGTTGCTCTTGAACGTAACTCGAAGATCACGTTGCAAAACGTGTCTCATTAAAGAAAGAGACATTGTAACCTGATCATTAATGTAAACAGGTTATAGGTCTATCATTATGAGTGCAAAAGTATGAATCCTACAGAGATGTCATCCTAAAAGTACAGGAGATTTTAAAAAAATGTGATAAACTGCAACATAAATACCACACTTTAAGTTTCTGGAGCAGTGTTACAGAGTAGGCCTATTATATAAACATTGTGGGATTTTACCATAATATTAAAGTGCTTTCATGCATTACAGAGGCTAGCGGTTTAGCATTCAGTCCAAAAACATCAAAAATCCTAACCCTATGACACAAATGAAGCAGGCTATAGGCTAAAAACTATAAATTCTTTGGTGCAACAGGAAACAAACATAAAATAGCATAAAGTATGATCCCAGCTACAAACTCACCACACAGACACATGCTTTACGAGTCTCTAAGGGGATATTAAAGCAGCATTACAGGGCTATTACTGTCGTATTTCGGACCAACACATGCTTGTCCTCCAGCAGGTCACTGGCTCTGCACTCACCCCAAAAACACCTCGCCTTCCCCCCCTCGGAAACCAAAACAACCCGGTGGAGGAAATCGTTTTCTCCGCTGGAGCTCCGGGAGTCTGAATACATCCAAAAAACAAAAACAAAAATAAAAGACACCGTCACCGTCCCATACAGGCAGCGGCAGCTTGTCTAGGTCGAGCCGAGTGCCATTAAAAAGTCTCCAAAAAACATCAATCTCCTCGGTGGATTTTCACTGCATTTATAAGCCACAGACTCTGCGCTGGAGCGTGAAATCTGCGGGATATCTCCGGGTTTGAGTAGAGTCCCATCCGTGAGGCAGCTTAGAGTGTGTGCATGTTGGAGCAGCCTGCAGCTTTCTGACCTCTCTATCAGCAGTTCTCCGTCAGCAGCGGCAGGACAGGCTGAGCTGTCCCGTCTGCGGCCATTTATACTGAAATCCTAATTAGCGCTGGTGATGCGCGGCGCGCTTTGAATGATGCGCAAAAACATCCAGGACACCGTTTCTGTCAGATGAGACTGCCTGATCAGATCTTTAAATTGTTTATAGTCTCATCAGAGTGAAGCGTGTGAGCTGGTTACGGTGTAAAAACTTGTACAAAAAGTGCAAATAAAGCAGCGTTTTATTTCATCTACCGGTGCTGCCTTTAAGTGCTGCAGGGAATATGAGATTTCTTGGAATACGAGGATTGAGCGCAGAGAAACCCAACGTGGAAAAATGAAAGGAAATTCAACTTTAGTGTTATACCAAAGGAAATGTGGTTTACTGTCAGACATTAAACACACAAGGATGCCCCCCCCCCCAAAAAAAAAAACATAGTGAAGACTATTCAGCCTATTCAATAAAATAAAACCAGAACTATGAAAAATTTTACGTTAAAATACAAAAACTTAAAAATAAAAATAAATAACTGTATGATCGAAAGAAGAAATTTCAAAAAATATATATTAACACAAAGTCCAACTTACTTGTTTCCAAAGCTTTCAACCACATCTCAGTGTCTTCCTCTGCAGATGGAGTTGCTCAGTTGTCATGGAGACGGTTTAGTTGAAATCACATTGAGTTTTTATTGTATCAGAATTGAGGAAACGTCGAATACCCGAGTACAACAGTCAGAGTACACAGATTTTAACATTTATTTTCAGTTTATCAATTGCTTTTTCAGGGTTGAAAAATACAGATGACACATCTTTTAATTCTAGAAGTGCAGATTTAAGATTTAGAGTGAGATTGGAAACTTAAAACACAATTGTCACATCTTGATTTAGGCCTACGTGGAGTCATTTATTATTTATTTATTTATTGGGTAATAACAGCTGTTCACTGGACACCATGTCAACAGCTGCTATACTGTTCATCAGGCATATTTTCAGTACATAATCCACACTTTCTAATGTTTTTGCACTTGTCACTTCGCCTTTATGGCCTTCAGAGAGTTTAAAACAGAGTCTTCTGGGCGCCGTTTAGCTGCTACTTGAGACACAAACAACTGAAAGCAACGTTTTCCTGTAAAAAAAAACTTAAATTTGAGCTTTAGAGATGTACGTGAACGCAGCAATAGCCTAGCTACACAGCCGGTTCTACAAATAGCGTCCAATCAGTGACAAGCTGAGTCTCCGGCTGCCCAATCAGCTTAGAGAGAGGGCGGGGCTAGATACCGACAGCCAATCAACGCGAGAACAGACTCTGGTATGCGCGCTCGCGTGGCCGAGGATTGTTTTTGGCTGTGCACGCCACCGAGACAGACGCGTGCGGTGCCAAACGCCAATACCTCACGGCGCGCATGCGTGTCCGCATTGCAAGCACGTGGTCGAAGCACAGCAAGTAAACAAACCCCCTAGAAATCAATGGCATAGATAGACGTTGAATAGTGATGTTTACTGTATTTTTATTATAAATATTTATGTCAGAGTTAAAATAACTGTTTTATTTCAGTATCATCTTTTAAAAATAACTTTTAGATTTACTTTTTCGTTTTTAAAACTTTAATTGTTCCTTTTTGTCCACACTTTTATGGATTTGTGACGCAAACAGGCTGAAATTTGTGTAAATGTTCTTAGATTTAATAAGATAAACGTGTTTTTATCTTCCTTCCTTGAAAATAAAGATCATTAAATGAGCAGAAACAGATTAAAATCCGTTAATCTGCAGGATGTAGTTCAAATGTGCTACAACTTTATAATCATTAAAGAAATATCGGCGTTTGGTTTATAGGCTACAAACGTGAATGGCATCAATTTATGAATCAGACTGCTGACTAGACAGAGGGAGGCTGCAGTAGATATTAATAGTAAATGCGACAGCGCCCTCTACAGGACACTGCAGCATCTAATGGATAAAATGTGTGATTTTGTTCAATCAGTTGAACATGAATAGTTCATGTTACATATATATTGGATCTGACATTCATTCATTCAGCCTTTATTTATTCAGGTTGGTGTAAAGTTGTCAGCAAACAGCAACAATATGCTTTGGTGGTACATTTACTCAAGTACTGTACTTCAGTACAATTTTGAGGTATCTGAACTTTGTGGTATTTCTTTTTTATGCTACTTTGTACTTTTACTCCGCTTCATTTATTTCTGTTTTGCTGTGTTGGATGTGATTGTTGTAAATTAAAGTGTTTTTATGTAACTTTGTGACACTGATTGTACGCTGCCATTTTGGCCCAGTCTCCCTTTTAAAAGAAAGAATGTGTCTCAAGAGAATTACTGGTTAAATGAACAAACAATAAAATAAAAAACAATAGCAGTTATAACTACTAGCTACTTTTCAGATCAATATTTCCTACATAAAATCATGTATATGATCAGTTTATAACTATAAAATAGCATTGTTATAGATTAGACTAGCCAACAGTACGCTGCTATTAAAAACTGACATGTCAATGAATCAGTATTAATATTCCAATAATATATATGTACTAATTTTGCATATTGAGTAATTTTCCTTATCAAACTTTAAAGACTTTTAGCTGCCCATACTTTAACTTAAGTAAGAATCAGGCCTTATTCTTGTAAATGAGTATTTTAGATCTATTTATTTAGATATTAAGATCTCAGTACTCCTCCCACCACCGACAGTACGAGATAAGAGCCTCGTTAACTCTGAAGATCTCATCACTGCAGGTTCGGGTTTAATTAATGTCAGAATCAAAACTTTAAAATCAGCTCAGACGTTACCATTTCACATCCTGCTGTCTGAGTGGAGGTTTGTTTCTGTTGTCTGTACCGTTACACATGTTTTGTTAGAATTTATAATTATGTTGTCAAAAGATAAAATCCCAACAAGTTATTAATAAATAACTGTGACTGATTCCTCTTAGTTATTATTTTACAGTATTTTCTGTATGTTTGATCCAAAACTTTATGAAAAGGTGGGAAGCACCCAATTTTTAAATTAAAATTATGGTTCATATTCATGTGGACAATTAAAAATCTGTAAATAAATTCTTCCAAAATGAGAAACTAGTGTGCAGATCTTCACAGGTGACCATCTCATCTACATTTCTACACACTACAAAGTCTAAGTGACAGACTGTGAAGGAAAATTCATCAATAAACGATCAATTTTTACCTGATCTGTCTGAGTCTGAGGGTTGAAATGTAGTTTATAAAAAGAGTACAGGAGGATCAACATCGTGCTGGATTCTGTGGTGCCTGACTTTTTTTTTGTTGACGTTTCTGAAGTATGAATTAAATGGACGTTTAATTCACAAATATACTGTATGAAACATGATGTCCTCAGACCTTCATCAGGGAAAAAACACCACAGACACCATATATACACACATTTTATCCAGGAAAAAACTCAGCAGTCAGAGGGTGTTTAGTCAGGGTTTAAGTCAGATCCAGTCTTTCTGTGTTGATGGTTCATATTCATGTTTGTAAGCGACATGTATCCGGCTCCTCTGAGCTCCTGAAATACCACAAATGCACAGATTTAACTGAAATGTGAGCTGCATCAAGAATAACAACAATAACATCATTGGTGAGAGAGTCAAATAGAATAAAATCGACAATAAATAAAAGCTTTTCCATAACTTTCCGACAAATTTGAAACTTCCTCGTGTCTCCGTTGACCCCGCGTCCGTATGACGACACTTAAAAGAACCACATCAATTCTCATCTGACTGTTCTGACAGCAGCTGCGTAGCCAGAGATCAGATATGAGGCTCACATACGCAAGTCGCCCAGATCTGGTATCAAAAAAAATCAGATTTGTTCACACTTAAGTGAAAAAAATCAGATTTGGGCCACTGCAGCATAAAATGTGAACGTAGCCTCACATGCCCGGATGTAACACTGGCAGAGTTACTGGTCCCTGCTCCTCCTGTTTGTACTGGCTGAGAAAAGATCCATTCATAATCAGATTTCAATGGAAGAGACGGGAGGCCAAAATCCACAGTCTTTATTCAGCATAAAATCCTCTAATGTTTAGCTGGAGCTAAAATTAGGCTTCAGCAGTCTTAGTTGGACAAATCAAATGGGTATTAGTTTAAAAAAAACAAAATCCTCTTTCTCTGGACTGTGTTTACTTGCTGAGCTGCGGCGGAGAGATAAACACAAAGACAATAACTTTGGAAAGGACCTACTGGGTTGTGTCAGACTGCTAAAATCCAAACTCTTACATTGAAGCCAGTGATAACGGTAGATATAAGAATGTGAGTTTTGTTTTAAGACAGACACATACTCACAACTAGCTTTAAAAACTTTTCTAAACTTTTTGTTTAAGAGCTTGTTTTCTGACCAAGTTTTCTCTTTAATGCTGCAGTTATTTAACACCTGTTTCACCATCATACTGGCCAAAATATGAAAGCATGATGGAAAACCAGTAAAGACGAAATGGCTTAGAATACTTTTTAATGACCGTGGCTCAGGAGGTAGAGCGGGTCGTCCGCTAATCAGAAGATCGGCTCCTCCAGTCCGCATGTTGAAGTGTCCTTGAGCGAGATACTGAACCCCAAATTGAGTGCGTGCGGACGCATTAGATTCCCCTCCTGATGAGCAAGCTGGCACCTTACAGGGTAGCCATTAGCGCCATTAGTGTATGAATATGTGTGTGAACGGGTGAATGTATAAGTGCTTTCCATTTACTGTTCCATTTATACTTCCCAGCAGTTTATAACAATTATTCCTAATGATGTAATTAAATTAATGCAACCTGGACTCAGACAAGTGGCAGAGAAATGCATTAAGCAGCTAGCTACTGTAACGAGCAGCGACAGTGTATGATGGAAACTAATCAATCAATCCACACTTTAAGTTTACAGATGTATTATGTCTTCAGAAATCCAGCAATCAGATACAAAAATATTACATAACTAATGTTAATTAGAAGGTAGAAGGTATTAAAAGGACTTTTAACACCCTGTTTTTTTTTGCAGACTCCCTATCTGGCCTTTAAAGTGAATATATGATTGTAAAATTAAAGGTGGCAGTTGTGGGTTTATGAGTAATACATCTTATTTATTAATTATTCTCAAATCTTCTCATTAAATACATTTAATTGAGTATTGTGTCGCTCCAATAAATGTATATTTTGCAATTCTGTATGTTAAGGAAGGTTAAAGAAATTATCTTGATTTGTGAAGTTTCTTGTGTTTTTCTTGCACTCTGGCTTAGAAAAAGAGAATTCACAGAAATGTTAATGAAGGTACAGTGTTTTTGTTTTTTAATGAACGTCTATTTAAATGTCATGGCAGAGTTGCAAAAAAAAAAAAAAAAAAAAAACCCCAAACATAAAAAAAATCCAGATGTTTTTTTTTTTTTTTTCAAAGTGGCAGTCAGTCTTTAATAATAGCAAAGAAATGCTTCGTTCAAGTCAAATCCTTCACACGACAGCAAAATAAAACTGACCGATCAGTTCAAACAATTTCTATGGCAGGTCAAACAGAAACCTTTAAAATACAACCAAGGACCTTTTTTTTTCTTTCTGAAATGTTAACTACACAATTAAAGATTTATACTGATCAAAACATACAGAGTGAAGTAGTTCCACTGGAGACAACTCAAACAAGATTAGTGTCTGATAAAAACATAACATTCATTTTACAATAAAAATATCTGCACAAAAACATCAAAAAAAAAAAAAGAAAAAAAAAAGAAAAAAAAAAAGAATAGGCTCAAGGAAAAAGGGTAACGCAAAAAATATAAATCTTTGCTTTTTCATCTTTTCAATACAGTCACAAATCACACAGCTGTGGCAACAAATCTCTTTAAAATTTACATAACTGAAAGATAAGTATACCCACCCGCCGTCCCTCCCACCCCCCCCACCCCCCGACTTGATTGTGTTCATTTTTAAAGAGCGTATACTGCGATTACAACGGAGTCCCGACTAAACAAAAGCTGCACATCAAATCTTGGATATCAAGACTATCAAAAAAGGCACAAACAGACAGGTTGCACAAAGAACTCAGCAGAAGCTTATCATACAACTAATCCCAGTAAGGTTTCCAGTGCCCTTAATGTTCTTATTAAACCCCCCCTCCCCCTCCCAAAAAAAAAAAAAAACAAAAAAAAAAAACTATCTACAGGCAAGTCAAGTCCCAGCAGGCACCTCGGATTATAAATCCCATCCCAACTACTGTAGAAGCAAGTGCATTTAATAGTCGTGTGATAGACGGGCGTATACGGTGAGTGTGAGGAGTATCGGGACAGATGAATATTTACCTCGCGTCTGCTCAGGTGAAATTTTAGAGTGCAAAAAAACTGTCATTTCTGCAATTTAAGTTTTGGTCATAAACACTTTTTTAAAAAAATTTTTTTTATAAATGTCATCAGATGACGTAAACCTCTGTGTGCAGAGCCAACAAAACTTTGATCAACATTTGAATTGAAAAAAAGTATAAATTTATGTAATTTTGTGGATACATTATTATTATTATTATCATTTTTCAAGTAAAAATTTTGAAAATTTCCTGATAAGTACTATGTAATCTGCTACTAATAACAGTGAAAATACAAAGGACAGAGTGACAGACTGAAAAGATATTTGAGTTTAGTTATTTGTGTTTAAAAGAGGCATTTATTTGAAACAACTGCTTCATCATCAATTGTTATTTTTCATTTATGTTATTTTGTCTGCAGACAAACTGCAATTTTTTGCGAGTTCAGTTCACCCGCTGTGCACTGACTTAATGTAATAGTTTGACCTTTTGGGGAAATTCCCTTATTTTACTTTCTGGCAGAGAGTTAGATGAGAAAATTGATACCATTCTCATATTTGTTGGTTAAATATAAAGCTACAGTTAGCTTAGCTTAGCACAAAGACTGGAAACAGGGGAAACAGACAAAGTTTGTCTCTGTAAAGTAAAACAAAGTAAAAAAGAAGTTGTGGTTTTACAAAGGTTTATGTGAGGGACTATTTTTAGCTGTGAGCAGTAACTTCATGGAAACTTGTCTCCATTGTGAGGTTGCCAGTTAACCAGCAAAGACTCCAGGAAGTCACTGCTCCCTGCCAAGAAATCATCCTACACACATAACACTCTGTAAAATCCCAACTTCTTGTTTTTGAACTTGGGTTTTTGTACTGATTAAAACTGGTGGGTATATTCTTTAAAAACTTTGGACAGAATCAAGCTAGCTCCTTTCCCCTGTTTCCAGTCTTTATGCTAAGCTAAGCTAACCTGCTGCTGCTGGCTGGAGCTTCATATTTCACTGTGTTGACATGACTGTGGTGTTGATCTTCTCATCTAACTATCAGCGAGAAAGCTAATAAGCATATTTCCCCAAAATGTCAGACTATCCTTTTAAAATCTCAGCTTAGCAATCAAATGAAATTATCTCAATTTAAGTGCACCAATTGATTAGCATCTATGATTAGCATCAAATAAAATAATTCTTTTCAGGAAACTTTCAGAAAATTATTAGGAATCTTCGTATCTGTCATGATCACATATTTGTCGTTTTGCTAATCCGAAATCTTTAGTTAAGAAACAAATTGACCACGACAGCTGAATACGACTGGAGAGCCTTTAAGCAGAGCATCAGCCTCTTCTTTTCTCAACTACCTGACATTATTTAGCTCAGAAACACAAAACAAAAAAAACTAAATAAAACTGTGGTTCTTTGGCTCCACCCGCTGAGGTTTAATTCAGCCAGCGACATCACATCTTCCTGCACTTCAACATGTTTTAGCAAATGCAGAATAAGAATCAAAAGCTTACAGCTCGGCCCCAATACGTTCGTCGCAGACCATATACATCGTTTTTCACTCTTGGAAAGTTGTCATGAATCAGCTAAAGCAGCTGGACAGTTCTGTAATGATCAAATCTCTTAATTTATTACTTTTAAGTGCCAGCGGAGTCAGATTCTTGGAGAATCCGTTCAGGTAGATTTTGACTAATCTACTTTGAGATGCTTTAGTGTCCTGAATAATACTTCTCTCTTTCATTCATTAGGTCTCTCATATTACCAGATGAGCTGAGTTTTCTTTTGGGCGTACTGTGACTTGTAAAAGGCTGGGTGTACCACGAAGCTGAATATCTGAGGCCCACTTGTAAACAAACTGAAACGACAGCCGTCGGACGCTGCAGTGCTACTCAAATGAAACGACACGGTTGGTTGATTTATGCTGTTTTTTTTTACACATGAAGTCTCTACGCTTTTGTCCGGGATAGTTTCTAAATCCACAACTAATCTTTAAAGTCATAATTTCACTTGATATAAATTCTTCAAATTCAACAGTCTTCAATCAGCAGTTACTGACAAGAGGTGAAAATATGGTCTTGACTTCTGCTGCAGTTTTGTACTTTTTTTTTTTTTTTTTTTTTTTTTTTAGTTCTACTGCAGTCGTCTGCTGGTACTGACACTGCCAATCAATCAGCGTGAAAATGTGCAATTTAAAGCAAAAAAAATGTTACAGAGGACCAAATGAAGAACATGATCTTTTACATTTGAGTATTATTTCATCTTTATCGTGCCTGGATCCCATTTCTCAAGTTCAGATAACATGTTTTTTTTTTATTGGTATATATATGTATATGTATATATACATATATATATATATACACAGATATATGGTTATTCTCCTATTTGCAAAAACAAGACGTCTCAGCATGCAGATGGAGTTCAGCTAAAAACGAGGAGATCGAAATCTGAGTAAATCTGTAGAAATAAACAACAATGGAAACTAAATTAAAAAAAAAAAAAAAAAAAAAAAACAGACAAAGAGAGAATGCTAAAGCAAACGAGAAAGAAAACAGGACAAAAAGCACCATGTGATCGGGAAGTGTGATATACCACCAAAAGGTAGAACAGAAAGAGCCTGGACTCTCCTGGCGGATCTGCCCGGCTTGTGTGGCACTTAACATCGTCGTCTTTGTATACAGAGCTTATAACAGTCATGCAAAGGGCACAGTTTTATTCTAACAAGGCGATAGAAGAGATTAACAAGAGACGAGAGACTGAAGAAGAAAAAAAAAAAAAAACAGTGAACAAGAAGAAAAAAGGGAGGCACAACATTTCCTCCTCCGGACGAAACGAGTTCTGTTGTGGTAATTGATTTCTAGTCCTGGCGCAGAAATCCCACCCCCCCCCCCCCCCCCCCCCCCACCACATATGAAAAATATCATACTGTACATACAGACTTGTATGAAATAAACTGACTTTTCCTTTAGTTTGTCATGGCTAAGGCAAAAATTGATGGTGAAACCTTCCGCTGCGCTTGTAATATGCTGAAATCGGTGCATTTATACACAACTTGACATCTTACTGAAGCAGATGAGAGATGAAAACGGGGGAAAAAAGTTATAAATTCATCAGATTCATCTTCTAGCATCACTCATCATTAAAATATCTTAAGACTCTTTTGGCTATATATATATATATGTAGATATATATATATATATTTATATTAATATGTATGTATTTGCATTTGGGCCTTCTGTGTGTGTGTGTGTGTGTGTTAAGGATAAAATACAAGGTCTTTGATAAAATATAGATCCTCATGGACACCGTGTGATGGCTTTGTGGCCCGTAAAGTCTCTGGTTGATTATGTGATTTCATTGCATAAATCAGTTGATTTAATTCGGGTTTTTAATTTTTTTTTTCTTTCCTCCAGAGAAATAAAGAGAGAGAGAGAGAGAAAAGAGATAAAGAGAGATCATGTTATCCCTTGTAACAGTGCGACAAAGGTTAGAAAATTCAAAAAAAGGCCTTTTTTTTTGTTTTTTTTTTGATGGATGATTCTTATGAGTAATCTACCGTTGCTTGTGCAATGTATGCAGAGTTATAACCACGACAGTTGCACCGAAAAAAAAAAAAAAACACAACAGCTAGTCTATCACTGTCATCTGACTGGACAAAAAGGTCTTGAATAGGAATAGCCAGAGCCAAACGCCTTTAAAGACACACAAAAAAAAATTGTTTATCTTGGCTTAAAACACAAAATCAATCCCCCCCCGCCCCCCTCCGCCCGCCCCCCCAGCCCCAAACTGTAAGCTGTGATGTGACCCCACCCTCACCTCACCTCAGAGAGAGAGAGAGAGAGAGAGAAGAGAGAAAGGAGAGAGAGAGAGAGAGAATGATTGATTGATTGATTCCTGACGCCATTCCTGAGCAAAGTGGACTTGACGAGTGAGACCCAAGGAATCCAGGTGATGTGGACAACGGGAGAGGAGAATAAGAAAAAAAAAAACAACAAAACAAAACAAAACAAAACAAAACAAAACAAAAAAAAACAAATCACAGCAACAGTGTGGAGGCGGGGAGGAGCAGTGGCAACGCAGAAGCCAGTCCACAGAGTAATCTGGAGGGAGGAGAAAACCAGCGATCACAAGTTTGTCTTTATTTTAAATAATAATTCATGACAAAAAAAAAAACACATGTTTATGTCTGTTGTGTTGCTTTTTTTAACACAATACTGATTTCACTTGTGACATTTAACATTAGGAACACATAAACACACATGTCAGATAAGCTGTGAGCATTAAAGAACATTTTCTATGGAAGTTTAAGTGTGAAAATTTTTCAGTTGCCTTAAAAAAAAAAAGCTTTTTTGTAAATAACACTGAACATAAATGTAACTTTTGTTTATTATTATTATATTATAATTATTATCAAAGCTTGACACCTACAGAGACTCTAACGTGCATCACAACAAACAACACTAAGCAACTATTTTAATTAAAAAAAATGGAAAACAATGATCTCACCAATTAGCACTTAAAAAGATTAATGTAAGAACTTCCTTTTAATTAAAAAGCTTTGGCGACTACTTTGATTTAATTAATGAGAAACCTCTTCTGGCATCACTTGGGTTACATTAGTTAAAATGTTACTACAGCTGCAAATAGTTTATTATGTTAAAGACACATTAAGTGAAGTTACGAATACTAAAGTGATGAATTAAGATGTGAGAATACATTTTAAAGCAGGCATAAACCGGCTCTGCGGAGAGCGGCCGACGTTGTTTTGTGGCTGCTCTAATTTTAGGAGATGTCACACTCTGTTCCTTTTTCAGCAGACTCGTGTTATGCATCACAATGCTGCGGGAGAGGAAACACGGTAATTACATTCGTCCGACACAAAGAGCAGGACTGATAGTTATTATCACAAACAACAAGAGGCCTGTCAGGGAGCAGCACAAAAGGCAGCGCGTGTGAGGAGTGTTATTTTGGCAGGAAATGATAATGTTTGATATCGATGGTTGAGAGTCTGCACAGACGCAAGCTTCAGTTTTGTTGTTATATTCAACATCTTTAAAAAAAAAAAAAAAAAAAACTACCTTTGTCACATCAATAGGGGTGTAATGATTCTACTAAATCCACGTTTTGGTTCATGCCTCTTTTTTTTTAACTTAAAATCCATCATTTTAATCAAGGTAACGGTCTGTTTCATTTGGTCGGCAGTCAACGACATCATATCCTCTTTGCTCATGCGTCAGCGGTGTGGTTATCTGTCTATATATCTTTTAACCGTATGAAGGATTTTAGTCATCAGACGTCTGGATCTTAAGTTATCAGCGGCTCACGGCTCCTCCGGATGTCCTGTATCTGCTGAACAGCGTAGGAGAAACACTGATTTAATGTTTAGTAACGTACACACATTATATATTGTGCATTTAAATCAAGGACAATTTGTAAATATCAAGACACTAAAGAACACTGTGAAGGTACATTCACTTTATAAATTAACTTTAAAGTGAACATAAATGAATTTTGCAGAGTAGCAGTCTGCATATTAACTAAGTAAACAAAATTACCATATTTCTAATAGTCGGGGCCTTTATTTCCTTCAACTGCAGAGGATACCAGGCCTTTACTGGAAGCAGACTTATATTAAAGACAGGTCTTTATTTCTACTTCCTTCTGTTTGAGTATATTTGCTCATATTTTAGTATGAAGCCTCTTAAGTTTTCTGATCTGCTTCCATTTGCTCTGTTAATTTTTTGTTTCTGCATTACCGGTAATTACGGTAATCTGCACCAGAGCTTCCGGTTAGCTCTCTGCTTACTTGAATGAGGATCAAATAATTTTTATCATGCAGCTCTTCTAGACTTTCCAAATGTTATCGGACTGAACGGATCAAATTCTGATAGTAAAATGAGTCATTTCATGGGGGATGTGAGAGTTTTATTACATTAGTAAGGTAATGAGAGGCTGCAGGGAAGGCGTCACAGACGGAAGACGGAACCGCATCTTTAGATCGTGGATGTTTGTGTCTCGGTTTCGGTCTCGGTTTCATAACCGTTACACCCCTACATATCGGATATTTACATTTAAACACTTTTCACTCGAGAAATGTATTCTTAATACGAGTGGAAAAACTTTGAAACTGCTTTAAAATCATAAAGGGACAGAAAGCTCCTCACTTAAACTCAGACTGAAGTATTTCTTTTAGAATTTGTATTTTTATATAAGCCAGCAGCAGCTCGCCGACGCAGAACAGCCAACTTCACTTATTGTACAATGTGACACATTATCTCCTTTAAATAAAGACGTAAATAAAGACAAAACATGAACTGAGTCTATTCTTTGACTTTTTTTAAATACTAGTGTAGATGTGATGCCTGTGTTTTAGTGCAGAAGCTAAAATAAAACTTGTTATGATACCTTAAACACATTTATTTCTTTTCTTACACAAAAAAAACTTCTGTATTTATTTTGTTTCTTTTCATCTACCTGTTTATTTCTGTGCAGCCTGTTCAGTTCCTCTTGGTTGTGAATGTAGTGTTTCATGTTTAAAAGTTAAATCGCAAAAAAAAAAAAAAATTAATTTAATTTTTTAAAAAAGAAGAAAAAAAGGGTTTGTTTAAGGCTGCAACTAATTATTTTCATTACTGATAAGTCGTTTGGTCTATAAAAGAGAGAAAACACCAATCACAAGTTACTTTAGAGTTGTGACGGTGAAGGTGATGTCATCAAATTGCTTGTTTCGTCCGACCAACGCATCAAAATCCGAGAAACGAAAGAGAAAGAAAAGCAGTAAATCCTCACAAATGACAGCTGTACTTGGAGACAGTTTGACATTTTTGCTTGAAAAATGACTTAAATCATAAATTAATGATCACATAATTGGCGATTATTTTTCTCTTAATTGATTATTGCGACTTATAATTGCAACTGTAGTATCGTCTGATCGAAGAATAAGTAAATAAGATTATAAATTGATTATAATGTATTGAAGGTCAACAGATAAATCCATTCAATAAAATGTGACCTTGTTCATATTGTTCCACATTTCAAGAATTTTAACATTTAACTTCCATAAAACTATTATATTCATATGTTTTCATACGAAATTTACAAACACTTTATTTCCTCATCAGTTTATAAAGGAAACATGTTACTTTAGGGATACGTTAGTGTCTGAATGTTACTCTCAAGTTGCTGTAGACGTCCGTCTTTCCTCCGTAAATACAGACTGTTTCAGGTTTTGCTTTGGCTGCAAACAGACTGTAATAAAGCAGAATCATACTGGTCCTGTTCCTTTAAAGTGCCAGTTCAGGTAAATGGTTCTTTTAAAGTGGTTTTATCCTCGTGAAGTACCTCTATTTCATACTCTACAAAAGCAAAATTCTATATTGAAGTGTGATGTCAGAAAAAAAAAAAAAAAACTCTTCAGGGCTTTTTTACTTCAAACTCTTAAGTGGTGAGTTGTTAAATTTAACCCACCTAGCTGTATGAAGCAGCGGAGGAGGGTTCGGACCGCGACCAGGATCTCCCTGATCTTTTTAACCTTGAAAAGTTTCGTGACTTCGGTGCAGCGAACAGCCGTGTTGTTGTGTAACTATAGTTCTGAACAACATCTCTCTCTCTTTCTCTCTCTCTGAGGAGTTTTATGTTCTGGGCTGGACTGCAGTGATGTGGACTTACCTGTGTGAGATGTTAGGATCTAAATTCAGGCTGGAAACGTGCAGTTTCTTCAAAGATGAGCTCCTTCAGTGTCTCTTTGGGTAGGTCATCCAGTTCCATATCAAACTTGAACGGGGCCTCGGCAACAGGCTACAAAAGGCAGCGGAAAGGAAATAATGGTGTAAATGTAATGTTGAGACTTTTGATTTTAAGCTATTTACAACACAGCTGATATAAAAACAGGATGTGATTGAAAAAAAAAGCAGCTCACCTCATCTGTGGGGTCGTAATATTGCTCCAAGTAGGGGTGCGCCAGGGCCTCCTCCACCTCGATCCTCTTGTGAGGGTTAAAGGTCAACATCTTGTCCAACAGGTCCAGAGCTGCAGCACAAAAACACACACAAAGACAGACAGAAGGAGTTAATAATGCAGGTGATCAATATCATCAACAATAAACTGGATTGTCCACTAGAGGGCGCCATGAAACCCCCACATGCTGCCAGGAAACTGTCAGATTTCAATTACTGATTTAAACAGATTGAATGTTAAGACTGATTTATTGAACTAGAGCGTTTTAAAACCCCTGATCATACTTCAGTTTCATAAAGTTAAATGACTATAGAACTGGACAGACTACACATAACATTAGAGCTGCAATGATTAGAGGATTAACCGATTAACAGAAGATTAAATCAGCAATTATTTTGATTATTGCATAATTGTTTTAGCCGTTTTTAAGCAAATATGCCCAAATTAGCTGGTTTCAGCTTCTCAAATGTAAAGATTCAATGTTTTTTTTGTCATTAATTATAATAAACTTATTGTCTTTTTGACTGTTCTGACAAAATAAGACATATAAAGCAGTCACCTTTGACTCTGGGGAATTATAAACAGGCATTTTTCACTGTTTTCTGACATTTTAAAAGACAAAATGATGAATTGAGAAAATAATTGGAAGAATTCACACAGTATTACACAGTATAATCTCTCCTCTTCTGTCCAGCAACCATTAAAAAACAAAGGAGTTGGACTTAAATCTTTATAATCCGGCAAGCGTTCAAACTATTTTACAACCTGTGTGACTTGAACTGCACCTTGTTCCTGGTCGAGCTCGTCTCTCCACAACCACTACCGGCTCTGACATAGTGAATATTTGAACAGATGCTCCAGTTAGATTATTCTTAATGAAGAAGTCACTTAAAAATGAATGAACCTGAATGGTAAAGCTATTGATTTTTGCTTCTTCTGTTTACCTCTATGACTGAAGAAGAGAATTTGTGCTTGAAACGTTTTATACTTTTACTTTTTCTAAATGTAATTAACATTTTTAGAGTTTTCTAAGTTTATTTTAATCCTTGGGAAGCAGAAATTACCTTCATTTTTTTGGACTCTGAATGAGAAAGATGTGCACACGTTTTTAAAAATCTATTTATATCATTTTTCTCCCCAAATTGGACACATTCCTTTGTATAGTTAAGACAATAAAAGACTAAAACACGACCATTCACAGGATTCCTACACTGACAGTCACGTTGCTGTGTTGCTTTGTTGCTAGGTGAAGGTTTTATCTCTATAAAACAATATTTAGTCCAGGATCTTCTTCAGGAAATTGTTTTAGCTGATGTATCCTTCCTCGTCTGCAGTATCACCTCTCAAACATTCATAATACTCTAAAAAAAAAAAAAAAATAATTCCATGATCAGTAGGAATCATGTTTATCTATGGAAGAGGTTGTCCCGGCTCTGACCTTTGGGATCAGCGTTGGGGAAGAGGCGGTTCCACGGCACTTTGCAGCGCAAAGGCAGCGACAAGAGATAGTTCCTGGCCTTAATGTTGATGATACAGTTGAGATCCTCCTGAGAGGGAGAACCGAGGATCCCTGAAGGACAAACAGAAAAAATCATTTAACACGATTAGTATTTGGAGACGTTATAAGACGACTTCCAGACGCACAACTCTTGAAAAATATT